>NC_140590.1:79664871-80323621 GCF_964204655.1 Triturus cristatus | reverse complement strand
GACCTGGGTCTCTGGTTCTACAGCAGCTCTGCTGACCTGCTTCTTAGGCTCTAAAGCAGCTCTGCTGACCATGTTCTCTGGCTCTAGAGCAGCTCTGCTGACCTGGTCCCTTGGCTCTAAAGCAGCTCTGCTGACCTGGTTCTCTCCCTCTAAAGCAGCTCTGCTGACCTGGTTCTCTTGCTCTAAAGCAGCTCTACTGACCTGGTTTCTCTGGCTCTACAGCAGCTCGGCTGACCTGGTTCTCCGGCTCTAGAGCAGCTCTGCTGACCTGGTTCTTAGGCTCTAGAGCAGCTCTGCTGACCTGGTGCTCTGACTCTAAAGCAGCTCTGATGACCTGGTTCTATGGCTCTAAAGCAGCTCTGCTGACCTGGATCTCTGGCTCTAGAGCAGCTCTGCTGACCTGGTTCTCTGGCTCTAAAGCAGCTCTGCTGACCTGGTTCTCTCCCTCTAAATCAACTCTGCTGACCTGGTTCTCTGCCTCTAGAGCAGCTCTGCTGACCTGGTTCTATGGCTCTACAGCAGCTCTGATGACCTGGTTCTCTGGCTCTAGAGCAGCTCTGCTGACCTGGTTCTCTGGCTCTAGAGCGGCTCTGCTGACCTGGTTCTCTGCCTCTAAAGACGTTCTGCTGACCTGGTTCTCTCCCTCTAAAGCAGCTCTGCTGACCTGGTTTCTCTAGCTCTAGAGCAGCTCTGCTGACCTGGTTCTATGGCTCTAAGCATCTCTGCTGACCTGGTTCTCTGGCTCTAGAGCAGCTCTGCTGACCTGGTTCTATGGCTCTAAAGCAGCTCTGCTGACCTGGTCCCTTTGCTCTAAAGCCGCTCTGCTGACCTGGTTCTCTCACTCTAAAACAGCTCTGCTGACCTGGTTCTCTCGCTCTAAAGCAGCTCTGCTGACCTGGTTCTCTCCCTCTAAAGCAGCTCTGCTGACCTGGTTTCTCTGGCTCTAGAGCAGCTCTGCTGACCTGGTTCTCTGGCTCTAGAGCAGCTTGCTGACCTAGTTCTTAGGCTCTAGAGCAGCTCTGTTGACCTGGTTCTCTGCCTCTGGAGCAGCTCTGATGATCTGGTTCTCTGGCTCTAAGCAGCTTTGCTGACCTGGTTCTATGGCTCTAAAGCAGCTCTGCTGACCTGGTTCTCTGGCTCTAGAGCAGCTCTGCTGACCTGGTTCTCTGGCTCTAAAGCAGCTCTGCTGACCTGGTTCTCTCACTCTAAAGAGCTCTGCTGACCTTGTTCTCTGGCTCTAAAGCAGTTCTGCTGACCTGGTTCTCTGCCTCTAGAGCAGCTCTGCTGACCTGGTTCTATGGCTCTAAAGCAGCTGTTCTGACCTGGTTCTCTGGCTCTAGAGCAGCTCTGCTGACCTGGTTCTCTGGCTCTAAAGCAGTTCTGCTGACCTGGTTCTTTCCCTCTAAAGCAACTCTGCTGACCTGGTTTCTATGGGTCTACAGCAGCTCTGCTGACCTGGTTCTCAGCCTCTAGAGCAGCTCTGCTGACCTGGGTCTCTGGCTCTAGAGCAGCTCTGCTGACCTGGGTCTCTGGTTCTACAGCAGCTCTGCTGACCTGCTTCTTAGGCTCTAAAGCAGCTCTGCTGACCTGGTTCTCTGGCTCTACAACGGCTCTGCTGACCTGGTTTCTCTGGCTCTACAGTCGCTCTGCTGACCAGGTTCTCTGCGCTCCCCGATACATGCACCCGACTTTGCGAAAATATATTTAAAAATAATATAAGCTTATTATAAGTGCAAACATATTATTTTTATGAATATCTTAGATAATCTCTTGCCCTAATATGTATATTAAAGACACATATATAACATTTTGGAACATAAATCTTTTTTGCTGGAGTCACGCACCCAGCGTGCCCCAGTACGTATATGACGTCACGCAGGACCCGCCACCACGCAAGCATCTCGTACCATAATGCGCATGTGTCGCGAATGCGCGGGAGCAGGAGTCGCGGACTGGTCACATACCAATCGTGCACATCATGTAATAATAAATGTATATGATGTAACTGAAAAACACGCAGCCATCGCACACCGTACGCGGATCCTTCACGACATTTTTAAATGGCCGCTAGAATCCGCGCACCCACTGTGATGTGTACACTTTGAGTGCGTGACTTGGAATTGGATTTGGTTTTTTTTAAAGAAAATAATATAAATATATTAAAATAAAAAATGAAAACAAAAAAAATAATCAATATTTTAGTTTGAATTTTTTTTTTTTTTTTGCAATTTTCTGAAAAATATATAATGTTATTTAATGTTTAAAATATTTATAAATAAACAGTTAAAAAACTGTACAAAATCAGTACAAAAAGTAGGTATAACTACTATCACACTTAAAAATTAGCATTTAAAAAACCTTTGAAATTCACTGGTAAAAAACATAGGTTTCAGAGACGTTATAGTTAGAAATTAGCATTCAAAAAAGCTTTGAAATTCACTGAAAAAACCATAGGTTTCAGAAATATTATAGTTAGAAATTAGCATTTAAAAAACCTTAGAAATTCACAGAAAAAAAACATAGGTTTCAGGGGTGTTATACTTAGCTGGCCATTTCACTCGTACAAAACCATAGAAATTTCTCTGTTATAGTTAGTTCTGCTAACTATAACTCGCGTGCCCGCAATGCTGATGATGTCACATATTGCATCATTCATGACATGGTCAGTGACATCACTGATGACATCACTGGTGACTAGGCCTGGGCGAAAATTTCGTTCCGTTTGCGGAAATTGCGATAATTTGACATTTTCGCGTTCCGCGGAAAGCGCGAAAATGTCAAAATTTCCGCATTCCGCAGCTTAGCGATAATTTGGTTCTTGCTCGCGCTGTAAAATAATACATTCTCGCGCGCGATTGCCTTACCTGAATCCCTGCGTTCGCCGACAAGTTTTCTTGATCCGGTCGCGTTCTCCATGAGATGTTGTATTGTTTTTAGCCATTTGCGCTGTCTCGCGACAGTTCGCGCCCGCAGTGATGTCATGCGTCGCGCGATCACGTCTTTCTTCTCGCGATCATGCACTGCGAGAAAACTGAAAACAAGATGGCCGCGCCCGCGAGCAACCACATGGGTAAGTTGGCGAGACACAACCATGCAGAAAATCTCGCGAACATGCGGGAAAAATACTTCCGCATCTTCTCGATATTTCCGCGTGTTTGCGATAATTTTTAACATTTTCGCGATAATTTGCGAAAGGGGATTTCGCAAATTCCACCCACCCCTACTGGTGACATCTCAAATGACATCACTGATGACATCATCCACGTGACAATCTGATACACCTCATCATACACTAGTATAACCTTTCATCACTCACTGTAAAATACAGAGTACCATATTTGAAACCATTGACACACCAATACCAGTTACTACATACCCACTTAATGATTCCTAAGTCTACACACACAACTACCCATTCAACAACAGAATCATTTATACATGCAGTCACTAATTAATAGAACACTATCAAATGCACATATACACATATATAGACATTAACTCATCAGCAGTCATCTTAGTCGGTAATGCAGTCATCCTACTCACTCATGAAAAAAATTAATCACACTTACATTTACTCACTTACACAATTTTCCAACAACCCCTCATTTATTCAAACACATAGTAACTCATAGTGAATATGTTAAAAAATCACCATTAAAATTATTCACTCATTCATATAGTTACTCTCACAATCACTGACTCTTACACATACTTATTTATATACACCAACTCTCACATACAATGCCTTTTATTTTTTTACTTTGTTGAAGATGTACACTAAAACATATATTTGCTCACCAACACACAAATAAATACACTCAGTCACCCAAACAACTGTTTCCACATGCACTCTTAAACCTATATACCTAGTCAATCAACCATTCACACATCTATGCATAGAGTTACAAACACCCCATCCAACCACACACAAACTCAGTGTCCCATAAAAATACTCACCCACCTAATCAATAACTAATATACACACTCATGTAGTTAGTGACCAACTGGTGCAGCATGTTATACAACAACAGAGACAGTGATGCACACATTCACATAGTTTAGTTACTAATCCATGTATTAAGTGAGACACTTTTAATTACTCACTTAAACAGACAGTCTGACAGCTACTAAATCCTCCATCCAGACAGTTATATATCCACTCAATCTTCAATACAGATTGGTATATATATATATATTAAATATTTAAATTTCAAACTAAACCACATTCACTGGATGATGTCATCAGTGATGTCATCAGTGATGTCATTTGAGATGTCATCAGTGATGTCATCAGTGATGTCACTGACCATGTCATGAATGATGCAATATGTGACATCATCAGCAGTGCATTGCGGGCGCGCGAGTTATAGTTAGCAGAACTAACTATAACAGAGGAATTTCTATGGTTTTGTACGAGTGAAATGGCCAGCTATCTATAACACCCCTGAAACCTATGGTTTTTTCTGTGAATATATATATATATATATATATATATATATATTATCTACTGGCGGTCGCCAGTAGATAGTTATAGTTAGGACCCTGTTTCCATAGGAAATCCGCAACATTCTATTTGGAATAACTTTGGCGCCGGTCGATGAATCCTCGCGAAATTTTCAAAATAGGTGGGGCGCTACGCTCCGCTCCTACCCTGAAAGTCTCGGGGGGATTCGTCAAGCGGGGGCTGAGAAAAAAGGGGGGTCCCAAAACGCGTTTTTCCCATGCATTTTTCCATAGGACCTTTAGACACAGCTACAGCCCGAACGGCTGAACAGAGTTACTTGAAATTTGGCAGAGAGGTAGTCCTCAGGTCAAGGAAGTGCCTTTTGTAGGTCTGGTGTAAATCTGTTCAGTAGTTCCTGAGAAAATAGCATTTAAATCAATATATATATGTGGGCGGAGCCTAACCACACATCTCATCCTGAGATCTGATTGGCTGTCAGCACTTCATCCAAGAAGTGTTGGCAGCCATCTTGGGACCAATATACATGATAGCACCTCATTAAAAAGCATTGCAGTTAATAGAAGATTTTAAGACTTTAGTTACATTATAAATCATTTGTTGATGGTACCATACTCATTTTAGGAATTGTGGTATGTTCTAAGGTGATTTCACCATGTGAAAAAGCCTTCTGCTGGGATATCATGATTGAGAGAAAAATATTTTCTCATGCTTTTACCACAGAGGTTTGGAAGGTGATCTATAAGCTAAACTGAGAGCTTATTTTCTGTAAATTCACATTATCTTTCTCAGTCATGTGAGAATGAAGTCTGACATTCTCAGTAAAACATGTACATCCAACAAGGGCAGAGACTGTCAGTTGATTCCTTTGTGTTCTACTGCAGCTTTCCAGAGTGTTCCAAAGAACTACTAGAGCGCTAACCGTCCTACTTATGATAAATGTATGGCACACCTGAAGCCATCTTGCTTGGATTAAAGTGGTAACTCTTAAAACATTTAATTTAAAAAGGAACAAAATGAGGTGGTTCATTTTTCCATAAAAAGTATGATTAGTGCTGCATAAAGAAAAATTAGGGCACATTTTGAGTGACTTCTCAAATCCTGGCATGCAGACTGAAACATGCACTTTCAATACCAGCAGCAGTTTTCCCTGGTGAGCAGTAGCTTTACTACAGTGATCTAATGAGCAAAAAGAGTGCTAACATTCTGATTTTATGGCAAATGTGTGACACATTTGAATGCCTTCTTGATGGAATCAAAGTAAAAAACTGAAAGTATTTCCTACTGAGGAGACTGCAGTAAATGAGGAAATTAGGAAACTTCATAACAAATAAGTCTCCCAAGATGGCCACCAGAGACAAAAGAGCCCAAATGTAGCCCAAATATCACCCAGATGTAGCCCAAGTATAGCCCAATGACAGAATGTCCAAGAATGTTCTTAAAAACAACTAGAGCACTTACTGTCTTCATTATGACAAAAGTATGGCACACCTGAAGCCATCTTGATTGGAATAAACTGGTAACACTTAAAACATTTAATTTAAAAAGGAACACAATGAGGGGGTTCATTTTGCCATAGAAATTATGATTAATGCTGAAGAAAGAAAATGAGGGCACATTTTGAGTGACTTCTCAAATCCTCTTCTATTTCATTAAAAAATTCTGACATGCAGACTGAAACATGCACTTTTAATACCAGGAGCAGACTTCCATGGTGAGCAGTAGTTTTACTACAGTGATCTAATGAGCAACTAGAGTGCTAACATTCAGAATTCATGGCAAATGTGTGACATATCTGAATACCTTCATGATGGAATCAAAGTAAAAAACTGAAAGCATTTCCGACTGAGGAGACTGCAGTACATGAGGAAATTAGGAAACTTCATAACAAATAAATCTCCCAAGATGGCCACCGGAGACAAAAGAGCCCAAATGTAGCCCAAAATCACCCAGATATAGCCCAAATATAGCCCAATGACAGAAGTGTGCAAAACACTTATTATTTTGTGTTTTTGCAGTGTTATATAGTGCAGACTTGTCAGGTATTGGAGTGCTTTACATGAGCATTGGTTACATCACACAAGAACAAATTCATTTTGGTTGTAGACATGGGGAGACTAAGTGATTTGACCAGAATCACAGAATGTCGAGCTGAAGCAGAAACTTCAACCTGGTTCCACAGTTGCAAAGTCTGCAGTTCTGGAAGTAACACCACATCCTCTCCCCTAAGTGCAACATTTAATCAAGTTGTCAACTAGATAAAAAAACATAAGATAACAAATAATTTAAAAGTGCTTTGTCGCTATTTGAAAACTCAGAAAATATGTCCTTATTTTAGTCTTTTAGAGCACTAACCATAATTTTGATGCCAATAAGACCCTCTCATATATGTAATTTCTAAAGGAATGCTCTAGGTATTACAGTTTTGATTACATCAAGATGATGTCAGGCGCTCCACACTTTTGTAATAAATATAGAATGTTAGCAATCTAGTTGTTCATTAGGATACTGTTGAGAGGCAGAGGCCAGGGGCACGGACTCTGAAAATTGAAGGCAGGTAGGAGGGTGCAAAGGCAACAATTTAACCACACTGAGCAGGCAGGAAGGGCCGTGGAAGCACAACAGACTATGGAGGGCAGTGGAAAGGGGGGCAGGGGCAACAAACCAAAAATACAGGACTTGCAAGAGAGGCTGTTGGAGGGAAGATCTATTACGGGTCAAGGAAGCTAGGGGCGGTCCCCAGAGCCCCGGGAGCCACCACAGAACTGAGCAGGAGAGTGAGTCAGGGACAAAAGGGGCACCTTAATTTGAGCCGGGGTGCCTAGGAACGCTTGCTCCAAAAATGAAGAAAACAGACATATGAGACATGGAATTGGAGGCAGAATACAATGGCAGTTTAATGAGAAGATGCAACTTCAAAGAAACCGCAGAATAGAGACCTAAAGTACAAAATACAGAATCCAGATAATCATACAGCTGTCATGATATTCTCTGTATCTCAATTAATGGACTGACAGAGAGAGAGAGAAAACACATCTATAAATGCATCATGAGAAACAAGTTACACCAAGGAAAATGTTACCTAGGGACACTCACATTTACTCTTAGAGCAAGCATTCCTGCAATTACAATACAACATCTTTTAAATGCAAAAGTAAAGAGAACAATGGTTAAACATAACATGACATTTCATATAGGTAAAATAGAATAAGATACTTCAAGCAAAGCCGAGCAAGACATTTTAAGCAAAGGAAGACAAGAGCTCCCAGTTCTTGGGGAAAACCTGCACAGCCTGTTAACCTACATACAGACGGCGAGGTTGTCCGTCGATATCTGTGGGTGCTCCCTTTTTATATCATTTTGTGGGCTCCTTTGCACGCTACATCTACCTACATATGCTACCCAAAAGCTTCGTCTGCAGATTTTACCAGACATTTCGTCATTTACCCACTTAATGCTGACAATGGACTGGGTGAAAAGGTCAGTCTCTCAGGCCAATCGCTTATCGTAAGTTCCATAGAGCAAGCAGAAAATAATGGGTATTGTACAGGAATTCAATATATTCATGTATAAAATCTCCTCAGTTCTCCTAACTTGACGCTCTGCGGTTGCCACTTCCTTAAAAGCGGGAAACCTGCCCAGGAAGCAAGTACCAGTCCAGGATGCAGCCTACTGTATGTCGACAGCTTCAGGGGGATGTTGAACTTTGATACCGAGCACGGAGCACTCGGGTAGGGTGGGGGCTACTAGTTTGGAGCAGAAGGCCTCGCAGACCTGCCTTCAGACTGCTATACACTAAAATTGCAGAGCTATGGTCAATTTAACAAAGAGGCCTACATATTGAACAGAAGGGCCTACACAGGGGTTTTATGCTGGCTGAGTGGTAAGGATGTCTCAGGATAATTATATAGCAACACAGGACCCGCTGGTCAATTTAATACGGCCTACAAATGCGGCTGGCAGGGCAAGGACAAGGGTCTCATACTTCAGGTGTGGACAGAACAGGCCAGGGGCCCCCTGTGATACAAAATCTACCCTCCTTCAAGGCTGTGGCAATGTAATAGACCATTGTGGGCAGAAGGAAGAGGCAATGGTAGTACAACCATACATGCCAACAGACCCGATTCAGCCAGGAAACGTCCAATGTTTTTAAGCTCAAATGGGCTTTATTTGATCTGTCTCCTGTCTACAATATCCTCTTTTTCAATGTAACTCAAAGGGGAAAATCAATACCCCAGTTTTTTTTCAAAATCTCCCTCTTACCAAGTTCAAAATGTTCGCAAGTATGGTACATTGGATCATGGAAGGAAATGGGATAGGGACATGGACTTGGATAACAGAGGACAGGAGAGACATGGAGAGGTGCACCAAACTGACCCTGCAGGGCAGGCATCAGGGTTTGCAGCAGCACAATACACCACACAGGGCATGCAGGACGGGAGTGCAGCACAACAATCCATAGAAAGCAAGAGGGAGGGGTCAGGACCATGCACATGGACAACAGAGAACAGAGGGGCAAGAGGCAATGGTAGCTAGCTGACCATAATGGACAGACAGGAGAGAAGGCTGCAGCATAACAGACCATAAAGGGCAGGAGGGACGGATCAGGGGCATTACAATGGAACAGACAAGCCAGGAGGGAGGGAGTAGGGGTCTGCACATGTAAACAGAGGGCTGGGGGCAAGGGGGCAGGGCAGGAGCAGCAAGATGGCCATGGAGGTCAGGCAGGATGGGCACTAGAAGCAAGACACAACATGAAGAGCAACAGTGAGACTGTGATGGCATACACACAGACCATGGAGGGAAGGTGGGAGGGGGTCAGGGGCAGCTAACTGACCACACAGGGAAGGTGGGAGGGGCCATGGCAGCACAGAAGACCATGCATGGCAAGTGGGAGGGTTAGTGGCAGCACAATGGCTATGATGGGCAAGAAGGAGGGTGCAGGGGCATGCACAAAGGACGATGGAGGATAGAAGGGAGGGTCAGGACCTGTGCACAGACAAGAAAGTTCAGGGGAAGGGGCCTCACAACAGACCACACGGGGCAGGCAGGAGGAGCAGTTGCAGCACAACAGACCAGGGAGGGCAGAAGGGTGTGGCAGCACAATGGACCATGTAGGACAGGAGGAAGAGGATAGAGGCATGGCATGTGGACAGGCAGGGTGGAGGTGGCAGGGACAGGTTACAGTCATCTGACAATGCTAGGCAGGTGGGAGGGGAGTGGCAGCTCAACAGAACACTCAGAGTAGATAGGAGTGGCAGGTCCATGGGACATGGTGGGCAAAAAGGATGGAGCAGGGGCATGCACAAAGACATCGGAGGGCAGGGGGAAGGAGAATAGGGGCAGCAAGCTAAGCACAGAGTTTAAGCAGGAGGTCAATGATGGGGCATAGAATTGGGCAATGGAGGGCAGGAGGAGTGGACTGGTACATCATACTAAATTGAGGGCAGTGGCAGCACATCAGACCATGCATGGCAGGAGGGAGGAGGCTAGTCCATGGATTCACACAACAGAGGATAGGGAGGAGGGGGATGGGGCAGCAAGCTAACTGTTCAGAGAAGGCGGGTATTAGAAACTTTATTGTTTTTAAAACATTTTGTCTGTGCAAACTACTTAAAATATGAACAAGTATGCAGCATAATCTCACTTTTATTCAGGAAGAAGAAGACGTTAGGGACTGTGACTCCGGGCTCACTTGGCAAAAACACCCCCTGACCCTCCACCCCCTATCGCAAAATGTAATGCCCGTGAAAAGGGTAGGTGAACACAGTGTTATATAGAACATAGTCCTGAGAGCACGATTGAAAATGAAAACTAGATATAGTGTATGGTATAAACTATGCACCAAAAAGTGTGATATAAGATGAACCAGGCGTGAAATATAATATGCAATACATTGTGCGCAATGACAGATTCATTGGAGAGCGCGAGATAGCACAGGCACTAGCGCGTGCTATGCGATATGCGCCTTGGAGTGTAATATGCACAGGGCAGTGTTGTGTAACCTAACTAGTCTCTAAAGTTGTAATATAAAATATGTGCTGGGGAGTGTAACGTTGCATATGCACTGTGACAAAGATATGGATCCCAAATTGTAATATGTATGGCATAGCACTGTGCGTTATAACATAGGCATCGAGGAAGGCACGTTAGATGGGGCAATATAACCCGTGCGAAGACAAGTGTGGCATGACATTTTCACGGGGTGGTGTTACAGTGCACATGGGCTAGAGAGTGTCATAGCATATGCACTAGCTAGTGGAATACAATACAGAGGTGTGTGGCACTCGGCAGGCAATGGTGGGTGTAACACAGCATTGGGCTCTGTCAGGAGCGCGCTGTGACTCGCAAGTGATGTTCGTCCCCTTTCCAGAGAGTAAAATAAAAAGTATTACACATCCGGCAGTGGATGTGTGTTTTATTAACTGTGAGGGGGGTTTCTTGCATAGTTTTGGTCGAATTTTTGTCGAATCCCCTTTGAATGGCTTGGTGTGCATGTGTATTAAATGTGCCCGTCAATAGCTACCCATGTTTGTATAAATAAACGACAAGGGTGTCTACCGGGATTAGGCACGGTAGAGCATCAGACATGTCAGAGCTTCACTAGTGGTGTAAATACATTCCACGTGGATTAATTGCATGCATAGTCGCCTTTTAATGAATATCACGCAAATCGTCATGGTGATAGGTACGTACGGTTTGTCCAGCATGTCCTAGGTGTGTCTATAAATATATATTTTTTAAAAATAATAAAAAACAGTGGCCGGCCCTGGGGATTGGGGTCAAAAAAATATAATTAGGAGACAGGCCCTGGGGGATGGGGTCATCAGCGTCAATAAATTAGAATAAGAAGGGGAACCACACAGCCCCCCTTCTTAAAAAAATAAAATAAATAAAAGACTGGCATCGTGCCGGAGGCCATGCCCCCTCCATGCAGCACTCTGCAAACGCGCCCCCAACAGGCATCTCCAGTATGCGCCAGGGAGCTGCGCTGCAGACAGGTGTTCTGAGGCCAAGCCCCTTTTTACACCTCTCTGCAACGCAGCTCTGTGGCGCTTACTGGAGGTACCTAGTGGTCTAGTGTGACCCTAGGGACCCTTAGGATTCAAGGGGACTTAATCTCTCAACTTAGAACAGCCACAGGGCGCGTTTACACAGTGGTGAAGGGAGGGGACGGGGCCTGAGGTGACGTGTGCAAACACGCACCATGGCACGTTTTAAATTGGGGATATAATTTCCCTTCAATACTGAGGGCCCCTGGGGGCTAACTAGCCCACCAAGTGCTTCCAGTAAGCGCCACTGAGCTGCATTGCAGAGAGGTGGTCCAGGCCGTGCCACTTTTTACACCTCTCTGCAACGCAGCTCTGTGGCACTTACTGGAGGTACCTAGTGGGCTAGTTGGACCCTAGGGACCCTCAGGACTCAAATGAACTTAATCTCCCAACTAAAAACGGACACAGGGCGTGTTTACACAATGGTGAAAGGAGGGGACGGGGCCTGAGTTAACGTGTGCAAAAACGCCCTGTGGCCTGTTTTAAGAGGTAGTTTTAATCCCCATGCCCTATTATATACTAGGGGCTTATAGAGGAGGTAAGGCTAATCACAGGGGGACCCCAACGCATAATGTTCCCTAGTGTATGTAGGTGTTTTCACTGTATTCTAAGTGTCTTTTAACATAGCACTGGCTCTAGGACTGGTTAGTCAGACTCAGTTACCACCAGTATCCGTCTGAAAAAGTTGAGGGTACAGGATGATTTTGCAACAAGGCTTCTTTCTGCTCTTCTTTTTGTTCTTTCTGCACGTTATCCTTCTTCCTGCACTTATCTTCGTATTTGAGGACTTCTGTTGCTTCTTTCTGCACTTCTTTTGTTTCTTTCTGTGCATTTTTTCTTCTTTCTTCACATGTTCTATCTCTGTAGGCATAGTTAGAAATTAGCATTTAAAAAACCTTTGAAATTAACAGAAAAAACCATAGGTTTCAGGCACGTTATAGTTAGGAATTAGCATTTAAAAAACCTCAGAAATTCACTGAAAAAACCATAGGTTTCAGGGGTGTTATAGTTAGCTGGACTTTTCACTTGTACAAAACCATTGAAATTCCCCCGTTATAGTTAGTTCAGCTAACTATAACTCGCGCGCCCGCAATGCACTGCTGATGACGTCACATATTACATCACTCATGACATGGTCAGTGACATCACTCATGACATCACTGATGACATCTCAAATGACATCACTGATGACATCACTGATGACATCATCCTTGTGATAGAGTGGCAGACCTCCTCTCACCCTAATATAACCTTTGATACACACATTCAAAAATAGAGACTAAAACTTTCAAAACAATGGACATACCAATACCAGTTACAACAACCTCTTCAGTAATTCTAAGATCCACATACACATCCACTCATTCACCAACAGTCCAATACAGTCACTCATACATGTACTCACTCATCATATGTACTCATACACCTATACATCCTGTTACACAATGCCACTCATCCATAGTTACTCACACACATAGTCACTCATGCTAATAAAGAATCAAACATACATTTACTTGCATATACAGTTATACACACACCACCACACTTACTTCTACGGAAACTTACACATACTTAGTCTTTTAAACAATCACTTATAGAAACACATACTTATTCATACAGGAACTCTTTCAATCTCTCACTCTCACATATACTCACATATATACACCAATAGTCACATATACTAGTTTAAAACATATGTAGTTACTCATAAAGACACTATTGAGACAGTCATTCACTCACTAACACACCCATACACACACTCATCCACCCATACAGTCCTGCACACATACTGTGTTCAACACATACAAACAGTGAGTCACTCATTCATGCACCTATGCACTACGTAATACCCCCACCGAACCATGCAGACACTCAGACTGATACTCAAAAAACCAACTAATAACCTATATAGACACCCATGTAGCTACTCACCAACCCATGCAGCCACTTATACACAAAGTGAGAGACTGATACAGATATTTACATATTTAAACATTACTCACTAAGCCATGTATTCACTATGATACACTTAATCAGTCAGTTACACAATCAATTTTTCAAAAACAAATCATCCATTTAGACACTTATATACCCATTTATTCTTCCATCGACCTTGAGATATACATATATAAAACATATTTAATTTTCAGAATAACACACATTCACTGGATGATGTCATCAGTGATGTCATCAGTGATGTCATTTGAGATGTCATCAGTGATGTCATGAGTGATGTCACTGACCATGTCATGAGTGATGTAATATGTGACGTCATCAGCAGTGCATTGCGGGCGCGCGAGTTATAGTTAGCTGAACTAACTATAACGGGGGAATTTCAATGGTTTTGTACAAGTGAAAAGTCCAGCTAACTATAACACCCCTGAAACCTATGGTTTTTTCAGTGAATATATCTATATATATATATATATATATATATATATATATATATATATATTATCTACTGGCGGTCGCCAGTAGATAGTTATAGTTAGGACCCTGTTTCCATAGGAAATCCGCAACATTCTATTTGGAATAACTTTGGCGCCGGTCGATGAATCCTCGCGAAATTTTCAAAATAGGTGGGGCGCTACGCTCCGCTCCTACCCTGAAAGTCTCGGGGGGATTCGTCAAGCGGGGGCTGAGAAAAAAGGGGGGTCCCAAAACGCATTTTTCCCATGCATTTTTCCATAGGACCTTTAGACACAGCTACAGCCCGAACGGCTGAACAGAGTTACTTGAAATTTGGCAGAGAGGTAGTCCTCAGGTCAAGGAAGTGCCTTTTGTAGGTCTGGTGTAAATCTGTTCAGTAGTTCCTGAGAAAATAGCATTTAAATCAATATATATATGTGGGCGGAGCCTAACCACACATCTCATCCTGAGATCTGATTGGCTGTCAGCACTTCATCCAAGAAGTGTTGGCAGCCATCTTGGGACCAATATACATGATAGCACCTCATTAAAAAGCATTGCAGTTAATAGAAGATTTTAAGACTTTAGTTACATTATAAATCATTTGTTGATGGTACCATACTCATTTTAGGAATTGTGGTATGTTCTAAGGTGATTTCACCATGTGAAAAAGCCTTCTGCTGGGATATCATGATTGAGAGAAAAATATTTTCTCATGCTTTTACCACAGAGGTTTGGAAGGTGATCTATAAGCTAAACTGAGAGCTTATTTTCTGTAAAGTCACATTATCTTTCTCAGTCATGTGAGAATGAAGTCTGACATTCTCAGTAAAACATGTACATCCAACAAGGGCAGAGACTGTCAGTTGGTTCCTTTGTGTTCTACTGCAGCTTTCCAGAGTGTTCCAAAGAACTACTAGAGCGCTAACCGTCCTACTTATGATAAATGTATGGCACACCTGAAGCCATCTTGCTTGGATTAAAGTGGTAACTCTTAAAACATTTAATTTAAAAAGGAACAAAATGAGGTGGTTCATTTTTCCATGCAGACTGAAACATGCACTTTCAATACCAGCAGCAGTTTTCCCTGGTGAGCAGTAGCTTTACTACAGTGATCTAATGAGCAAAAAGAGTGCTAACATTCTGATTTTATGGCAAATGTGTGACACATTTGAATGCCTTCTTGATGGAATCAAAGTAAAAACTGAAAGTATTTCCTACTGAGGAGACTGCAGTAAATGAGGAAATTAGGAAACTTCATAACA
The DNA here is from genome assembly GCF_964204655.1 of Triturus cristatus. NCBI lineage: Eukaryota > Metazoa > Chordata > Amphibia > Caudata > Salamandridae > Triturus > Triturus cristatus. The sequence continues at coordinate 80,308,433 of NC_140590.1, read as the reverse complement.
AATAAGTCTCCCAAGATGGCCACCAGAGACAAAAGAGCCCAAATGTAGCCCAAATATCACCCAGATGTAGCCCAAGTATAGCCCAATGACAGAAGTGTGCAAAACACTTATTATTTTGTGTTTTTGCAGTGTTATATAGTGCAGACTTGTCAGGTATTGGAGTGCTTTACATGAGCATTGGTTACATCACACAAGAACAAATTCATTTTGGTTGTAGACATGGGGAGACTAAGTGATTTGACCAGAATCACAGAATGTCGAGCTGAAGCAGAAACTTCAACCTGGTTCCCCAGTTGCAAAGTCTGCAGTTCTGGAAGTAACACCACATCCTCTCCCCTAAGTGCAACATTTAATCAAGTTGTCAACTAGATAAAAAAACATAAAGATAACAAATAATTTAAAAGTGCTTTGTCGCTATTTGAAAACTCAGAAAATATGTCCTTATTTTAGTCTTTTAGAGCACTAACCATAATTTTGATGCCAATAAGACCCTCTCATATATGTAATTTCTAAAGGAATGCTCTAGGTATTACAGTTTTGATTACATCAAGATGATGTCAGGCGCTCCACACTTTTGTAATAAATATAGAATGTTAGCAATCTAGTTGTTCATTAGGATACTGTTGAGAGGCAGAGGCCAGGGGCACGGACTCTGAAAATTGAAGGCAGGTAGGAGGGTGCAAAGGCAACAATTTAACCACACTGAGCAGGCAGGAAGGGCCGTGGAAGCACAACAGACTATGGAGGGCAGTGGAAAGGGGGGCAGGGGCAACAAACCAACAATACAGGACTTGCAAGAGAGGCTGTTGGAGGGAAGATCTATTACGGGTCAAGGAAGCTAGGGGCGGTCCCCAGAGCCCCGGGAGCCACCACAGAACTGAGCAGGAGAGTGAGTCAGGGACAAAAGGGGCACCTTAATTTGAGCCGGGGTGCCTAGGAACGCTTGCTCCAAAAATGAAGAAAACAGACATATGAGACATGGAATTGGAGGCAGAATACAATGGCAGTTTAATGAGAAGATGCAACTTCAAAGAAACCGCAGAATAGAGACCTAAAGTACAAAATACAGAATCCAGATAATCATACAGCTGTCATGATATTCTCTGTCTCTCAATTAATGGACTGACAGAGAGAGAGAGAAAACACATCTATAAATGCATCATGAGAAACAAGTTACACCAAGGAAAATGTTACCTAGGGACACTCACATTTACTCTTAGAGCAAGCATTCCTGCAATTACAATACAACATCTTTTAAATGCAAAAGTAAAGAGAAAAATGGTTAAACATAACATGACATTTCATATAGGTAAAATAGAATAAGATACTTCAAGCAAAGCCGAGCAAGACATTTTAAGCAAAGGAAGACAAGAGCTCCCAGTTCTTGGGGAAAACCTGCACAGCCTGTTAACCTACATACAGACGGCGAGGTTGTCCGTCGATATCTGTGGGTGCTCCCTTTTTATATCATTTTGTGGGCTCCTTTGCACGCTACATCTACCTACGTATGCTACCCAAAAGCTTCGTCTGCAGATTTTACCAGACATTTCGTCATTTACCCACTTAATGCTGACAATGGACTGGGTGAAAAGGTCAGTCTCTCAGGCCAATCGCTTATCGTAAGTTCCATAGAGCAAGCAGAAAATAATGGGTATTGTACAGGAATTCAATATATTCATGTATAAAATCTCCTCAGTTCTCCTAACTTGACGCTCTGCGGTTGCCACTTCCTTAAAAGCGGGAAACCTGCCCAGGAAGCAAGTACCAGTCCAGGATGCAGCCTACTGTATGTCGACAGCTTCAGGGGGATGTTGAACTTTGATACCGAGCACGGAGCACTCGGGTAGGGTGGGGGCTACTAGTTTGGAGCAGAAGGCCTCGCAGACCTGCCTTCAGACTGCTATACACTAAAATTGCAGAGCTATGGTCAATTTAACAAAGAGGCCTACATATTGAACAGAAGGGCCTACACAGGGGTTTTATGCTGGCTGAGTGGTAAGGATGTCTCAGGATAATTATATAGCAACACAGGACCCGCTGGTCAATTTAATACGGCCTACAAATGCGGCTGGCAGGGCAAGGACAAGGGTCTCATACTTCAGGTGTGGACAGAACGGGCCAGGGGCCCCCTGTGATACAAAATCTACCCTCCTTCAAGGCTGTGGCAATGTAATAGACCATTGTGGGCAGAAGGAAGAGGCAATGGTAGTACAACCATACATGCCAACAGACCCGATTCAGCCAGGAAACGTCCAATGTTTTTAAGCTCAAATGGGCTTTATTTGATCTGTCTCCTGTCTACAATATCCTCTTTTTCAATGTAACTCAAAGGGGAAAATCAATACCCCAGTTTTTTTTCAAAATCTCCCTCTTACCAAGTTCAAAATGTTCGCAAGTATGGTACATTGGATCATGGAAGGAAATGGGATAGGGACATGGACTTGGATAACAGAGGACAGGAGAGACATGGAGAGGTGCACCAAACTGACCCTGCAGGGCAAGCATCAGGGTTTGCAGCAGCACAATACACCACACAGGGCATGCAGGACGGGAGTGCAGCACAACAATCCATAGAAAGCAAGAGGGAGGGGACAGGACCATGCACATGGACAACAGAGAACAGAGGGGCAAGAGGCAATGGTAGCTAGCTGACCATAATGGACAGACAGGAGAGAAGGCTGCAGCATAACAGACCATAAAGGGCAGGAGGGACGGATCAGGGGCATTACAATGGAACAGACAAGCCAGGAGGGAGGGAGTAGGGGTCTGCACATGTAAACAGAGGGCTGGGGGCAAGGGGGCGGGCAGGAGCAGCAAGATGGCCATGGAGGTCAGGCAGGATGGGCACTAGAAGCAAGACACAACATGAAGAGCAACAGTGAGACTGTGATGGCATACACACAGACCATGGAGGGAAGGTGGGAGGGGGTCAGGGGCAGCTAACTGACCACACAGGGAAGGTGGGAGGGGCCATGGCAGCACAGAAGACCATGCATGGCAAGTGGGAGGGTTAGTGGCAGCACAATGGCTATGATGGGCAAGAAGGAGGGTGCAGGGGCATGCACAAAGGACGATGGAGGATAGAAGGGAGGGTCAGGACCTGTGCACAGACAAGAAAGTTCAGGGGAAGGGGCCTCACAACAGACCACACGGGGCAGGCAGGAGGAGCAGTTGCAGCACAACAGATCAGGGAGGGCAGAAGGGTGTGGCAGTACAATGGACCATGTAGGACAGGAGGAAGAGGATAGAGGCATGGCATGTGGACAGGCAGGGTGGAGGTGGCAGGGACAGGTTACAGTCATCTGACAATGCTAGGCAGGTGGGAGGGGAGTGGCAGCTCAACAGAACACTCAGAGTAGATAGGAGTGGCAGGTCCATGGGACATGGTGGGCAAAAAGGATGGAGCAGGGGCATGCACAAAGACATCGGAGGGCAGGGGGAAGGAGAATAGGGGCAGCAAGCTAAGCACAGAGTTTAAGCAGGAGGTCAATGATGGGGCATAGAATTGGGCAATGGAGGGCAGGAGGAGTGGACTGGTACATCATACTAAATTGAGGGCAGTGGCAGCACATCAGACCATGCATGGCAGGAGGGAGGAGGCTAGTCCATGGATTCACACAACAGAGGATAGGGAGGAGGGGGATGGGGCAGCAAGCTAACTGTTCAGAGAAGGCGGGTATTAGAAACTTTATTGTTTTTAAAACATTTTGTCTGTGCAAACTACTTAAAATATGAACAAGTATGCAGCATAATCTCACTTTTATTCAGGAAGAAGAAGACGTTAGTGACTGTGACTCCGGGCTCACTTGGCAAAAACACCCCCTGACCCTCCACCCCCTATCGCAAAATGTAATGCCCGTGAAAAGGGTAGGTGAACACAGTGTTATATAGAACATAGTCCTGAGAGCACGATTGAAAATGAAAACTAGATATAGTGTATGGTATAAACTATGCACCAAAAAGTGTGATATAAGATGAACCAGGCGTGAAATATAATATGCAATACATTGTGCGCAATGACAGATTCATTGGAGAGCGCGAGATAGCACAGGCACTAGCGTGTGCTATGCGATATGCGCCTTGGAGTGTAATATGCACAGGGCAGTGTTGTGTAACCTAACTAGTCTCTAAAGTTGTAATATAAAATATGTGCTGGGGAGTGTAACGTTGCATATGCACTGTGACAAAGATATGGATCCCAAATTGTAATATGTATGGCATAGCACTGTGCGTTATAACATAGGCATCGAGGAAGGCACGTTAGATGGGGCAATATAACCCGTGCGAAGACAAGTGTGGCATGACATTTTCACGGGGTGGTGTTACAGTGCACATGGGCTAGAGAGTGTCCTAGCATATGCACTAGCTAGTGGAATACAATACAGAGGTGTGTGGCACTCGGCAGGCAATGGTGGGTGTAACACAGCACTGGGCTCTGTCAGGAGCGCGCTGTGACTCGCAAGTGATGTTCGTCCCCTTTCCAGAGAGTAAAATAAAAAGTATTACACATCCGGCAGTGGATGTGTGTTTTATTAACTGTGAGGGGGGTTTCTTGCATAGTTTTGGTCGAATTTTTGTCGAATCCCCTTTGAATGGCTTGGTGTGCATGTGTATTAAATGTGCCCGTCAATAGCTACCCATGTTTGTATAAATAAACGACAAGGGTGTCTACCGGGATTAGGCACGGTAGAGCATCAGACATGTCAGAGCTTCACTAGTGGTGTAAATACATTCCACGTGGATTAATTGCATGCATAGTCGCCTTTTAATGAATATCACGCAAATCGTCATGGTGATAGGTACGTACGGTTTGTCCAGCATGTCCTAGGTGTGTCTATAAATATATATTTTTTAAAAATAATAAAAAACAGTGGCCGGCCCTGGGGATTGGGGTCAAAAAAATATAATTAGGAGACAGGCCCTGGGGGATGGGGTCATCAGGGCCAATAAATTAGAATAAGAAGGGGAACCACACAGCCCCCCTTCTTAAAAAAATAAAATAAATAAAAGACTGGTATCGTGCCGGAGGCCATGCCCCCTCCATGCAGCACTCTGCAAACGCGCCCCCAACAGGCATCTCCAGTATGCGCCAGGGAGCTGCGCTGCAGACAGGTGTTCTGAGGCCAAGCCCCTTTTTACACCTCTCTGCAACGCAGCTCTGTGGCGCTTACTGGAGGTACCTACTGGTCTAGTGTGACCCTAGGGACCCTTAGGATTCAAGGGGACTTAATCTCTCAACTTAGAACAGCCACAGGGTGCGTTTACACAGTGGTGAAGGGAGGGGACGGGGCCTGAGGTGACGTGTGCAAACACGCACCATGGCACGTTTTAAATTGGGGATATAATTTCCCTTCAATACTGAGGGCCCCTGGGGGCTAACCCGGCTAACTAGCCCACCAAGTGCTTCCAGTAAGCGCCACTGAGCTGCATTGCAGAGAGGTGGTCCAGGCCGTGCCACTTTTTACACCTCTCTGCAACGCAGCTCTGTGGCACTTACTGGAGGTACCTAGTGGGCTAGTTGGACCCTAGGGACCCTCAGGACTCAAATGAACTTAATCTCCCAACTAAAAACGGACACAGGGCGTGTTTACACAATGGTGAAAGGAGGGGACGGGGCCTGAGTTAACGTGTGCAAAAACGCCCTGTGGCCTGTTTTAAGAGGTAGTTTTAATCCCCATGCCCTATTATATACTAGGGGCTTATAGAGGAGGTAAGGCTAATCACAGGGGGACCCCAACGCATAATGTTCCCTAGTGTATGTAGGTGTTTTCACTGTATTCTAAGTGTCTTTTAACATAGCACTGGCTCTAGGACTGGTTAGTCAGACTCAGTTACCACCAGAATCCGTCTGAAAAATATGAGGGTACAGGATGATTTTGCGACAAGGCTTCTTTCTGCTCTTCTTTTTGTTCTTTCTGCACGTTATCCTTCTTCCTGCACTTATCTTCGTATTTGAGGACTTCTGTTGCTTCTTTCTGCACTTCTTTTGTTTCTTTCTGTGCATTTTTTCTTCTTTCTTCACATGTCCTATCTCTGTAGGCATAGTTAGAAATTAGCATTTAAAAAACCTTTGAAATTAACAGAAAAAACCATAGGTTTCAGGCACGTTATAGTTAGGAATTAGCATTTAAAAAACCTCAGAAATTCACTGAAAAAACCATAGGTTTCAGGGGTGTTATAGTTAGCTGGACTTTTCACTTGTACAAAACCATTGAAATTCCCCCGTTATAGTTAGTTCAGCTAACTATAACTCGCGCGCCCGCAATGCACTGCTGATGACGTCACATATTACATCACTCATGACATGGTCAGTGACATCACTCATGACATCACTGATGACATCTCAAATGACATCACTGATGACATCACTGATGACATCATCCTTGTGATAGAGTGGCAGACCTCCTCTCACCCTAATATAACCTTTGATACACACATTCAAAAATAGAGACTAAAATTTTCAAAACAATGGACATACCAATACCAGTTACAACAACCTCTTCAGTAATTCTAAGATCCTCATACACATCCACTCATTCACCAACAGTCCAATACAGTCACTCATACATGTACTCACTCATCATATGTACTCATACACCTATACATCCTGTTACACAATGCCACTCATCCATAGTTACTCACACACATAGTCACTCATGCTAATAAAGAATCAAACATACATTTACTTGCATATACAGTTATACACACACCACCACACTTACTTCTACGGAAACTTACACATATTTAGTCTTTTAAACAATCACTTATAGAAACACATACTTATTCATACAGGAACTCTTTCAATCTCTCACTCTCACATATACTCACATATATACACCAATAGTCACATATACTAGTTTAAAACATATGTAGTTACTCATAAAGACACTATTGAGACAGTCATTCACTCACTAACACACCCATACACACACTCATCCACCCATACAGTCCTGCACACATACTGTGTTCAACACATACAAACAGTGAGTCACTCATTCATGCACCTATGCAGTACGTAATACCCCCACCGAACCATGCAGACACTCAGACTGATACTCAAAAAACCAACTAATAACCTATATAGACACCCATGTAGCTACTCACCAACCCATGCAGCCACTTATACACAAAGTGAGAGACAGATACAGATATTTACATATTTAAACATTACTCACTAAGCCATGTATTCACTATGATACACTTAATCAGTCAGTTACACAATCAATTTTTCAAAAACAAATCATCCATTTAGACACTTATATACCCATTTATTCTTCCATCGACCTTGAGATATACATATATAAAACATATTTAATTTTCAGAATAACACACATTCACTGGATGATGTCATCAGTGATGTCATCAGTGATGTCATTTGAGATGTCATCAGTGATGTCATGAGTGATGTCACTGACCATGTCATGAGTGATGTAATATGTGACGTCATCAGCAGTGCATTGCGGGCGCGCGAGTTATAGTTAGCTGAACTAACTATAACGGGGGAATTTCAATGGTTTTGTACAAGTGAAAAGTCCAGCTAACTATAACACCCCTGAAACCTATGGTTTTTTCAGTGAATATATATATATATATATATATATATATTCACTGAAAAAAACAAAGGTTTCAGGGGCGTTATAGTCAGGAATTGGCATTTAAAAAACCTTAGAAAGTCACTGAAAAAACCATAGGTTTCAGGGGTGTTATAGTTAGCTGGACATTTCCCTCTTACAAAACCCTAGAAATTCCCCTGTTATAGTTAGTTCAGCTAACTATAACTCGCGCCCCCGCAATGCACTGCTGATGACATCACATATTACATCACTCATGACATGGTCAGTGACATCACTGATGACATCACTGATAACATCTCAAATGACATCACTGATGACATCACTGATGACGTCATCCAGTGACTGGGTGTTTCTGTAAAGTTTAAATATGTTTTATATATTTATAGTGAAAGGCCTGTGGAAGAATGAGTGGGTGTACAAGTGTGTGAATGGATGATTTTCTAGGTGCGTAACTGACTCTATAAGTGAGTCATTAAATGTATCTTACTGCAGACTAGTGACTAAACTGTGTGAATGTCTGTATGTGTCTGTGTGTAGGTGTATAAGTGGCTGCATGATTTTGTAAATAGCTATATGAGTGTCTATATGGGTTATTGATTAGTTGTCTGAGTATCTGTATGGGTGCCTGAGTGTTTGTGTGGGTAGGGTGTGTGTGACTATGCATAGATGTGTGAGTGGGTGATTCTATGGGTGCATGGTTTTAAGAGTGCATCTTTGATGAACTGTATGTTTGAGTGAGTGTATGTATGGGTGTGTTAGGGAATGAATGTATATCTCAGTGGTACATGTGTGACTAACTATGTATGTGAAAGGCAGTATATATGCAGTATATAAGAGGGTATATGTGAGAGTGTGTGATTGTGAGAGTGGCTGTATGGATGAGTGTGTGCTTGTATCAATGTTTGTATAAGAGCGTAAGAATGTGGTACTATTTTTATGAGTAAGTGAACTTGAGTGTGTATAACTGCGTAGGTGAGTAAATGGGAGTGTGATTAATTATTTGCATGACTGAATAGGTGTGAGAGTACCTCTATGGATGATTGGTGGTGTGTGAGTGTCTATGTAGGTGTATAAATGCATATGATAGTCTTGTACGGAGTGACTGTAAGAATGAGTGACTGTACAGGTGAGTGAGTGGAGGTGTATGTAGACCTAAGAGTTAATGAGTGGGTATGTAGTTATTCGTATTGGAGTATCTATGGTTTTCAAAATGGCCATCTGAAATTTTGAGTCAGTGTATCAAAGGTTATATTAGGGTGTGAGAAGATGCACTAATTTATCACATGGATGATATCATCAGTGATGTCATCAGTGATGTCATTTGAGATGTCATCTGTGATGTCACTGACCATGTCATGAGTGATGTAATATGTGACGTCATCAGCAGTGCATTGCGGGGGCGTAAGTTATAGTTAGCTGAACTAACTATAACAGGGGAATTTCTAGTGTTTTGTACGAGGGAAATGTCCAGCTAACTATAACACCCCTGAAACAACTGTTTTTTTCACTGAATTTCTGAGGTTTTTTAAATGCCAATTCCTTACTATAACGCCCCTGAAACCTTTGGTTTTTTCAGTGAATTTCAAAGGTTTTTTAAATGCCAATTCCTAACTATAACGTGCATGAAACCTATGGTTTTTTCAGTGAATTTCAAAGGTTTTTTAAATGCTAATTCCTATCTATAACTTATCTCTAAAGATATCATGTTTAATGATTTTAATTGGATTTCTTTATTTTTCAAATTCAGTGTGTCAATTTAATTAATTACGTTTTTTTAAAAATACTTTTTTATCACCATTTTTTAAACTTATTTTTTCAATTAATTCTTTTAAAAATTAAAAAAAATTATTTGAACTTAATGGGTTTTTCAAACATATTTTTTTTATATTTTTCAAAATATTTTTTTTAACTATATGTGCAAAACTTATACATATTAAAGTTCAGCACATTAGTGTCAAAGCATGACTCATTTTATCAATCCATAAGCAATGACAGGCTTCTAATGCTACTAAGACTTGACAACATGACAGGTTTTAAAACAGTTATCTGTCAGCAAATACACCATGTTACCAAATGCTTCTCTCACAGTGGTTCCCAAATGCACACAGACTCACAGTGTGATTCTACACAAACACCACTATCCCTAGGAGTTTACTAAAACTCATTCACTACAGTGGAAGTGGTAAGGGAACTACACACAATCTACATATTTCACGACTATACTTTAGTGTCAATACCTGACTCATTTAATGAAAGCATAAGCCATAACTATCTTCTAATGCTACTAAAACTTGACAACATGACATGTTTTAAAACAGTTATCTGTCAGCAAATACACAATGTTACCAAACGCTTCTCTCACAGTGGTTCCCAAATGCACACAGACTCACAGTGTGATTCTAGACAAGCACCACTATCCCTAGGAGTTTACCAAAACTCATTCACTACAGTGGAAGTGGTAAGGGAACTGCACACAATCTACATATTTCAGGACTGCACTTTAGTGTCAATGCCTGACTCATTTAATCAATGCATAAGCAATGACTGGCTTCTAATGCTACTAAAACTTGACAACATGACAGGATTTAAAATAGTTATCTGTCAGCAAATACACGATGTTAACAAATGCTTCTCTCACATTGGTTCCCAAATGCACACAGACTCACAGTGTGATTCTAGCTAACAACCACTATCCCTAGGAGTTTACCAAAACTCATTCACTACAGTGGAAGTGGTAAGGGAACTGCACACAATCTACATATTTCACGACTACACTTTAGTGTCAATACCTGACTCATTTAATGAAAGCATAAGCCATAACTATCTTCTAAAGCTACTAAAACTTGACAACATGACATGTTTTAAAACAGTTATCTGTCAGCAAATACACAATGTTACCAAACGCTTCTCTCACAGTGGTTCCCAAATGCACACAGACTCACAGTGTGATTCTAGACAAGCACCACTATCTCTAGGAGGTTACCAAAACTCATTCACTACAGTGGAAGTGGTAAGGGAACTGCACACAATCTACATATTTCACGACTGCACTTTAGTGTCAATGCCTGACTCATTTAATCAATGCATAAGCAAAGACTGGCTTCTAATGCTACTAAAACTTGACAACATGACAGGTTTTAAAACAGTTATCTGCCATCAAATACACGATGTTACCAAATGCTTCTCTCACAGTGGTTCCCAAATGCACACAGACTCACAGTGTGATTCTAGACAAGCACCACTATCCCTAGGAGTTTACCAAAACTCATTCACTACAGTGGAAGTGGTAAGGGAACTGCACACAATCTACATATTTCACGACTGCACTTTAGTGACAATGCCTGACTCATTTAATCAACGCATAAGCAATGACTGGCTTCTAATGCTACTAAAACTTGACAACATGACAGGATTTAAAATAGTTATCTGTCAGCAAATACACGATGTTAACAAATGCTTCTCCCACATTGGTTCCCAAATGCACACAGACTCACAGTGTGATTCTAGACAACAACCACTATCCCTACGAGTTTACCAAACCTTATTTACTACTATGGAAGTGGTAAGGGAACTGCACACAATGTGCATATTTCAAAAGTGCACTTTTGGGTCAAAGTCTGACTCATTTAATCAACGCATAAGCAAAGACTGGCTTCTAATGCTACTAAAACTTGACAACATGACAGGTTTTAAAAGATTTATCTGTCAGCAAATACAAGATGTTACTAAATGCTTCTCTCACAGTGGTTCCCAAATGCACACAGTCTCTCTGTGTGATTCTAGACAAACAACACTATCCCTTGCACTATACCAAAACACATTTCTTCATCTACAAGGAGTACTACATTTTACTGCAGAAACATAACTCATTTCACAAATTCATAAAGAATGACTGGTTTCTAATGCTACCAAAATATAAAAACTGCATAGTTATCTGTCTACAAACACATGAAAAAAACAAATCCTTATCACAAAATGGTTTCTACATGCACACACACTGTCAATAAGATTGTAGAGAGAAAAAGTACTCCCTACACTTTAGCAGAAGAAATGCATTAATCTGATTAAAATAAAAATAGTCTACATACATCCCCTCACAATTAAATAACTCACCTTTCAAAATGTTTTGTAGATTAAGAAGTATATCAGTCACACACCAGATATCAGTCACACACCAGATTTTCTTATGCAGAATCTCTGCACTGTGCACCTGTCAGCAGAACCAATGAATGGCAAAGTTTCCCTCTCATTTTCCACACATATACATGTAAACATCAATTCACATTCCTTCCCACATAAATTCAAAAGCAAGCACACATTTCTATTGGTTAAACATTTCAACCCTTTCCAAATGACATAAACTTCAACCCTTCCCCCAATCTGCCTTCTGCCCGTTACCACAGAAACAGGTCATGGAACACTGTACTGAGCACACAGGTCACAAGTTCAGCACACACATTGTTGCTAATCAAAACAGCAAGTGTGCTTGACTTCTCAACATATCAGCTTATCATATATAATGTTCCTTACAATAAGTTTTTGTTAACCAATAAGAATCATGCGTTTAAAAAACAGAAATATGCACCCTACCTTTCAGTGTAGAAGGTTGTCAAACAACCAATGATTTCTTGTCTTTTTTCAAAATTGCATCTTAGCCACCATTTTACAAACATCTTACTTTCCAAACTGCCATTTCATTTACAGAGACCATCTGAGTGCATCCAGACCTCCTTACAAGATGCTTACAGTGTGGATTGTGGGACACAGCTACATTTTCTGGAGCCAAAGGTATGCAGAAAACAAAGGCATTCACAAAGACCTAGGTGTAGACATTAACTGGATTGGACAGAGAGGGTTAAAGTGGCACCAATTTATGCCATTGGTGAAATCCTTCATGCAAATCCAACACCCTGACCTCATAATAGTGCACTGTGGTGGCAATGACCTAGGCACTTTGACTGGGGTAGGTCTGGAAATGCTTATGAAGGACACCTTTGCAGAACTGATTTCACTTTTCCCTAAAACTGCCTTTGTGTATTCTAACATATGCCAAAGGCAGAAATGGAACTGGTCCGATCATTTTTGTCCACAGATTGAGAAAGCTAGGAAACATGTGAATAAATCTGTTTCTGCTTTTCTCCGAGACTACAGAATGGGGTCCATTTACAATAACAATCTGCGCTTTCATATGCAAGAGATGTATAGGAGAGATGGAGTACACTTTACTGATGAAGGAAACAGAGTCTTCCTCAACAACTTTAGACTATGTATATGTACTTACTTATAAGTACCAAAAACTCTGAATGAACACAGCGGCTCTTTTTAGAGCCACTCAAGAACAAAACACTTAAGCTTAATCTTTATCTCCCAACAATTTCATTTTTTTTCCCTTGGATCCACCAACCCACCGCGTGAGAATCCGTGCATCCAACGCGATAGGATGCGCGCACCATGTGCGCATTTCGCCGTTTTTTTTTTTTAAGTGGGACCCCCTAAGCACCTCTAGAGGGTCAGAGTATTTCCACTCTGCCCCCTTTATATGTTTTACACACTTTTTCCCCTTGCTTCTGCAGCCTCGCTTCTACAGAGGCAGAAAATGGCCACCAACAGTTCCTGGTTTCGAATGTAGAGAGACACTCGACAGCCAATTAGCATTCAGCGTGCGATCGGGAGGGTGCGCGCTCAGTTCGGGGAGGGTGCGCTTACGGTGCGTGTACGGTCCGCGGATCCTCCACGGCCATAGATATTTATGTACTTTTAACTCTAACTTTCTCAGGAACTACTGAACGGATTCACACCATATATGCAAAAGGCACGAGTCTGAACTGAGGACTACCTCTTTGCCAAATTTGGTGTCATTCTGTTCAGTGGTTCGGGCTTTAGCTGCGACAACAGATCCTATGGGAAATTGCATGGGGAAAACGCGTTTTGGGACCCCCCATTTTTCTCAGCCCCCGCTCGACGAATCACCACGAAACTTTCAGGGTAGGAGCGGAGCGGAGCTGGCCAAAAGTTTAGAAAAATTCACGAGGATTCATCAACCAGCGCTAGACTTGTTGGGAATAAAATGTTGCGGATTTCCTATGGAAAATAGGTCCTAACTATAACTATCTACTGCCGACCGCCAGTAGATAATATCTATATATATATTCACTGAAAAAACCATAGGTTTCATGCACGTTATAGTTAGGAATTGGCATTTAAAAAACCTTTGAAATTCACTGAAAAAACCAAAGGTTTCAGGGGCGTTATAGTAAGGAATTGGCATTTAAAAAACCTCAGAAATTCAGTGAAAAAAACAGTTGTTTCAGGGGTGTTATAGTTAGCTGGACATTTCCCTCGTACAAAACACTAGAAATTCCCCTGTTATAGTTAGTTCAGCTAACTATAACTTACGCCCCCGCAATGCACTGCTGATGACGTCACATATTACATCACTCATGACATGGTCAGTGACATCACAGATGACATCTCAAATGACATCACTGATGACATCACTGATGATATCATCCATGTGATAAATTAGTGCATCTTCTCACACCCTAATATAACCTTTGATACACTGACTCAAAATTTCAGATGGCCATTTTGAAAACCATAGATACTCCAATACGAATAACTACATACCCACTCATTAACTCTTAGGTCTACATACACCTCCACTCACTCACCTGTACAGTCACTCATTCTTACAGTCACTCCGTACAAGACTATCATATGCATTTATACACCTACATAGACACTCACACACCACCAATCATCCATAGAGGTACTCTCACACCTATTCAGTCATGCAAATAATTAATCACACTCCCATTTACTCACCTACGCAGTTATACACACTCAAGTTCACTTACTCATAAAAATAGTACCACATTCTTACGCTCTTATACAAACATTGATACAAGCACACACTCATCCATACAGCCACTCTCACAATCACACACTCTCACATATACCCTCTTATATACTGCATATATACTGCCTTTCACATACATAGTTAGTCACACATGTACCACTGAGATATACATTCATTCCCTAACACACCCATACATACACTCACTCAAACATACAGTTCATCAAAGATGCACTCTTAAAACCATGCACCCATAGAATCACCCACTCACACATCTATGCATAGTCACACACACCCTACCCACACAAACACTCAGGCACCCATACAGATACTCAGACAACTAATCAATAACCCATATAGACACTCATATAGCTATTTACAAAATCATGCAGCCACTTATACACCTACACACAGACACATACAGACATTCACACAGTTTAGTCACTAGTCTGCAGTAAGATACATTTAATGACTCACTTATAGAGTCAGTTACGCACCTAGAAAATCATCCATTCACACACTTGTACACCCACTCATTCTTCCACAGGCCTTTCACTATAAATATATAAAACATATTTAAACTTTACAGAAACACCCAGTCACTGGATGACGTCATCAGTGATGTCATCAGTGATGTCATTTGAGATGTTATCAGTGATGTCATCAGTGATGTCACTGACCATGTCATGAGTGATGTAATATGTGACGTCATCAGCAGTGCATTGCGGGGGCGCGAGTTATAGTTAGCTGAACTAACTATAACAGGGGAATTTCTAGGGTTTTGTAAGAGGGAAATGTCCAGCTAACTATAACACCCCTGAAACCTATGGTTTTTTCAGTGACTTTCTAAGGTTTTTTAAATGCCAATTCCTGACTATAACGCCCCTGAAACCTTTGTTTTTTTCAGTGAATATATATATATATATATATATATATTCACTGAAAAAACCATAGGTTTCAGGGGTGTTATAGTTAGCTGGACTTTTCACTTGTACAAAACCATTGAAATTCCCCCGTTATAGTTAGTTCAGCTAACTATAACTCGCGCGCCCGCAATGCACTGCTGATGACGTCACATATTACATCACTCATGACATGTTCAGTGACATCACTCATGACATCACTGATGACATCTCAAATGACATCACTGATGACATCACTGATGACATCATCCAGTGAATGTGTGTTATTCTGAAAATTAAATATGTTTTATATATGTATATCTCAAGGTCGATGGAAGAATAAATGGGTATATAAGTGTCTAAATGGATGATTTGTTTTTGAAAAATTGATTGTGTAACTGACTGATTAAGTGTATCATAGTGAATACATGGCTTAGTGAGTAATGTTTAAATATGTAAATATCTGTATCTGTCTCTCACTTTGTGTATAAGTGGCTGCATGGGTTGGTGAGTAGCTACATGGGTGTCTATATAGGTTATTAGTTGGTTTTTTGAGTATCAGTCTGAGTGTCTGCATGGTTCGGTGGGGGTATTACGTACTGCATAGGTGCATGAATGAGTGACTCACTGTTTGTATGTGTTGAACACAGTATGTGTGCAGGACTGTATGGGTGGATGAGTGTGTGTATGGGTGTGTTAGTGAGTGAATGACTGTCTCAATAGTGTCTTTATGAGTAACTACATATGTTTTAAACTAGTATATGTGACTATTGGTGTATATATGTGAGTATATGTGAGAGTGAGAGATTGAAAGAGTTCCTGTATGAATAAGTATGTGTTTCTATAAGTGATTGTTTAAAAGACTAAGTATGTGTAAGTTTCCGTAGAAGTAAGTGTGGTGGTGTGTGTATAACTGTATATGCAAGTAAATGTATGTTTGATTCTTTATTAGCATGAGTGACTATGTGTGTGAGTAACTATGGATGAGTGGCATTGTGTAACAGGATGTATAGGTGTATGAGTACATATGATGAGTGAGTACATGTATGAGTGACTGTATTGGACTGTTGGTGAATGAGTGGATGTGTATGTGGATCTTAGAATTACTGAAGAGGTTGTTGTAACTGGTATTGGTATGTCCATTGTTTTGAAAATTTTAGTCTCTATTTTTGAATGTGTGTATCAAAGGTTATATTAGGGTGAGAGGAGGTCTGCCACTCTATCACAAGGATGATGTCATCAGTGATGTCATCAGTGATGTCATTTGAGATGTCATCAGTGATGTCATGAGTGATGTCACTGACCATGTCATGAGTGATGTAATATGTGACGTCATCAGCAGTGCATTGCGGGCGCGCGAGTTATAGTTAGCTGAACTAACTATAACGGGGGAATTTCAATGGTTTTGTACAAGTGAAAAGTCCAGCTAACTATAACACCCCTGAAACCTATGGTTTTTTCAGTGAATTTCTGAGGTTTTTTAAATGCTAATTCCTAACTATAACGTGCCTGAAACCTATGGTTTTTTCTGTTAATTTCAAAGGTTTTTTAAATGCTAATTTCTAACTATGCCTACAGAGATAGGACATGTGAAGAAAGAAGAAAAAATGCACAGAAAGAAACAAAAGAAGTGCAGAAAGAAGCAACAGAAGTCCTCAAATACGAAGATAAGTGCAGGAAGAAGGATAACGTGCAGAAAGAACAAAAAGAAGAACAGAAAGAAGCCTTGTTGCAAAATCATCCTGTACCCTCAACTTTTTCAGACGGATACTGGTGGTAACTGAGTCTGACTAACCAGTCCTAGAGCCAGTGCTATGTTAAAAGACACTTAGAATACAGTGAAAACACCTACATACACTAGGGAACATTATGCGTTGGGGTGCCCCTGTGATTAGCCTTACCTCCTCTATAAGCCCCTAGTATATAATAGGGCATGGGGATTAAAACTACCTCTTAAAACAGGCCACAGGGCGTTTTTGCACACGTTAACTCAGGCCCCGTCCCCTCCTTTCACCATTGTGTAAACACGCCCTGTGTCCGTTTTTAGTTGGGAGATTAAGTTCATTTGAGTCCAGAGGGTCCCTAGGGTCCAACTAGCCCACTAGGTACCTCCAGTAAGTGCCACAGAGCTGCGTTGCAGAGAGGTGTAAAAAGTGGCACGGCCTGGACCACCTCTCTGCAATGCAGCTCAGTGGCGCTTACTGGAAGCACTTGGTGGGCTAGTTAGCCCCCAGGGGCCCTCAGTATTGAAGGGAAATTATATCCCCAATTTAAAACGTGCCATGGTGCGTGTTTGCACACGTCACCTCAGGCCCCGTCCCCTCCCTTCACCACTGTGTAAACGCGCCCTGTGGCTGTTCTAAGTTGAGAGATTAAGTCCCCTTGAATCCTAAGGGTCCCTAGGGTCACACTAGACCACTAGGTACCTCCAGTAAGCGCCACAGAGCTGCGTTGCAGAGAGGTGTAAAAAGGGGCTTGGCCTCAGAACACCTGTCTGCAGCGCAGCTCCCTGGCGCATACTGGAGATGCCTGTTGGGGGCGCGTTTGCAGAGTGCTGCATGGAGGGGGCATGGCCTCCGGCACGATACCAGTCTTTTATTTATTTTATTTTTTTAAGAAGGGGGGCTGTGTGGTTCCCCTTCTTATTCTAATTTATTGGCCCTGATGACCCCATCCCCCAGGGCCTGTCTCCTAATTATATTTTTTTGACCCCAATCCCCAGGGCCGGCCACTGTTTTTTATTATTTTTAAAAAATATATATTTATAGACACACCTAGGACATGCTGGACAAACCGTACGTACCTATCACCATGACGATTTGCGTGATATTCATTAAAAGGCGACTATGCATGCAATTAATCCACGTGGAATGTATTTACACCACTAGTGAAGCTCTGACATGTCTGATGCTCTACCGTGCCTAATCCCGGTAGACACCCTTGTCGTTTATTTATACAAACATGGGTAGCTATTGACGGGCACATTTAATACACATGCACACCAAGCCATTCAAAGGGGATTCGACAAAAATTCGACCAAAACTATGCAAGAAACCCCCCTCACAGTTAATAAAACACACATCCACTGCCGGATGTGTAATACTTTTTATTTTACTCTCTGGAAAGGGGACGAACATCACTTGCGAGTCACAGCGCGCTCCTGACAGAGCCCAGTGCTGTGTTACACCCACCATTGCCTGCCGAGTGCCACACACCTCTGTATTGTATTCCACTAGCTAGTGCATATGCTAGGACACTCTCTAGCCCATGTGCACTGTAACACCACCCCGTGAAAATGTCATGCCACACTTGTCTTCGCACGGGTTATATTGCCCCATCTAACGTGCCTTCCTCGATGCCTATGTTATAACGCACAGTGCTATGCCATACATATTACAATTTGGGATCCATATCTTTGTCACAGTGCATATGCAACGTTACACTCCCCAGCACATATTTTATATTACAACTTTAGAGACTAGTTAGGTTACACAACACTGCCCTGTGCATATTACACTCCAAGGCGCATATCGCATAGCACACGCTAGTGCCTGTGCTATCTCGCGCTCTCCAATGAATCTGTCATTGCGCACAATGTATTGCATATTATATTTCACGCCTGGTTCATCTTATATCACACTTTTTGGTGCATAGTTTATACCATACACTATATCTAGTTTTCATTTTCAATCGTGCTCTCAGGACTATGTTCTATATAACACTGTGTTCACCTACCCTTTTCACGGGCATTACATTTTGCGATAGGGGGTGGAGGGTCAGGGGGTGTTTTTGCCAAGTGAGCCCGGAGTCACAGTCACTAACGTCTTCTTCTTCCTGAATAAAAGTGAGATTATGCTGCATACTTGTTCATATTTTAAGTAGTTTGCACAGACAAAATGTTTTAAAAACAATAAAGTTTCTAATACCCGCCTTCTCTGAACAGTTAGCTTGCTGCCCCATCCCCCTCCTCCCTATCCTCTGTTGTGTGAATCCATGGACTAGCCTCCTCCCTCCTGCCATGCATGGTCTGATGTGCTGCCACTGCCCTCAATTTAGTATGATGTACCAGTCCACTCCTCCTGCCCTCCATTGCCCAATTCTATGCCCCATCATTGACCTCCTGCTTAAACTCTGTGCTTAGCTTGCTGCCCCTATTCTCCTTCCCCCTGCCCTCCGATGTCTTTGTGCATGCCCCTGCTCCATCCTTTTTGCCCACCATGTCCCATGGACCTGCCACTCCTATCTACTCTGAGTGTTCTGTTGAGCTGCCACTCCCCTCCCACCTGCCTAGCATTGTCAGATGACTGTAACCTGTCCCTGCCACCTCCACCCTGCCTGTCCACATGCCATGCCTCTATCCTCTTCCTCCTGTCCAACATGGTCCATTGTACTGCCACACCCTTCTGCCCTCCCTGGTCTGTTGTGCTGCAACTGCTCCTCCTGCCTGCCCCGTGTGGTCTGTTGTGAGGCCCCTTCCCCTGAACTTTCTTGTCTGTGCACAGGTCCTGACCCTCCCTTCTATCCTCCATCGTCCTTTGTGCATGCCCCTGCACCCTCCTTCTTGCCCATCATAGCCATTGTGCTGCCACTAACCCTCCCACTTGCCATGCATGGTCTTCTGTGCTGCCATGGCCCCTCCCACCTTCCCTGTGTGGTCAGTTAGCTGCCCCTGACCCCCTCCCACCTTCCCTCCATGGTCTGTGTGTATGCCATCACAGTCTCACTGTTGCTCTTCATGTTGTGTCTTGCTTCTAGTGCCCATCCTGCCTGACCTCCATGGCCATCTTGCTGCTCCTGCCCGCCCCCTTGCCCCCAGCCCTCTGTTTACATGTGCAGACCCCTACTCCCTCCCTCCTGGCTTGTCTGTTCCATTGTAATGCCCCTGATCCGTCCCTCCTGCCCTTTATGGTCTGTTATGCTGCAGCCTTCTCTCCTGTCTGTCCATTATGGTCAGCTAGCTACCATTGCCTCTTGCCCCTCTGTTCTCTGTTGTCCATGTGCATGGTCCTGTCCCCTCCCTCTTGCTTTCTATGGATTGTTGTGCTGCACTCCCGTCCTGCATGCCCTGTGTGGTGTATTGTGCTGCTGCAAACCCTGATGCTTGCCCTGCAGGGTCAGTTTGGTGCACCTCTCCATGTCTCTCCTGTCCTCTGTTATCCAAGTCCATGTCCCTATCCCATTTCCTTCCATGATCCAATGTACCATACTTGCGAACATTTTGAACTTGGTAAGAGGGAGATTTTGAAAAAAACTGGGGTATTGATTTTCCCCTTTGAGTTACATTGAAAAAGAGGATATTGTAGACAGGAGACAGATCAAATAAAGCCCATTTGAGCTTAAAAACATTGGACGTTTCCTGGCTGAATCGGGTCTGTTGGCATGTATGGTTGTACTACCATTGCCTCTTCCTTCTGCCCACAATGGTCTATTACATTGCCACAGCCTTGAAGGAGGGTAGATTTTGTATCACAGGGGGCCCCTGGCCCGTTCTGTCCACACCTGAAGTATGAGACCCTTGTCCTTGCCCTGCCAGCCGCATTTGTAGGCCGTATTAAATTGACCAGCGGGTCCTGTGTTGCTATATAATTATCCTGAGACATCCTTACCACTCAGCCAGCATAAAACCCCTGTGTAGGCCCTTCTGTTCAATATGTAGGCCTCTTTGTTAAATTGACCATAGCTCTGCAATTTTAGTGTATAGCAGTCTGAAGGCAGGTCTGCGAGGCCTTCTGCTCCAAACTAGTAGCCCCCACCCTACCCGAGTGCTCCGTGCTCGGTATCAAAGTTCAACATCCCCCTGAAGCTGTCGACATACAGTAGGCTGCATCCTGGACTGGTACTTGCTTCCTGGGCAGGTTTCCCGCTTTTAAGGAAGTGGCAACCGCAGAGCGTCAAGTTAGGAGAACTGAGGAGATTTTATACATGAATATATTGAATTCCTGTACAATACCCATTATTTTCTGCTTGCTCTATGGAACTTACGATAAGCGATTGGCCTGAGAGACTGACCTTTTCACCCAGTCCATTGTCAGCATTAAGTGGGTAAATGACGAAATGTCTGGTAAAATCTGCAGACAAAGCTTTTGGGTAGCATACGTAGGTAGATGTAGCGTGCAAAGGAGCCCACAAAATGATATAAAAAGGGAGCACCCACAGATATCGACGGACAACCTCGCCGTCTGTATGTAGGTTAACAGGCTGTGCAGGTTTTCCCCAAGAACTGGGAGCTCTTGTCTTCCTTTGCTTAAAATGTCTTGCTCGGCTTTGCTTGAAGTATCTTATTCTATTTTACCTATATGAAATGTCATGTTATGTTTAACCATTTTTCTCTTTACTTTTGCATTTAAAAGATGTTGTATTGTAATTGCAGGAATGCTTGCTCTAAGAGTAAATGTGAGTGTCCCTAGGTAACATTTTCCTTGGTGTAACTTGTTTCTCATGATGCATTTATAGATGTGTTTTCTCTCTCTCTCTGTCAGTCCATTAATTGAGATACAGAGAATATCATGACAGCTGTATGATTATCTGGATTCTGTATTTTGTACTTTAGGTCTCTATTCTGCGGTTTCTTTGAAGTTGCATCTTCTCATTAAACTGCCATTGTATTCTGCCTCCAATTCCATGTCTCATATGTCTGTTTTCTTCATTTTTGGAGCAAGCGTTCCTAGGCACCCCGGCTCAAATTAAGGTGCCCCTTTTGTCCCTGACTCACTCTCCTGCTCAGTTCTGTGGTGGCTCCCGGGGCTCTGGGGACCGCCCCTAGCTTCCTTGACCCGTAATAGATCTTCCCTCCAACAGCCTCTCTTGCAAGTCCTGTATTGTTGGTTTGTTGCCCCTGCCCCCCTTTCCACTGCCCTCCATAGTCTGTTGTGCTTCCACGGCCCTTCCTGCCTGCTCAGTGTGGTTAAATTGTTGCCTTTGCACCCTCCTACCTGCCTTCAATTTTCAGAGTCCGTGCCCCTGGCCTCTGCCTCTCAACAGTATCCTAATGAACAACTAGATTGCTAACATTCTATATTTATTACAAAAGTGTGGAGCGCCTGACATCATCTTGATGTAATCAAAACTGTAATACCTAGAGCATTCCTTTAGAAATTACATATATGAGAGGGTCTTATTGGCATCAAAATTATGGTTAGTGCTCTAAAAGACTAAAATAAGGACATATTTTCTGAGTTTTCAAATAGCGACAAAGCACTTTTAAATTATTTGTTATCTTTATGTTTTTTTATCTAGTTGACAACTTGATTAAATGTTGCACTTAGGGGAGAGGATGTGGTGTTACTTCCAGAACTGCAGACTTTGCAACTGGGGAACCAGGTTGAAGTTTCTGCTTCAGCTCGACATTCTGTGATTCTGGTCAAATCACTTAGTCTCCCCATGTCTACAACCAAAATGAATTTGTTCTTGTGTGATGTAACCAATGCTCATGTAAAGCACTCCAATACCTGACAAGTCTGCACTATATAACACTGCAAAAACACAAAATAATAAGTGTTTTGCACACTTCTGTCATTGGGCTATATTTGGGCTATATCTGGGTGATTTTGGGCTACATTTGGGCTCTTTTGTCTCCGGTGGCCATCTTGGGAGATTTATTTGTTATGAAGTTTCCTAATTTCCTCATGTACTGCAGTCTCCTCAGTCGGAAATGCTTTCAGTTTTTTACTTTGATTCCATCATGAAGGTATTCAGATATGTCACACATTTGCCATGAATTCTGAATGTTAGCACTCTAGTTGCTCATTAGATCACTGTAGTAAAACTACTGCTCACCATGGAAGTCTGCTCCTGGTATTAAAAGTGCATGTTTCAGTCTGCATGTCAGAATTTTTTAATGAAATAGAAGAGGATTTGAGAAGTCACTCAAAATGTGCCCTCATTTTCTTTCTTCAGCATTAATCATAATTTCTATGGCAAAATGAACCCCCTCATTGTGTTCCTTTTTAAATTAAATGTTTTAAGTGTTACCAGTTTATTCCAATCAAGATGGCTTCAGGTGTGCCATACTTTTGTCATAATGAAGACAGTAAGTGCTCTAGTTGTTTTTAAGAACATTCTTGGACATTCTGTCATTGGGCTATACTTGGGCTACATCTGGGTGATATTTGGGCTACATTTGGGCTCTTTTGTCTCTGGTGGCCATCTTGGGAGACTTATTTGTTATGAAGTTTCCTAATTTCCTCATTTACTGCAGTCTCCTCAGTAGGAAATACTTTCAGTTTTTTACTTTGATTCCATCAAGAAGGCATTCAAATGTGTCACACATTTGCCATAAAATCAGAATGTTAGCACTCTTTTTGCTCATTAGATCACTGTAGTAAAGCTACTGCTCACCAGGGAAAACTGCTGCTGGTATTGAAAGTGCATGTTTCAGTCTGCATGCCAGGATTTGAGAAGTCACTCAAAATGTGCCCTAATTTTTCTTTATGCAGCACTAATCATACTTTTTATGGAAAAATGAACCACCTCATTTTGTTCCTTTTTAAATTAAATGTTTTAAGAGTTACCACTTTAATCCAAGCAAGATGGCTTCAGGTGTGCCATACATTTATCATAAGTAGGACGGTTAGCGCTCTAGTAGTTCTTTGGAACACTCTGGAAAGCTGCAGTAGAACACAAAGGAACCAACTGACAGTCTCTGCCCTTGTTGGATGTACATGTTTTACTGAGAATGTCAGACTTCATTCTCACATGACTGAGAAAGATAATGTGAATTTACAGAAAATAAGCTCTCAGTTTAGCTTATAGATCACCTTCCAAACCTCTGTGGTAAAAGCATGAGAAAATATTTTTCTCTCAATCATGATATCCCAGCAGAAGGCTTTTTCACATGGTGAAATCACCTTAGAACATACCACAATTCCTAAAATGAGTATGGTACCATCAACAAATGATTTATAATGTAACTAAAGTCTTAAAATCTTCTATTAACTGCAATGCTTTTTAATGAGGTGCTATCATGTATATTGGTCCCAAGATGGCTGCCAACACTTCTTGGATGAAGTGCTGACAGCCAATCAGATCTCAGGATGAGATGTGTGGTTAGGCTCCGCCCACATATATATATTGATTTAAATGCTATTTTCTCAGGAACTACTGAACAGATTTACACCAGACCTACAAAAGGCACTTCCTTGACCTGAGGACTACCTCTCTGCCAAATTTCAAGTAACTCTGTTCAGCCGTTCGGGCTGTAGCTGTGTCTAAAGGTCCTATGGAAAAATGCATGGGAAAAACGCGTTTTGGGACCCCCCTTTTTTCTCAGCCCCCGCTTGACGAATCCCCCCGAGACTTTCAGGGTAGGAGCGGAGCGTAGCGCCCCACCTATTTTGAAAATTTCGCGAGGATTCATCGACCGGCGCCAAAGTTATTCCAAATAGAATGTTGCGGATTTCCTATGGAAACAGGGTCCTAACTATAACTATCTACTGGCGACCGCCAGTAGATAATATATAAATATATATATATAGAGATATATATGTATTCACTGAAAGAACCAGAGGTTTCAGGGACATTATAGTTGGGGATTAGCATTTAAAAAACCTTGGAAGTTCATTGAAAAAAACACAGGTTTCAGGGACGTTATAGTTAGGCTGACATTTCACTTGTACAAAAACAGAGAAATTCGGCCGTTATAGGTAGCTGAGCTAACTATAACTCGCGCCCCCGCAATGCACTGCTGATGACGTCAAATATTACATCACTCATGACATGGTCAGTGACATCACTCATGACATCACTGATGACATCTCAAATGACATCACTGATGACATCATCCAGTGGCTGAGTGTTTTTAAAAAGTTTAAGAATTTTATATATGTAAATACACAAAGGTGTATTGAAGAATGAGTGGGTGTATGGGTGTCTGAATAGATGATTTAGTAGGTGTGTTACTCACTGGAAAAATAAGTGATTAAACATGTCTTAGTGAATGCATGGGTGAATGACTAAACTGTGTCTGTATCAGTCAGTTAGTTGGTGTATAAGTAGCTATATGAGTTGGTGAGTAGCTATATGAGTGTTTATATGGGTTAATGATTGGTTGTCTAAGTACCTGTATAGGTGCCTGACTTTCTGTGGCGGAGGGTGGGGGGTTGACTCTCTACATGGATGTGTGAGTAGGTGATTTACTGTACGGGTTCATGAGAGCATCTCCAAGGGGCTGTATGGGTGAGTGAGTGTCCGTATGGTTGTGTTGGTGAGTAAATGAATGTCTCAGTGGTATTGTGTAAGTAACTACATATGTGAAAAGAAGTATATGTATGTGTTTGAGTCTATAAGTGACTATATGTGGGAGTGAGTGATTGTGAGAGTGGCTGTATGGATGAGTGTACCCTTGTGTCAGTGATTGCAGAAGAGAGTAAGTATGTATTATTATCTGTAGGAATAAGTGAGGTGGTGTGTGTGTATAACTGTATAGCTGAGTAATGTGATTGATTATTTGGGTAAATGACTAGGTGTTTGAGTAACTCTTAGGGTGAATGGCCATGTGTGAGTGTCTGAATGGATGTATGAGTGCCTATATCAGTGGCTGTATTGATGAGTGACTGCATGTATGAGAGACTGTATGGGTTAAAGAGTGGATGTGTGTGCAGACCTATAAATCAGTGTGCGGGTATGTACTAACTGGTATTGGTATGTCTATGGTTTCAAGAATGGTAGTCTGTATTTTAGAGTTGGTGTATCAAAGGGTATATTAGGGTGTGAGGAGGTACATCAGATATTAAGTGGATGATGTCATCAGTGATGTCATCAATGATGTCATCTGTGATGTCATTTGAGATGTCATCAGTAATGACATCAGTGATGTCACTTACCATGTCATGAGTGATGTAATATGTGACGTCATCAAAAGTGCATTGTGGGGGCATGAGTTATAGTTAGCTCAGCAAACTATGACGGGCGAATTTCTCTGTTTTTGTACGAGTTAAAAGTCAGCCTAACTATAACGTCCCTGAAACCTGTGTTTTTTCAATGAATTTCCTAAGGTTTTTTAAATGCTAATCCCTAACTATAAGGTCCATAAAACCTCTGTTTTTTTCAGTGAATGTTTAAGGTTTTTTAATTGCTAATCCCGAACTATAACGTCCCTGAAACCTGTATTTTTTTCAGTGAATTTCAAAGGTTTTTAAAATGGTAATTTCTAACTATGCCTACATAGGGGTGCCGCTCGTAGGCGCAGAACGTGGACACTTTTAAAGACCCTGATTTTAACGTGGT
This sequence comes from Triturus cristatus, assembly GCF_964204655.1. Lineage (NCBI taxonomy): Eukaryota > Metazoa > Chordata > Amphibia > Caudata > Salamandridae > Triturus > Triturus cristatus. The sequence goes on along the minus strand of NC_140590.1, from coordinate 80,281,878 downwards.
TGGAGCCGAAGGAAATTGCCGGCGGAACAAACCCTTGAAGGCTGCTCTTGACTACTCGCTGGGACTGCGAGGCCCAGGGTGCCTTGCCTCGCCATCATAGGACGCACCTGGTGCCTCTTCCCGGCCCCTCCTCCTCCCGCTATTTGACTTCCGCCCCTCCTCGCGTGAGCGGGACGCGAGCGGGGCGCAGACTGGGGCGAAGCCTGGGCAAAGGGTGGGCCGTCTGAGGCCGTCCGAGGACGATCGTGGACGGGACGGGCCACCCCCCTAACCTTCCTTCAATGGTGAGAGCATCTATCACACACTGATCTAAACTGTTTGAAACGTTCGCCTGTTGTGGACACTGACTTACTGTGGTATCTTTGTTGTTGTAGCTCTACCGCATTATAACATCATGTCACAAAGTGCTGATAAGTCGCGTACTTTAACCGTAAACACCTCTAAAGGCCCAGTATCTGGAACTATTGATCAATTCTTCAAGCGTGTGACTACTGTCTTGGAGAAGGAGATAGCGGATACGGAAAAACGACTATCTTTAGACCTCTTAACAGGCAAGCGTTCCTCACTGGGCACAATTGGTAAAATCCTATCTCCAGAGGTGGTGAATGTGGGTACCGGAATTTCTAGATCCTATTCAACGCCTGGAATAACAAAAAACACGTCTCATGTTAATTCCCCTGGCGAGGTCCCCCTGCCCGATGATAATATTATCACACTTACTTTATCGGGGCTCTCAGATTCACCCAATTTAGCTATCTCCTCCCCCCCAGTGGTAAATAAACAACCAACAAGAAAGAGACGAGGCATACTTACTAGACCACTCTTGACGAAAAAGAAAAAAGCTAAATCGCTCACACAAAAACAGAATCATGTAGGTTCCGTAGCAACAAACACTCCTCTTCCATCCACAAACACTCCAGGATTGTTATCCAGCCCGGATATCTTGAGCGACCTACTTGCTAAATTAGAGACAATGGTCAAATCCCTTCTACTTCCTCTTCTTGAAAGGTCCAGATTAATAACCCTCCACCTAGAGGATTTAAGTAAACAAGTGGGAATGAATAATTTACTTATATCTGAATTTACCAATACCCAGATTAAAAATAATATGAAGGAACACGTTCCTCCTCCCATGGTAGCGCGACCTCTTACGGATGATCACTTGACAAATCCGCGCACCATCTCGGGGGTAAACTCTGCGGATATACCATCTAATAATACCGCAGATCAAGGTAGGACACAGCACGTAACAAATAGTAGAGACACGGAAGGGGTTAATAAGGTGGGTAATAGACAGAAATTTGCCACTCATCGGGACACCGAAGAACAAAAAAGTAAAAATAGAACTCATTCTTCGGTAACACCTATCACGAAGAAAAAGGATATAACAGATCAAGAGAAGCGTGATTGGTTAACCCAGCCACAATATATCCCAGTAAGCAGAAGGGTGGACCTACCCCCCGAATCAGCCCCATATACAGTTATTATGACAGGGGTCCCAGAATTAACATCAGGTGCAAGGGAGGACTTCCATGCGTTAAAAAACAAAACCATGCATTGGTTGAACCAAAATAGACCCCTCCCTGCACACATAAATGGGGAAATTCTTATGGTGAGACGTACATGTTGGGTAGGTACTAGACCGAAAGATAAGAAGGGGGACGTGATAATTATAAATTTTAGAGATCACAGAGCGGTCAGATGTATAGGTGATTGGTTCGAGGCTAGAGGGGAGGTCGCAATTGCTACACACCTGGTTGACTACTTCTACCCTAGAGAACTGATCGCTTACTCCACTCCAGATGTTAAACAAGATCTTCTTATGAATTGGGGCAAAATGGATCATCGTTTCTCTCTCCAAGCTGTACATAACCATGCTTTTTATCCGCAGCTGAATAGTAGACCTATGAGCAATAACTACCAACCATTTCAAGCCCTAAACCAGGCTCCAAGGAATAATAATTCTCAGATATATCAGAGATTTAATATTCCTACCTCTAATTCTTATGCCGCTTTATGCGGTTTGGAAGATGTAGATTGACTTAACATCAAAGAGACCCAAACTAGAAAATTCATTGCATCTCACCATTCGTCTTCCAACGATTCGGACCATGTATCTGAACCCGTGGAAACTAGTTCTAAAGAAACTAGGACCCCCCCTTCTGTACCAATCCCCCTACAGCATAGGGATTCTGATTCTTTTCCAACGAGGTCACATCAATTATCACCCGAAAAGGCAGGGGTTACAGATCTAAGAGTGGTAGAAATTTCGCCTGTAGAGAAAGTACCTAATATTTGTAAAAGCTCAGACCCAAGAAACGCTTGCATCAATGTACAGTTTATGTCATGGAACATTGCGGGTTTACGAGACAAAGTATTGGATGGGACTCTCATGAAGTTTGTTGAAGATCATCATGTAATCTGTCTCCAAGAGACATGGTCTATCAACGAACAACATCTGTTGGGATACAAAACTTATTTTTCACCGGCTATTGCAGGCTTACATGGCAGGGCGAAGGGGGGTTTGACGATATTCATAAAAAATACCATACCTGGGTTAAAAGTCACTCCCCTGAGATTACACACTAACCATCAGATCCTAAAACTTTCGCTTGAGGGGAAGGGGGTTATCTTTCTAGTAAATTCCTATGACAACCTTCCTGAATCAGAGAGACCAGAACTACTTGAGGCCATCCACAACAAACTTTCTACATTGATTAGTAGAATACAAGGGACAGATGTCCCTAGTATTGTGTGGGGCGGTGATTTTAATCATCACCCCTGTAACGTGTCAAACTGTTGCTCTTGTGGGGATGGGGAAGAAACTGATAATTACGAGACTCATTTCAGTCATACAAAGTTAGGAGAATTACTTAACGAAATGATGTCGGAACTAGGTCTAATGATCCTAAATAATTCTAATACTTTATCAGGACAATTGCAGGCTACATATCTGGGGAGAGGGTGGGAGACAACAATTGATTATATCTTGACCACAGCTACGCTGGGCAGTAGAGCACAGAATTTTAGATTAATAATTAATGCATTAAGTGACCATGCAGCGTTGGTTTTTAACCTAATCCTTGATGTGGGGAAATTTAAACCATACTCGTTGATGTCTGCTCTTGCCCAAAACAATATTTGCTTGGCAAAACAAAATGGTTATGCCATAAGTTGGGGCAAGATTGAACCAGAAACAATAACCAAGAAGGTGGTCCAAGCGGTTTACCCGGCGATTATGAAATGTCTAGACAGCAATACCAACCAAAAAGAATTGTTGATTAATTTTAGCTTAATTCTGAAGAAAGTAAATAATTTTTTAACTTGTACTAATAAAGGGAAAAAAGGTGATAAAAGAGGGTGGTTTAGTCACGAATGCACCGTAGCTCATAAACTTTTGAAAAAAGCACTGTCAAAATCTGTAAGAGACCAAGACGAAATTCGCCGGCTAAGGAGCTCTTACCGTCTAGCTTGCAGATTAAGGAAGCGGAAAATAAAAGAATCCCTATGGGATCAACTGCACGAGAGCTCTCAGTCTAAAAATGGAGAGCTGTTCTGGAGGATAGTGAAGACTCCCTTCCTGTCCGACTCCAGTGATCAGCCTTCAATCGAAGTAGCGATTGATGGCCCGACATGGGTAAACCATTTTGCTAAAGTGTTCAGTAAAACTCAAACAACCGATTTAGATGAGAAGAAGGAGGATAGTCCTCAAGACATCCTATTTCCGATCCCCCTAAGCTTTGAATTACACGAAATAATTAAGGCAGTGAAAGCCAGTAAAGGAGGAAAAGCCCCCGGTCCAGATGGTGTCCCAGTTGACTTTTTTAAATTTAAACTTGACCTATGGGCACCAATTTTAAAAAGGGTGTTTGATGCGACAATGAGGCATGGGCTATTTGAAACTTGGACTCAATCAATTATGATCCCGATTTTTAAGAAGGGAAATAGAGATGAGGTCTCCTGTTATTGGCCAATATCATTACTGGATTCCCTCGGTAAAGTGCTGGGTAGAGTGGTCTTACAGCGACTTCAAGACTGGGCAGAAGACCACAATATACTATCAAATATTCAGTTTGGCTTCCGACAAGGATTCGGAACTATAGAACAGGCACTGAACTTAAGCCTATTGATGGGGAAATACGTAACAGCAAAAGAAGGCAGATTGTATATGGTATATGTCGATCTTTCCGCGGCCTTCGATTGCGTCTCCCACTCAAAGCTCTGGTCCGTCCTAACTGACATGGAAATAGATCCAGCCCTTGTAACCCTCCTTCGGGCATTATACTCTAATCCTTCGTCGAGGGTCCGTTTTGGTACACAGGGCGAAGTATCTGAGTCCTTTCGGGTGGAACGCGGTGTGAGGCAGGGGTGTGTCCTGGCCCCCTTCCTCTTCTCTCTGTATACCAACGGTCTGGAGGTTGCAATGTTGAGGGGGGCCCAGGACCTCCCTCGAGTAAAAGACCGCCTTATTCCAGCGCTTCTCTACGCGGATGACGCAGTAATTTTAGCGCGCACCCCGCGAGAGTTGCAGAAATCCCTTGATAGGTATGCTCAGTTTATGGATACTCTGGACCTAAAAATAAACATCAAAAAAACTTATGTAATGGTGGCGGGAAAGGACAGGAAAAGGGGAAAGTCCATATTCCTAAACAAAGAGATGTTGGAATCCACTAACCAATACTCATACCTTGGAGTATTGATGGATGAAAAACTTAATTGGAAAGCGGCCATTAATGCTAGAAAACATTATCTCTTGCGTGCAATAATGGCACTTATAAAATTTTCCCAGAAATTAGGGAAAAGACCACCCGTAGAACTTCTTCGCATTTATGCAGCAAAATGCCACTCTATCGCACTCTATGGGGCAGGTTTGTGGGGCCATAAAAGCACGAACGTACTCCAAATCGCAGAGAATGTTTTCATGAGATTTCTCCTGATGACCCCCAAACGTGTGTCCACGTTTTCTTGTCATGCCGAACTTGGTATGGCCCACATCGAAGACTTGGCTAAAGTCCAACCTCTTCTATTGTGGTGCCGTATTTGGATGTCATCAAAAAATCTACTCACAAAGGAGATTATAGCAGATTGCATGACGCTGGAGCACGCAGGAAAAATAGAATGGCTACTGTACATAAAAAAGTTTTTTAATGACCTAGATCTGATTAAATATTATGTTAATCCCGAATTAATGTCCGAGATTTCGAAGAAAGATCTAAAAATAAGAGCCCTTTCTCATCTGGAAGAATTACGGATCACAAAAGAGTCAAGTAAAACATCGGTCCAACATTCTCTGATGGTTGAGACTTCTCTCACCATTGAACCATACCTGACCTATGTTGAGTCCCAATTTGAGCGCCTCTTGCTGACGCGATTCAGATTGAATGTCTTCCATAGGCTTGTAGCCTTTCCAAAACGTAACTCCTGGGAACGAACTTTAGTGAGGTGCCCTTGCGATGAAATTTCAACACAAACAACTATGCACACTGTTTTATTTTGTAAATTTTATGTTGTCCATCGCAATTTATGGTTGACCCCGTTGTTAAGAACGCTTGGTTTTAGAAGATGTCGTCCTGCTATGCTGCACCTGCAATTTCTGAATACTACACTGATCACAAAAAGTGTAGCTATGTTTTTAAAGTGCATTTATAATCATAGATCTAATTTGGGTTGAAAGTATTTATGTTAACCTAAACAATTTCACATTTTGTGTATACTGAGGATGATATGTTTTTTGTAAAAGCTTTTATGGTTATAACTGTTTTTATATAACCGAATAAAGATTATTATTATTATTATTATAATATTACATAGGTAGAACATGTTGAGAGAGAGGAAGAAAGGTGGAGAAAGAAGAAATAGAAGTTCAGAAAGGGAGGTGCAGAAAGAAGAAGAAAGGTGCAGATAAAAACAAGAAAAATCCAGAAATAGGCAACAGAAGTTCAGAAAGAGGAGAAAGGTAGAGAAATAAATAAAAGAGAAGTGCAGAAAGAAGCAACAGAGGTGCAGAAAGAGGCCTACTTTGTATGTACCTTTCCACTTACTCCAACAAAGTAGCCTAATCACTAATCCTTTTCCCAAGATGTCTTAAACCTCACTTTTCTCTTGAAGGTTCACTATTCATCGACTGCTCAGAATGTTAAGCATACCAAATGTAAAGCAGCAATCCTAACCATATCACTATTTTAAGTCTCACCAAGTTTGTGAAGGTATAAATGCATGTGTTTGTGCTTTTACCTAGTGACATATTACAAAAAAATAAACATACAAATATTTGAATTCCTGTGTTTCAAACAGCATACTCTGTACATTTGTGTACAAAAAGGAGTATGTATTTCTTTCTGCTCATAATACAGGGCACATGGGAGTTTAAAAGAATATTTGAGGGGCTCTATAACATCTATATACATAAAACATGTCTGCCTGTGCAACAGAATGACAAAGCAGAACTAAGAAGATGTGACCACCTATAAGAGAAGCTACACGCTTTTTAAGCTACCATCTTGAGATGCATAACATGTGAGAATACATGTACAAGTAGACATATACCTCAGTCACGAGAGCACGGAGACTTTTAAACTTGACAGCTTACACTTCCCATTTGGATACAGAAAGAGGCAAGAGAAGTACAGAAAGAAGCAAAAGAATTGCAGAAAACAACAAGCGAGGTGCAGAAAGACTAAGAAATGTGCAGAAAGAGACAAGAGAAGTATAGAAAGAGGCAAGAGAAGTACCAAAAGAGGTAAGAGGGGAACAGAAAGAGGCAAGAGAGGTACAGAAAGGGATAAGAGAGGTACAGAAAGAGGCAAGAGAAATGCAGAAAGAGTCAAGATAAGTGCAGAAGGAGGCAATAGGGGTGCAGAAAGAGGCAAGAGGGCTACAGAAAGAAGCAAGAGAGGTACAGAAAGAAGCAAAAGAAGTACAGAATGGAGCAACAGGAGCAGAGAAAGAGGCAAGATGGGTGCAGAAAGGGGCACAAGAGAACTGCAGAAAGAAGCAACAGAGGTGAAGATGGAGGCAAGAAAACTGCAGAAAGAGGCAAGAGAGTTGCAGAAACAAGCACAAGAGGTGCAGAAAGAGGGAGCAGGGGTACAAAAAGAGGCAAGAGGGGTGGTGAAATTTGCAAGAGAGGTGCATAAAGAAGCAAGAGCAGTGCAGAATGAACCAACAGAGGTACAGAAAGAGGCAAGAGGGGTGCAGAAAGAGGAAATAGAAGTGCAGAAAGAGACAAAAGAGGTGCACAACGAGGGAAGAAGGGTACATAAAGAGGCAAGAGGGGCACAGAAAGAAATAGGAGAGGTGCAGAAAGAAGCAAAAGAAGTGCAGAAGGAAGCAACAGAGGTTTAGAAAGAGACAAGAGAAGTATAGAAACAGGCAAGAAAGGTGCAGAAACAGGCAGAGAGGTGCAGAAAGAGGTAACAGGGGTGCAGAAAGAGGCAAGAGAGGTGACAAGACAGGCAAGAGAAGTGCAAAAAGAGGCAAGAAAATTGCTAAAAGAAGCAACAGTGGTGTAAAAAGAAGCAAGAGAAGTCCAGAAAGATGCATGTGAGGTGTAGAAAGAGGAAAGAGAGGTGCAGAAAGAGGCAAGGAGGTGCAGAAAGGGACAAGGGTGCAGAAAGAGGCAAGAGAAGTGCAGAAGGGAGCACCAAAGATACAAAAGGAGGCAAGAGAACTGCAGAAAGAAGAAAGAGAGGTGCAAAAAGAAGAAAGAGGGTTGCAGAAAGAGGAGTTCAGAAAGAAGCAAGAGAGGTATGGAAAAAAGCAAGAGAAGTGTACCAAGTGAGGTACAGAAAGAGACAAGAGAACTACACGAAGAGGCAAGAGAAGTGCAGAAAGAAGCAACAGAGGTACATAAAGAGGCAAGAGAACTGCAGAAAGAGGCAAGAGAACTACAGAAAGAGGCAAGAGAGGTGCAGAAAGAGGCAGGAGGGTGAAGAACAAAGGAAGAGAGGTGGGGAAAAAGCAAGAGAAGTGCAGAAAGAACCAACAGAGGCGAAGAAAGAGGCAAGGGAAGTGCAGAGGGAAGCAACAGACATGCTGAAAGAGGCAAGAGAGGTGCAGAAAGAGGGAAGAGGGTAGGAGAAAGAGGCAAGAGTGGTGCAGAAAAAAGCAATAGAGGTGCATAAAGAAAGAAGAGAGGTGCAGAAAGAAGCAACAGAGGTGTAGAAAGAGGAAGAGGGTGCAGAAAGAGGCAAGATAAGTTAAGAAAGAGGCAAGAGAAGTGCAGAAACAAGCAAGAGAGGTACATGAACAGGCAACAGAGTTACGGAAAGAGAAATGAAGAAAGAGGGGAGTGGGGTGCAAAAAGAAGCAAGGGAGGTGCAAAAAAAAGCAAGAGAAGTGCATGAAAAGCAACAGAGGTGCCGAAAGAGGCAAAAGGAGTGCAGAGCACGCGAGGTACTGAAACAGACAAGAGATATGCAGAAAGATGCAAGAGAGGTACAGAAAGAGACAAGAGGTGCAGAAAAGGGAAGAGGGTTGCAGAAAGAGGCAAGGGGTGCAGAAAGAAGCAACAGAGGTGCAGAAAAATGCAGGAAATCTGCGGAAGATAGAAGCAAGAGAGGCGCAGAAAGAAGGGAGGTGCAGAAAGCATAAGAGATGTGCAGAAAGAGGCAAGAGAAGTGGAGAAAGAGGAAGACATATTCAGAAAGAAGGAAGAGAAATGCAGAAAGAAGCAAGAGAGGCGCAGAAGCAAGCAAGAGTTGTTTGCGCACCATCAGTACCAATTTAACACCCACATTTAGCAATAAGTAACAAGTGACTATTCCAGATTTGCAAAGGGCTTTCGAAGATGCTGCAACACTTGTCGCTGCATTTTTTATAGCATTTGAGCTAGAAACAAGGACTTATTTGTCCAAATCTGCAGAATATGCTTCGTCCATCACCACCCCCTTTTGTACCGCTTTGTTCGCCATAAGTTGGCAGGGTATGCTCAGACGTGAGTCCCTTGCTCACTTTGCCATTGGATTCAAGCAAGCCTGGCTGAAGACGGCTGAAATGCCAGAAACCGGTCCTAGGAAGCTTGTTTCCGGTCCAGGGAAGGCATGGCTTGGCAGTTCGGGCTGGACTGTTCCCATGAGGCACGGGGACAGACTGATTTGCATATGGCCATGTCTGAACTGGTGTGGCAGAGTGGGCTAAAGAACGGTGATGGATCAAACCCAGATCTGTTGACTGGGTGTGAGTGTTTGATCGGTTCTGATGCTCTGTCCATCACCACCCCCTTTTGTACCTCTTTGTTCGCCATAAGTTGGCAGGGTATGCTCAGACATGAGTCCCTTGCTCACTTTGCCACTGGATTCAAGCAAGCCTGGCTGAAGACCGCTGAAATGCCAGAAACCGGTCCTAGGAAGCTTGTTTCCGGTCCAGGAAAGGCATGGCTTGGCAGTTCGGGCTGGACTGTTCCCTTGAAGCATAGGGTCAGACTGATTTCCATATGGCCATGTCTGAACTGGTGTGGCAGAGTGGGCTAAAGAACGGTGATGGATCAAACCCAGATCTGTTGACTGGGTGTGAGTGTTTGATCGGTTCTGATGCTCCGTCCATCACCACCCCCTTTTGTACCGCTTTGTTCGCCATAAGTTGGCAGGGTATGCTCAGACGTGAGTCCCTTGCTCACTTTGCCACTGGATTCAAGCAAGCCTGGCTGAAGATGGCTGAAATGCCAGAAACTGGTCCTAGGAAGCTTGTTTCCGGTCCAGGGAAGGCATGGCTTGGAAGTTCGGGCTGGACTGTTCCCATGAGGCACAGGGTCAGACTGATTTGCATATGGCCATGTCTGAACTGGTGTGGCAGAGTTGGCTAAAGAACGGTGATGGATCAAACCCAGATCTGTTGACTGGGTGTGAGTGTTTGATTGGTTCTGATGCTCCGTCCATCACCACCCCCTTTTGTACCGCTTTGTTCGCCATAAGTTGGCAGGGTATGCTCAGACGTGAGTCCCTTGCTCACTTTGCCACTGGATTCAAGCAAGCCTGGCTGAAGACGGCTGAAATGCCTGAAACCGGTCCTAGGAAGCTTGTTTCCGGTCCAGGGAAGGCATGGCTTGGCAGTTCGGGCTGGACTGTTCCCTTGAGGCATAGGGTCAGACTGATTTGCATATGGCCATGTCTGAACTGGTGTGGCAGAGTGGGCTGAAGAACGGTGATGGATCAAACCCAGATCTGCTGACTGGGTGTGAGTGTTTGATCGGTTCTGATGCTCCGTCCATCACCACCCCCTTTTGTACCGCTTTGTTCGCCATAAGTTGGCAGGGTATGCTCAGACGTGATTCCCTTGCTCACTTTGCCACTGGATTCAAGCAAGCCTGGCTGAAGACGGCTGAAATGCCAGAAACCGGTCCTAGGAAGCTTGTTTCCGGTCCAGGGAAGGCATGGCTTGGAAGTTCGGGCTGGACTGTTCCCATGAGGCACAGGGTCAGACTGATTTGCATATGGCCATGTCTGAACTGATGTGGCAGAGTGGGCTAAAGAACGGTGATGGATCAAACCCAGATCTGTTGACTGGGTGTGTGTTTGATTGGTTCTGATGCTCTGTCCATCACCACCCCCTTTTGTACCGCTTTGTTCGCCATAAGTTGGCAGGGTATGCTCAGACGTGAGTCCCTTGCTCACTTTGCCACTCGATTCAAGCAAGCCTGGCTGAAGACGGCTGAAATGCCAGAAACCGGTCCTAGGAAGCTTGTTTCCGGTCCAGGGAAGGCATGGCTTGGCAGTTCGGGCTGGACTGTTCCCATGAGGTACAGGGTCAGACTGATTTGCATATGGCCATGTCTGAACTGGTGTGGCAGAGTGGGCTAAAGAACGGTGATGGATCAAACCCAGATCTGTTGACTGGGTGTGAGTGTTTGATTGGTTCTGATGCTCCGTCCATCACCACCCCCTTTTGTACCGCAAATCTGCAAAATATGCGGCAGATGATGGATTATGCGGCAAATGGGGAAATTTATAATCATGCAAAAATCACTGCGGCCGAACAATTGCATAATTCCAGTGGCCCTGCTCATACCTCTGACTAGGTCCAGAAGTGCTCCTCAGTTGTTCCTTCTCTTTTTTGTGTCTCATTGAGTCTATAGTTTAGTTTCTATGTAAACGAGTAAAACTAAACCTGAGGTTACCACTCCACAAAACAGACTACCATACCACATAATTACTCTCCATAACACATAATCCCACTCTACATAATGCCTATACATCAAATACCACATACTTTCTATCCACATAATTTCATTGCACAGCATACCACATAATTCCACTATACACAACGTACATCCACTCATCTCCAAAAATCATTAGTAAAAAACTTTTACATTTACAACACCAATAGTCCTAACTTTCGCAAATACAAGCCCAATTACATCACAAATGCTTCTTTAACTAGTAGTTGCAGTTGCAGAGAGGTGGAGAAAGGGGGATTGGCCTCAGACCAGTGCTCAGTAATTCTGCTGCGCAGAACTTACAGGAGGTGCCAGGAGGACTTTGTGGCCCCCAAAGTCCATCAGGAGTAAGGTGGAATTTATCCCCAACCAGTAGTTTGCCTGGAGGCGCGTTTGCAGAGTGGTGGAGAAAGGGGGGGGGTGGCCTCTGAAGACCTATTAGCAATTCCACTGTTTGGGACTTACTGGAGGTAACAGGAGGGGTAGTTGGCCTCCAAGGGAATCCTTGGGAGCCAGCTATCCCTCCTATTACCTCCAGTAAGTCCCACACAGCTGGATTGGTAAATTCTCATAGCAGGCCATGCCCCCTTTGCCCACCACTCCACAAAGGTGCTCCCAAGCACGCTCTTGGATGGGGATTGAAGTCCCCTTCGCTGCTGGAGGTCCTTAGGGGCCAACTAGCCTACCTGTTACCTCCAGTAAGCCCCATACAGTGGGATTTCTGAAAGATGGATACAGGCCATGCCCCCTTTCTCCACCACTCTGCAAATGCACCTCCTGGTACGCTCTTGGTTGGGGGATGAAGTCCCCTTGACTCCTGAGGGTTTCTGTGGGCCAACGAGCCCTCCTGTTACCTCCAGTACTTGCCACACAGCTGGATTGCTAAGAGTGGTCAGAGGTCATGCCCCCGTTTTACACCACTCTGCAAATGTGCCTCCTGGTGCACTGCTGCTTGGGGGATGTAGTCCACTTTAGTCCTGAAGTCCTCAGGACACAAGGGGACCTCATAACCCCACCAGCAGAGCACCAAGAGGTGCATTTGCAGAGTGGTGTAAATAATGGGCGTGGCCTCGGACCACCTCTTAGCAGTCCCACTGTGTGGAGCTTACTGGAGGTACCTGGTGGGCTAGTTGGCCCCTAAGGACCCTTAGTATTCAAGGGGACTTAATTCCCCAACCCAAAATGTGCTAGGAGGTGCATTTGCAGAATGGTGCAGGGAGAGAGAGGGGCCTCCTGTGAGTTGCCGGTTTCTTTTATTTTTTTAATTTTAAGAAGGGGGCTGTGTGGCCCCCCTTCCCTTGTGCCTTTTGGACCCCGGGGACCCCATCCTCCTGGGTCTAAGCCATTTAAAATAAATAAATCATTAAATTGAAAAGGGAGGGAGCACAAGGACCCCCTCCTGAGGCCAATTACAGCCTCAGGGACCCCATTTTCCGGGGCTAGGCCGTTGTTTTTCTTTAAGGGGGAGGGCGAACGCCCCTTAGGCTGATTTCGGCCCAAATTTAAACTTAATTTAACGGAGGGGCCGCGCGGGCCCCCTTCTGAGGCCCCATCCCCGGGACATGACCATTTTTTAATTTGTATTATTTTCTAATGGAGCGCGCTGCGCAGCCCCCCTCTCCAGGCCGATTTTGGCCCAGGGGACCCCAGCCCTCGGGACCTGGCCATTTTTTGTTTTGATAAAAAGAGGGAGGGGACGAGTGGCCCCCCTCCCCGGGCAATTTTGGCCCCGGGACCCCATCGGCCGGATTCGTGGACCCCACGCGATTCCCCGCCTAATGTTTTTTTTTTTTAAATGCTTCTTTGGGCCCTCAGGGTCCCTGTGAGACCCCTGAGCAACCCTAGGGAGTCGGGGTGTTTTAACCCTTCCCGCTTTTCTTCCTTTTTCACTTTTTTCTTGTGACTTGGTTGAACCGAGTCACAAGTTGGCTGCCAACACTTCCTGGTTTGAAGTGTTGGCAGCCAATCAGAAGTCAGCTCGTGCTCAGGAGGGTATGCGGATCCACCGCTGTCACCAGATACTAATAGTTTATTATATATGAATGTCTAAGGAACTACTGAACGGATTTACCTCATTTAAAACAAGCATTGGCAAAGCCAATAGGTCTCGCCTTCGGTTCTATTTTGTTTTCTCTATTCTACAGTAATTGTGTAGAGAGTAAGTGTAGACTGTTTGTTAATAAAAAGTGTTTAAAGTTTTGCTGATTGAGTGATGTATGTTGGATGTTTTGTCTTCCTCTGTAGACCTATTGGTTTTGCAAATGTTTTTTGTTGATATTAGCCAGCTGAAGCATTAATGCCCTGCACTAACTCAAAGGTATTGGAAACCATTACTGCAGATTACATAAGCTCCCTTTGACATACGTTCTAACCCCGGGCAGAGAACTCCGCTCCGCCTGCGGAGTGTGCGGAGATTTGCCTTCTCTTCATTCCGAGAACGCAGAGAAGGCAAATCTCCGCACACCACACCGCGGAGCGGAGTTGGCCAGCCCCCGCCTCCACCCCCCTATTAACAAGTCATTAAACATTAATTAAAAATAAATTAAAAAACACGTAACTGTACTGCGGCGTCCCCAGGCTTCCCTCCTCCTCTTCCTCGCCGTATCAGTAATCCTTGAGAAGACTGCGCATGTGAATGATTTCTTCGCGTGCAATATCTCTAACAAATATCAAACAATTAGATAGGCGCTCTACTGCCTTATGGAGGAATGAGGTTCTGTGAAGAAGTAGAGAAGCAGATTACTTAATTTAGATGTCCATTATTTATCTTTTTGCAGTTGTATATAGCGCGAACTCGACCCAAAGGTGTTCGGAGCGCTTTACATGAACACCAGTTACGTTACTCATTTGTTTTTTTACCTCAAGTGATTTGCCCATAATCACAGGATGTTGATCCGACTCTGGAACTAGAACCTGCCTCTGCAGTTCCAAAGTCAGCAGCTGCCCTTACAGCAAAATGTTTTTTAAACAGAGTGCGGCGTCCCTGAAGCAACGCTGTACTCAGCATTCATGTAAAAAAGAAAAATGAAACCGAGCGCAGTGTCCCTGAATCTTATGCCGAGTTCAGCTTAACCTTTTTAAAAGCAAAAAGCGGCCGCCATTTTTTTGTGGGGGTAGGGGGCAGCCACTTGTGGGCACGCTGTAAATACAAGAAGCAGCCGACATTCTCCCATTATTAATAAAATAGTGCTCACCGCCTTATAACGCAGACCGTGTAACTAGACAACTAAAAGGTCCAGTCATTATGGGAGGTAACAAATAAAGGCAAGGAGGTAGCAAGGAGTGACTAACAAGCCTCAAAACAAATTGGAAGCCAGCATTTACGAAGGACAATGACACAAGCCAATCAAAAATATGGGGGGAGAGTGGGAAGGGCTTTCAATGCACACCCCAATACAGCATTCCACGCAGAGCTAGCAGCGCATGCGCGCTGCCCCTATGCTCAATCTAAAAAAATGGTTACTGACGATGTTAAACATCATCCGCAAAAAAAAAATTGATGAAGCAAATAGGTCTTTTCAATGTGAGATCTATCGGATATGTCCATTTTTTTTAGCCAGACTGCACAGCTGCTGTACAACATGGCTAAAAGTGAAAATTAAAAACCTACGGCATTGTCAACACTGGCCGCATCATAGGGGTCTTTTTCTTTACTTTCAGATACACTGAACAGCAGCCACGCTATTGCAAAACATGGCTTAAAACCATAAACAAAGCCAAAAAATAAGCTATTTGCTTTGATATTTTTTTGCCATGCTGTCCAGCATGGTTCAAAGTAAAAAAGAAAAGCTATGACATGGCCAGGATTCATCGCATCATGGCGTATTTTTTTGACTTTCAGTCATGACTGTACAACATGACTTACAATAACACACTGGCAAAGCCAATAGATCTTGCATAGGTGAGACCTATTGGCTTTGCCAATGCTTGTTAAAGGTGTCACAGCAAAGTCTGGGAGTATTGTTAGATGGGTTGTACTGAACCTGCATGAGAGCATGCAGGCCTGAACCCTGGAGTGGGAGTTTTCAGGAGAGAGGAACGGCTTAATTCCATTTAAAGGCTTAACAGGAGTAAAGTTGACCAGGCTTTTTGCTTTGCAGGGTATCGTCCTTGATGGACAAGGTGGAACTGACGTAAAAACCCAGGTATGTGCCAGAAAGTAAAGATGCTCATGGAGAAAACCCCCAAGCCTTCCACATTTTTAGGGTTGAGTTAATCCTATATTCAGCCCCTCAGAGTCATATTCACTCAGAGCACTTCATGGTTCTCCTAATTAATCATCACACATTTCTAACACATCCCACACCGTTCATCCCACATTCCTACATCCACCACCACCTAATGATCCTGTTCCTAGTCCTAAACACCAGAAAAGAAACAAAGGGCTTTTTTTTAGGGTTTGGTAGAAGGGATACTCAGTCAAAATGACAGATATCCCTTGTGTCCTATAGCAAATGCCATAGGATCTAAAGAACTTGTAATACTGCATACGGGACATGCCCCACATCCCATTCATCGAACTCTAAATAAAACCCTAACTCAGCAATTACCTGTTGAACAAAACATTTTTGCCACAAGTCCGACAGAAACACAAAACAAAGGGATGTTAAAAGAGTGGTAATTGAAAAATACTTGGGGGCATATTTACAACGAGGCAATAATAAATTATCGCCGCTTTAGCGGCCGTTTTCTGCCGAAAAGCGGCAATAATTTTATCGCTATATTAGCAAGGTCACGCTAACGTGTGAAACCTTTAGCGTGGGGATTTCTAACGCCCAGCTTTGCATCTCTGATGAGATGCAAAGTGGGCGTTCCTGACCTGACATGATAGGAGAAATGTCGCTAAGCGACATTTCTCCTATCATCAAGCCCCACACTATGTAGCATAGCATCAGGAAAAGTAGCGATAACACCTGTTATCGCTACTTTCCTAACACCTGCTTCAGGACTGACTTAGCCATGATATCCTATGGAAGGTGGATATCATGGCTAAGTTTGTGAGTCCATATCAACAAGGTAACATGAGATTATCGCTGGGTTTCCAGCGATAATCTCACGTTAGCCTGTTAGCGTGAGGATTTTTATCGCTATTGAGATAAGCGTTGCTAATAGCACGCTATCTCAGCGATAAAAATCTGCGTTAGCCGGTGATAATTATCCTAGCACTAAGTGCGCTTTGCGATAATTATCGCCGGTTGTTGTAAATATGCCCCTTGGATTTCTCGAATAAACGCTAAATTCAGGGGACAATAACTGGTGGAATATCTCCACCACGCTAGCTCTATAGTAGGGAGCCACTGAAATTATGTGATGTGACCTGGGAGGCCCAAATTAGGCTGCAGGGTGGATTAAATTCCGCAGCAATAAAAGGCAAATTATGCTGACTAGTGCAGCACATTTTGTGATAGAATTACCTCATTATTTTGTCACTTTTATACATGTCAACACTATTTTGGCATAGGTTTCGCCTCATTAGTACCAGATCGACGTCTAATTACAGCAATAGGAAACAGAAATGAGACCAGTCAGCCTTTGCACTGGGGGCTTCCACTGCACGGCCACATTTTTAGCAACTTTTGATCCATTGAGCAAGTAAAAGATTTTTTGTAAAAATCTGCAGATTATGGAGCAGGTGATGAATTATGAGCAAATGTAGCAAATCCATAATTATCTGGAAAATTCCACAGCTGCAATATCACATAATTCGAGTGGCCCTGTCTATAGTGGAGGGAATATCATCTGTGGAATGTCCTCTGGATTTAGGTTTTTCTTCAAAATCAACGGACGTTCCATTATCACTCAACTGCAAATCTAGCAATACATTAGAAGGCAGCTAAATCAGCTTGCAATCTTACCTCTGGGGAATACTCAATTGAGGTGTACCTTCCTGAGGCATTTTCCTGTTTCTATGTGTGTTGCAGAATGCAGAAACTTTGTGCTTCGCCCGCAGAAGCAAAATAATAATCTTTTCGCTAAGAGCATAGATCCAGATTATCCTAGGATAGGGCTGAACCCTGAAGACGGAGTCTCACAAGAAACGTCCAGCACCAAGTGTTTGTTGAAGTTTTATAAAGCGCAAACTTGGTCAGAGTGCAATAAAGAGCTTTCTTTGCAACAGAGTCCAATTGCATTGCCCCTTACATTTTGGGTCGGGATCGCCTGAATCACAGGCTGTGGACCGAAGCCTGGGGTTTGAATCTGGTTCCAAACCAGGCTGCTCTAGCCTCTAGGACATGTCTTCTTCTACAGATGGTCATTACCCGAAGTTCAAGATCTGCTGTACAGTCATGCACCTATGCGATCTCTTCTTAGACTATCTATAAAATATCGCTCTATGTGTTACGCTGCAACATTCCTGGACCACAATAGAATAAAGTAATATAGAATCAAATAAATAGCATTCATTATCCGTAGTATGTGTTGGAAAATTAGCATTTGCCATAACATTACCTGCAAATTAAAAAACATTTCAGCAAAACGTAAAACAAAGAACGATCTGCTCAATACTGCGATCATGTCGCTAGATGGCAGCAAAGTACAACCTAAGTGCCCACAAATGCATATCTTTCATACAGTGAGCACAGCGAGAGACGCAGACGAGCTGCTGACCAAACAAGCGCGCACGCCTCGTGCTCACAAGTGGGGGAAAAGGGAGGCACACAAAGCGTTTCCCTTGCGGGAGCGAGCCAGGGGCACCATGTGTTTGCAAGTTAATTACAAACATTTGGTGTCAAAGCTCGCTCCCGCAAGGAAATCGCCAAACGTGCATGCGTTGCCATTGAAGGCAATGGAACGCGTGCACGTTTTAAGGGCGAAAAGTGAATCAATTGCAAAAGGTCTTTTTTCCTATGCAGTGCATGCGCGTTGCGTAGGCGAGACCTAAAAAGGGTCACTTTCTAAACCAAGATATACCTTTTTGCCAAATTTGGTGTAATTCTGTTCAGCAGTTCGGGCTGTAGCCTTGTCTAAAGTTTCCAATCAAAATTAACATGGAGAAAAGGTGTTTTGGGACCCCCCTATTGTTCTCGCCCCCCTGCTTGACGAATCACTCTGCAACTTTCAAGACAGGAGCAGACCAGAGCGCCCTATTAGTTTTGAAAATTTCACAAAGATTAGTCAAATGGCGATTGGAGATTTTGGCGAAAGAAAACGTTTTTTTGTAATAGAAACAAGGTCCTAACTCTAATTACCTGCTAGCGACCACCAGTAGGTAATATAGATATATACCTATATATCTATATATATATGGCCCGCTTTGTCTAGTTCTGCTTGGTAAGTTACTAGGTGATCAGCCAAGCGGGTCCAGAGAAAAAGGGGGGAGACAAAAAAATGTGCCTTTCCTATGCAATTCCGTATAGCGATTTTGAACACAACTACAGCCCGAAATGCTGGATGGAATTACACCAAATTCGGCAGAAAGGTAGCTCTTGGTCCAGAAAGAGCCCTTTCTTTGAGTTGGTCTAAATCTGTTCTGTAGTTTTGGTATGAATAAATCAATAACAAATTTGTATATTTAGGGGCAAGGATCCTCCGCTGATCCAACAGATCTCATGCTGAGATCCAATTCAACTGCCTACACTTCAACTAGGAAGTATTGGCAGCCATTTGGGGACTCAGACTCAGCCGCAGCCCAAAAAAAAAGTAAAAAAAAGAGAAGGGGGCACTGTAGAAATACACAGAACTCTAGGCCTGGTGGTGAGGTCCCCTTGGGATCCCACTTGGCCCCAAAATTGTTTTTTCATTTTTGCTGTGAAATTGCAGCGGATTCACAAATGTGCAGCAAAATTTGGAAAAAAACAACGGTCTCCTGTGCTAGCTCAAACATCGCATCCAGGTGAGCCAGGTCTCGGGTGCAAAAAAGACTATTTATGTTAGTGAGTGGGGTGCACACATCCACCCCTCCAAATTGCCAATCTAAACCCCAGAGACTGACACATCCCCAGGACAGGCCGTGCCCTCCCTACACCCCTTCCCAAGGACATTTATGGCCTGCTGCCCAGAAAACTGATGAAATTAATTCCTCTCACATGCAGGGAGCAGCATTTTCTGTTGCTTCCTGCTTGCGAAAGCAATGCTGGCTCCTGATGGTGGTGGGGAGCCGACAGGCACCCCGGGGGCATAGGGTCCTCCCCTGCGGTCCACAATAGTGCACACTGGATGCCCTGGGTGGGCCAGGGCACCCAGCATCAAGTGGTCAGGTCCCAGGGGATGGGGTCACCTATGCCGAAATTGGCCCGGGCATGGGGGCCGTGAGCCCCTTTCCTCTGTTATAAAGGACAAATTATTCTTACTTCCTGGGCTTGGCAAAGAAAGTATGGTTTTTCAGCAATTCCACATTGTAAAACAATCTAAAATTCTTGCTGGAGGTGAATGCATCATTAATCTACTGGAATGAAATTTGTAGTGACTTTGACAACTGGGTTTTTTCTTGTCCTCTCCTGGTGAGAGCAGAGTCCATGGTTCTCCCTTTAAATTACTACCAGTGTGCAAAATCACCTGGAAGTCTCGCTCATTTGGCCTCCACCCCATCCACCTTAATAGTATGCAAAGGTCTTCCTGCCTATTGCCAGGATGATGGACAGCTTATCAAAAGGCCTCCCAGTGCGATTCCTGCAGATTTTGGTGATTCATACTTGATGCCGAATAATAGGAGGACATCTCCAACTAACAAAGAAGCACTTGATTTATATAATTAAGTGAACGATTAGATTAAAAGCTTATAAAGCGTCTGGTTACTCCAATGGAGTGTCCCCGTGCTAGGAATTCTTCCTCTCTGTAAAATGAGCCCTTTTCCGAAAATAAAGGTTATCTTAACACCAGTCTACCTGGGATGACCTAAAGAGCCATGTTTTGAGTTTTCTTGCGGAACAGCACTTGTGAGGGCTGCATCCTAAGATCCAGTAGCAATTGGTTCCAACTTTAGCTGCTAAGTAGCCAAAGGATCTACCTCCTAAGCGTGCCCTTTGAATATTTGGCACTCTCAGCTATACAGTGCCCGTAGGCTTAAGATTCCAAATAGGTCTGTAGGGGGTGAGTAGAGGTAGGAGATAGCTAGGTCCTTTCTCTTTCAGAATCCCATGGCAGAAGCACATAGCTTTAAAAGTCACTCTGTCCTTCACTGGTAACCAGTTTAGTTCCCTAAGGGCAATTCCCACCGGGGTTCGCCTTGGGATATTCAATAGTATCCAGGTTGCCGCATTCTGAACTCTCTGCAGAATTCTCATTCTACTTTTGGTGACCCATAAGTAAAGAATGTTGCAGTAATCCAAGTGAGATGTAATCAAAGCCTGAATGATGGCCTTTTTGCTACCAGAGGTAAAATATCTAAGATTTTCCATAGCATCCTCAGTATGCCAAAACACGTCCCGGCCAAAGTT
Source organism: Triturus cristatus (assembly GCF_964204655.1). Lineage (NCBI taxonomy): Eukaryota > Metazoa > Chordata > Amphibia > Caudata > Salamandridae > Triturus > Triturus cristatus. The sequence goes on along the minus strand of NC_140590.1, from coordinate 80,261,349 downwards.
GATATCTGTTCCGCAAAAGAATGGGTGTTATCAAACCATACTCCTAAGTTTTTAATCTTAGGTTTGGGAACCGGGGTCGGACCTAATTCTTTCGATCACCAGATATGAGACCAGATGGAAGGTTGTTTACCAACTACCATAATGTCAGTTTTTCCCGTATTTAGTTGGAGGCAGCTGAGATTCATCCAGTTGGTCAGATCTATTAAGCACGCTTTAAATTTCCAAAACACTTGTTTAGTTGAGATTCGCCTCTTGGTAGTCTTGTCATCTTCTTTATAGGAGAATTCATGTTATCACAGATTTCTGGAAGAACACACTTGAGGAACAATCACTTTGCTGAAATTAAACGCAGAGAAGGTCATTGGAGACATTTCCTCCTGGCCCTTTATGCAGCTGTGGTGTAGAATATGCACAAGACGTTTACCCAACAAGTTAGCACTTGCTAATTAACCAGTAGAAAGTACTACAACTGGGTAGACATTTTGTGCAAAACTATGGACTCTTGCTGGATAAAGGGGCAGTTGAGAATCTGTTCTGATCCAGTCACTCACACAGCTGCGGTCACACCCACACAGCCACTCAGACACCCATTTGCACACCTGTTCAGCCGCTCTCGGGAACCGTAAGTAGAGCTGAGGGACCATTGTTTATTCTTGTTTTTAGATATTTGTGCAAAACTTTGGTGAATGTTTTAAATTCTTTTTGTAACTTTGCTATTGCTGCTGCAACCCTTACCGTCTACTGCACTCTAACGCTGGGCATTCCCTTGGTCGGTAGTCCCCAGTCCGCCACGGCATTACCTGCCGATTGTGCAGAGGGACGGGCCTCCTCCTCCTTGCTTCCCGCACTTCTGGCAAAGGGCGATCAGGTGACACAGCCACAGTATTTAGGTGGCATGTGTGAGCGGACATGCCGAAGCCACAAGTAGCACTGTGGTACCATTGATTCTTCTCATTTTAATCGTTTTTAGATATTTGTGCAACACTTTGGTGACTGTTTTAAATTCTTTTTTTAACTTTGCTATTGCTGCTGAAACTCTTACCGTATCCTGCACTCTAATGCTGGGTATTCCCTTGGTCGGTAGTCCACGTACCGCCACGGCATTTCCTGCTGATTGTGTGGAGGGATGCGACTCCTCCCCCTTGCTTCCCGCACTTTCCGGCAAAGGGCGATCAGCTGACACAGCCACAGTATTTAAGTGGCATGTGTGAGCGGACACTCCGAAGCCTTAAGTAGTGCTGTGGTACCATTGATTATTCTCGTTTTTAGATATTTGTGCAACACTTTGGTGACTGTTTTAAATTCTTTTTTTAACTTTGCTATTGCTGCTAAAGCTCTTACCGTATCCTGCACTCTAATGCTGGGCATTCCCTTGGTCGGTAATCCATGGTCCACCACAGCATTTCGTGTCGATTGTGCGGAGGGATGCGACTCCTCCCCCTTGCTCCCCGCACTTCTGGTAAAGGGCGATTGGCTGACACAGCCACAGTATTTAGGCGGCATATGTGAGCAGACGCACCAAAGCCATAAGTAGCGCTGTGGGACAATTGATTATTCTAGTTTTAATCGTTTTTAGATATTTGAGCAGCACTGTGGTGACTGTTTTAAATTATTTTTTTAACTTTGCTATTGCTGCTAAAATTCTTACCGTACCCTGCACTCTAACGCTGGGCATTCCCTTGTTCAGTAGCCCCTGTCCGCCATGGCATTTCCTGCCGATTGTGCAGAGGGACGCGACTCCTCCCCCTTGCTCCCTGCACCTCCGGCAAAGGGCGATCAGCTGACACAGACACAGTATTTAGGTGGCATGTGTAAGTGGACGCGCAGCGGACACGTACAGCTTGCGTGCCGCCAGCACGTCAAAGGCGAGCCCATCAGCGCCTCTCCACGCCTGGACTGGGCTCGGGGCCACTCACCCTGTCAGTTTCAATCCAGATCTTAATCCTAACATCTCCTACACCAGGTAGGGACTCCTTAAATTAAACAATCAAAGGACTAACGGTCACTACATCAACAGTCTATTTCCTGGTCAAGGGTCGGAGTTCTCACGTACCTCTTGCGGCTTTCGGCCATATGACAGTGTAGCCCCCTCCAAACCAGTTTTTAGCCAGACATCAGCTAACATAAAAGACAGTCATGGAATACTCTGCATTTTAATAAATGCTCGCTCTTTAATTAAACATGCCTATGAAGTGGCAGAGTTGATCAATTCACAAAATCCTGAAATTTTATTTATCACAGAAATATGGGCCAATAACACTTCCGTTCCCGAAATCATTATAGGCACACCCTCTGGTTACTTACTTCATAGGCAAGATCGCCCCTGGAAAAGAGGAGGGGGCTTAGCGGTCATCTACCATGATAAATTCAGAGGAAATTTCACAACTATTCAGTATAATGACTGTGAAGTTCTGTCCTTTAAACTCGGGCTCACAAACAACTACACCTTTCGAGGCTCCTTAATCTACCATACCCCAGGCTCCAAAGCCAGTTTCCTAAATTCTATTAGCTTTTTTCTTGAGACAGACATCTGTAATCCCAACCTTAAGGTCCTCGGGGATTTCAACTTTCACTTAGAACAAAAAGGAGATAGCTTCATTAATTTAAAAAGCTCCATAGCTTCATTAATTGAAGCTATGGAGGTTTGTGATCTCAAACTTCTCAGCTTGGATGCCACTCATCGCGGGGGCCATACTCTGGATGCGCTGTTTTCAAACAATAAAGATATGCCCAGTCCTGAAGTCCTCCCTCTGACTTGGTCTGATCACTTGGCCGTCTTCTTTAAGATCAACTGTTTTGCTTACCATATAGCCCCCAATAAGAGACTTAAATCTTCCCAGCACAGATCTTGGGCAAGAGTTGACCAAGCTCAACTTGAACAACTTCTGGTTAGTTTTCGTCCCTCCATGGAGGATAATCTCGAACTTGCAATGAGGACCTACTCCTCCTGGCTCAACTTGCCCCAATGAATAGAGGTGGCCCTAGCAGAACTCGACCATCCGCCCCTTGGTTTACAGAGGCTCTCAAAATAGAAAAACATGGTTGTAGACATCAAGAGAAGAAATGGAGACTCAACTATGAAATATACGAGAGAGAAATGTACAAACACTCCTTAACCAAATATAAAGCTCTATTAGTCACAGAAAAAGCAGCCTATTTCGCCTTGCAAATTGAATCCTCCAGAAACTCAGCCAGAGAACTCTATCAAGTTATTAATAAACTAACCAAACACCCTGAACAAAAAAGAGACTGGGTTAATCAGTCATTCTGTGATGTCATTGCTTCACACCTCAGGGGTAAAATCGACTCAATTTTTTACTCATTTGCTCCCCATGTTAACTCTTTGTCAGTCACCGGTCAAGAAAAATTGGACTCAGCTTTCGACATGGATTTGTCTATCAAAAGCTTTGAGTGTTTTTCACCTGTATCCTTGGCAGTTATAAAATACCTTATCTTAACTACCAAGCCAGGCTCTACAGACGACCCATGTACACCTTCAATTATAAAGCTAGTCCCCAACATCATTGCTACCCATCTCTCAGACATATTTAATAATATGTGTAGAGCTGGTTTGTTTCCTTCTCAATGGAAACGAGCCTCCATTCTGCCTTTACTGAAAAAAGCCAACTTGGATCCTGAGGACCCAGCCAATTACCGACCCATTTCCAGGGTCCCTTTCCCAGTGAAAATCGTAGAGAATATAATAAACATGCAACTAAATCAGCTCATCAAGGATTCCAACTGCTTGGATCCCACTCAGTTCGGATTAAGAACTGAACATAGTACAGAGACTGCTCTGATTAAGGCAACTGATGAGCTCAAATTCATTTTAGACAATGGGGGATTAGCAGCTCTTATCCTGCTAGACTCACCAGCAGCATTTGACACGGTGGATCATTCCACCCTGATACACTGTCTGAAAGCAAAAGGCATAAAAAAATCTAGCCCTGAAATTACTTTCATCCTTTCTCTCAAACAGGGAAAACACAATTAATTTAGATGCCTTCTCTTTAAGCGTATTTCGCCTGCCCTGCGGCATTCCACACAGATCCTCGCTCAGCCCGACTCTTTTTAACTTATACATCACAGACCTAGCCCCCCTGGTTGAATCCTTCGGGTTTTCCCTTACCTCATATGCAGACGATACGCAAATTGTATTATCAGCCTCCCAGGATGCCAACAACACTGCTGCCAGCATACATGACTGCATGAAAGGCATCAATGGTTGAATGAGCAGACACCATCTTAAGCTTAATTCTGGAAAGACTGGGGTGATCTTACTCGGCAACAACCCCAATGTTTGGTCTGCCCAGTGTAGGCCGAGGGAGATGGACCCCCTTCCTGCACCCATCAGGAAAGCCAGGAGTTTGAGTGTCATGATTGATGACCACTTACTCTTGGGAAACTAAATTAATGCAGTGGTGTCTTCCTCATATAACATTCTAAGAATACTCAAAAAAATCTTAATATTTTTGCCTATGTCAGTCAGGAAGTCAGTCATTTCCACTCGTGTTTTATCTAAAATTGATCATTGTAATGGCCTCTACATCAGCTTACAAGCTCAATATCTAAATAAGTAGCAGGTACGTTAGAATTTGGCGGCCAGGCTCCTTCTGGACGTACCTAGGCATCATTCGGTTTTCACTGCTCTCAAGGATCTCCATTGGTTGAGAGTCAAAAACAGAATCAAATTTAAAGCCCTTTGCCTGACCTATAAGGCTCTCCATGATTCAGGACCCTGGTTTCCCAAGAAAGCCCTATCATGGTACACTCCATCAAGAAATGTAAGATCAGCAGGGTCTTTCAGATCAAATACAATCAGATTTAAAAATCTAAATGGGGTGGCAACAGGTTTGTGGTTAGAGCTGTGACAGCCTGGAATCTCCTTCTACTCAATCTCAGATCAGCTCCCTCCCTATCTCAATTTAGGAGGCTGCTGAAAACTTGGCTTTTTAATCAATGATTTCACTTCCACCCCTCTCGCCGCTTCTGCTCAGCGCCAAGACACCCTTGAGTATTCGCTGCACTTTATAAATAATTTAACATAACATAACTCTCAGAGCCTCTCACAGACCATGCACTCACTCACACACCCACTCACACACCCATATAACCACTCATATACCCATACAGTCACTCACATACCACTTGCAGACCCATACAGCTACTCCAACACTCACTTACAGACCTATACAGCCACTCACAAACCCACTCAGACACCTGCACAGCTACTCACACACCCACTCACAGACTCATACAGCCACTCACACACCCAGTAAATGACCTATACAGCTACTCAGATACCCACTCACCAACCCATACAGCAATTCACACACTCACATACTGACCCACGCAGCCACTCACACACCCACTCACGAACCCATACAGCTACTCACACACCCACTCACAGACACACATATGGCCACTCACACACCCACTCACAACCCATCCAGCCACTCACATACATACTCACAGACCCATATAGCCACTCACACACTCACTGATCTTTTCAGCCACTCACACACTCACTCTCACAGGTTACAGATTACAGTTAGGAAATAAAATTAAAATGCACAAAACCATAGAAATCCTGCAGTTATAGTTACCTGAGCTAACTATAACTAATGACCTCACAGTGCACTGCTTATCACCTCCCATATTACGTAATTCATTACATCATCAGTGAATTCACTTATGACATCAATGATGATATCACAAATGACATCACTGCTGACATCATCCAGTGAGTGCAAGTGATTTGTAAATGTTTCAGAGACTTCACGATAGATCCTAAGGTGCTGCATAAGTTAAATTACTATTCTTTCTGTACTACTAACGAGTGATACTATTTCTAACATATGTAATCTGAATAGCTGTGTGACTGTTTCAATGTATGAGTGGGTGTCTGAGTGGCTGTATGGGTCTGTGAGTGGCTGCACAGGTCTGTCAGTGGGTATGTGAGTGTCTGGAAGCTATATCTTGACTTAGAAAAGTACTTCTTGTCATTTGCTGTAAATTTATTCAGTAGTGTTCAAGACATTAAAATATTTGCATAACTGGATCAGTTGGGTTAGAGGGAATATCGTACAAATCCCTCAAACCTAGTTTTAAAAGAAACTGAGTTCTGATTGACCTAGGGTCCCCCATACTCCCTTGGGTGCTCTGATCGGCTACCTGCAACATGAGCAGAAATTTTGCAGGTAGCCATTACAGGACTCAGGACTTGTAAGGGTTGCAGGGTCGGGACACCCTGCACATATAGCCCCATATGGAGGGACCCCTCCAGGGACCAAAACAAAAATAATTGTTGAAAAGCTGCGATCCTGAGGACCTCTCTTGGGATCATGGTTTAAAATAAAAACACCCAATGTTGTAAAATTAAGCAATTTGACCACCTGGGTAGGCGAGGGCCCAAAGGAACATAGCATGTTACAACGCATGCTATTATATTGCGTGCTTTTAGAACGTGGTCATTATAACGACCACGTTGTTAGTATGCAATACCTTTACATCGCAAGTCATTACAACGACTTGCTGTAGGGGGCACACTGGACTTCGGAATAGTATTATTTACTATTCCTACTCCAGTTTGCTCAACAGCAGAGAAGGTGTTGGATTTCATATCCTATACCTTAGCGCCCCCTACAGCAAGTCATTCTAATGACTTGCAATGTAAAGGTATCATGTACTAACAACGCAGTCGTTGTAACGAGCGCATTGTAAGGGCCCTGCAATGTTATGACAGCGTTGTAAATGCTGTTTCCCGCCTAGAGGTCTTTCCTTAAGTGCATGCGAAGAGGTTGAAGTGAGTGGGGATCCTCTACCCAAACCGCTCCAGGCACCGGGAACCCCATTCCAGGGGCCAAAAGCATGTTCAAGGAGAGGGGGCCGCAGAGTGTTTATGGTAGAGTGTGTCTGATGGGTTGTGAAATGTGTGAACCAGCTGTTGGCAGATGAGGATGCTAGACAGTCCTTCTAGTGTCCCATGTCTGCTAGCCAGTGAGGGGTGTAGTATGAGAATGATCTTGGTGATGTGGCTGCTACTCTGTGATGGGTGCGAGAGTGAGGTTGGTGTTGTGAGTGCTGTGATAATGCTGTCAGCAATGTGAGAGTGCTAAAGAATGAGTGGGGATGAAAGTGCTGTCATTAGTGTTAGTCCTGTTGGTAGTGTGTGACCTTTCGTCTATTAGGGGTGTGACAGTGCTTCTGGTAGTGCATGAAAGGTCACCTGTGAAGACTTTGAGTGTTCTCTTGGTAGTGTGTTTCTCCCTGGCAGTGCTGCTGATTGAAATTGTGTGCTAGTAAGCGGGGGGGGGGGTGTATGACGATACATCACAAACTAAATCAACGCATGCCTTTACATCACAGTTTTTAGTTCCCAAGTACCGTCACAACGCAAGTTTTTACAACGGAAACCATTACTTCGCATTTCCTTTGAAATGCACACATAATCCATTTACAATGCACCCAACACCCGCATGCTTTTACATCGCAACTATTTTTTTTAAATAACCCCACAACACTAATACAGTACCCTACATAACACACACTCCACTACAGTACCCTACAGTACAAAACAATATACTACCCTAAAGCCTAAATCCCAAACCCTTAATCACTACCCTACAGTACGACCCTAAACCCTAAACCCTAAAACAGTACCTACACTATGACCCCCTGACACAACTACGACCCCCTGACACAACACTAAACCCTAAACCTAAAAATACTACCCTACACTACGACCCCCTGACACTACCCTCAACCCTAAGCCCTAAACACTAAATCCTAAAACACTACCTGGCACTTACCTCTTTCTCCTCGTGGTACCTCTCTCCCGGTTCCGGTTCTTCCTCGTCTCTGTCCCGGCGCACGTCCATCCCGGAACCCGTCCATTACATCACATGCGTTTTAAAAGCGCATGAGATGTAATGGGACGCGTCATAACGTCGCTTGCGTTGTTACGCATGTGACATAACGGCATGCATTGTAGCAGCCGCAATGTGATGGCTGTTCGCCGCGGGGGGTGGTGTAAGAATGCTGCTGGCAAAGTGAGACTGCTACTTAGGGCTTGGTGTGAGAAGCTGTATGTGTTTAGTGACTGCTATAAGGAGTGGAAGAGTGCTGTTGGGAGTGTGAAACTGCTAAGGAGTAAGTGGTGTGAGAGTCTGTCATTATTGTCAGCAATGTCGGTAATGTGTGACTATGAATGTGAGACAGCTTCTGGTAGTGTGTGAGTGCTGCTCTTATGGGTGCAGGAACACTGTTGGTAATGCAAAAGTACTAGCATGTGAGGGGTGTAAAAATGAGTCCTGAGTATGTGACTGCTCGACTGTGATGGGTGAGAGAGCTATCTGTGTATTTTTGTAAATCTCTAGTGAAAAATATTGATTCCTTTTAAAGGTTAGGTTACCATCATTAACCTACTGGATTCAGTTTTGTTTTAATGGCATCCACAAAACGAGGCTGACGTCCATCGTCATCAATAAGTCATTGTCAGAAATGAGCCTGACGTTCACCTTCATCAACACGTCATTGTCAGGAACTAGGCTGAAGTCCATCATTGTCATTGCCATTGTCAGTATGTCTGCAGTCCAGTACTGATCAGTAAATGCTGGATATCTTCATGTTCATGGGGGCCATGCCAGCCATCCATACGTCCATCCGTACATATGCCCATTTGTTTGTCTGTCCATTTATCCATCCACTCATCCCTCCATTCACGATGTAAAAGTTACATATAGTGCTGTGTCACCAGATATATATCAGAGTCCTTTACAAAGGAACACAAATGGATACTTTAATAATACGAGTAAAACAAGAAGTGCTTGGGGAGGGGAAGAGGCAGTCAAATAAGTTTGGGGAGAATAGGAAAGAGATCTATCTATCTATATATCTATCTATCTATCTATCTATCTATCTATCTATCTGCTAGCTGTCTAGCTATCTAGCTATCTGTCTATCTATAACTTTCCTGCTTCCCTCTGTCAAATGACATATCTCTTTTTCAGTTTGTTCTCATTATAAACCCTCTATGCCTGGTGAATATAAGGCATTGAGGAGGCAAGAAGTGAGTGAGAGGGGAAGAAGCTACTGCAATCATATATTTTTCTATGACGCTTCAGAGCGGCATAATCCAGGCTGCTGCGGTGTCCTCCCTGCCAAGGTCTACTGCCTGTTTGTTCCTGCTAGACCCAGGAGTTTTCCAGCCACAGCCCGTTCTCCTGCTGTATGACTGCTGTGTTCCTGGATGATGTGCACAAAGGAAGGTGTATACACAGGAAACATTCTGGGACTGGTATACACAAAGGAACATTCTGGGAAAGGTAACCTCAGGTTCGCTTTCAGCATTTTGCAGTCCTAAAATGACAAAGCATTCCATGTGTGCGACTCAAATGGATTTAAGCTTTTTTGGTGGAGTTTGTTTCTTTAACTCAGGTCACAATCACTCATGCATTGTGCAAGAAGAGTAAAAATAGTGTCAGTACTCCCTCAATGGTAGTAATAGAAATGCTCTGATCACTTATCGATTAACTTCATTACTCCAAGACCATATCTTCTTCGCCACAGTCTTTAACAAGTAGGAGTTGTGTTGTGCCAGAGACAGGATTTCCAAGACCATTTCAAAATAGAATATCTGAATACGTCTTTGCCCTTCCACTTCGGCTGTCTTTTCCCATACCTGATATCCACATTCTGAACTATACCATGTTCTATATCTACACATACATACATATATACTTATGTATGTATGTGTAGATATAGAACATGGTATAACTCAGAATGTGGATAGCAGGTATGGGAAAATGCAGCTAAAGTATATATGTGTGTGTGTGTGCATGATACCTTTCCTGGCTTCATAGACTTTGTGAGTAAGGAGTGCTTTGGTCCACAGAGTCTAATGGGGCATGTCAGGGAAGCAGTGAGGACATGAGGACTCACAGTGGACGTCAAAAGAGTCATACTGTATTGGGATATTTTGTGTTCCATGATGAGCCAGATATGTTATGTTATTTTATGTTATGTTGTGTTATATATGTTATGTTATGTGCATTATTAAAGGGCAATATCTTGGCACTGAGCAAGTATGTGTTCCTAGCCCTGCCTATCATTAGTTAGTTAATTGAAAAGCCAGGTCTTCAACTTCTTGCAGAATTCAAGAAGAGAGGAGAGGAAGGCTCTACTGTAGACTGGGAGGTCAATCCAGGCTTTAGAAGTGATATAGTAGAACACCAACCTCCTGATCTGGTTCTGAAAATGTGTCAAATGTGCACGAGTAGGAGTCTTGCGGAACTGAGATTTCTGTGTGATTGGTGGAAGGAGAAGTGACTGTTTAGGTAGGTGGGGCCTGAGTTGTGTAGAGTCTTGAATGTGTATGTGTGGAGTTTAAATTGAGTGTGTTTGTGTATCGGGAGCCACTGTAGTTCCCTGATCTGTTGTTTGATGTGAGTTCTGTGTTGAGGATGAGTCCGGCTGCAGAGCTCTGGATGGTTTGTAGTCTTCAAGTAGTCTTCAAGTGAGTTGCTTGGTGACCCTGGTATAGAGGGTGTTCCCATAGACCAACTTACTGGTGACTAGAACATGAGTAATATTTTCTCTAGTGTTGCTTGGGAGCCAATTGAAGATCTTCCTCAGCATCTTCAGGGTGTGAAAGCAGGAAGCAGTGACAGCGTTGACTTGTGCGGTCATGTCGTTTGATGTTGATGATGATTCCGAGGTTCCTTGGTGGTTTCTGGGTTTGAGTGTGGGTTCGAGTTCGGCAGGCCACAAGTTGGAGTCCCATGGTGACGTGTTCTTGCCGAAGATCATTACTTCTGTCTTGTTGGTGTTGAGCCTCAGACAGTTGCCTTTTGTCCATGCTTAGTCTTTACGTGCTGGAAGTGAGGGCAGTCAGATCTCAGAGGAGGCGGGGCTCCTTTGAATCTTCTAATGCTGAACAGTCTCCATTTCTGTGACGTGCATTGCAAGATTACTGAATTGTGCATGGTGTTATTGTGACAAAGGTGAAAATATATATAGCTATCAGAGGAGCAATACCATTTGTAGTTAATAAGTAGGACAGGGAATTTTTTTTCAATGGAGGATAGAGGGAGGTTATAGGATTGGTTTTTTTTGCCTCTAAATTATTTAGTGTGCTTTAGTGTAATTGTCGATGGTTCTACAAATCAATCAATTCTTTTATTCAATCCATTTCAAAATACTCATCATAAAAAGTACAAATGCAAATGTACAAAAGGATTAAAAAACATGTTGCGCTCAAATTAATTTTCATGATAAACTTCTTGTATAAGTCTTGAAGTTGGCTCTTATGTACGGTACAGTACTCCAATAGTTCATAAACTTTGTACAATTAAAAATAAGGTAGGATAAAAACAAATGATACATCCCTAAAAACATTTAAAACTGTTGGATTTTTCATCAAAAGCATTACTCTGGGTGATTTCTGACAATATATTACAATCCATAATATTCAGCTTGGTGGCTTCCTAAACACCCTGTGGAAGACTAGGGACCCAGAGAAAAACAAATGAAGGGGTCAGAAAGGCTCTTTAAAAAATATAGTGCAATTTAGCATTGTTTAAGTTTGTGGTGTCTTAAAATTTAGAGGATAAATGTATCTTGTTCTTCCTTGTATAGCCTGCAAAACAAATATATGTGAAAGTCAGACTGCTGTGAGCTGCTGTCACATGGGCAAGTTGTCAATTCAATGTACCTAAACCTCCTTGCAGGAAAACCCAACAGCAAGGGGATTAAGTTCAAAGAGAAACTCAGCAGAATGAATCTCTGTTGTAATGTTTCTACACTCTCTAAATAAGAGTAACCCCCTCTAAATGATGACCTTACATACTGCTGCCGCATGATTTTATGGGTGTTGTCTAGTTTTAGGCAATTTGTTATACAGGTTTGTGTTAGGTTTACTGTATCTCTTCGCCAGATTGAGTGCCATAGTAAGATTGGTGCGAACCTGATACTATCTGACACATAGTTTAATCCCAGTTCTAAGTGGGAAAGGTAGTGATGGAGCGGGTAGTACAAAACTTTGTATACCCCCCTATTCTGCATGAGATCATTAATTGAATAATCTATTAACTATAATATTTTAAATGAGTTTGCATGTTCTATTAATCAACATTATTAATATACAAGATATACGTGGGATTTGCATTTTGCATGGCTAAATAACCTTTATGACTAAAATCCGTATGCATACTAACAGTAGTATATGTAATAAACAGAATATTCCATGGTATATGTTGCTTTTGTGATGTCTCTGTAATGTTGCCCGAGAAGACAACGCAAAGGGTGAATATAAACGCTTTAAATGTTGCTATACGCTAGGTAAATACAAGCACATAGAGGGATTAATAAGGGGTTAACATTAGATTTATTATTTCTATCTATTAATTACTCTTTAGCGTTTGTTTCACTTAAGTTTGGCGTTTGGGCCTAAATTAAAATGGCAGCCGACGCAACAAGACAATGTGGCCACTGTCCCACGAGGCGCGGAGCGAACAGCGCATGAGCAACAAAGATGACTGCAGCCTCTGCATGACCCGTAACCCACTGTACTAAGGCAAGGCCACGGTGGGACAACAGCCAAGTGACAAAACAAAGGACGTTTACAAAAGAAACCGGAATGGACTGAACTGTGACCTCACCCCTCAAACTGTGCTAAACCCCGTCGGACGATCTCAACCAACCAATCACTACTGTACGAAATTATCAAAATGTAACTTTTACTGTGATTTTGTTATAAAAGTACATGGTAGAATAGAGAGGGACCCTTCTTTTCCTGCAAATATTCTACCCTACTAATCGATGCCCACGACGACGATGGTGACGCTACGCGAACTCTACTGCTTAGGGCGACTGCTGCGTTTCTGAATCCTAAATGGTCCGGATGCTGCCCAAATGTCTGATGACTACGAACTTTTCCTAACTCTATGGGCATTGCCGGATGCTTGCACGTCTCTGGTCTTGGCCGATCTTTGAGAGTGTGGCATGCTGAGCACAGAACTTGAACATTAATCTGCTTTGACGAATGACGACAGACTTAGAGGACTAAAGATAGTCAGAATAGGTAAATATGATGTTCTGCGATTTAATAGAAATTTGATACAAAACTCTTCAAATGCAACTTCAACTTTGCTAAGAAATTTTAGATAAACAGATGTTGATTGACAAATAATGAGTTTGTGATTTATTGAGAAGGGTAAGATCTAAATCTTAAATGTGTTTTAGCTGGTTCTAGATCACCATCAACCAATCCAACTATTCGGTCCATTGGCCACGTGGGAGGAGTGCCTTGATGTTTAGGATTGAGATCTGTAGGTGGAAGGGATATTGATGTATATTCCGTAAAATAACCTTTCTTTCCCTATAGCATAAAAGGTATTTCCCCCACATGTCGAGCGCTTGAACCGCTCATCCCTCCAATTGTGTGCAGACCGGTGAATGGATAGTGTGAGTATTGGTGTTATGGGCCCCACCAATGACTGCATGTGTGAATGAGTTAGTGTGACGTTGGGTCTGTGACAAAGGGAGGATATCGGTACGGGTTTGCTTTCCCCGTTACCCGGGTTTTTGCGCTCCAGCACTTTTTCTGGTAGCAGAATGATGGTTATATTGTTTTGGTTTGGTGATTATTGCTTGTAAATTGCTTATTGATTATTGATTAGTATTGGTTTATGTATTAACACTCTATGTTGAGTCGCGTCGAGTTCTATGTTGTTTGACGGCTTCTGGGATGTAGGAAGTCGGAAGTTTGTAACGGTTCCGTAGTAGAGCAGAGGTAAGTGCTGCTCTCGGGAAAGACGGAATTGTTGTTACCCTGTAGGTACAAGGGGAAAACGTGTGACGATTGGAGTTGCATGACGCATTGTCTGGGTTCGATTCGGTAACATCGTCGTGTGTTGCCATTAGGGACATTTTCTGTATGAAAGGAGTGTATGATAGCGAAGGTCACCTGTGAAGTTTTGGACTTAGGTTTCAGGAGTCCAAAAGGAGCTCTGATAACGCTTATCACTGGAAAGGTAATAGGTGTTCCCTAAGCTTGTTAGAAGGATAAAGTAGAGGGAAGTGCTACTTTAGTAACGTGTGTCATAATTCTGTAGTAGAACAGACTGTTCTCTGTTCTCGGGAAAGACAGAATTCTGTGTGAATGAACTACATTTTCCGTATGAAAGTGCGTGAATGAAATTGCATTCAGGTTAATTGTGAAACTCTGGTTTTATTTCTCAGGAGCATTATGTCTCCAACTAGGTGTCTCAATTCTGGAGAAATGGATAGCTAATGCTTGCTAGAAGGGTGAAGTAGAGGGATGTGCTACTTTATCAACGAAAGTAACGATTCCGTATTAGGGCAGCGGTAAGCGCTGCTCTCGAAAAAGACGGAATTCTTGTGAAAAAGGTCATTGACTTTTCTTTGGTTAGCGAAGCGGACAATGGTGGTGTTTTAATGTCGTTACTAACAGAACTGTAAATCAGAAAAACGTAAGAAAAGTTACCGATAAATTTTGTAAAGGAGGGGTCGGCAGGAGCAGGAGCTGCGACAGCGAGAAAAGCTAACGTCAGAAAGACCGCGCTGGGATTGGCTAGTCAGTAAGAAACGTAGACGCCCCTGATTGGTGTGTTAGTGTATGCCGCGCTAGGAGTGGAGAATTACAGGGTGACGTAGACGTTGCTGATTGGTATGTAAGTGTGAGACACGCTGGGATTGAAGAATTGCAGAAGTGAGATAGACGCTCCTGATTGGTGCGTTAGTGTGAGTTGTGCTACGATTGGTTAAAACAACAGAATAGTCGTAGGGAAAACTAGCGATACACGGAAGGCAAAAATGATGATCCACCAGAAAAGGAGAAAAAGTCCTGGTTTGGAAAAATTAAGAGTTTGTTTAAAAAGGATAAGCCGATTAAGACTAGAGAGGGACAGTTGCTTCCTCCACCGAAATCGCCTGCATCCGTTTTGGTCGCAAAATATGGATATCATACTTGTATTTGGTTGGACAATTGGGCGGAGTACACGAAGGATGATGGAGTTTTGGCTCTTCCAGAGCATGGTTCATTTAATTTAGCGGTTTTGAGAAATTTGAGAGAAAGAATGATGAATTTAGAACCGAGGCCTAGACCAACCCAGTTTGAAGCATTGACGGAATGGGAAGATGAGATGCATGACAGAGAAAGACAGAGGAGTGGCAGAAGATATAGGTACATGTTTGGTAGATCACATGGACAGGAGAATCATGATGACAGAATGAGGAAATGGCGAAGTGCAAGTAAGGCTGATAGTTTGTTTCCTGTGAGACATGCAGAAGAAAATAGTGGTAGGAAATGTACGGAAAAGAGACATAATATAACATCAGGAGGGTATGGAGTGAATGAGTCGGAGGATGATGTTCTTGACGACATGTTTTATAAAAATCCACCCTGTATCAACCAGATTCTGACATGTTGACACCAAGTGCCCCAATGAGAGAGGCTTTACGAATCATTAAGACTGAACCAGTACCCCAAGAGTTAGGGAAAAATAATTATTTCAGAGAAATAGAGAGAAAACAGGATAATAAGGTAAGTAGTGAAAATTGAGCAGAATTAGCAAAAACAACCTTGGAATTAACAGAAAAGATTAGGGACTTAACTAAAAACTTAGAAGCCGTAACTGTTCCCATAACCATAGGTCCAGTAATGCCTATTTTCGATAAACAGAAAGATAATCAACACTGTCTAACGGTCCCTTATAACAGTAATAAACAGAGAGAAAGGTCAAGGATAAATTCAGAAGAAATCCCATGGAGACAAACAGTAAGTACATCAGAACAGAGTACGCCTAAAAATCTGGTAGCAAATC
Organism: Triturus cristatus; assembly: GCF_964204655.1. Classification (NCBI taxonomy): domain Eukaryota; kingdom Metazoa; phylum Chordata; class Amphibia; order Caudata; family Salamandridae; genus Triturus; species Triturus cristatus. Next base: position 80,245,504 of record NC_140590.1, on the reverse strand, counting down.
CAGGTTTAGTTGAGAAATTGATAATGACCCCAGATTCCATATCAGAAACCCCAAGAGACTCAGAAAGAAGCAATGAGCAAAAATCAGTAGGCCCTACTTCAGATGAATTAAGTGAAAGGTTAAGGAGTCTACAGAACAAAGACAGAGAATCACAATCTATAGATGTGGCCAAATTAAGGATGTTTTTGGAAGAATTATTAGTAGGGACTATCCCCACAGAAAAATTAAAATTGTATCAGGATAAAGAATTACTCTTTTTGTGCAAAAGTATAACCTGGAGAGCAAAGAACCTACACAAAAGATTAGAGGAAGTAGCAAATGAAATGGGTATAGACATTGAAAAGGTAAAGGCTTTACAAAAACCATATCTAGTAGATTTTACTGAAAAAGATATTAAAAATTTGAACACCACAGGACGAATAATCCAGATTAAAGACATAATCATTTTGTTGCAAAAATGGGGAGATGTGGATAAATGGAGAAGTAGGTGGTTTAGAAAATGAGATGATGCATCAGAAAAAACATTTGCAGCTTTCTCTGTAAGAGAAAAAGAAAAGATAGTAACAGAATGCCCTATGAGAGAAATTCCAGGAGGAGGATATGTACATGTTCCTTGGACTAGGCAAGATATTTTGTCATTTACAAATGATTTCCCTCGACTACACGAGAAGCCAGTCGAGTGGTATAGACAAGTGGACAGATCTGTAAAATTATCAAACGTTTTGTGGATTGATTTAAACAGCCTTTTTGACATAAGAGTACCAGCAGATTAGTGGACAGAGTGTAAAATAGTAATAGACTGGCCTACCCTAGAGATCCAAAGACAGGTGCCCCTGATCCGGAGGTGATGAAGAAATATGAACAAGTAATTACCTTTTTGAAAAACAAAGTACCACCTAAAGAGACTGGGTAAAAATAGACCAAACTCATCAAGAAGCTAAGGAGTCAGTGCATGCATATTATGAAAGGTTAATTCTCGCCTTTAAGCAATTTAGTGGTGACGAAAATCTGAGCGAAAAGGAATAAAGTCATTTTGTATACAGATTTGTATATGGACTACGCCATGAAATTAGTGAAATGATTAAGCAGCATACAGTGGATTGGCAAAACAAGAAAATAGATGAAGTATTAAGACATGCAACGTATTTTAGTGATGAAATTGAGGCCAAACAGCGTAAATTAAAAGAAAAGGCTATGTGGGCACAAGTAATAGTGGCAGAAAGACAGGAAGCACAATTGATTGAACAAGCAAATAATGCAGGACCAAAACTTAGATTTAATACTGGAAAAGGAAAGGGACAGTTTCATATTGAAGAAGCCAAAAAGAAATTGCCATGTCATAATTGCAGAAGAATAGGGCACTGGTAATCCGAGTGTAAATTTCCCCCAAATACTAATGGGGATAATGCATCATTGAATCCGCAGGTGCAGAAAGAGGTGAGTGGTCAACCGCAGCGACAGCAGCAGGTTGTTACCCAACAGAATCAGGTGCCAAGACCGCCTATTCCACAGAGCGTAAATTCACAGAAATACAGTAATGAGACACAATTCTACAACGAAGAACAGGTAATTAAGCTGCCGCTCACTAGCGCCATTTCGCAGTATTGGCTACAACGCGATGAGAGTGAGTCAGAGGAAGGTTATTGACGATGCCGAAGGGAGGAAGAAGAGTGCGTACTTGGCCCTTTGTAGATGGAAAGGTAAATGATGAAAATATTACTTTCCTAGTAAATACTGGTGCTACTCGATCAACTGTTAGGTCAGCTGATGTTAAGAATCTTCCTCTCTCGGATGAAACAATCCAAGTGGTTGGAGTATCCAACAGACAGATCAAAACATATCTCACAGAACCATTAAATGTCAATATAGGGAAATTTTCTGATATGCACTGCTTTGTCGTGTGTGATTCAAGTTCTGTAACCCTATTAGGACGAGACCTGTTGTGCAAAAATGAATTGCACCATATTTTGTACCCCTGATGGTATAGCATTTGAGACCCCTGATGAAGATGTATTGTATAAAATGACTATGGCAAATATGGAAACTGAGGTTACTGAAGCCTATGCTATATTCAACCCTGACAAATTACCAAAAGAATTAAAACAGACAGTGAAAGCAGAAGTCTGGGATTTCACAGGAGAAGATGTAGGATTGATGAGAAACGTGGATCCCGTCAAAGTAACGGTAAAACTAGGAATAAGCGACCCAAATGTTCCTCAATATAAATTGACACCTGAAATAATTGAAGGAGTAACCCCCATAATCGAGAAAATGACTAAACAAGGAATTTTGAGAGAAATAATGAGTAGTCCATGTAATTCACCAATTATGGGACTGAAAAAGCCTAATGGAAAGTTCAGGATAGTACAGGATTTGAGAAAGATAAACAAAATTGTAGTGTCGTGCTGTCCTATTGTACCAAATCCATCTGTGATTTTGTATCAGATTCCTCATGATGCAGAATGGTACACAGTAATTGATTTATGTCACGCTTTCTTTTCCATCCCGTTGCACCATGATAGCCAGCAACTTTTTGCGTTTCGTTTTGGTGAACGTATTTTGGCTTGGTGCCGAATCCCACAGGGGTATACGGAAAGCCCCTCGATATTTAATCAGATATTAAAAAAGTCTTTGGAAGATTTAGAAATGACCGAGAATTCAGTGCTAGTCCAGTATATCGATGACCTGCTTGTGGCATCGAAAACTCGAGAAGCCTGTGTAATGGACACCATAGCATTGTTAAATCATTTGGCAGCTGGAGGACTTAAGGTGTCCCCATCGAAATTGCAATTTTGTCAGAAGGAAGTACAATATTTAGGTCACAAGATTGAAAAAGGATTGAGGAAAATAACTACAGACAGGATCAAGATAATGGAATGAGAGCTCCCATGATGCAAAGAGAGGTGAGAATGTTTCTTGGAATGGTTGGATATTGTCGTCAGTGGATAAGTAACTTTTCCCTGATCTCAAAACCTTTGGTGCGTCTAACGAGAAGTGATGTGAGAGATCCCATTGACTTAGATAGGGAAGAACTAGCAGCATTAAAGAAATTGAGAGACAGTCTGTGTGAAGCGCCAGCGTTATGGATGCCTGACTATGAAAAGGAGTTCGAGTTGTACTGCAGTGAGAGGAATGGATGTGCACTCTCCGTATTGGTACAGAAACATGGAAAATTGAGAAGACCAATTGCATATTTCTCAGCTATGCTAGACCTTGTAGCTGTAGTCTTGCCAGGTTGTTTGAAAGCAGTAGCTGCCACTTGTAAGAGTCTGGAACAGAGTGAGGGAATTGTGATGGGATATCCTGTACAAGTGTATGTACCTCATGATGTGGCAATCCTTTTAACAAGGAGTCGTACTCAATTAATGACACATAGTCGGCTGACTAAGTATGAGAAAGTCATATTAGGTGCAACGAATGTGACCCTTGCGAGATGCTTGAATGTGAATCCTTCAACGCTACTACCTGATGCTGAAATTTTGATGTCAGAGACGAAGTGGATCATGATTGTTTGGATGTATTGGATTTCTGTACAAAACCACGTCCTGATATAAAAGATGTACCCTTGTCTGAAAGTGACTTTGTGATGTTTGTAGATGGGTCATGTTTGAGAACAGATGAAGGAAATCTAAGTGCAGCATATGCAGTGTGCACAGTTGCAGCAGTAATGGAAGCATCTTACCGAAGGGAGTAAAATCAGCTCAGGTTGCTGAGCTGATAGCTTCAACTAGAGCCTGTAAGATCGGAAAGAATGTGAGAGTGACTGTGATAACTGATAGTCAGTATGGTTTTGGTGTTGTGCATGATTTCGGACAGATTTGGCTGCAGAGAGGATTTTTGACTTCAAGTGGAACTCCTATAAAGAATGCTTAAGTGGTTGGAAAGTTGCTTGAGACGATACAGCTGCCAAAGCAATTGGCTGTTGTGAAATGTGCAGCAAATGTACAAACCGCTGATTATATCGCGGTTGGGAATAAATATTCCAACGATATGGCCCAATATTGTGCTCATAATCAGAACTCAGTGAACAAGGCTAAAGAGAGGGAAATGAATTCCTTGCCACTAATGTTTACTAACGTTGTGGGTACATGGGAAGAAGTGAGGCAATTGCAGGAAGAAGCAGGAGACGAGGAAATGAGACAGTGGGTAAAAGCAGGATGTGCACCAAGGGAAACAGATCATGTGTGGGTTTATCGAGACCGAAGACCGGTCATGCCTGATAGCATGATATCTGCCATGGCACAGATGTATCATGGACAGGGACACATAGGGAGGGACGCGATGATTCGGTCCTTCAAGCAAACGTGGTACAATTCTAAATTTAGACTTGTAGCCGAGAGCCTTTGTCAAAGATGCCTTATATGTCAGCAGTTCAATCCAGGAAGAAAATCAGTGGTAGGCCTAGGAATGATAGGTCGAGAAGGAGGGCCTTTCACCAGAATGCAGGTTGATTTCATTGAGATGCCACCTTGTAATAGGTTAAGGTATGTTCTAGTAATGGTCTGCTTGTTTTCTAGATGGGTAGAAGCATATCCTACAAGAAGGAGTGATGGAATTACTGTAGCAAAATTGCTTTTGAGGGAATTCATCCCTAGATTCGGATTCCCTGTTACAATTGAATCAGATAGAGGAAAGCATTTCCATATTGAGATCATGAAATTGATTTGTGAAGCATTGAATGTACAACAGAAACTACATTGTGCCTATCGCCCAGAGGCTTCTGGTGTGGTGGAACAAATGAATGGCACTATTAAAAACCGATTGGGAAAAATTTATTTAGCCACATGTTTTAAATGGCCTGATGTCTTGCCTCTGGTACTCATGACTATTAAATCAATTCCAGATAGAACCACAGGTTTAAGTCTGCACAAGATAATCATGGGAAGAGCAATGCGTCATGTATTCATACCAGTCAACAAGCTGCTGCCGATATCTGATGACTTGGTGTTGGATTACTGTAAGGGGCTGGCTGACGCAGTTCATTCTGTGTTTCATCAGGTTGGATCGGATGCCACCACCCTTGAAAAGAAGCAAGCTCATGATCTGAGCCCAGGAGACTGGGTGAGAATCAAAGTACACAGAAGAAGGAACTGTCTAGTTCCACGTTGGGGAAATCCACGTCAAGTGATTTTGACTACAACAACAGCTGTGAAGTGTGCTGGGATCAAGAACTGGATCCATGCTAGTCACACATTGAGAATCCCAAATTCAGTGGATAATCAAGAATGAGAATATTATGACGAGTCAGAAAGTAGAACTGAATCGGATGCTGAAGAAGTAAGAACAAGAGAAAACCCTGAAAGGGGGAGACAGAGCCAATTTTGACATTTTCTCCAGAGAATATTCCCTTGAGAAGGAGGTTGCAGATTTCTGATCCCAGCTCAGACTCAGAGGCTGAACAAACACCGATATGCTCCGGGAAGGAGAAAAGCAGTGAAGAGACAATTGGAGAAGTTATTGATAAAGAAATTCTTGATGAAAAAAAGAGAGAAATTCCACCTGAAGTAACAAGAATAGATGAACAGGTGCCAGATACAGAAAGTGAGGGAAAGATTCTTGCGGAAGACCCCCGAGGAGTTGTAGGGAATCCCAACATCCAGTTAGAAGAAGGGTCAGCTAGTCAGCAGGAAGATATTGTGCAAGAAACACGAGGAGGGACAGAAGTAGGGAAAATAAAAGAAGTGGTGGAAAAAAGATCAACTGAAAGCGAAAAGCAAGTTGAAACAGAAACAGAGGAAAGTGATGAGGAAGTACCAGAAGGTCGAGTCTTGAGGAAAAGAGCATGGAGAGCTGAGAAGAATGATAAAGGAAGTAAATCAAAAAGATCAGCAAGAGACGAAATCTGGCCTAATAAGATAAAGAGACTAAGATATCGACTGACACGAGTGAATTCACCAAGAGCAGAGCAGGTGAATGAAGTATCGAGTCAGGAAAAATCAAAAGACGAGAAATCAACTACAACAGACGAAAACAAAAGAATAAGAAAGCCCAACCAGAAGTATAAGTCGCCAGAATGGTCGTATGTGGCCCTGCCTGAAATAAAAGAAGAGGCGGACAGCCAAGAAAGTCCAGAGGTAACTGTACCGGAAGTGGTTGAGGAAGACGAAGAATCGGAAATCCTGAGAGTTATCTTGTCCGACATCAGAGAAGAGACGGATTTTCAGGAAGTTCTGTACCAAGATTATGAGAGAAAAGTGAAAGACGATCAAATGCCAAACTGAACAAGACAAAAGTGCTGCTAATGGAAAGAAAATAGAATACTGGGAAAAGACATAAACTGATAGAACCAAGTAGGTGCTTACAGCCTTGGGTTAGACAAAACTAGTTGTGAAGTAGAAGAGGCTAAGTCAAAAGACACTGGTCATTTTGCAAAAATGTCAAACACCTAAAGTAGAACAGCTAAATGTGTATTTTTAAAGAGATGGTTTAAAATGTGTTGTTGTTGTACAGATTACTAATGCTTCTATGGAGTGTGTTAGCGTTGCTGATTTCATTTAAGATTACAATAGACACAATAGAAGGACATAGTGAGAATAAATCTAATACTAATATAGAGAAGGTTCAGAAAGTATTTCCAACTAGAATAGATAAAAACTATCTACACAAAGACAGGTCTATACATGATTTCTCTAACAATGTGTTTTTGAAACTTTTGTATGAGTATGTTAAGACAATGGATGTGAGGGATTGCTACGTTTGTATGCAGTTACCTGCATCTGTATCGGAGGGAGTGACCTATCATCACCTCCCTGTAACATATGGAATAGCATGTAGTGTGATAGCTAGTTTGTTTTACCAAATAGGGAAATTGGAATATTATTTTTCAGATGTAGATAACATATTTTCACAAGTACCTGCGATTAACAAATTAAATAAAGTAAAGCCCGCAAAGGTGTTAGGTGAAGAAAGAAGAAAATACGTTTTTGGATATGGTTGACGAAAGGAGACTGAAAATTCAAAAGAAAGCATCTGAGAGAAAAGAGGAAAAGACAGTTTGGGATGTTGAAATGGAAAAACATTTGAAGGGAGAAGCTAGTCCAACTATGGCTTTAGATTGGCCTCAGAAAGTGAAATTGTGTATTAGAAGGAATCAAACTGCATATGATAATTACTTTGCAGGTAATAGTGAGTGCCATGATACATATCGAATCATGGGTGGATGGGGATTTAAAGGAGGAAATGATCCAGTTTTTCATGGGTTATATTTTATCTGCGGGAACAAGGCATATTATCGTTTGCCAGACCATTGGTATGGCACATGTTATGTAGCTCTGGTCTTTCCAAAGATATTCCACATGGGAAGAGGAGAAGATGGTGTACATAAGTTAGGTAGTCTATTAGCTCGTAGAAAGAGAGAATCTTGGTCAGAAATTGTAGGAGATATCTTTGGAGCATTGATACCAGCAGTGGGAATATCTCTGAATGCACACAAAATTATAAAATTATCAACAGTAGTGAATCGCTTGTCAACAAGCACTGCTGGAGGATTTTTATTGGTAAATACTGAAATGGTTGCCATGCGTGCTATGGTAATGCAAAATCGACTTGCCCTTGATATATTATTGGCAAAAGCGGGTGGAGTCTGTGGAATGCTGAAAGTTTAACATTGTTGTACTTACATTCCTGACGAAAGTAAAGATCTGAAAATCTACATTAAAAATATAACTGAATTGCATGAGGAAATTACACCACTGGAGGTTGAAAGTGTTTGGGAAAAGATTGGGAAGAAACTTTCTTCTATTAAGGATTTCTTATTAAACTTAGGTGGTACCTTTATAGGTAGGATCTTATTTCCATTAACCTGTGTTATTTTTATAGTATTAATTCTAAGATTAGGATGTCTGTGTCATAAAAGAAAGAAAATGCAGAAAAAGTTAAAAAGAACAAAATTGAAAAGAAGGCTAAATAAGAGACAAGAGAGGGAATTTGAAGAAATAGAATTAGAGGAGATGAAGGAAAGCATGTATAAAACAGCTAGAAGAGATGAAATTGGGGAAACAGAGATGTAAATTAGCTGAAAGGAATTAATTTCACTTTCGTGAAAAATTGAAACAAAATGTTAATGGTTTGGTGATAAAATCACCAAAGGGGGGATTGATGGAGCGGGTAGTACAAAATGTTGTATACCCACCCCTATTCTGCATGAGATCACTAATTGAATAATCTATTAACTATAACATTTTAAATGAGTTTGCATTTTCTATTAATCCACATTATTAATATACAAGATATACGTGGGATTTGCATTTTGCATGGCTAAATAACCTTTATGACTAAAATCCGTACGCATACTAACAGTAGTATATGTAATGAATAGAATATTACATGGTATATGTTGCTTTTGTGATGTCTACGGAAAGGGTGAATATAAACGCTTTAAATGTTGCTATACGCTAGGTAAATACAAGCACATAGAGGGATTAGTAAGGGGTTAACATTAGATTTATTATTTCTATGCATTAATTACTCTTTAGTGTTTGTTTCGCTTAAGTTGGCGTTTGGGCCTAAATTAAAACGGCCGCCGATGCGACATGACAATGTGGCCACAGTCCCACGAGGCGCGGAGCGAACAGCGCATGAGCAACAAAGATGACTGTAGTCTCTGCATGACCTGTAACCCACTGTACTAAGGCAAGGCCACGGTGGGACAACAGCCAAGTGACAAAACAAAGGACGTTTACAAATGAAACAGGAATGGACTGAACTGTGACCTCACCCCTCAAACTGTGCTAAACCCCGTCGGACGATCTCCACCAACCAATCACGACTGTACGAAATTATCAAAATGTAACTTTTACTGTGATTTTGTTAGAAAAATACATGGTAGAATAGAGAGGGAACCTTCTTTTCCTGCAAATTTCCTACCCTATTAATCGATGACCACGACGACGACGGTGACGCTATGCGAACTCTACTACTTAGGGTCACTGCTGCGTTCATGAATCCTAAATGGTCCGGATGCTGCCCAAATGTCTGATTACTACGAACATTTCCTAATTCTATGGGCATTGCCGGATGCTTGCACGTCTCTGGTCTTGGCCGATCTTTGAGACTCTATCGTGCTGAGCACAGAACTTGAACATTAATCTGCTTTGACGAATGACGACAGACTTAGAGGACTAAAGATAGTCAGAATAGGTAAATATGATGTTCTACGATTTAATTGAAATTTGATATAAAACTCTTCAAATGCAACTTTAACTTTGCTAAGAAGTTTTAGATAAACAGATATTGATTGACAAAGAATGAGTTTGTGATATATTGAGAAGGGTAAGATCTAAATCTTAAATGTGTTTTAGCTGGTTCTAGATCACCATCAACCAATCCAACTATTTGGTCCATTGGTCACGTGGGAGGAGTGCCTTGATGTTTAGGATTGAGATCTGTAGGTGGAAGGGATATTGATGTATATTCTGCAAAATTACCTTTCTTTCCCTATAGCATATAAGGTATTTCCCCCACATGTTGAGCGCTTGAACCGCTCATCCCTCCAATTGTGTGCAGACTGGTGAATGGATAGTGTGAGTATTGGTGTTATAGACCCCACCAATGACTGCATGTGTGAATGAGTTAGTGTGACGTCGGGTCAGTGACGAAGGGAGGATATCGGTACGGGTTTGCTTTCCCCGTTACCCGGGTTTTTGCGCTCCATCAGTAGTTTGAGCATGAACTCAGGAGAAAGACTAGTCTCTTGAAGAATCTGTCCTCAACTATTTGGAGAGAAGCTATAGGAGCTGTACCCCACACTCCAGCCCCATAGGTTTCAGCCGATAACGCCTTTGCCTGATATATCTTTTTTATTGGGTCTGATGGTCTTGTGCCCAGCTTCTTTTTGAATGACTAAATTGCTGCCATGCTGCTCTCCATCACGCTGGCCCTGTTGTCCACCATGCTTGACCACAATTGTTTTTTATCAAACATGACCCCCAGGTATGGAAAGGGGTCTACCACCTCAAGTTTATGCGATCCTATATGAAAGTGTGGTGTTCTTTTTTAGGGGTGGGCCCCTGCAATGAGAACAAAGGATTTGGATTCATTGACCCTCAAGTCCAATGACAACATACATTTTGCATATGCCATTATTAAATGTTGGATGGCCACCTCTGTTCTGGCAATTAATACCGCGTCATCTGCATTAACCAATATTGGGACAGAAGCGGTGTCAAACACAGGGACATCTGGTGTTGAACCCAAGAGAGCTACCTGAACCCCATTGGTATAGATGGAAAATAAGAATGGGGCAAGGACAAACCCATTTCTGACTCCTAGTAATCTTAAATGGACAAGTGCACTTCCCATTTTTGCCATACCGAACACGAGCGGTCGAGTAGGAATAGAGTTGGCGAATGAAGTTGCCTATTGCTGGCTCAATCCCCATCAGCTCTGGTATGTTCCAACGTTTGGGGTGACTCACGCAGTCAAATGCTGCTGATAAATCCATGAAAGCCATGAACATCTGGCCACGCTTAGCTCTAGTGTATTTATCTATGGTCAGGGTTAAGCATAGATATTGACCTGTTGTACCCCTACCTCTTTGAAAGCCATACTACGCCTGGATCAGAATGTTCTTCTCCCTTGCCCACTCATCCATCCTGTGTAACAACAGGTGGCCCATAAGCTTCATGGTAGCATTCAGCAGGGAGATCGGTCTATAGTTCTGTGGATTCTCTTTATCTCCTTTTTATATATTGGCATAATTACACTGTTCCTCCAGGAAGTTAAGGGACCAACTTTGGCTATTGCATTAAATATGTTTGTTAGTAAGGGGGCCCAGAGGTCTTGCTGTTCTAAGAAGAGGTCAATAGGGACCCCATTGGGGCCCGGAGCCTTCACAGCACTGCATGTACCCAGCCCGCTTTTAACTTCTTCTCATAAAAATGTTAGGAGTTCCTTTTTGGCTCTAATTATCTTTTGAGCCAAAATTCTGCTTGAAATGGGCCACCTACTCTTCTTCACCAGCGTGGACGGCCAGCGTGGAGTACATGGGGTTTTTAAAGAACGGAACATTAATCACCTTCCAGAAATCTCTACTGTTTTTAGAACTGGCTGCAAGTTTGAGATTTTCCCAAGCTTCCTCCTTCAGAAACCTTTCCCTTGCCTTCCTTGCTGTTTGATAGTCACTTTATCAGGGCACTATCTCTGGGCTGAGATTCAAGGGCTTTATAGAGAGCTTTTAAAGACTGTTTATTTGTGGTAAACCAGCGATTCACTGGAGCTTCATCCGCCGTTTTACGTTGAGTCAGAGCCAGATTCACTTAAAGCAAATCCAGAAACTGGGGAAGCAGTGAGCCAGGAGGACTCTGGAACTCCAGGCATACGTTCCCCATAGTATGAGATAAAATTTGCGGGACCATTTTCAGCTTATCAATTTGACTCCACTTTAGTTGGAAGCCATTCTTTCTTGCCAGGGTTGGCTTCTGGATTTTTAGTGCTAACGTGGTTTTCCTGGGTTCTACTGCCATACGTGTAGAAAGAATTGCATGATCACTAAAACTAGTGAATAAGGTGACTACTTGAGTAAACTTTTCATGGAAATAATTGGATACTAATGTGAAATCGATTGTGGATTCATGTTCATTGCGTCTAAAGGTCCTTTTGAGGGTTCCCATTAAAATATCAACCCTGTTAGTTATTTCCATGTTTCTGGCATAAAGCATCCTGTTTAGCGCATTTACATATTCGTCGTAGGAAAAGTGATAGATTGGGTCGGCCAAGGTGTCTTGTAAGCCAAAGACCTTATTCTGTTTGTATTTATAAGGCTGGGCATTAAAATCACCTACCCAGATGATATTAAAACCATTTTTGGCACAGGGGCTACTGATTTTAGCAATCTAATTGTCTAGTGAATCCACCACTGACTGCATGTTCCCCCCAAAGTTTTTATTATAATAATGTATTAGGAGCCAGTCCTGGTCACTATCACCCTCAACCAGAAGGAGGTGAAAATAGGGACTTGTATTCTCAAATTTCTTTATTTTTATTGACGAAGTGTTTAAAATTAAGGTTAAGAAACCCCTCTGGTTCTGCCTGAAGGTGATGGAATTGCTTCCGTTTGGAACAAGCAGTACCCATCTAAGAATACATAGTAAGTGGCCCAAGTCTCCTGTAGAAATACAAAGTCTTGTGTTTGTCAATAGGCTATCCAGTTTTGGTTGGACAACTTCGAGCCAATACCAGCCACGTTCCAGGAATCTAATTTTATGCATTCTTTTTGCTCCCTTGTTGGCCGATCTGTGGGTTTTGAGCCCCCTTGAGTAGTGGCGTTGGATCGTATTGCCTCCCCGTCGTTATTATAGACAGCCATGTGTAGTCAATCACAGGCCTCTAAATCTGTCACAGGGTCAAATCTATATTCTACTCTTAGCCCACTGCCACCCGTGCTACCGAAATTTGCATTGCCAACCATCCCTACAGACAAATCTCTTCTAGGGCCATTTCTTGAAGTTAAAAGATGTCTATAACAATACTCCAATGGTAGAACAGAAATCTGAGTCTTGGGTAAGGCAACATCATGGAGTTGGCCTAGAAGAAACCTTACTACATGGTTGTCATTAAAATGTACTCCCACACAGTCCCCCGGCAACATTTTCTTTGAGTGACCCACCCACCCCACTCTCCTAGCCATGATGATGTGTTTTGACAAACTCTCACTCCTTCCTTCAAGGTTATTAGCATAGGTGGATAACCAATGGAGGCTTTTAGCCATAAGTTGGGCCGTTGATTCTCCTTGCCCCTCTCTTAAAGCCGGTACATTTGCTAAAACAAGACCAAACAGTGAGGTTGCTGGGGGAACGTCTAGTGGTTGATGTAATTGGCTCTTTTGTCCCGACCAATCTTCATCTGGCCTCCAAGCCGCTCCAATCATTGGTCCCCCCCTTAGTTCTTTGAGTCACTGAGATTCATGTGTTCTTGTTGGGGCTATCTTTAAGACCACTGCTAGTTTCTCGAACTGTGCGGGGGACTCCCAGGGCTGCTGTGGGTTGCGCAGGAAGAACAGCATCTATGGTAGAGACCCCAGGGTTGGAAAAATGTGGTATATGTGCTGCGTTTACTATGTTTAGTTCAACTTCCTCTATTAAAGATCTCCCTTGCACCTGCTGATCACATCCTGGGTGAGGGTTTTGTGGAAAGTCCGAACCGCATGCTCCACTTTTATCAAGCAGGGCTAGGGTTTCATCTGTCTTCGTTAGTTTGTGAAGCAGCGGCTCAAGTAGCAGGGTGACCATATTTTCTAGCTTTTTCCACATATCCTCATCTTTTATCAAATGTGCAGGATTATTAGGGGAGAATTGATCTGCTCTTCTTTCCAAATCTGCGGGTCCTGCCACTGTCATTGCTCTAGTTGCTCTAATAGTTCTTGTAGGTTTTTTTTTACTCTTGCCTCCCCCATTTCCTCTTAGCCAGTGGTTGGATTATCTGTTCAGATAGGAGAGATGGGTCAACAACACTTAAAGTTACAGGGGGCCTGGTTGTTAGATCAGGGAGAAGTTTAAATCCAGAGCCTACAGGCGCATCAAGGGGCGCATTAAGTGTAGTTAAAATTTGATCAGAGTTCCACCTACCCTCCTCTGGGGAGAGTCGTCGCAAGGAAAGAGAAGGCTCCAGAGACACTAGGGGGCATATTATCAAGCCAGGCGATAAAATTATCGCCGCTTTAGCGGCAGAACACTGCCGCTAAAACGGCGATAATGGGCTTGATAATATGCTCTATGGAATTCCAATTGAAGCCCATGTTAGATTTCCTTCACATTCCTTCAGCAGTTCCACATGTCAGAGAAGGGGCCCAGCCTTCTCTGGGCTCCAACGGGTGGTGGATGGGCCTGCCCTTGGCCCTGGCGGGTCCAGTGCCATGGGGCTGCATCCTGCCTTTGAGCGCATCTGGGGGCCCAGGAGGACCACGGGAGTTGGAGTCCAGAAATGGGGCAAGACGCAGCTCTCTCCCCCTGTGTTCCTGGTCAGTTGTTGGCGTTCTACAAATCAGTGTCTGTGTTTTCTTTCCTCTTTCCAGGACCACAGGAGAAGAAGAGGAGGCCAAGAACTCCTCTTGGGCTGACGGCAATGAGTCTGAAGTCGCAGCCCCCAGCACCTCAGAAGGCACCCCCTTTGGTACTGGTAAATCATGTTTTTTTACTCTTCTTAGATTTAACAGTTTAATCTCACCTAATATGCAGCATTGTCTTATATATATTTTGCATTTTATTTATTTTTTCCTGTTTTACAACTTTCCCGTTATCTAATTTAGTATCCCTTTCGTTTCCACATCCCATTTTTTCCTGTCTCATTTGTTTTTTCCTTTCCTTCTCCCTTTTTTCTTACTGTTGAGTCAACCTCTCTATTACCCCTCTTTTATATTTCTCTTCTGTCTCCATTCCCTACAAACGTATACAACCTGTAATGGCAGTCGGTGCATTCAGCTGGTATAGGAAACAACTGCAAACAATGCACACAAGATGTTATCACTATTTTGCATACTATGCTGAGATGGTTTCCGAATGGTTTGCTTTCATATATTTGTTATTGTGACAATAGCAAAAATATATATAGCTACCAGTGGAGCAATGTAATGTGTAGTTAGTAATTAGGACAAATATTTATTTTTACAATGGAGGCTAGAGGATTGGTTACTCAGGAAGTAGATTTTTTACCTGTAAATATAAAGTGTGCTTTAGTACTATTGGAGATAGTTCTACTAATCAATGTCTTTGGGCCTGATTTGGGCCTGATTCACAAAAGTAATCTGTGACAGAATCTTAACTTTACGACTTTCAGTAGTCATGAAAGGCATTTAGGTGTAGCAAAGTTAGGATTACTAACTTTACTAGTCCTATACTGAGCATAATCCTAACTTAACTACTTTTGGTATTCACAAAAGGCATTTAGGAGTAGTAAAGTTAGGAATCCTAACTTTACTACTCTTTGGGACTCCTATTGATGTGGGTAGGTGGGTATACAGGATACCCACTGGTGGTGATAGGTGGGTCTTCAGGATAACCACTGGTGGGGATAGGTGGGTCTTCAGAATACCCACCCTCTGGGGATAGGTGGGTCTTCAGGATACCCACTGGTATTCATCTGTTTTGGAGGTGATTGGATGTTAAGTGCTTGCATACTACATTCTATGGTGCTGTGCTTGGAGAGCTCTTGCATGGTCAGGATGGGCCTGACTGTTTAAACAATAGCAATGCTTGCTTGCTTTGTAACTCCACACCCTTCCTGTTTTTCTCAGAATGTTTAAACGTTATGCCGTTAGTGGGCATACATTTTCAAAGAAATGTGTTACCTCGCTATACATTACTGTTTTTCGACTTCATATTCTAAAAGTTACTTCATTCTGGTAGAAGAGTACAGCAATTAGAACTACCATGCGTCGATTCTGAGAAGTATAGATTTTGGTAGAACGTGGTAGATAAACCTGTACAACTCCCTAGAGATGTTGATAAAATGTTTCACAGAATTCCAGCCAAGATGGAGAAGGCTATGAATATAGAGCTAACCCAGTTAATTAATGACAATAAACTTTTCGACAGCTCTCAATATGGCTTTAGAAGTCAGCACTGAGGTGATGTTAATCAGTGTGTCAAAGGAAATAAGAGAGGTCTTGGACAGAGGCGGGAAGGCAGCCTTGATCCTGCTGGACCTCTCCGCGGCCTTCGGTACAGTTGATCAAGGTCTTCTTATAAACCGACTCTTTTCGGTGGGCATCAGGGGCAAATGCGTTGGCTCAATTGAAGTCCTTTCTCAGTGATTAGGAGCAACTGGTGGAGCTTGGTAGGCACAGGTCCCCTTTGTTCACTTTTCCTTGTGGGGTGCCGCAGGGCTAGTTGCTGAGTCCGACCCTTTTCAATCTTTATGTCACTACCCTCTGCTCACTCATAAAGTCCTTCGACTTTAAGACACTGTCAGATACCAACAACACACAAATAGTGGCATCCTTTTCAGGAGACCCGACGGACACCGCATCCAGATTTCATGACTGTATGCGTGAGGTTGTACACTGGATGTCCCAAAACTGCCTGAAGCTAAACACAGGAAAAACTGAGGTGCTTCTTTTTGGATGCAATACTTCCTGCTGGCAGCCAAGCTGGTAGCCACAGAAACTGGGACTAATCCCACATCCAGTCTCTAAGGTGAAAAACGGAGGAGTTTATTTTGACACCATGCTGTCCTTCGAAGGGCAAATTAATGCAATCACTTCTTCCGTTTTTAACACAATTAAAAGTGTAAGGAAAATGTTACCTTCTATTCCAATAGAACTTCAAAGAGTGGTGGTTGCAGCACTTATCCTGTCAAAACTTGATTACTTCAGCAGGTTGTTGCTCAAGATACAATCACAATTCCTTATCAAAATGCAGGTCCTCCAAACTGCAGCAGCTCGTGTGCTGCTTGCCATCCGAAACATCAATCAGTGGCTCACGCCCTTCCTTTTTAGGTTGTGCATTCGAGACCTCTTGTATATAGTTTAGTATATACTTATTATATACTGATTTATGCATGTACTTTGTGGGCTTTGGAGATCAGCCCTTGGACTTGTCTGCTTCCGATTAGGGACTTTTTTTTCTGTTCAACTGACTCTATTTAACTGTATGGATAAAAAACGACCAGCAGAGGGCAGTAAAATACCAGAATTGCTTTCTGCTGAGGGGCTTTCTTTTTTAAATTTTTCTGGCAATTGTCTCTATTTAACTTTCTTGATAGAAAACGACCAGCAGAGGTCAGCAAACTACCAGAATCCCTTTAGCATTCTCTAGATTCCAGTTCATAGAAAGTGTCTTCTACGAGCACCCGTGTACAATAATATGTTTTGCAAATCATGTATTTTCAGTGATGTGACCACCGAAGGCCCTGATTTTATATTAAAAAAAAGCTTTGGACTATACCATTTCCCGCTGAAAGGCAATATTTCTCTGCATGTGTTCCCATACCTGGTGTGTCACGCAGTTTGGTGCTTACTTTCCATCCATGTTAAAGAACAGTAGATATTTCAGCGCCCAGGCTAAAGTGCTGCATAGCTAAATACATATAAGGTCCCAAAGGCGAGACCGATTGCTTTGCAAATGTGTTGCACTGGCTACCAGTTAAATCACTAATCAAATTCAAGGCCCTTTGCATCACCTTTAAAGCGCTACATGGTCTTGGCCCGGTTATTTCGCATGCAGTTTCAGGTGGTATGTCCCAGAAAAGCAGCTCGGATCAGCGGCCTCAAAAAAATGTGGTAATCCTTAGGGCCAAAATGGCCTCATGTGGGGGGGAGGGGTACGTTTCGTTGCGGGTACAGCTAGACTCTAGAACTCACTCCCTCTGGCACTCAAGATGGAAAGCAATCTTTGGCGTTCCGCAAGCTCTTATAAACCAGGCTTTTCAACAACTAGCCTAATCGCATCGATCTAACTTCTGCTTCCGGTTAGCCAATTCTGCAGAGCCACCATGCCTAGGCACCCTCGGGTATTAGCAAGCGTTACAAATCTAAATTCATTTCATTTCATGTTATGGATTGTGTCTTATGCGTCACCTTGCTCAAGTTAGTTATCTGCTGTGCCCTTTTAATGGCCTATTTGGTATATAATTATTTTTAAAAATATGCACCACATTAGAAGTGCAAATTAAGGTTTTTCCCTAATAGTGTCACAATAAACCAAGAGGTGTATATGCACTTTGTGTGATTCTCACAATTGTGATGTTATTGTTCCTATATGATTTATTTAAAGTTGGAAATGGCAGTATTTGCGCCCATAGGGATGGAAAAAGGAGTGATAACCTTCCTATGGGATGTCCGTCACTGTGACCTGGTAGTCTTTTGTCGGGAGGGCTGACAGGTCAGAGGTTCAAACTGGTGGAACAAGTGGAGGCTCCACCAGTGTCAAGCTGGTGCTTCTCCAGATTGAAAGGCAGAAAGCCACCTCAGTGGGGCAAGGGGAGTGCGATTTACAGCAACACCTGAGGTCAGACATTTAGACCCTCCCTGCCTTTAGCCCTGAGAGACGTAAGGGATTTTGCAGAATATGAATATTAGGCCTGTGCAAAAATTTGAATACGGCAGAGTAATTAAATATTTGTGATAATTTCACATAACAAAATGTGGACAAAATTAGATTATGCCATTGTCCCACATTGAAAAAGTTGGGGGATAATTTTAAATGCGAGATGTACGGTTCAGGTAATTTATTGCTGCGAGTGGCATTTCGGGTAGATTATTTACCTGAGCAGACCCCTGGGACAATTTTAAGTGGGAAACTACAAATCTGACCAAGGAACTGCAGTGTTTTGAACGTGATTCACAGTTCATTCATCTTGGGTAGTCAACAAATATTTCAGGTAGAATTTTTATCTGAGTAATACGTTTACAGAAAACTACAAATCCGTACGAGAATAGAACTGTTTCAAAAATCAAGCACCTGGAAATTAACTTTTTGAGTTGAATTTTTACACGTACAAAACATTTTTGGTAATATTTTGAGTTTGAGGTACAATTTACATAATTATGCATCATTTCACATAATTACACTACATGGAATTACATGAGTTATGCTCACCCATTAATGCCCTCACTCCTCTTTGGGGAATGCCCTCCCTACACATGAGAGTTGAAGCATCCTATTACAAGTATGGCCTCCTCCAGCTCTGCCTGTGATTTATTTATAGCATCCTCACAGTCGTTTGCAGACCAGTTTTACATCCCTGACACTAAGCAAGACAGTCTTGCAAAATTGGCAAGCCAGCAACTAACATTTCTTGGGTGACTTTCCAGTTAAAGTTTCCCTATTCATTTGAGCAAGAAGTCCCATGGCAGTGTTGAAGATCTAACCCTTTGACTGGAGTGGGCTTTAGTTGTTGAGCTGTTTGATTTCTTAGTACCTTCTCACATGCCAGCAAGGTAAATTAACTTGAAATTAGCTTGTAAAGTGCTACAAAAACCTAAAAGTACATAAAATAATAAATCGAGTGGCCCCCACCACGCCCTACTGCTCTTACTTTCACGGGCCATTCATGTCTGACACCAAATCCCAAAAGATTTCACCATGAACAAGACCATGGATTACCAAAGCCTTCAAGAGAAATGCACCACACAGAGATTTAATTGTCTTCCTGTTCCATGCTTTTGACAGTCAAGAGAAGCTCTGAGTGTGTCTACATATTGTTAAAATAGAGCTGAGACTCTGGGGATCCTGAGGAATTGTCAAGCTCAATTCTCAAAGTCATTCTGGGTAAAATCAAGAACAGAGCTCTAGGTGAAAGAGTGTCTCCCATCATGGGCATGGCAGAGCTTGGTACCTACATCTACTTGATATTGATACAACTCCTCACAGTGAGGCAGAATACTATCAAGAACAGAGCTCTGGCTGACTGTGTGTGTGCCATCATGGGCAAGTCAGAGCTTGGTGCCTACATTAAAAGAACTTTTCCCAGTAAGACCGAATATTATCATGATCGGTGCTCTTAGTAACTCTATTGTTTTTAGAAAAACAATTCACAGTAATTATTGCTTCCTGGAATGCACCTCTCAGTGATTCTGTGCATTAGCAATAGCAGAGGAATTCTGGGTATGGTTACCACCAGATGCTTGGTGATCTGCGGTATTATCAAAAACAGATTGGTCTTTTTATCTGGGCATCAATAAGAAGAGAGCCCTAGATAGATGGATCTTACTGTAACTCTGGACAAATTCTGTGTAAGTTTGAGTAAATCTGAGGGCCAGATTTATCATTCTTCCACGCTTAGCAACGCAGCAAGCCACCATGCTGCACTGCATGAATGGAAAAGTGCAGGAATGCACTGCATTTACCATTATACTGTGCATTCCTGTCTCCTGCTTGTGCTGCCGCACTTTTGGTTGCCTAGCACTAGCTCATGCACTTTTGCGTCATGGTACATGGGTGCCTTAGCTGTAGTAAGGATTGTTTTGTGCAGAAAGGAACGCCTTCCCGCACAAAAACAATCCTCTAAGGCTTTTCCCTCTTTCTATGCATGCTGCAAAATGCAACACGCATAGAAAGAGGAAACCAATAATAGATATAAAGATATTTCTCCTCGCTACGCCTCACCTGGGGAGGCGTAGCATTTTGACGCATTCCCAGGTCTACCAAAAATGGTAAATCTGGGGCAGTGCCAAAATCTATGGGTGGGTGCATGGGACCACTCACGCTCCACTCTTGGAATTCCCTACTGCCACATAGTAATGTAAGGCAGCGAGCTAAAACTGCCTTGTGTTACTCTAGATTTATCAAGCCATGCAAGGACACACAAGATGGCCTAGTGTGTCTTGATAAATCTCAATTTGGTTTTGCGTTGCCTTTGGGCCACCTTGCATGGTGCAAGGGTGATGTGAAACCTTGATAAATCTGCCTCTCAGTATCTCTGAACATCAGCAAAGGCAGAGCAAAGCATGTGTTTGTGTAATGTGGAAGAGGTTCCAGTGGAGCTCAAGGTCTAAGGGGTTAGCTCTGAATGATGCTAACTGTATAGAACGGAGCTCTTGGCAAATCTTTGTGTTAAAACCAGAGTTCTGGCAGAAGATTTTTGTTACCAAGAGCCAAGCTCTTATTGACTCTCCGTATTATTAAGAGCCATGGTCTATTAAAAAAATGAAGCCATTGTGGGAAGCCTAGACGATTTTGGTTTACTTGGAGAGACTTCCTTTGGCTCTGAGACCATGTTGATAGCCTGTTGGCCCCCAGAGCAACGGCATAACATGGGCATGGCTCCCACTGACCCTCCATGAGCTAAGTCCAGGAGAGTGAGCAATATGGAGACTGCTCCAGATGTTCAGGGCACTCCAGCAGAGTCATTTATATGCCCACCCCACTTGCGCTTCTGCAAAGTTATGTTATGTTAAGAGGTTTGTAAAGAGCACAGCTGCCCAAAAAACAGGGCTTCCAAGCACTAGACCCAGTGGAAAAAAGAGCTGCAACTGCTGGCCAGACAAAGGGAGGGCTATGTGGAGAAAAGCTGCGTCTTTAGGGATTTCCTAAAAGACTAGTGGTTGTAGATGTTCCTGATGGAGAGAGGAAAAATGTTCCAGAGAGATGGGGCCAGGGCATGGAAGGAGTGGCCCCCACTAATGACAAGGAGGGAGGCTCCCTTGGAGTGAAGTGTCTTGTGGGGGATTCACAGGGTCTTAAAGTGAATGTGCTTGTCCACATGGAGCCAGTGCAGTTTGCAAAGAAGACCAGAGGAGGAACAGAATTTAGGGAGGGAAAATAGAAACGTTGCTGCAGCATTTTGAGCCAGCTGGAGTCTTCTAGTGATTGATTTGTTGGCTCCCAGGTAAAGGGTGTTGCAGTAGTCTAACCATGACAGAATTACCAACTAAATGATGGTTTGCCAAGAGCATGGGTTGAAAAGGCAAAGCATGGGTTTGAAACATCTCAGGAGCTCAAAACAGGTGCCAGCTCATGCTTTTGATTGAGCCTCAAAGGCCAAGGTGTTGTTCATCCAGACTCCTGAGCTTTTGATGGCGGACGTGGGCTTGGGGGACGGCCCGTTGGAGGTAGGCCACCAGTGGTTACCCCAGGTTTGGGTAGTTTTGCCTAATAGAAGTGTTTTTGTTTTGTTCACGTTCAGGAGAAGACAATTATCGTTCATCCACTCTGCAACTGTATGCATTTCCTTCTGGAGGTTGGCCATGTCGTGCGATGGGTTTTCCATGAGAGAGAGAACGACCTTTGTATCGTCAACATACGATACCAGTGCAAAACCTGATGATATAACGACCTGTGCCAAAGGTTGAATATATATATATTGAATAGGATAGGGCTCAAAGAAGAGCCCTGAGGGGTGCCTGTAGTGTAGAGCATGGGGTTGGGAGCTATGAGGGGGGGAGATGACATACAAAGAGTGCTCATATAGGAAAAAGGTGAACCATGACAGTGTTGACTCACCTATGCCTATGCCCCTGTAAGCGCTGGAGTAGGATTTTTATGAGACACCATGTCAAATGCCGCACTTAAGTCGAGCTGGGTCAGGGCAGAGGATCTGCCTTCATCCTGGGTACTGCGCAGTTGCTCGGTAACTCCAAGGAGTGCAGATTCCGTGCTGTGGGCAGGCCTGAAACCGTTTTAGAAGGTGTTCAAGATGTGATTATTTTCTGGGAACTTGGTCAAGATGCCTTTGATGCGTCTCTCCATTACCTTAGCAAGGAAAAATAAGAGAGAGGGGGGTGGGCATTTTCAGGCTTAGGGGCGTCCAGAAATGGTTTCATCAGGAGGGGGATGACTTTAGCATACTACCATGAGCCGGGTACAGAAGCGATGCCAGAGACAGATTGATGAATTCTAAACATAGAGGGAGGGAGGGAGGAGAAAGTGAAGGAATACAACAAAAATATACTTGCAGATCTTTAACACACACTTATGATGAGAAGAAAAAACAGTCTTTTATGATGATAATAGCAAGCAAAGAATTAGCACAGGCGAGTGTTTTGGATGTAAGAGAAGAAAGATGGCTAAAGTTTTGATAAAGATGATAGAAGCCTGAATCCTATTCCTTGAAGATCTTCTAGGAATGTTTCTCAATCCTTCATACTAATGATCCTGGTAGTTTGGTAAATTGAAGCTCCTATGTCTCCAATGTTTAGAGCTCCTCTGCAAAGCATTTGTCAGTCACCCGGTATCTGATGTTCTCTATTTCTATATGCAGCACATACGCAAGTCTCTGTCTAATCCTTAGGAAGGTCATATCACTTTTTGTATTCCATATAACAGTCTCAGAAACTGATTCATAGTCTCCAATCAATTGCGTGCCAAGATACATGGTAAAGAACACCCTGTGGAGATCCTGAATTTGAAATAGAACATCTGGTGTTGCAGCCAATGTGATTTACCACGTATGGCACAGGAGATGTTACAGATTCACTTCCTTAACTTGCGCATTATGTATAAGGGATCACTATCCCTACCTGGAGACTCATGGCCATAATACACTAGTACAGTGTGTTACTATACTGCATTTGGATGTTCTTTGCACATGATCCGAAAGAACAGGTCTTACCGCTTATGAGTACACTTGTCCATTCCCACGTTCATGGATTATGGATTAATGGTGCAAGAAGTCTGATGCTCATTGAATGTAGGGCTTATTGCCTTGGCTGTATTTAGTCCCCTATTAATTCCACTAATATAGTTTGAGTGACTTGCACGTTTTGGTCTGGGGTGGTGATGGGTGGCTGGTCTACAGATAAGGTGGGCTTTCGTACCTCTCTGCCACTCCATTACAGACTGACATTAGTGCAGGAGTTGGGTGTGGTGGGACTACGTCACAGGTACCTGTGCCTTATGTGTTCATTTGTGTTGACAGTTGCTATGGTTCACGACATTTAATAATCCACGTGATTCGATGTCCCTTGAAAGAAAAAAACCTAACTGGAGTGTGTTATTGAGTGCCCTCTGTATCTGCTCCTACCTGTTGTTATGTACATATAAAATGCTGTCACAAACTTGTTGAACCACAGTGTGATGTGGGGCCATCTGCACCAACCACGAATATGTCTTGTTTATAAAATACACTGTGCTTGATGGCAAACCTGCTGAACACCCTTGGGTGTGGTGGAATAGCAGGACCAGAGCTGGGAGATCCTTACCTTCCCCGAAACAAAAGTAGGTGGTTCAGATGCCTGCACATTTGAGCATGCAAGATCAACCCACCAATGGGCCTATCACTCAATACATTAATCCACAACTCAGGGGGTTGATGCAGGACTACTAACTACTTGCGGATCAATCGCAAGCAGGGAACTTTCGTCCCATCTTCTTGCTACCATTTGTTGGCAAGCTATTAGAAAAACACGTCAATAGAAATCTGTCAGAATTTCTAGAGACTAATCAATGCCTTCACCCCACACAGATGGGTTTCAGGGCACAACACAGCACATAAACTGCCCTGCTGGTTGTGGTGGAGGAGTTAAGACAATCATTAGACCAGGGAAAACAGATGCATTGCTCATATTAGATCTGAGCGCTGCTTTTGATACGGTGGATCATCGTATATTACGCAGAAGGCTCGCAGACACTGAGATCAGGGGCATGGCACTCAAATGGTTGACATCATTTCTGAGTGATCAGACATTTCAAGAACAGGAAAATACCACTCTTTCCAAAACCATTTCTCTGAAGTGTGGCGCCCCACAGGGCTCGTCATTGAGTCCAACACTTTTTAATGTCTATGTTGAGCCGCTTGCCAAAATTGGACTGGAATTTGAAATATCCATGACTTTGTATGCCGATGACACGCAGCTGATTATATCACTGGACCTAAAAACTGCAGGGATGGTGAGAGACTATCTTCCTGCTTGGTAAAAGTTAAAGAGTGGATGACAGCAAGTTGTTTAAAGTTAAATGGTGATAAAACTGAGCTACTGCTCCTTGGAAATAAAGCAATACCCAGGCCCATCATAGGCTGGCCTGTATGCCTAGGTAAACCATCCATTCCCAAAAAAATAGTAAAAAACCTAGGATTGTGGCTAGAAACAAATCTCTCAATGATTACACAGGCCAAGAAGGTCACAGCAACTTGCTTCGGACTTCTCAGAAGTCTGCGCAAAATCCTAAACAGAATTCCCATACAATTAAGGAAAACAGTTGTCCATTCTCTGGTCATTTCGCGATTGAATTATGGAAACTCACTGTTCCTGGGGGCACCTAAATATGCTACTCAGAAACTGCAGGTGGCCCAGAATGCAGCCGCAAGACTGCTGTGTAACATCCCGGTACGGGATTCAGTAAAAAAGCATCCACTCAGACTTCACTGGCTCTCGGTAGAAGCCAGAATAAAATTCAAGGCACTGGTTATTGCACATAGAGCACAGCACAATAGAGGCCCAAAAAAAATCAGGAGGGTAGTCTCCCCCTACATCCCAAAGAGGCAGTTGTGATCTAGCACAGAAGAACGCCTAAACCAGACAAAGGTCAGGAGGAAGAAATGGGGAGGAAGATCTTTCTCCCACCTAGCTCCCAAACTTTGGAACTCTTTGCCGTTTGAATACAGACTGACAGACAGAGAGTTACAGTTCCGCAAAGAGATCAAGACTTGGTTGCTTATGCAACATCTTTAAGGCATGGTTTGCCTGTACTCAGTACCTGACCGTGCAGCGCTGGGAAGCCTTAGGGCAGCCATGCGCTTTACAAGTCCCAATAATAATAATAATAATACTTTGATCTCTCAAAGTCAGTTATATCTTCAATGAAAGATTATTTTTTGTGTGAAATCCAAACAACTGTGCTTAAAGCCTGGTTTGTATAGGATTGCACTGCAAACCCTTATTAATAGCTTTGTGAAGAAACCACATGCATAGATTTGCTATTTTTCTCTTTTAGGAATTTACTTAAGCACTTAGTTTTCATTGAGACATATAACAGAGAAGCGCCATTTTACACTCAGCATTCTAAACACACATATGAAAAAACAAAGGGGCAGAATTAGTAAGATTCTTTTCGGGCGAAAAGATCTTACACTGTTCTACAAATTAAGGCGCCCGCAATTATCTTTACCCTCTTCTCATTGTTTAAAAAATATATTGTCATTTGACTACGGTTAATAAAACCATATATAATATATAAAACTTAAAATCTTACAATAAATAAGAGGTGTCAACCACCCTTATATTATTTTGCACATTTAAGTTGTACTAAATTTTCCTTCCCTTCTGTTTTTTCGTTAAAGATACAAATGTTGTCGCTTGTCCTGCTAGTTTGGGTGTGGATCTCAGAAAGCAAAAAGTAATTGCCTCACTATGGGCCATATCAGCAATGGCCAGCGATAATTATCGCTGGCCGTGCTTAGCGATAATTTTTTTATCGCTGGCTAGCTCTGCTTTTTATCGCCCTGGTTTCAGAGCGATGTTCCCTGCAAAAGGGCGATAACCTTGCTGATACGACCCTGTGGTCGTATCAGCATAATCCACCCCCAATGTTAGGGGTGGCTTAGTCAGGATTTTAGCAGAAGTTAGTTTTTGGAGAAAACAGCAGTTTTCTCCAAAAACTAACGTCTGCTAAGATACAAGGGCATCCTTGCTGATAGCGCAAAGATGCGTTATTGCTCTCCTGACATGTAGTGTATGTCAGGAACGCCCACTTTGCATCTCATTAGAGATACAAAGGTAGGCGTAGTGTAAAAGGGTGCTAACATGCGAATACGCATGTTAGCGCCCTCTTGCTGATAGGGCGTTGGTTTTATCTCCACTTTTCTGGAGGTTCCTAAAGGCAATTAATCTGGTTCTTACATCCTTTGCCCACCTTCTTTCGCTACCTTTGGTCTCTACCCAACACAATTTGGAAACTTTGGACACTTCTTCATCATCAGAGAGAGTGTTAAAATATCTTAGAGCCCGAGTAAAGGCCATCAGGTTCCAGGAAGCCAACTTACACTCTCTCCTCACAGCTTGTACCTATCCCATTTATATGTTGGATCAAGGAAAAAGACCTCTTCCCAGTGGGGAAATCTTCCCTCCATGAGCCGTTAATAGTGGAGCGTGAGAAAGCCCCCCCAAAATACTATTAAACTTGATAGACAACTGGCTCGCAATAGGGCCTTCTGCTTCATATCCTCCTGATGCATGTACCAGTCAGGTTCCTCCTAAAGGTCAGGTCTAAATATTTATAGTGGTCAACTTTCTCCACCTCCTGTGTATCCAAGTGCCAACTGAATTTCTTTGCTTGTCCCAAAAACCAAAATGTGTGTCTTTCCCAAGTTGATGCAAAGCTGGTTCTGCTTACTATAAGTTAATAAAACACCTAATTTGCTCTGCAGACCAATTGCAGTACAGTCCAGTAACGCCAAATCATCTGCTTCTAGCAAGCAGTCAATATGATGTTTCCCAACTTTGGGGGAAAAAGAGTTGGATTGGAGATAAAGGCAGGAAGGTCAGCTAAAAATAGAGTAAAGAGCAGGTGAGCTATAACGCACCCTTGCCGAAGGCCATTCTCAATGGAGATTCTTTGGGATAACCAACCTAACTTGTCTAACTCCACCTGAGCCCGATTACCAGAATGCAAGGATTGGAGTACACTCAGGAGGTTTAACGGAAGCTCCCAGGAAACAAGTTTCCCCCAAAGGATATCCCTATCCACAGAGTCAAAAGCTGTCCTGAAGTCTACAAAACAACTGCACAGCCTTTGATTTACCTCCAATGATTTCCTGATAATGGCCCATAATGCAAAACAATAATCTATAATGGAGTGACCCTCCCGGAACTCCCCCTTTTCAATTGGTACTCTCTTAGATTCAAGGGCCCAGTCTTCTAGTTTGGATCAAATCATCTTGGAGAAAATCATTAGTGAGATATCCAGGAGGCTAATAAGCCTATGATGTTTGGGGTCTGTACCACCCCCTTTCTTAAAAATAGGTTTTTACTATAGACCCCTTCCAAGAAGAAGGGTAGCAATCCAACTAAACAGGGAGTAATAAACCGTGGCCCAACAAACCCTATTCGTCTTGATTATTACTGCCGGGATATTATCGGGGCCAGCAGCACGGGTGAGCTTCACTCTCCCAAAGACAGCTTTTAGTTCCTTAACTGAAAACCAAGTGACGGGGAGTTTTAGCGAAGGAAATCTCTGGAATCTATCTGAACCAGAACAGCCCCTATGCAGGTCTTTCAAATACGTAGCCCACTACTCTACCAGGATCACACAAGCAAGGGTACCCCTATTTGGGGCACTAAATGTGTTAACTTTCGCCCAAACGTTTTGCTGATCTTTGGAGAGGATAATTCCCTGCATCTCCCCCCACTTATTGTTTCAGTTTCAGTTTCTTTATTTCCTGCATAGTTACTTAAAACCATCGCAATATTGCTACATAAAATACAAAAATATATTTACAATTTCAGCAGTGTGTGTATCAGATGAAAAGCAATTTAAAACCCAGTGTTAGATTAATCTTTACAAATATAGAAACCGAGTTAATTGTGGACAAAGTATGTGTCCTAACATGTCTGGATGCTATGGTTTGCAGATGCGTGTTCTTTTGGACCAACCATGGATTTCTTCTGGAGGTCATCGTGTTTGTATTGGTCAGGATTTCTCCGCTTGTTAAGAGGGTTATCCCATTACTTCTAGCAGTATGTTCTTGTTATGGTGTGATTAGGGACATGTTCCTGTTAGCAGTGTGCTGCCCAGGCTGGTTCAGTTGTTGTTGTCTTGGGCATTTTTTGTTCAGCCAGCATAAGGAATTTGACCAATCTTCAGTTTAGTTGTATTTTCTGGGTTTAAGCATGCTAGCACCGCTTGCCGCCTGGTGTGAATACCTTTCTGTCTGAAGGGTTCTTTGAGAAGCTGTTTCCGTGCTTGGTGCAGGTCCTTGCATAAGCAGATTAGGTGTAGTATATTGCCTCGTTTGGTATTGCACAACCTGCACGGCTCTTGTGCTAGTGACCTTTGCCATGGTGGAAGATGCTGAGTGCATGGAAGGATTCCCATCCTTTGCCTCAGAAAATTCATTTTTATGGACTTCGAGTAACCCTGGTTGAAATATGATTGTGGAGCCAGTGATTTATAGGAGTTAAGGGTCATCCAGGCGTGCAATCTGTTTGAGAAGGTTGCTCTGTCTTCCACCAAAGAGATTTGTTTAAGGTTTTCCAGACCAGTTTTTTGAAATTGGGTTAGCCAATTTGTGCATTCCAGAGTGCTGTAAGTTGGGTCGATTCTAGGGCTAGCTGTAGGTAGCTTCTAGCTTGGGAGTGCTCCCTATGCTGTATGTCCTGCCACAGCAGATAGTTTAGCGTATTTGTGGTGGCGCTTCTGATCCTGTGCAAGCAGATGATATACGCACCAAGCCTCGCTAGGTCTTGTCGTAGGAGGCCAAACTTATTTGAGCAGGTGATGTGTGGGACGGAAGGCTGAACATGATTATATAGGCCTTGACCTGTGTGCTTTCCAGCTCCTTTGCATCTCTTCCCCGCATTGCCTCACTGCCATAGGTAATTGAGGGGAGTAGTTTTGCCCGGACTACCTTCAAGAGCGGAGTCTGGGTAGGCCCCGTCAGATTACTTGCAAGATGTTTCATTGTTAGGGCAATCAGCAGGCCTTTCCTTCTGGCTTCCTCATTCTGGCGCCAGAACGACACTTCCTTGTCGAATGTAACTCCAAGGTACTTGTATTCCTGAACTGAGACAAGTTTTGTGCCACCAAGGAACCAGCTTTTGTGGAGGTTCTTTTTGTAGTTTATTGACATTGTCCGTGTCTTGCTCAAGTTTATTTTTAGGTTATTTTCTGTGGCGTAGTTCTGCATTTCCATCAGTAGATGCTGGAGATCAACATACGTATGACTGAGCAAAACTACGTCGTCTGCGTACGAGATTAGACAGTGTTTTCCCTCCTATCCTTGGTGAATGAGAGTTACAGGCATTGAGCGCCTTTGGAAGGTCAGCCATATACAGATTAAATAAGGTCGGAGCAAGCACACAACCCTGTTTCAGTCCCTTTGTTGTGGGAACCTTCGCAGAGATGTGGGGGCCCCTGCCTAATTTCACCTGCACCCAGGTGCCTGTATGAAGAAGTTTCAGCATGTTTAAAGTGTGCTGTGGTATGCCCCATGGCACCAATTTCCCCCACAATCTACCCCTCTCTACATTGTCGAAGGCAGCGCTGAAGTCAATATAACATAAATGTAAAGGTAGTTTTGAAGCTTTGGCTGCATCGATTATTAGTGAGATTGTGAGGCTGTTTGCGGATGTGCTGGCCATTTTACGGAACCCGGTCTGATTCAGCGACATTATCGAATTCGCCTCCACCCAGTTTGTCAGCTTCTCTAGTATAGTGGCCGAGAAGTATTTTGCTTCATTATCTATTAGAGCTACTAAGCGATAATTGTTGGGCACAGCTTTATCACCTTTTTTATGGATTGGGACTATGTTTAGCCCTTCCATGATTCTGGGATTCTGTTTAGCCTCCTGACTTCCAGAAATAGAAATTGCAGGATGTCAGCCCAGTCTTCGCACTTCGCTTTAAACAGGGCAGGTGGAATTCCGTTCGGACCCGGAGCCCCTTCCTTCCTCCCTTTGGCTATCTGCTTTTTGATTAAGAGGGGCAGAGAGCGGTTATCTGTGCTCAATGCTCTGTTTTCTTTGAGTGACTGCTCCTGGTCCCTCATCTCCATTTTACTTTTTCCAGCTTGTTCTCCAAATGGCCTGCTAGAGGCCCTTTGAGTTCCAACACTGTCTGTTTGATTGTTGAAGTGGGTGGTAAGGAAATTTACCCAGTTTGCTTCCGAAATGTGTGACCCAATACCCTTATGGTGGGGGTGAATAATCCCATTCACCGTCTTCCAGAAGCGGGCACTATTATTGCTGTTTGTGTCATGTAGAAGTTTTGCCCAAAACACATTCTCACGCTCACTGTTAATGTTCCATTTCAGACTTTTTAGTTTTGCCCTTTGCTCATTCAAGGAGGCTCGTACAGTGGCGTTCTCTGGGAATCTTCTCAGCCTGCGCAGAGTTGCATTTATTGATTTTTTGGAGTGTTGCAGCTGTTGTCTTTGATCATTCGAAAAAAAAAATTCTCCCATGCTTCCTGGGTGTTATTTTTTGTTTCTGCATGTTGGTCTAGAAGCTTGGCCGTGAACTGTTCCCAGTGATCTATTTTATCTTCTGGGCTGAGTGCTGACGAGTTGAAGAGTTGAATTGCTGCTTCAGCCTTAGAGTTTGTATTGTTTGTTATACATTTTATCCTTCTTAAGTTGGCCACAGAGATACACCCCAGAGTTGCATCCATGCTGATTGGTCTTGCTACAGTCGCTGTTATTTGGAATTCTTGGGGGTGATGGTCGCTATCGCCCTTAACCCACATTCTATACCCATATATGTATGGGAAGAGTGAGAGGCTTGCAGAGGTATAGTACAGGATGGAGCGTGTTGTGGGGGAGTAGTAAGAATGAACTGGTGGAGTGTCGTCTGAGAATCTTCCATTTAAGGCTCTAAGGTTTAGGTGTTCTAGATCTGCAAGTAGGCGACTGTTGCAGTGCTTCTTCTTCCTATGCGGTGGATGACTTTGTGTAGAGATATTGTGAATTCCGTTTTGTATAGCTACTTCCTCTCCTTGTGACGAACCTATGAGATACTGGTTTAGGTCCCCTGTCACAATAAAGATTGGGTTTTCCATCACTGTTGCATACTTTGCTGCTTGATTTGCAAGTGCTGTGGAGTCTCTCGCTTTACGTTTAGGGTGCACGTATGAATTAATCAGGCACACCTCCATTTCTTCGTCCTCAATGAGGAGTGAAATTGTGACAGCTATTGTTTCGTTGGATGTTGAATCCGTAATTGGTGAAGGGATGCTTGTTGTGGAGGCGTAGGTTGCCAACCCACCAGAGCAGTGGCCAAATCTGCCCATCCTTTTTGCTTGACTAGCAAAGCAAGTGTAGCCCTCAATATGCTGGGGAGCCGAGAGCCAGGTTTCCTGTAGGAAAACTATATCAAAAGTTGTTACATACTGCAGGAAGTCTGGGTCCTCAATTTTAATTGCTAAGCCATCTATGTTCCATGAGCTTAGTCTGAGAAGGGGTTCCTTTGCTCTGCTATGGCTTCTATCTCGGCGATCGCGTTGATGCTCCTCTGTGCGTAAGATGATAGTACGCGATATTGTTTCCTTGTTCAAACCTTGGCTTGTTATAGCCGCTGCCCGTGGAGCCATTTCTTGTCGGTCCCAATAGGTGTTGGCACTCTGTTGACAGGATCTACCCCGTGCTCCTCTAAGAACACAGTTTAGGTGTGGTTGGCGAGTTTTTGGTTCTGGGGTTTTCATCACTTAGTAACGTCGATGGATAGGTTGGTTTTTGGAAGGGCGCTGTTAGTACACAGGGGCTGTTTCCATCGACTGTCAAACTGGAGGCGTGGCAGATAAAACAGTCTAAACCGTAAATAGGGGGGAGATCCTCTTGGAGTTCAGATTGAAGTCTAAATATGATTGCATTTGGCGTGATTAGGACTTCATAGTATACATAGTGTCTTTGCATTGGGCGCCCTCCCTACATCAAGGCGGCAGCTGGCCATTTTAATTTCTTGGTTTACCAGCAGCTTCTGAGCGGCTTGGGTCATTTTTGCTAGTTTGCTTAGAGGTGGCAGATTATCATTGACCAGGAGATCCTTCACGCAGGAGTCTCCACTGAAGACTCATTATTTTAGTTAGTGTTTATAGCACATCTTATTGTGTTCTTGATTGCCCCTTTACAGTCTATACAATAATTGATATGGTTGATATTTATTTGAGTTATGATTGATAACAGACCCAGTTTCAACCGGATTGAACTTTGGGGAGTCTCTTTCCGTAGGTTGGGTATCTTCCTGATTCTACCCATGGATGCTGTTTCTGTTCTCCTGGTGACTGGGCTAAGGCAGTTAAGAGGTTTGTCAGTGAAACATCAAGTGTTGAAGATGATATGTTTATGAATTTTCCAACAGTGGAGGTCCTGCAAATGAGGCCAGATGGAGGTGTGCATGGGTAGGTTCAGCAGATAACAGGCCACATCATGTTGGAAGGTTTGGAGGGTTTGGGGGAGATGAATTAAGTAGTGGGGACTCTTGAATGAAGTTAGTTTGTAATAAATAAGCCTGACGTTTGTCAGTTCCTCTATTACCCTTTTGTTCAATGTTTTGAGGGATGGTGGAAGAACTCGTTGAAGCATTCTAAGAAGTGAAAGCATGCATCACAACACAATTAATGTGTTTTAGAGGCGGGGGAGCCAACAAATTAACAGAGAGAGCCAAGCCGGAGCCGAGCCAAGGATGTTAGAGCCTGCGCAATGCTTGCTATGTAAATCATTCAACAAACATCATGTAAAATGCGATAAGGTTATCTTCAAAATTCAAAAGAACTTATTTGTTTAACAGGTAGCGGCTTTGACAATCGTACATCACATTCAGTGGCAGCTGGTGACATTTGAAAGTGGTGAGGCGTAAATATTCTGGATGAGTGGCTGGTGGTGAGAGAGTGTAGCAAGCGAGCCTGAGCGTCATATGGGGGTTTGAGAAAGTTTTGGAAAAAGAGTGGGCAAATGGTGCGTTTTCAAGCAAATTTGAGAAAGCAAGAAGGTTAATAAAGCAATTGTGAAAGTGTAGCTATGCAGTGCTGTCAGGTTGTGAATGTGACATGAACTGCCACATAATCCATCTTCTGCTGCATAGTCGCCAGATTTGAACAAAAAGTAATTATTTTCCAGCTCAAACAGATCAAAGGTTACTAAAAAAATGGCAAGATGTGTTTATTTCCTTGCAGCGGATGGCCCTTTTCGAAGGTTGATTGTCATCTTTCAGCAGCTTCTTATTGTATTTGGGTGGTAAACTGGTATGAATGAGGTGAAATCTTTCCCAAGCAGAGTTACTATAGGTAAAAACCACAAGTCCACACACATTGCAGCCGTTCTCCCTGCACGAGCAGCTAAAACCAGTGACACAGCCCCTCCCACAGGGCCGTGATCCCGCTATCCAGCTGCACCCCTTCACCCCACGCTCGCGATGTGTGTAAACGATATGTACACTACTCCATGACACGGCTCCTTGAATTGCTCACGGACCGCGCCAAACCTCTGGAAAAACTCATCCAACCTGTCCTTAAAAGCATTGATAGAGGCTGAAACTGTTTACGATATATGAATCCCTGTAAAAAGTAGCATTAAAGCTTTTACGTCAAACCAGATAGGCTACATTCCCTGATGAAAGGCGGTAAACGGATATGTTTATCTATCTCGTGCATACGTTTTCTGTCTGTATTTTCATCAAGTTATATATTCAACTCCTGATGCGATGTGCAGCACTCCACTCTCCACAGTGTACAGGTCATTCTAAAAGCTTGAGTAGGTACAGTATCCTTGAAGCAAAACCCTTTGTATGGCTGTTACACAGCTGCCAAGGTTCCCATTTGCATGTGTAACCTGTTAGTCCAGTCCTGGTGTTTCCTCAGGATACTAGGGATGGCAGCCCTAGATTTGTACTGGGTTAGGGTTAAATAATAATACAAGGCCCAGAATTCTAAGAATGCCCTGAGAGGGACCTAACTAACCAGGCACGGTTGCTATGAAATGTGTTATTTTTATGTTCTTCTGAACTAGAAAATAAGCAGAATGCTCCTAAAGCAAGTTTACGAGATGACTCCATCACCAAGGGCTCAATGCTGTTGGCCTTTCTTTTACACAGAATTGTATTGAGGTACTATTTTAGGTGAAGTGAATCAGAACTACAATACCCAGAAGGCATTAGGTTGTGAACATCTGGCACTGAAGACCCATGCACAGTATTCTGAAAACCTTGCTTGCATACAGAGCATGTGCACGTGTGATGCACGCACCACAGTGCTGGCCGCATTCACCCCTTAAGGCAACACTCGGGGTGCAGTATCTTTGCTCACCAAAGACGTTATACGGAGCACAGTAGCATATACGGTACTAGACCCGAACTTCAGGGGGGGCTAGGACTCCGCTGGCTGGCCCTGGGCATTTCTGTTCAACAGTCTTTTTTTGCGCCCCTCCCCCATTTCCTCCTTCTCCATGAATTCCCTCACTACCTCTCGCCATCAAGGCACATCATCTCCCTAAACCCATTTTCTGACAAATATTTAATTTTTTTATAGGGCTACTCATAGTTTACCCACACTCCAGTTCTTTGATCTGATTGGTACATGTTCTTTGTAGCAGGCACATTAACCCTCTGCGCGGTGTGAGTGACAGGATTGCTCATGTGAGTGCACGGTGAGCGATGCAACAGTGTGAGAGTAGGGTGAGAGAAGTGACTGCAGGGTGGGTGAGGTGACTATATGAATTTGGGTTCAGATGTAAGTGCAGAGTGGGACAAATGAATGTACGGTTAGTGATGGGCTTGTTTGATGGAGATTACAGAGTGAGAAGTTGGGGGACAGGTTAGTGAAGTGTCACATGGGTGCAGGGTGAGTAGTAGTGCACTCGTGTGACTGCAGGGCAAGGTACAGGGTGAACAGCGCAAGTGCATAAGTGCAGTGTGGTCACTGTGAGTGCAGGGTGAATGGTGTGAGTGCATGGTGAGCAGTGTGAGCGTATTGTAAGTACGAAAGTGAAGGGCGAGAATGAGGAGTGAGTTGTCTGAATTCAGAGTGCATTCCCAGACACTTGAAGTAACTCAGCATGTTATTGAGGACTGGCGTAGGGTTTCAGATATAAGTTAAACTATTGCTATTATGGCATTATTTGGGGACAGTGCCAGACTGGTTATAGCGGGCATCGGGCTTTTTCTTGGTGGGCCGAAAACGTTATGGCTGGATTTGGACCAGTGGGGGCCGTTTTTAGGTCTCGGCTAGCGATGGCTGCGCTTGCGCAGTCTCGCTCGCGAGAGATAATGACTTGGGAGAAGAGGGGCTTGAACCCGCCCCTCTTCTACCCTGTTTTCCATTGGCTGGCCTAGTAAATGCTGGCCAGCCATTGGAGAAGAGGTCCCGTCACTCCAATCCTGCCCCGTCCTTTTCGGATCGGGGGGCGTGTTTTTTGCGAAAAGTCTCAGGGAGGAGACAACAGCAAAACACGCCCCCGAATCCGAAAAGGACGCTCCCTTTCTCCGAGGCATTTCTGCTGTGCCTCGGAGAAAGGCGGTGGTGTCTTTCGGTGCCCTCGGCTTGTTTTTGGAGTTAGTTAACCTCAATTGCGATGTTCTAAGAGATGCCGTCTTCTGCTTTCTCATTTGATTTGAATCTGCCGGCTCTCCGCCAGCCTTGGCTGCTTCTCTTGAGTCGGCGGTCTCGGGGCGCTTCGCAGTCAGGGTATGCGAGCCGCTTCAGTGCTTAATTTGTAAAATATTAAGTGCTGGAGTCCTATGGAAGGTACCGCAGGAAGGCTGACAAGTGTTGTGATCTTGCGCGCACTGTTTATGTCTATAAACCCGTAAGCTCTGGTTGCATGCAGCCGATGTGTGGGGCAGGGTGGGCGTGAGGGAGAGTGCTTGTTGTGTTGTCATAACTAATGCTGCCCCTCAGTCCCACTATCCCTCGCCCTCACGCACCTGTGCACTGAGGTTGGCCTCAAAAGCGACTGGCTTCCCTGGGGCTGCAGTAGAACACGTGCACCGGAATGGTAAACTTCACAACGTACTTGTGAAAAAGAGGGGAGGGGATGTGGCCTCACGGCCAGAGATGCCGACTTTGGAGTTGGGGACCTCCGTTCGAGCCTCGGCCCAACATGCGGTGATTCTGGGAAATAATCTCCCCGCGCCTACCAAAATATGAATGTGTCCTTGTGTAACGTAACGGGTGCTCGGGTGAGGCGCCCCGATACCTTCGGGTCGAGTTCGCGCTATATAAATCGACAAAAAAAGAACCATCTGTTGAGAGAGCTCAAAAAGTTACAGAGTGTCGTAATTCAAATATATCGAGAACATTTTACATATTAGCAACAAAAACCGTCATAAAAGAAGTCAGCCTTGTGTGAGTGGCAGCTATGTTCCTCAGTCAAAACAGATACTTGCTGCGTCTGTGTGGAACAGCGGGGTGCCGTCTCCGGTCCTGTAAAACCCTTCTCGGGGTTTTCGTCATTCCAGAGACAACTGTGAACCAATTAAAACCTTACAAATCCACTTCTACGCGCAATACACCAAACCAGGAAGCGGTGCCCTCGCCTTCCAAGGCTGTTCTGACATTCTGCGGCGCGGGAAAAGCGAGAGGCCAAACAGTGCCTTGGAAACGTTACTAGAACCGCCAGATAGCATTAACGTGTGCCATGTATGTATCATCGGTACTACATTGTCCATATTGTATTCAAGGTTCGCTTTACCATGACGATTAAATAGTAATTCCTATTTGCATAGCGCCCACTCTGCCCTGTGCAGGTCCTCGTGGCGCTGGCCGGTGCTCCAGGGATCAGATATCGCTTTCTGTTCATATCCATCCCAGACCAGAGCCAGGTTGGTGTTTGTGGAGACAAGGGTCAGAGCAGTGTATTTGTCAGTTTTAATGAGGTGTGAGGTGTTTTCTGTGGATAATGCTAGCACAATTATTTATTTGGCAGTAGTGAAAGGAAAAGACAAGGAAATTCGCTAATATGATTCAGCGCAGCGTGTAGATTTTTAAAATGAAATCTCACTGACCGGCGTGTACTGGTTACACAGAGTGAACCCTGCAAAATAATCACAGAAATACTGTGCCTTTCTGCCCTCTGCTCCTGTCGTTTTTGGTGCCCTTCTGCCCTCTGCCACTTGTTTTTGTGTCCTGCCCCTCTCATTTTTTTGTGCCTCTCTGCGCCACTCGTTTTTAGGTCGAGGACTACCGGTCTGCCGAAAGGCAGAACCGGAAGTCGGAGATTTAATGACTTGGAGAACAGGGGCTTGAACCCGCCCCTCTTCTCCCCTGTTCTCCATTGGCTGGCCTCGTAAATGCTGGCCAGCCACTGGAGAAGAGGTCAGTCACTCCGATTAGGCTCCGTCCTTTTCGGATCGGGGGCGTGTTTTTTGCGAGAAGTCTCAAGGAGGAGACAACAGCAAAACACGCCCCCGAATCCGAAAAGGACGCGCTGCCTTTCTCCGAGGCGGTGGTGTCTTCCTGATGTAATGTAACTGGTACTTTGTTTCTGACACCTTCGGGTAAAATTCCCGCTATATAAAATTGCTTTAAATAAAATAAACATCGATTTACACTAAAAGGAAAGATTTCCATACCAACATGGACGGCCTCAAACACTGGAAGGGGCTAGCCCGTATCAATGCGAACCTTGCCGTTGCAGAGGAATGGTACATTTCCTTTCCAAAATGGCTACCAGCTGATGGGGTTTCTCGTCGGGGGAGGAGCGCCGGCAACACAGTCCTAGGACGAGGCTCTTCCGGACATTTTTGAGGACTTTACCTTGTGTGCGGGACCTGTGCAGAAGCAGCAGCAGAGTGAAGGAAGCCTCTGGTTGAGGAGCTGCGAGGGCGGACGAGGGGATCAGCCACCCACAGCTGGAACCAGGTGGTGCCCGGCAATGCGGGAGTGGACAGTGGGCTGCCGTTCGGAAGAAGAGCACACTTAGAGGATACATGCTGGAAGGCAGCCCGGGACACGAGTTGCCGGATAACCACAACCACTAACCGGAGCTGCAAGGACCATACACTGCACTTTACCAGGTCTTCTCCCTTTCACATACACTGCTGCCTCCCGCCTTAGTGGACAGTGGGCTGCCGTTCGGAAGAAGAGCACACTTAGAGGATACATGCTGGAAGGCAGCCTGGGACACGAGTTGCCGGATAACCACAACCACTAACCGGAGCTGCAAGGACCGTACACTGCACTTTACCAGGTCTTCTCCCTTTCACATACACTGCTGCCTCCCGCCTTCCCCAAGCCCCATTTCTCTTTAAATCCTAATGTCCTTGTTCACCCCTTATTGTCATTCGGAGAGGGATATATTAGTTTCCATAAAGACCATACGACCCAGTGTTCCCCTTAGTAGTCCCTCTAAAACAATTTACATTGTAATTTGAGTTATAATATTGTTGAGCAGGTCCACTTGAGGAGCAACAAAACCCCTGAAGAGTGAACACACAGCATCAGGTCCGCCAGGGGCGCTTTATTAAACTATATTGACATTTGTAGAAAAGCGCCAACACATTACCGGCTATCTTTTTTGTTGGACCTGATCTTGTACAGAGTATTGTTCGGAAAACTGTTTGGCGTGTATACAGTCAGACAGGCTTGTTCACGTATCAGCTGTAGTACTCCGGTAAACTGACAAAATCGGTGGGAAAAGTAATTTGCAGACTATAGCCCAGGTCGTTTACTTTAGATACCACGCTCTTCCACGAAACACCGGGCACGGACACAAGCAAGTCGAAAGAGCGTTATACTCTATGGCAATAGAGTCCTCCACAGTTACAGCACACCCTTGCCTTGTGGTACTTCCGGTTGTTAGAAGGCCAGAGCGCCCTCGCTCTATGCTATTTCCACTTTCAGAGCCGTCACTTCCGGTCGGTTTGTGGCGCGGTTTCCGGGCCTGTGTCTATTGAGCTGACGGTGAGTCGGGAGGGAAGGAGAAAGCGAGCACACGAGCCGAGATACAAGTGTAGATTTAGCATGCACACAGAAGGCCGGGGGATTTTTTTTAAAATAGATTTCCCCCCATTGGAAAATGGGGTCGAGAAAATAACTCGTCGGTTTCAGGAAGTGGGCATTGTTAAAGTTAGAGCTATTGGCATTGCTCATGACAATGCCGTTTCTATAAATGTTTTAAAAACAAAAACATATACAAAAATAATGTCATGAGCAATGCCAATAGCTCTAACTTTACCAATGCCGAGACCATTGCATTGTAAATGCTTGTTCTCTCTGTCTGTGCTTTTCTGCCCTCTGCTCCTGTCGTTTTTGGTGCCCTTCTGTGCCATTCGTTTCTGTGCCTTTCTGCCCTCTGTGCCTTTTACCGGCATTAATCTCCAATCATTTTCAAAGCTGCTAGTTGCCGTTCGCTTTGGTCTGAAATTTTTTTCCCCCTGCATGCATGCCTTGTTTTTCTCAGATCAGTTTGCCGGTGGGCTGGGCCTCGAACCAGGTCCTGGAGATTTGTCTGTCTTTTTGTTACATTCTCCGATCTAATAAAGATTGTTGTTGTACAATGGACACCGGCTCCCCTTCAACCAACCTTGTGACATCTGCCCTCCTCCAGGTCGTTTAGGCCAATCAGCAAATGGATTGTTGTGGTCAATCCAGCAGGCAGGTTACGCGCCCTCTGGTCTTTGTTCCACTTCCAGGTCATGTTGTTGAAACCGAGGGACATGCAGAGGCTTCGAGCAGAGCGTTTTGGTTTTAACTTTAGGAAATAAATATATCTCTAGCTGTATCTGTTTTTGCTGCGATTAAATTGGCAAAGGTGTAGGGTGTTAAACCAGCAGGAAGGGATTGCGTGTCGTGAGATAAGTAGGGAGAAACCGAGACTAACGAGGCATCCTCCCCATCCCCCAAGGTGAGAGCTTTGAAACGTTTCCTATTTTTTAAACAAGAGGGCACAGGGATACCTTTCGCTCTGAGACATATTCAAATACATTTGGTATTTTTCTATCCACATCTACAATCTACCCTGTTCTTTACCTTCCACGTTTTTTTTAACTAAACAGTGCAAATACGACCCGAAGGTTTTGGAGCGCCTTATCACAGCATCATTTATATTACACAGGATAGGTTCATTTTTTAGACACAAAGCAATTAAGTGATTTACCAAGAATCACAGGATATTGAGCGATGCTGGGACTCGAACATGGCTCCTCAGTTCTAAATTGCATTCATAAAGCCACATCCTCCCCCCCCCCCCCCCACATACGCTACAGGTAATGTATCCGCTTTCTGCCCTAATCCACGCATTTCTCCACGATTTACATCAGTTCTCTGCATCCTCACTTAACTTCTCCGCATTTGATCTTGACTCTCCTCATGTTGCCTTTCCAACTTCTCTATCATCTGCACCCTGCACTCTACATGCTCAGTACCTACGCTATCACATTTTTTCTAAAAACGGTAATTCTGCTGTTTACTTGGGCTTATCCTTCTTAAGGGCTGTCCACTCACCACATGCAGTCCTGACGCTTCATATGTGTTCTCCACTCTCCACTTACACACTCTACACTCTGAACATTCATTCACCACTGTGTAAATTCACCCTCTGTCCTACACAGCTGCTTTTCACCCCCACATGCACTTTTCATACAGTCTCCACACATTCTCTCTACTATCCACATACTCTTACATTTTTTCTCCATGATCAACACCACTGTGCCCACACTGTTAATATTTACATCACTTTCCAGTGAACTTCCACTGTTTACCATGTACATCAATTGCCACCCAGGTGTATGCTCTACACTCCACTTTTGTACCCCATCATGCACTTGTACTCTACACCCTGTTCATCTGCTCTTAAGCCTGCACATTTTCTTTATCCATCATTTGCTCTCTCCATACTGTGCAGTATCCATTCTCAACACCACTTCACCACATCTACGGTGTAGAATGTATATCTTTTCTCTCACCATGAACATCAGCCCTCCATGGTCCACACCCACTCTCCATTTTGCCTGTCACAATGGGAATTTGCTATTCATTCGGTTCATCCTCTTTCCATTGTCTCCACTGCACAATAGTCTCCCACCCCCCCCCCATCTAGATGCATTGTCCACCCATGCTCTCCACTATGTACATCGGCTGTCCACCCTCCACTCGAGATCCTTCCTCAAGTCTACACACATGCTCCTTCAACCTTCATGTACACTCTCCACACAACAGATCGAACCATCAATAATGCAGCAGGTGCAGTGGCAAGGGAGTCCAGACGGGGTGAGGGGCATCTGCACCCTAATCATGGCACTGTTTCACTGCCTAAACAGGGCAGTAGGCCTTTTTCCGTTTCGGCATTGGGAGCCATGGTACTCTAGCACATGCTCTGTCTGTTGCGAGACATTTTGGTAGCTTACAGTAGGCTTAGAGCCCACCTATTGCTTACCCTGGTTGCCTTCATTATGCCTCTGATTTATTTTCTCATTAGTCAGCTTATGTAGGCTTTCTTTAAACGTGTTATGTTTTTTCCTACCCTGGAGCATGGACGTGTTACTCACGTTTCAGACAATACTTTTTTTTGGTTTTGTTGAAGCACCCTGAGAGTACCTGTGCTTTCCAGCTGTCTCTTTTGTACGTCTCTCCCTGCTGTATTCCTCTTTTTCACCATCTCTAAGTTGCCGTTGTTGGTTCCTCCTCACCCACCTTACCTTGCTCTTCTTGCTCCCCACCACCCCTTTGTCCATGTACTTCCCCCATTCACTCCCTCCATTGTCCATTTGCTAGCCAGAGCTGATTCCCCACCTTGAGTTGTCAGCTTACGGCCCCATCTCCTCCTTGCTTCTCTAGCCACGTCTGTCTACCCTCCGGGTGGGAGGGGCAGGGACAGCAAGCTGACAATGGAGAGTGGGCGAAAGGGACTGTGGCTCGGCATTGTTAAAGTTAGAGCTATTGCCATTGCTCATGACAATGCCGTTTCTTTAAATGTTTTAAAACAAAAACATAAACAAAAATAATGTCATTAGCAATGCCAATAGCTCTAACTTTACCAATGCCGAGACCATTGCATTGTAAATGCTTGTTAGTACAGGGGGCCGGTTTTGCAGCTGTGTTGCAATATCGACCCCCTGTACCAAATAAATATTGTGCTCACCCTACAAAAAACTTGCAGTCTTGTGAATAAGGTTAGCAGATCATTATATTGATGTCCCAGACTGTACAGAAGTAAGCAGTCACCTAAAGCTTATTTTTAGCACTTATCTATACATACTTGGGACAGCAAATATAATTAGAAAGCTTTTTTAATTGTGTTCTGGGGCTGCCCGAATGATCCAAGACTGATAATTACAGGGAACAAAGACAGAAAAGTCACATTACAAATGAATGCATATTATTTTATTTATCACCCTATCGTTGTCAAGAGGAGGTCTTTGCAGGCTCTTTAAACAACACATGGCTGGTATTTTTTTTTTGGCAACCCTACTTTATATTCCTTTTCATGAAATGCATTCTCATATCCCGTAATGCACTAACAAATACAAATGTAAGGAATAGGCAGAGTCGGGCCCAGGGGGTACTGGAACCAGAAAAAAACCCACAAAGACTCATTAACCAGTTTACAAAGGTATGTAAATATGCAAATGGGCTTTCAGAGGCCTGTGAAAAACTCGGGCGTGCCAGAGATAAGACCCCAGACACTGCCCAACCGAGCCCACAGCTGCAGTAGCCCGGGCTGAGACACATGAGGGGGGGGGGGCTGAAGCCCATTGCCGAGCACCGGAAACCACTGGCTCACATTAAGCACTGCTTTAACAGTACATAGGAGTTCAGAAGTAAACCTCTGCTAGCCTCTCGCCGGAAGCTCCCACTTGTAATCTTTGCAATATAGTTATCCTGACCATGAGCACAACAGGACTGCGAGTACCAGAATGCAAAGCAAAAAAACAGAGCTGGAAACCTCTCTTACTGGGTAAAGGATCTTTGACACGATGATTAAAAATATAATGGGACTTGCTGACCCAGGTTTTTAATAATGCTGCTCTGCTGACAGGAAGGAAGCTGAACTTTAAATTGCAGAGAACCTTCAACGCCACGTGCTTTGCGAATCAATGTTCTTGCCTTGACATTCAAGGGGCTGATAAAAGCCACGCTTCACAACACGCAGCTTCGATCCTTCCTCTTGGCCTCCTTCGCTCTGCTTACACCTCAGAGCCGCTGTGGAGTCCCTAACTTTAAGACATACCGATGCTTCATTCATGCAGGAACTTGGAGGTGGTGAAACCGGCCATAATTTGGCCCAGAGCAAAAGAGAGAAAGGAGAGAAAAAGTGAGTCAAAAAATATAAAAACAGTGACCAATGTTCAAAGCAGAAATAGAGAGGAACTTGCAAGAGCGAGATAAAGAGGAGAAGACACAGGGAAGTGGTAGAAAAGAGGCATGGGGTGAACTCAAAGCTACACAGCCAACTTCTCATCTAACCACTCCACAGCACCAACTTTGCTCTCATCTGAAACCTGCACTTGCGTTCCCCCCCCACAAATTAAGCACTGAAGAAGTCCCCCAGGCTTGAGTCACTCACCTTGTCCTAGCAGGGCAGGCAGCAGCACGGCCAGCAGCCCGATCCTCTGGAGGTGCAGAAAT
Source organism: Triturus cristatus (assembly GCF_964204655.1). Lineage (NCBI taxonomy): Eukaryota > Metazoa > Chordata > Amphibia > Caudata > Salamandridae > Triturus > Triturus cristatus. Next base: position 80,201,924 of record NC_140590.1, on the reverse strand, counting down.
CAATCACTTTACAGACAGGCTGCAGAACTCCAAGGGCTCTGTGAGGAACCAGCATAAATCAACAAGCATTGGCATAGCCAACAGGTCTCGCCTTTGGGACCGTATAAGTGTTTAGTCAGAGCTAGTGGCTTTGCCAATGTCTTTAAATGATGTTGTAGAGCAGTGTGGCTGCGGTGTAGCATGTTGAAAAGTTGTAATCCAAAAGTGTTACATTCATTTATGCTAACCATTATATAACCAAGAATAAATTATGTAAAACTGAACGACCCTATCAAAAAGAGAATTAATTTAAAAAAATGTCTTCAAGCGTTTTTGACCTTTTAACGCTGGCGACTTCTTCCTGCCTATTCTAGTGCTTGTTTGTTACAGGTTTTTAATTTTTATGGAGGAGTAGGGGGTACATAAACAACGGGAGGGTTGATGTTGAGAAATAGTATCCGAATTACAACATGAACAGCAGACAGATACTAGGGGAGAACCAACAGATGCCAGATTCTGAGGGCAGGCTGAGATTGTGCTGAGTGGTGCTGAGGTGGTGGTGTGCTGGTGCAGAGGTGATGCTCAGGTGATGCTGAGTGATACTGAGGTGGTGCTGAGTGATGCTGCGGTGGTGTTGAGTGATGCTGTGGTGCTGAGTTATGCAGAGGTAGTGGTGTTGCATTGGTGCTCATGTGGTGCTGAGCTGGTGCTCAGGTGGCACTGAGAGATGCTGAGTCGGTGCTATGCTGAGGTGATGTTGGGCTGATTCTGAGGTGGTGCTGCGATGATGCTGAAGTGGTGCTGCGTTTGTGCTAAATTGCTGCTGCGATGGTGCTGCACTGGTGCTGAGGTGGGCTGCACTGGTAGCGATGCACTGATGCCGAGGTTGTGCTGTGCTGATGCTGAGATGGTGATGTGCTAATGTTGAGGTGATGCTGCACTGGGACTGAGGTGTTGGTGCTGCGCTGGTGCTGAGGTGGTGCTGCCCTGATGCTGAGTTGGTGCTGAGCTGGTGTTGGTGCAATGATGAGGAGGTGGTGTTGCTCTGATGCTGAGATGGTGCTGTGGTGGAGCTCAGGTGATGACAAGTGTTACTAAGGTGGTGCTGAGTGATGCTATGGTGGTACTGAGTCATGCTGTGGTGGTACTGAGTAATGCCGAGGTGGTGCTGAGTAATGCTGAGCTGGTGCTGAGTAATGCTGAGGTATTGGTGCTCTGCTGGTGCTGAAGTGGTGTTGAGCTGGTACTGAATTGGTGCTGTGCTGGGGTGAGGCTGCCCTGATGCTGAGACGGTGCTGTACTGATGCTGAACTGGTGTTGTATTGGTGCTGAACTGCAGCTGAGGTGGTGCTGAGTGGTGCTGAGCTGGTGCTGAGTAATGCTGAGGTATTGGTGCACCTGCTGGTTGCTGAAGTGGTGTTGAGCTGGTACTGAATTGGTGCTGTGCTGGGGTAATGCTGCTCTGATGCTGAGATGGTGCTGTACTGATGCTGAACTGGTGTTGCATTGGTGCTGAACTGCAGCTGGGGGGGTGCTGAGTAATGCTGAGCTGGTGCTGAGTAATTCTGAGGTATTGGTACACCTGCTGGTGCTGAAGTGGTGTTGAGCTGGTACTGAATTGGTGCTGTGCTGGGGTGATGCTGCCCTGATGCTGAGATGGTGCTGTACTGATGCTGAACTGGTGTTGTATTGTTGCTGACCTGCAGCTGAGGTGGTGCTGAGTAATGCTGAGGTGGTGCTGAGTAATGCTGAGGTGTTGGTGCTCCGCTGGTGCTGAAGTGGTGTTGAGCTGGTACTGAATTGGTGCTGTGCTGGGGTGATGCTGAGATGGTGCTGTACTGATGCTGAACTGGTGTTGTATTGTTGCTGAACTGCAGCTGAGGTGGTGCTGAGTAATGCTGAGGTGGTGCTGAGTAATGCTGAGGTGTTGGTGCTCCGCTGGTGCTGAAGTGGTGTTGAGCTGGTACTGAATTGGTGCTGTGCTGGGGTGATGCTGCCCTGATGCTGAGATGGTGCTGTACTGATGCTGAACTGGTGTTGCATTGGTGCTGAGGTGGTGCTGCACTGGTGCTGAGGTGGGGCTGCACTGATAGTGGTGCACCGATGCGGAAGAGGCACTGTGCTGATGCTGAGATGGTGCTGCGCTGGTGCTGAGGTGGTGCTAGTTTCAACATAACAAGCTGGCCATATTACCAATTATTGTGTGGAAAAGAAACTCGGGACAAGTTAGAGCTGTTCAGCAAATAATAAAAAAATACCTTTATATTTCTAAATGGAATAATAATACAATGAAATGAAGAATGAAAGTGTGAAATTGTGTTGATTTCTCAATAATAAATACACCGACACTGAGCAGCGGTCTTGCAGGCTTTGCATTTCAAAGACATCTGGTAACAAGCATTTGCAATGCAATAGGTCTCGCAATTGTGAGAGTTTGAGCTATTGGCATTGTAAATGACAATGCCTTTTATTTACGTGTTGGTTTTTAAAACATAAATAAAAGGCATTGTCATTTACAATGCCAATAGCTTAAACTCTCGCAAATGCGGAACTATTGCATTGCAAATGCTTGTTTTTTAAAAGGCACAGATGGGATGCACAGGAAGAGACAGGTTACTCAGAGACACAACAAGAGTCATCTGGGCACAGCAGTGATGTAACAAAAGCAGAGGTGGCCCCCCTGCAAGGTACACAGAGGGGCCCCGCTCTGGATTTAACCCGGAGCTCTAAGGCCTTAGTACTGTGCTGAGGGGGCCCCTTTCAGCTCAGGCCCCCCCCCCCCGCACCACGGGGGATGCGGGGGCCTGTGTTACACCCCTGGGGCACGGTGGTGCATGCCTGTATTTGCGGTAGCACATTAAATCCAGACCTATTGCCTTTGCCAAGCAGTGCTCCCTGGTGAAATGAGTGTCTCTTCCGAGAAATGAAGGCGTCCTCCCACTGAAAGCACCGAAGATCTGCTGAGAAGTGCTTTTGTGCTGGAAGCATTGCAGGTCTGCTGAGAAGTGCAGTTACACTCCAACAGAAAGCATGGTAGGGCTGCTGAGAAGTGCAAGTACCCTCCCACTGAAAACTTTGCAGGTCTGTTTATAAGTGCCGTTACCCACCCACTGAGAGAATTGCACGTTTGCTGTGAAGTGCAGGTACTCTCCCACTGAGCGTATTGTAGGTCTGCTGAGGGGTCCAGTTACTGTCCCACTGACAGTATTGCAGCTCTGCTCAGAAGTGCAGTTACTCTTTCAGTGAGTATTGCAGGTCTGCTCTACTCTCCGGCTGAAAGCATCCACTGTAGGTTTGCTGAGATGTACTATAACTTCCCTCCTACTGAAGGAGTTCTCTCCTTGCAGAAAAGAGTAGAGATGCTTCCCGTCTCATTGTTGCACCCTAATGGACGGCACAGGTATTGTCTCTTGCAACAAAAACACTAGCCGAGGACTGACTGTGCGACTCATCCACAGCACTCACTGAGTCTCCTGGGAGTTTCCAGCACCCCATATAACTCATAGGGTTGAAACCTGTGCAGCGCTTTCAAACATTTAAATGTAAACAATTCAAAAAGGACTATTTGCACCAGAAACACTGTGCAGCAAGAAGCCGGTGGTTAACATCACACGCTGCGTCCTGGTTACTAAGCCATTGGGTGGGAATGAATGGGACAGTGACGACTGACTTACATAATGTTATATAACACCATGACGTTGCGTTTTACATAGCGCTTACTACATCACCCTGGCCAATATAATGCGTCATCTCTTAAAAGCAGGCAAAACGCTGCGCAGCAAGAAGCCGGTGCTTAACATCACACGTGGAATGCAGCTATTAAGCCCCCTGTATGGAGAGAGTGGCGCGCTGCATAAATGCCCTACAGCATATCATACATATTAGCCATATTTTTTTATGTTTTAATATGTTTTGGTGCATACCGTGAAACACCGGGTGAAATTAAGCCCCTGTATGGAGAGCGCGGCGTATTGCACAACTGCCATATAGCATACCGCGAGTACCTTGTGTTGAAACAACTGCGAGAGGGAAGTTTCAGGCATTCTTCAATTTGATTTTTGTGCTCAGGACAACATTTTCATTACTGCTGTTGTAAAACATGGCACACGGCTCTGCTGTGTATTATTATTTAATAAACTAGGACAAAAACAGTGACGAAAAAGGTTCTTTGGGGACTGCTTTCAATTACAACAAGCATTTCAAAGAAAATCCGGGCGGAAATCAATTAGTAACAGGATACTAGTTTAATCCAGGGCGGCAGCACCTGGAAAGGCCATAAATTCCATTAGCAGATAACCACAAGGCATTACAGATGAAAAACCGACCATTTAAAAAATAATGTAACAAATATAAATCTTATTACATAGTAGATGTACAATGATGATTTGCAAATGCAACTGCACTATACATTGCGTACTACAACCTGGAGAGCATGAGACGTAATGTTAATACTTCAAAGCTCGCGATATATATAAAAGAGAATCCATCTGGGGGCCTTTTTAGGATTACACGTTAGAATAATGTTCTTGGATCGAAGGACCCGATTGTGTTGCATCGGGGATTATTTTGTTATTGGTGGGTACTGGCTAGATCTGCAGACCTGGCTGTAAGGATACCATCCGTGCACTTTACAAATGGCATTTCCACTATAGTAGGGGCACTTCTGACTTGAAGTGCTGTTCATAAACAAGTTTGGAGTGTGGGGTATATTTCAGAAAGAGTTGCAGAAATTAGGATAAGAAAATGTGCAATTGTGTCATTGGGGCGTTTCGCTTTATAGATGATTTATAACGATAGGCATTATTTACATTTTGAAACACAAGGATATAAAGTGATGTTTAAAGTCTGTCATTATCGTTGCCAAGTGCCTAACCTCGGGTTCAAACCCAGGTCTTTAAGGTCAGCAATTTAGTAGAGAGCGGAAATCCGATTCACACAGCGCTCTCTCGAAAACGCAGGATTAAATCCACACAAGTCGGCGCGAGACACAACTGAACGCGCACAATGCTTCTAAAAGGGCCCGGGGAGTCTTACCAGAATACATTACAAGTCAATGCTGGGCAGAGCGAGGCGGTGAGGAGGGCACGGAGATCGCTTGGCACAGCCCTGCGGGTCTGCAGAGAATGTAACCGGATCGCTGGGACGAGTTTCTAGAGCGATTTTCTTCCGACATGTTGGCACCTCTGCGCACATGAGCTTAAGTCTGGAATTCGGCAGTCCAAGTCCAAACAAGCATTGGCCGCGGGATGCAGGAAGCTTGTAGTAATGAAAAACAAGCGTTGGCCGTGATCGCGATCAAAGCGGCCGTGCGGTCGCAAAAGTGAAAGTAAGCGCGGCGCGCGCGCCCGCGCACATGCACTGTACCTCTAGGCTGGCCTGGTAGCACTTTTTGGAGCCCACATACAAAATGTCTCTTCGAGCCAGCGCAAGCGCTGGGGCTCAGCGAGACCTAAAAATCACCTATTCCAGGAACTTTTTCTCTAGTAAGAAGTTTATAAAACATTCTCTGGAGAGAACACACACATCCTTTAAAATCTCGACAATTTAATGTGATTTGAATCCTTTCTCATGTGGAGAGGCTCATGCGGTCTGCATTTCGAAGAAGGTTGGACTTTTTGTCAAACTGGTAGCCCTGGTGTCTTCATTCTTTTGCCATCTGAATACATCCCTGCACTTATTGCAGACACTACAAAACAAGCAAGAAGCCCTGGAGATCTGGAAAGATTCGTGGAGTTCCTGCTTTCCATGAAGCGAGACGCCACCTGCAAACCATATCATAATCTAAATTGTGGTCTAGGACAGCAGCGAGACACAATCACGGCTAGCTTTGACCCACTCGTGTGACCGTGGGTAAATACATCCGTCTCCCAGGCCCTCACTTTGCACCTCTTCTCAAATGAGTACCTTTACTGGGAGAAGCCAACTGGAAAGAAAGCAAAGGATTGCCTTGTGTTGCTGTGTTTTTTTAAATACAAACTGCAATTAGGAGTGTGTTACATGATAGTGTTTCTATTTGATTTAAGCCAACAAAAGGGTTAGCAGGTTACAGTTTTGCTTTTTAAGAGTTTAACAGTAGCAGAAACCATGGCTAGCTCACCCCTCCCACTGAGGATCATTTGCTGAGTCCCACAGCACTTCATTCACAATTACAAGCGCCGCCATTCATGGAGAGAGTGGGGGTTGTAGGACAGTTGTTCCCTGCAGGGGGCCAGACAGACAGAGGAGATCTTGGAGGTCCAGCACAGGGAAAGTAAGGAGAAGAATGGGGGCCAAGAGTTGCTGTAGAAGCGAACAAACAGGTAAAAAGAACTCCAGAACAAACTTCCCGCATGCCCAGCAGATAATATTCCATGGAAATATTTCGCAGACCGTGCCACCAAACAGGGCAGAATGCTTTGAAACTTTGCGCTGAGGTTAAGACAGCACACAGCAGAGTACTGTACACATCCCTAACAAACAGGGCGTAACCGTAGAGTTTCAAAGCACACGACATGTTTAATCTGTGTTTGAGATGTTTTCCGTGTTTGGTGGCACAGTGAGTGCATTCTTTTTATTGCATATTATCTGCTGGGCATGTTACAGCACTGTCCCTGAAGGGCATTTAATAAGAAGGTAGCCCTTATGGATATTAATAGCACGGTGGCTAGAAATGGCTAGCAATGGCGACGGTGCCGAAGCACTGAAATTAATAGTCAGTGACAGGCGGAAGAGCGGGGGAGCACATGGAAATTCCTCAAAGAAAGATTTACAGGCTTGAGACGAAACATGAAGTGCGGCATGTTTGCAGCATGTCTAAGATCTGTGCGCACAAGAAATTGTGGCAATCAGCCAGCCAGATGTGCCTAATAAAGCATTTCATTAACCATGATCTCTAACCCCAAAATCCCTTCCCAGTCTACGTCATCATTTACCTGGTGCCACACTGCTCTGGTTCAGGGAAAGCCTCAAGAACTCACGATTCAAGATGGCTGCCACCCGGTGAGCTCCGCGCCAGATTGGCCAGTTTTTGACGATTAAGTGCCGATTTCCAGTCAGAAATATACTGGAAATTATTATTTCTGCATTTTAAGACCTCATCTGCTGCTGTGGCTGTTTTTCACGATCTTCTGGACGTCGGAGGTGCTGTTTTTCTTCTTCCTGTGTCTCTCCATGCTATGGTTCAAGGTACAGCCCAGATTGTCTTTCAGGGGAGCGGAGTGATTACTCAGGAAAGGGCCTGGCTTTGGCCTAGCCACTCCCACAACCTGTTCTAGCTGCTGCACCAGCTTTTCTTTTGAAGCATTTTTTCTACAATTGGCTCCTTTTTATTTAGTATACTGATATCTTTACAATTATCATTCACATTAAGAAAATGGATAATAAAAGTGCGAAAGCTTCTCATAATAAAAGTAAGGAGCAAATTGCTCCTCCTCCTATAAAATCTAAAGTGGTGGAATCCAGTGAGCCTTCCTTAAATTTAATTCTTGAAGAACTTCAAGCACTTCATGCTAACATTGACACTATAGCATCTGAAATAAAAAACCTGCGCAAAGATATGGCTAGCATGTCAATGAAAATTTCAGACAATTCAATTAAAACTCAGGACAACAAAGTTAAAATTTATGCTTTCACACCACTTGTTGCAAAAATCTCTCGTAGGTCTGCTCTCCTTCTGAATATGGAAAATCGTAATAGGCAATATAACTTGCGTATTTTTAATTTACCAGAATATGTGGAAGGTTCCAATTACAGATTATATTTGGAGAATGTGTTACCTGGTCTCTTAAAAATAAAATTCCCGTAGAAATTTGAGATTGATAAAGCGCATAGGATTCCGTCCCATCGTAAGCCTCGCCATACTAAACTAAGACAAATGATTTTTAAGGTTTTACGTCACCATCATTTGGTTTTGATAAGGAAAGCAGCACAAGATATTCCTTCCCTAATGGTCCATGGCAATAAAATTTTAATTCAACAAGACTTCGCCAAGGATACTGTTAAGACTCGTAAGGATTTTTCTGAACTTTGTCCTCAATTGAGAAGTCTTGGATTTAAAATGGCCTTTTTGACCCTTCAACAATGAGAATTTGGAAAGACAATTTTTCTAAGTCCTTTCAACGTCCAGAGGATTTGAAATTGTTTCTGGACCATTGTTCACAGCATTCTAAGGAAACACAGGATTTTGTCACTTAAGTAATGCTTTAATATGCATTTCTGTATTTATCTAGGTTCTTCGAATGTCCAGAGGTTTTAAAATTGTTCCTGGACCAAAGTTCGCAGTAATTTATGGTTTTGCATAATTCTGTTACTTAAACACTGATATATATTTCTGACTAATTATTTCATTATAGATTTCCCGCTAGGCTCCAACAGTTTGGTCATGCTTGTAAAGCTTGTGTGCGTTTCACTTTTGTTATTGATGTTTATTTGTTGTCGTCTTTTGTATGTTAGTTTGTTTATTCTTTTACCTACTCTTTCCTTTTTGCCTGCTCTGGAGCTGCTATTTTTCATATTCTTTCCTCACCTTTTCCTCTCCTCCTTTTGACCTTTTTTCTCTTTCTCTTCTTTTATGGCTAATGTTCATAATATTAAAATAGTCTCATTAAATGTTAAAGCTTTGCGTCATCCGGTTAAGCTTACAAAAATTTTAGATTATTTAGGTAGTTGCAAAGCAGATATGTGTCTTATACAGGGAACTCATATAGCTGACAGCATCTTAGATTATATGAAAAAAGTGGGTTATAATATTGTCTCTTCTCCTGCAAATGGCAAAAAAATGGTGTGGCTATTCTTTTTGCAAAAAAATGACATTGCCAAATTTTGAGTACATTTTCAGATACTGATGGGAGATATGTCATAGTTAAAATTAAAGTTCATGATGCAGTCATGTTTTTGCTAAATGTTTATGGTCCTACTGCTCATGATCCTGCTTTTTGGTCTAATCTTACAACTGAAGTTCTATAGTTGGGTAAAGTTCCTCTAATAGTTGGAGGTGATGTTAATGTTATATCTGATCCCTTATTAGATAGATTATCTCTTACTAAATTTCATCCTCCTAAAGTTTTTTTTGCATTCAAATCATTTATTTAAAATACAAAGTTAGTTAATATTTGGTGACTACACTTTCCTACAGAAAAAGGTTTTAAATTCTTTTCTAGACCACACAATTCTCATTCTAGACTTGATTATGTATTAGATTCCAAGCAACTAATTAACTCTGTGATCACTCCCATGATTGGTAATGTTGATATTTCGGATCATGCTTTGATTTCTTTTGTTTTGAATTTAAATGCAACTTTAACAACGCAATCTAGATGGCAAATGAATATGGGTATTGTTCTCAATGAACATAATATACCTAAGCTCTTAAATGCCATTCAGGATTATTCCATTCTTAACCCTGAAGGTTCTACCTCTATGGTCAATAGATGGGACGCTTTTAAAGCTTATATTAGAGGTGTAACTATTTATCTTATGGCCCACGAAAATAAAACCTGTAATGCAAATATTAAAAATTTAAAAAAGCAAATTGCTAAATTTGAGAGACTTTTTATCACGTCTAATGATCCTCAATATAGAGGCAAATTACAAAAACTTCAATATGAGTTTAACTCAATCCTTATCAAAAGAGCTAGCATTCAGATTTCAAATTCTAAAGCCAAATTTTGTTTTAATGCCAACAGATCTGGAAGACTTTTAGCTAATTATTTGCGTATTAAAAAGATACAACTCAAATAAATTCAATTCATGGCCCTAATGGTAAATTGCTTTATCCCAAAATGATATCGCTAATGAATTTTTGGATTTTTACTCTAATCTCTATGACAAACCCAATTTTAATGATGTTTCCTTAATTGATTCTTTTTTGACTAAATGTGGTTTACCTAAGATTTCGCAATCAGATAAAATTGGGCTTGACTCACCCATTACCCAAGATGAAATTCTATCAGCCATAAAATCTCATAAAAAAATAAGTCTCCTGGTCCCGAGGACATTCCTGCTGAGTTTCATAAAGAATTTCAATTACAGCTTATTCCTTTTTTATTTCAACTTTCTACCTTTTTTCGTTCCACAGGAATTACCTCAGGTTCTTTTACTGAGGCTTCCAATTATTGTACTTTCCAAACCTGATAAGGACCCCACACTTGTGTCAAATTATCGTCCTATGTCTTTAATTAACCAAGATTGTAAATTATATGCTAAAATACTTGCTTCTAGATTATCCTCTGTGTTAGATTCTATTATTCATCCAGATCAATCTGGTTTTATGAAGAATAGATATTCTGCCAACAATACAAGAACTTTGTCACATGTTATCGAGCAAGGTTCTACTTTAACTCTACCATCAGGAATTCTCGCATTAGATGATGAGAAAGCTTTTGATAAAATTCACTGGCAATTCTTATTCCATAGGTTACAATCATTTAATTTTGGTGACATATTCATCCGCATGATTTCTGCTTTGTACTCTGCTCCTACTGCTCGTTTATTTATCAATGTCAAGTTTCAAACCAATTCTCTCTTTTTAGAGGTACAAGACAAGGTTGCCCCCTTTCCCCGCTTTTGTTTCTTATAAGCATTGAACCTTTACTTACTTCTATAAGAAAATGTGATAAAATTAAAGGAATCAATATTAAGGACGTTATTATTAAAACCTTAGCTTATGTTGATGATGTACTTTTATTTAATAGATGATCCTATATCCTCATTCCCTTCCCTATTAGAGATTATTTTGAAGTATTCCACAGTTTCTGAATATAAGTTAAATACTAATAAAACTGAATCTTTTCCTTTAAATATTTATTGTACTCCTGATAAGATACCTATGAATGACATTATTTGGCAAAAGGACACATTTAAATATCTTGGTATTCTTTTCTCGTCATCCATAAAATCAACAATAACGTTGAAGTGTGACTTTTTCTTAAATTATATTAAAGATAAAATATCCAAATGGACTTCTCTTCACCTTTCATGGTGGGGAAGAATAGATTCTATTAAAATGACTATTGCTCCTAAACTTTTCTACACCCTTGCCATGATTCCTACTCAATTTTCATTAAAGTTTTATAAAGATGTTGCCAAACTTCTCTCCAAATTTCTTTGGAATAAAAAGTCAACTCGTATTAGTTATAAAAAAATTTAAAATGCCCAAATGTGGGGAGGAGCCTAGCGCTTGACCAAGATGGCCGCGTGAGCTTTGAGCTCCCGGGACCCACGCGCCCTCCGTCGATTATCCTGTCCTAAATCCTGTTTTATATGCACGGCATCTTGCAGATGACTCATTGCTGAGGCGATTGATGCTGCCCGGGCTCGGATCGCCCGCCGGGAACCGGAGTTGTGCATGGCGGAAGATTGAGGCCTATCTCCGAGGGATACCAGGGGCTGGCGTTGGCAGGATGCCCGGCCTCTAATTGAACAACAGCGGCCTGGCGAGGTGTGAACTGGCGGACGGAGAACGCCGTACTTTCACTTTCACTTTCTCGCCCTTTGTTTGCCTTGGCCCGGGAGTGCCTTCAGATGCTTTATTATCCTCTGGACGCCTTGCGCCCTACTCTGCCTGGTTATTGCAGATCTGGCTTCTCCTGTTCCCTCTGACTGAGAGAGGGTCGTCTCCTTGCACCGGGTTGCTCGGTGCAAGACATGTCGGGTAAAGCAGAGGTGGATAGGCTGAAACCCAAGGCTACCAGGCGGGGAGCCTACACCCAATCAAACAATATGGATCGTTATGCCCAGCAGAAGGGATCGCCTGGTGGATCGGGCCAGTCGCTGGACGTACAGAAGGCTGCCTCATCCCCGACCTCGGAGCTCTCGTTGCAGGATGTCATGGGTGCGCTCGAGGGGATGCAGGCCTCGATTGGGAGACAGTTTGATGCCCTGGCGCATAAAGTGGATACTATCTTGGTGGATGTCAACCTGATCCGCGCGGACTTGGGCAAAACTAATGAGCGGGTTAAATCCCTTGATCTCAAGACCACAGGCCTCGCTGATGATGTCTCGGAACTTCAGACCGAAGTTCGTAAGCTGCGGGCCGAGAACGACCTCTCCGCCCGCCGGCTGGAGGACTTTGAGGGCCGGGCCAGGCGCAACAACGTGCGCATTACTGGGGTCCCGGAATCCTCGGACGAGATCTCCGCAGATCTGCTCGTGGAGGACTTGGTGCTTAACCATCTGAAGCCTAAGGGCCTTGGAAAATTTTTTGCAGTCGAGCGGGCTCACAGAGTTCCTGGCGGGAGGCCCAGGCCGGGAGCCCCTCCGAGACCGATTGTCGCCCGGCTCTTTCACTTCCGAGATCGGGACGCTATCCTGCAAGCATCGCGGGTGACGGGCCCGGTCCCTTATCAGAACGCATCAGTGAGTTTCTATCCTGACTTCACCCAGCTGGTGCAAAGGCAGAGTTTCCTGGGGGTGAAGAGACGTCTTCGGGAGCGGGACCTGAAGTATGCTATGCTTTTCCCTGCCAGATTACTTGTGGTGTATGAGGACCGGACTTTCTTCTTTGAGTCGCCTGCTATGGCCGGAGACTGGTTGGACGCTTTGCCCCGACGACGGACTGGCGGGGATGCTGCCACAGACGTGGAGGGTGACCGGGATGGGCAAGGTTGATGCCTCTGGGGCCAGTCTGACTTGCTTTGGTTCTGGACAATGACTTGAGCTGATTGCAGTAATACGGAGGGTTGCGGGAGGAAGATGGGAGCTCTTTCCTCCCTCAGGGTACTTTTTGTAGTTTTGCGTTATGGTAGGGCGACAGGCACACTGCAAGTTGGGGGGGCTTTGTAAGCTGCAGCAGGGGTGCAGGGTGGGGGGTGGAGTTGGGATTTTGGGGTTGTTGTTGGGGGGTTTGTTTTTGCAAGGCGTAGTAATGGTTGTCAGGGTTGTTTACTGGTGGCACTTCGGGTGTGGGGTGGGCCTCTTTGTGTGTGGGGATGGGGGGTAGGGGTTTCAATATTATTAGCTGGAATGTTAATGGCTTGGGAGATCGTATTAAGCGGGGTATAGTTTTGCAGTTCTTGAAATGGTCTTTGCCGGATGTGGCCCTACTGCAGGAGACACACCTTATAGGTAATACTTGCCATGCTCTTAATAGAAAAGGTTACAAATTCATCGCCCACTCGGGATTCTCCTCAGGCTCCAGGGGTGTGGGTATCCTAGTTAGAGCTTCACTACCTTTCGAGGTGGACTCCACCATTGTTGATGATAGGGGGAGGTTTGTGGCGGTGGCGGGGAGGTGGGAGGGAAGAACGTTGGTGTTGGTTTCGGTTTATGTCCTTCCTGCCCTGCAGGCCTCCACGTTTGCAGATCTGGGCAGGGCCTTGTTGGACCTCCCGGAGGGTATGCTAGTGGTGGGGGGAGACTTTAATGCTGTCGGCTCTGGGTTGCTGGATAGGTACCCGCCCAGGGACACCGGGGGGGCTCAGAAGTGGCTTCCAGATTTTATAGATACATTCGGTTTGGTAGACTGCTGGAGGCTCCGGCACCCCACACAGAGCAAATATACCTTCCACTCCGGGGCGCATGGTAGTCTCTCTCGGATTGATTATCTGCTCACTCTGGCTGCGCACGCCTCATTGGTATCTGAGGCTAGGCATATGGCGCGGGGCATATCTGATCATTCGCCAGTGTGGGTCCGGCTGGATGTCGGCCGCGAGGGAGGGGGCAGGGTTGCTCCTATTAACCCCTGGTACTTCCGTGATCCCAAGATGCGCAGTGCGCTGCTGAAGACAGTTGATCACTATTTTAAGGACAATCAGGGTTCCGTTGACTCGGCTGTGTCGTTGTGGCAAGCATTTAAGACCGTGTTGAGGGGGGAGGCCCTCTCCTTGGTAGTGGCCGCCAAGCGACGGAGAGATGGCGAGGTTATGCAGGTTGAGGATGAGATCGCGGCTTTAGAGGTGGCTCTGGAGGGGGAGGTTACAGCGGCCTCACTGCATGATCTGAGCTTGAAGCAAGCGGAATATAGGGACCTGGTGACGAATGCCGCCAAGACCCTCAGTAGGGAACAGCAGGGTCGCTTGTACGATGTTGGCGATAAGGCCGGGAAACTCCTAGCGTGGCTGGACAAAAAAGAACGTGTTAATAGAGTGGTGCCGGAGCTGACGAGAGAGGGGGGAGAGGTTTTTGTTGATCCCGAGGGTATAGTACAGTGTTTTTCGGATTATTTCCATATGGTTTACACCTCGGTTTCGGATAGGCCAACTGAGGATTCGCGTGACCTCCTGCGTGACATCGCTCTGCCCTGCCTTTCTGACGTAGATAGAGATGACCTCGATGGAGATATAACGGTTGACGAGGTGGCGGGTGCTATCCGCGCGCTGCACTCGGGCAAGGCCTCAGGCCCAAATGGTTTGCCGATTGACTTGTATAAGCTGTTTCCGGATAGGGTCGCTACTCACCTGCGCGCCATGTTTGTGGAGGCGCGGGGGAGTGGGTCCCTTCCGTTGGACCAGCGACTGGCGACGATTGTTGTGATCCATAAGGATGGTAAACCCCGGGATAAGTGTGCCTCCTATCGGCCGATATCACTCCTTAATGCTGAGCCGAAAATTCTGGCTAAAATCCTGGCGGGCTGCTTGGTCAGGGTACTTGGAGACCTGATCCACCCGGATCAATCGGGTTTTATCCCACACCGTAACACTGCGTTAAACCTTAGGCGACTTCATGGAGTAATTGCCTGGGCGAGCACGCTGCGTGAACCAGCTATTGTGGCGTCTCTTGATGCCACAATGGCGTTTGATACGGTGGAATGGGCATACCTGTGGGCGGTGCTTGCCAAGTTCGGCTTTGGCCCTGGTTTTGTGAGCTGGGTGAGGTTGCTTTATGAGGGTCCTCTTGCGAGTGTTGTGGTAAATGGGCGAGCGTCGACTCCGTTCCAGCTTGGGAGGGGCACCCGGCAGGGTTGCCCCCTGTCGCCTTTGTTGTTCGCCCTTGCCCTCGAGCCGCTGGCGGCGTGGATACGCTGGCACCCGGATATACGTGGACTTAGATGGTCGCCGGATCACGAGGACCGTATTTCGCTCTATGCCGATGACATCCTGTTATATCTCGCCTCGCCCAAGGACTCGCTTATAGTGGTTTGTGACGTTCTGACATCTTTTGGTAAGAACTCTGGTCTCGTCATCAATTGGAGTAAATCATACTTGTATGTTCTGAGCGGCGACGTCCCACCTGTCCCGCGAACTTGTTCGATTCAGATCGCCCAGCAGGGCTTCGTGTACTTAGGGATTTTTATCTCCACTGACTCCACTTTGCGGTATGAGAGGAACCTGCTCCCTCCCCTGGCGCGTTTGCGGCGGGATGTTGCGGCCTGGCGGAGGATGCCGGTCTCCCTCCTCGGACGCGCCGCTTTGTTCAAAATGATGTCTCTTCCTCGGTTCCTCTACGCCTTGCAGAATACTCTTGACTGGGTACCGGCCAGTTACTTTCGGGAGGTTGAGAGCCTCCAACGATCGTTGTTGTGGGATGGGCGGCCGCGCATTGCGATCGCTAAGTTGACGCTTCCGTGGTACGACGGGGGTATTGCGCTTCCGGACATTCGACGCTACTACTGGGCCACCCAGTTGAGCGCGATTAATCATGGTTTCTATGGTCCGGCTCTAAGCCCCGGCTACGCCATGGACCGATGGTTGTTGCACGGCGGTAATTATCACCAAGCGTTGTACTCGAGATCGCTGGACTCGTCCCTCACAGGGCCCACGGGGGTGGCGGTGCGGGTGTGGAAGTTGGCGACTGACTCGCTGGGCTGGAAGGATAGGCTCACCCTTGCTACCCCGTTGTTTGAGTCTGACAAATTAGGGAAGCTTTGGCATACCAAAGGTTTTGAGAAATGGGACTTGATCGGTATCTCCAGGGTTGGAGATTTGCTGATCAAGGGGAGGGTGAAGTCCTTTGAAGAGCTGCAGAAGGAGTATGAGTTGGGGAAATCTGAGTTTTTCCGCTATGTTCAGGTGCGTCATGCCCTGCGGTCAGTTCTTGTAGAAGGTGAGAAGGTGCCTGAATCCTCTCCATTGGAGGACCGGATCCTCGATGGCCATATGCCGGAGAGTACGATCTCTCTTATCTATAAAAAATTTATTAATGTTCGGGCTGACCTGCTATTGGGGCTGCGGGATCAATGGATTAGGGACGGACTTGAGCTGGATGACGAGGACTGGCAGTCTGCGGTTTCCTCTCCTAAGGAGGTTGCGATCCCGTCGCGTCTGCGGCTGGTGCAGCTCAAAATACTCCACAGAGTCTATGTTACGGGGCCAAGGCTGGTTCATATGGGATTTTCTGAGGAGGGCTTATGTAGGAGGGGCTGTGGTATGGTGGGTACCTTCCTGCATATCATTTGGGAATGTGGCGTCATCATGGAATTCTGGAGGAGAGTCCATGCGGTAATGGGGGAGGTGACGGGCATTGTTATGCAGCCGGAGGCGCGGTGTTGTCTCCTGAACGTGTGGGGGCCTGCTGACCACAATGAGGCACAGACCCAGTGGGTGACTCTGGGTAACATGGTGGCTAAGCGAGACATCGCGCGCCTGTGGGGCTCCGCGGGACCCCCCACATTGGCTGCGTGGAAGGAAAACATGGACTGGAATATGTTCAGGGAAAAGACGGTATATTGCGCTAGAGGGCGCCCTCGGAAGTGGCATGCCATTTGGGGGCGGTGGAACCAATATAGGGGGGGGCATTTGCCTTGCCCCTGATCTGGATCCCCCCGAGGAGCAGCTCTCTCCTTAGCATTCTTTCCAGCTCTGTACATATGTTTTGATTGTTAATTGACTTCTTGGGCCTCTGCTTTTCCCCTTTTTCCTCTTATCACAGCGCTGTGACTGATAGACGAAGGGGGTCCGGTCTCCCCTGAGGGGCAATCACCAGGTTTATTCAGTGTACTTCGCCTTGCTTGGGTTTGGTTTGTGTTTGTGTTTATTTAAAATGGAACCTTTTTGTTTCTCCTTTCTATGCACTGTGGATGCTTCTCTGTATTGCTCTCTTGAAGCTGCCGCACCTCCGGGTTGTCGGCTGAATAGCTGTGTCCTCATTTTTGATGAATAAAGGTTTTTTAAAAAAAAAAGAAAAAAAAAATGCCCAAATGTAATGCAGGTTTTAGATTACCTGACTTTTTTCATTACCATACATCTTTTATTTTAAAACAAAGTTCCATATGGTTTAACCATTCCTTTTTAAGTAATCCACCTATTTGGCTTCTTATCGATAAATCAATAGTAAAACCAATTCCACTACCCACTTTGTTTACCATGTCTAATAAATCCCCATTTTTTCGTAAATCTGTTATTCTTAAATCCACTAAACTGATTTTTAATGATTTAGATTCAATTTTTCAGTCACCCATGTTCAATAAAGAAGACATGTCATTATGGCATAACCCAGTCAACAAATTAAATAGAAATATCAGTTTCTGGTACTCATGGATATATTTTCTCTAGTATATTTTATCTTAAAGATGTCTATTACAACAATGCTTTCATATCATTAGAGACTTTACAAACAAAATTTAGTTTACCTCAGTCAGACCTTTCCAAATATGAATATTTGTGTAATTCGATTTTAGATTCTTTTCCATATGCTATTCCTTCTAATGTTAAATCTGATGTATCGATTTATATTCAAACTGTTTCCACTTTATCTCATGGGGTTTCTATTTTATATTAAAAATTATCTATTTCTCTAGGAACCAATATTAATATGATTTCGGTATTTTGGAATAATGTACTTTCAACCTCCTTTTCTACTGATGCATGGAAAGATATTTGGCTTAATAATATTTCTGGTTGGTTGCCTGTCTCGCTTTATCAAACGAACTCTTATATTTTATTCAACTGTTTATGGACTCCATTACGTTTATTTCAAGCTAAACTTCTTCAGTCTTCAACTTGTTGGCACTGCAAATTACATACTGGTACATTACAACATATGCTTTTTGATTGTCCTTTAGTTTTTACATTTTGGACTGAAGTTTGGGATATTATAAAAAAGATATAAAATATTCATGATGTTGTTTCATTCAAAATGTTAATCTGCAAATCTGTTATTCTCTCACAATATATAAATGACTTAGAAGGTAAACTATTTAATTTTCTACTATCAGCTTCTTTAAAATCCATTACATTCTGTTGGAAAGATGTTTCGCTATTGTCAGTTCATGCTTGGTAGTCATGGGTTATTTTTACAAGAAGAGGAGCTCAGTTATCCTTGACGGGTATTAATCCTAATTCTAACTCCTATCACTCTTTTTGGAAACCTGTTGATATATATTTATCTTCTTAATTATATATTTATATCTATTTATAGCTAGTTTTTTATTGCTATTATGGTAGACCAATATCCTCACTATATTAGCTCTATTTTAAAGTTAATGCAATGTTTTTATAGCTGTTTCCTTTCCTCCCTTTTTATTTTTCAATGAATATATTTACTGATGTTTACCTACTGTAATTCAATTGATGTTCTTGTATCTTTATATTGTGATTAGGTATTTTCTCTCAATATTATTTTTTCTGTATTGTCTCTGTTTATTGCTTAATATGAAAACTCAATAAAATATTTTGAACACAAAAAAAAAAGAACTCGATGATGAGGGGGATATCTCGAAACCTGTCAGAGGATGCTTGTTTCTGGTCCAGGGAGGACCTGGCTTCGCAGTTCGGTCTGGACTGTTCCCATGAAGCACAGGGTCAAGACTGATTTGTTTATGGTTGGGTCTAACCTGGTGTTGGATGGTGAGCAAGAGAACAATAGATTTAACCCCAATCTCTTGACTGGGGGTGAATATTTGATTTGTTCCGCATTCCGTTCATGACTTTTGTGTCTTTTGCTGATAATGTTAGCAACTTGAGAGCAGCACCAGGATAGGTTGGAGTGGGCTTCCTTGACGCTCCATCAGGATCTGGTTGCCTGTGCCTGCTCTCCACCCAGATGTCTAAGACAGTTGAGGGGAGAGGTTTCAAATGTGCGTGCCAGGCTGGCTGTCACAAGACATCCAGGCAAAGTGACATGAGCAGTTTAAACTGGAGAAGCCAGCAACACTGCTTCCTGCTGCCGATCAGCAGCAATGGCCCCGCCCGACGCTGCCACTCAGCTTGGCTGAAATAGTAAATAAAATGGTAATGATATCTCTTCATTACCATTTTATTTTTCAGACTTGCTGCACTGTCATCGGGAAGGGTGGGTTGGCACTCCTCCGCCCCAACAGACGAACCGCCACTGATCATATTATAGCACTGTACTGAGAAGTAGTTGTTTAAAAGTTTTTAAACATGAACCATTGGTGAACTAAGAGGCAAAACACTTTTCATGTAAACCTTGAACATGGTCCAGATTATCTTAGAGCAACATTATAGATCATTAAATCAAAAACAATAGGTTTTTGTATGATTGGTATTCTGCACTCACATATTTGAAAGTGTTATCTCATCTGATCATGAAGAAATAATGGTTTTGGTGAAATAAAATATTTACCTAAAATCACACAATTTAAGAAGGGATTTGTGATTCATCCAGATTTTCTGGTTTTACTTTGTACAAATCAGCCGGTCAAGTATATCTATTTGTCTTTTCTATTATTAAGGCTCTATTTTTACATTTTTCTGCAGGTTTTTTTTTAGCTCAAACTTGGCCTGAAGGAGTTGGACTGCTTGACACGATCACCAGTCACATTACACAAGGTCACCATTAATTGTTTATAGCGATGGGAAGATTAAAGGATTTGCCCAAATCATAGGATGTTGATCTGATGCTGAGACTTGAACCTGGTTCCCCAGTTCTAAAATTAACAACTCTGGCTGTAACGCCACATCCAGTTTACAGAGAGAGTGGTAGGCAAAAGCCACATGAACACTTGACTCACTATGGGTGTGAAGTTTCCATATGACCTTGAGCCGAGTCAAAGCCAGGCTTCAGACTAGATCCTGGCTCCAGCTTTCAGTGGCTCGCGCACTTTTGATTTGTTTGGCTAATGAAAGTTTATCATTCATCGGCATGCTAAGGTTTTTTGTGGTAGTTGCAGGTGTAGGCCAGACCCCAGCACGAAAGACCACCAAGGCAATGACCAAACCGAGGTCTCCTGTCTGAAGATGAGACCTCTGTCTTGCCTCCATAGAGCTTTAGACAGTTTGTTCTCGACCACTTGGAGGCTTTGTTCACGCAGGCAATAAAGTTGACTTGTGTTTCAGAATGTTAGTGAAGACAGACATCAGGAGCTCAGCTATAGCGGATCATCCTAGATATTAAAAGGGATTGGGCTCAGTGAGGATCCTTGTGGAACACCAAAGTTCATAGAAGCAGCAGGAAGGAAGCAAGATGAACAGCTGAAGAGTGATCAGAGGGGAGCCTCTTCAATGCTTGCGGACGCCTACGGCAAGAACACAAGTTCATAAACAGATTTAGATCCAATGTAGGCCTCATGTTACCAACACTTGATAAGGGTTCCACAGTAGTTTTAAATCCAGGGAATAGGCTTGGAGTGAACCCAGTTCAGTCACTGGCCTGCATGTGCTTCTCCTGCCAACTCACTGCTTCAAAGCGCTCCCTGCCGATTCCTTGGCATCTCAGGGAAGGTTACGTCTGGCGGCTGGTGCTGCCATTTATCTTTGGTGGTAGAACAGGTGGTTCCTGTGTTAGACTGCAGGTGCAGCGTCATGACTTGAAGGTAGTTAGTCAGCATGTTGTGTTGGCCTGCAAAGAGCCTGAACTCAGTCTTTGCTATTTGTCTCTCTGTATCTTCAATTCGAAACATTGCACCAATTGTCTCTCTAGCTTTTTGTGGTGTCTTTAGTTATTGTGTATCATGAGATGACAGCACTGCTGGGTGTTTGATCTAGAGTACACGCGGTGTGTTCTGTGAGCTGTTTCCTTTTGATGGAAGTGAATCTGGCTGGTGATGCTTGCTCTGCTGGGACGTTTTCTAAAGCGCAGCATGGGAAGTGAGGCTCTGCGATGATGGCTGGGTTTCCACTTGTTTGTCTGCACAGCAGAACATGATATACATCAGTACATTTCAATGAATGCTGTCAGCAACGGCGAGACATCAGGAAAACAAAGAAATGCCTCTGTGCGATGTAACTGCACGTCACAGCACAGAGGTGCTGGTGCTCTTTCTGTTGTGTCTCTTTTTTGAGGGTAAGTTAACACCCAGAGACAGATCAATGCACTGTTTACCCTTTAGATACTATTTGTGTATTAGGGGACCTAGTTTGTTTTCATCATTTGGGTAAGGCATGTTATAAATCATACTGCTTTCGTTTATCAGTTTGTGTTCCTGTGTCATTTCCTACATAACATAGGGGAGACCATCTTTGCAAATATGCCAGCCTACACTCTTGTTCTGCCAAACCATGTTCTAAAATGGTCATCTGTAGGGATGTATTTTGAAGTACCTCATTTTTGTGGTTGTCCTGTGACCAAGGGCTGGGTTTAGGGCTGGCAGACAGGTAATCCAGCAAAAATGGACTTCATAATGCACTTGTAATAAGGCTGGACAGGATATCCAGGATGTTTGTGACAACCCTAAATCTGGTCATAAGTTTTGAATGAATTTTGCAAAGCGTGTTTTGGAAGGAAAAGCTGTTTCATCAATTGAATATCGTTTTACTTTATAGGGAGCGACCTATTATTTCATTCAGAAAAGCATGTTATCCATCTTAATGTTAACCGAATATAACTGCAAAAAATACCCTCACACTTATGTATAAAACTATAACAATGTCTCCGAAAATATAACGTAGTAGCCAGAGTATTGGGTTTGCCAGTGCTTGTTTCGCTGGGAGCCAGCACAGTGCTTCTGAACAGGAGTTGTGTGGCCCAGCTCACTCAGATATGACCTAGCCTGGATGCAAGATTCTGGGTTCTTTGCAGCCGTCCCTCCCTGCCCTCCTCGGACGCCTGCCGACGCTGACCGTCCTGCAGCCCCTGCTTCCGGGATCTGCCTCGCTTGTTACTGAAAGAAAATGCAAAGATGTTGGCTCCCGCGGAGTTGTATTGTGTTGTATTTGGGACATTTCTCTCGCACTAACTACCTGTGCATGGGGCTGTGAAGCACTTACATAGATGGGTATCCCGTTACTGGAGAGCGTTATCAAGCGCGTGGAATTGGAGTACTTCTCCGTTCTTTTCTTTATGATATCACCGTACTATCCGGGTAATATACTTTGACCCATCGCTCTATAGACTTAGTCTCTATGACATCTGTATAGATTTTTCATGATTCTAGTGTCTTTCGTGACCTAGACTTACTTCTGTAGCCATACTTGCTGTGCTACATATCTGTATATTTGGATTTCATCGTCTTCTTTTTACACCTATAGCCTTGAAAAAGTCTAATGTACCAAAAAGTACGGACGAAACACGTGTTGGCTGTGTTCATTTTGAAGTTTGGTTCAGCTATCCAATAAAAGAATATTTTCAACTATATTACGTGGACCTTTCATCTGATACTGTCTGAACTGTGGACTTCCTTAGATCATCTTTGGACATATACACATGTCTATTTCACTCTGAATAACGCAGGTCTTTTATTATTGGTTATTCAGTTGTACCTTCTATGTACTATTTATGGTTGTGCTGAAATAGCTCTATTTTATAGATGGGTATCATGCTATACTGTTGCAGTTGAAAGTGTGTTGTCTTTGTTTTCAACCTATGTGGAAAGAGCTTCCATGTTGTGCCTGATGGTCACCAAGGTGCTGTTAGCGTGTTATGGGATGCAGCTCTTAGCAGTGTGATGGAAGAAGACATGTGTGGGATAGTCTTGCTGTTCATGTTCAGGCTGGCAGCTGTGAGGGCCTCTGCAGGTCCCTTTATGGTAATTCCTATGAGGATAATCCACTCAGAGTGTTGGTTCAGCAGGACCTCCATTCTTAGATAGTTTGTGTCATGTTTCTGGTCCTGAGCAGAAGCAGGGTGGGGGAACACACGGTAGAGTTTGTTGTTATCATTCCATATCTTAAGGTCATTCTGAGAAGTCAAGAGTCAGTGTGTAGTTGTCGGGCCCTGCAGGAGTGGACTAGATTAAAGTCCTCGTTCCCCACCCGTTCTCACTGACCAGCAGCGCGACATCCTTCTAATGCCGTCTATGTGAACTGCAACCGACTGCCCGATCGCAAAGTGTGATGGAACCAGTACTAGCGTGGGTCAGGGGGGTTATATATTGGATGGCCTTGAAATTGCCTACATATAGAGCTTACTAACCCTGATGAGGCTTTGAAGCACTTCACGCCGGGCAGTAGGCTGCTCTGAAATCCAAGGTTAGTGTTTTTTCAGTAGTTATTGGGATTAGGTGTGTGCTCCAAGGAAACCAGTCCATGCAGTTACTCTACTTTATATGTTGTAGATTAAAGTAATAAGATTTAGGGGTGATCTTTAGGGTTTCTTTTACTTTTTTTTTCTTTTTACAAATCTAAGATCTTTTTGTTGAAGGGCAAATGAAGACAGGGGCAGCTCTACCCCAAAGTGTGCTGACGATCTGAGCTGAGGAGAGAGGGGGACAAACACGGGGTGGAAAGTCTGCTACCGTTCAGAAGGAGGGGCTCAAGCTGAGCGAATAATTCACTTTTAAGATCGTCCTGGGAAGAGCTGGGGCAGCTCTGCTCTGTACATAAGAGCCCCCTTTTGCAACATTATGTCTGCTCGAGGCTTTGTGTGCCAGACGGACACAGCAACCTGTCACTTCCACCAAGAGGTGTGCAGGAACAAAACATCATGGAAGCCACGAACTATCCAGAAAGAGACCAAGGTGCCTCTCTGGACCCTGCAGGAAGGGAGCACAGGGCCTTCTCTCGACCCTGCAGGAAGGGAGCTCGGGCCTCCTCTGGACCCTGCAGGAAGAGAGCACAGTGCCTCTTCTGGGCCCTGCAGGAAGAGAGCACAGTGCCTCCTCTGGGCCCTACAGGAAGAGAGCACAGTGCCTCTTCTGGGCACTGCAGGAAGAGAGCACAGTGCCTCCCCCCCGACTCTGCAGGAAGGGAGCACGGGGCCTTCTATGGACCCTGCAAGAAGAGAGCACGGTGCCTCTCTGGACCCTTCAGGAAGAGACTACGGTGCCTCCTTAGGAAGAGAGCACTGTGCCTCCTCCTGACCCTCAAGGAAGGGAGCACTATGGCTTCTCATGAAGAGCACACTGTGCCTCCTCCGGACCCTGCAGACAGAGACCACGGTGCCTCCTCAGGAAGAGAGCACTGTGCCTCCTCTGAACCCTACAGTAAGAGTTCACAGTGCCTCCTCGGGAAGAGAATCTGTGCCTCATCTGAACCCTAAAGTAAGAGAGCACGGTGCCTCCTCATGCAGAGTGCATGGTGCCTCCTTCGGACCCTACAGGAACCTCTGGGCCATGCAAGAAGGGAGCACAATGCCTCCTTATGAAGATGGCATGGGGCCTCCTCCGGACACTGCTGGAAGGGAGCACGGTGCCTCTTCAGGAAGAGAGCACGGTACCACCTCTGGAACCTGCAGAAAGGGAGCACAGTGCCTCTTCATGAAGAGTGCATAGTGCCTCCTCTGGCCACAGCAAGAAGAGAGCACAGTGCCTCCTCATTAGGAGTGCACAGTGCCTTTTCTGCACCCTGCAGAAAGAGAGCACAGTGCCTCCTTCAGACCCTGCATGAAGAGAGCACGGTGCCTCTTCAGGAAGAGAGCACTGTACCGCCTCTGGATCCTGCAGGAAGAGAGCACAGTGGCATCTGTGGACCCAGCAGGAAGAGAGCACTGTTCCTCTTTAGGAAGAGAGCACAGTGCCTCATTTGAGAGCACAGTGCCTCCTCATTAAGAGTGCACAGTGCCTCCTCTGGACCCTGCAGAAAGAGAGCACAGTGGCTTCTGTGGACCCAGAGGAAAGAGAATAAGGTGACTCCTTTGGACCCAGCTATAAGAGGGCACAGTGCCTCCTCTGGACCCTGCAGGAAGAGAGCACTGTGCCGCCTTAGAAAGAGAGCACTGTTCCTCCTCTGAGAACACAGTGCCTTCTCTCGAGCCAACAGACACCAGTAGGAAGAGAGAACGGTGCCTTCTCTGAGAGCACAGTGACTTCTCATGAAGACTGCATGATACCTCCTCTGGACCCTGTAGGAAGGTAGCACAGTGCTTAATTAGGAAGAGACCACAGTGCCTTCTCTGAGAGCACAGTGCCTCCTCCGGACCCTGCAAGAAGAGAGCACAGTGCTTCCTCAGGAGCCTGCAGGAAGAGACTACAGTGCCTCTTCAGGAAGAGAGCACTGTGCCTCCTCCAGACCCTGCAAGAAGAGAGCACGGTGGTTCCTCATGAAGAGTGCATGGGGTCTTCTCGGGACCCTGCAGGAAGAGACCACGGTGTGTCCTCTGGACCCTGCAAAAAGGGAGCACGATGCCTCTTCAGGAAGAGAGCATGGTTCCTGTGAGAAGTTGGCCTGATATATGCTGTCCACTAATTATAGTGGGCACCTTGTATCAGTCCAAACAACCCCTTATTGGTTATAGCTTAAAGACAAACTTTATTGAAAGCTATCCTAGTGGTAACTATGGAGAGCAGCCTTCAGGCTAAGTCTTGAAGGAATGTAAAGCAGCTTGTTTTACCAGTCTATAATCTCTTAAGTCACTAAATGAAAGATATCCACACCAGGTATATATATAAAATATATGTATTTATTACTAAACACCCCCTCCTAGTCTCATTATGAGAGTAGAGGTCAAAACACATAAGTTACACTTCAATAATCACAGTAAAATAGCACAAATACACGTCAGGCCATAGGGGCGAGCCAAACCATATACTAAAATAGTGGTAGAAGAACCACGACTTGACTAGACACAATGTCTAGAGCCTGTATAATCGCTGGGACCCCAAGGAACCACCCAAGGTAGTGACACAGGGGACCCACGGAGGCCGTGTGCGGTGTGTGAATACAGCCGCGAGCTCCCGTTAGCTTCTATGGGAAAAGTCGTGGTTAGATTTTTAAAGATTAGGGACACTTAGAAATGAGTCAGGACCAAACCCTTTTGGACTTAGGAAGTTCTAGGGCTAGCACCCACGGGAGCACCGGAGTACTCGAGTTACCTCACCAAGGGAAGCCGGGTGCATAGGTCTCTTTTGGTGTTGGGTCGCGTCGTCGATTTCAATTGGAGCTGGCGAAGAAGTGCTGCTGCCGTGAAG
The DNA here is from genome assembly GCF_964204655.1 of Triturus cristatus. Lineage (NCBI taxonomy): Eukaryota > Metazoa > Chordata > Amphibia > Caudata > Salamandridae > Triturus > Triturus cristatus. Next base: position 80,175,850 of record NC_140590.1, on the reverse strand, counting down.
ATGCGAAGTGTCCGAAGAGATCCAAGCCTGGATCGAAGATGAGAAGAACCTGACAGCAGAGGGGACAGAGTCTGGGTCACTAGTCAGTGACCAGGAAGGCGATGGACAGATGCCGACAGATGTTGGGTGATTTCAGGTGAAAGAGGTGAAGCTTGACTCTTCAGCCACGAAGACCAGGAGGCGTCGAGGATGATCAGGAGCAGGATTCGAGCTGTCCCACAAAGGATGTCGAGTGCTGCAGCACCGGTGCCCGGATTGGACACTACAAGCCTTGGCAACAGCAACCCACGCAGAAACGAGAAAGATGCTTTGGTGCAGACCAGAAAGGTCTGTGGGACTTACCACTTGGTAGGAAGTCGGGGCATGTCTGGCGCAACCAGGAAAGCTCAAGGAGATTAAATGTTACCCCCACAGGGACCCACCAGTCAACGGACCAGGGATTGCGAAGGGAACTCAAAACAAAACACAAAATGGCGGCCCACGGGTCACTCGGAATGACCAGGCCAACAATCTTTGGTGGATTCAGTGCTCGAGGTGGTGGCTACAAGTCAGACAAGAGACGTCGATAAGTTAATGCACTTGCAGAAATGCACGGTGACCAGGAGTTCCGGTTCCATGCTACTCACGAGGGCTGTGGGTCTCAGCTTTGCTGGGGACTCGGGTCTGCCTCTGATATGTCTGGAAATCCTCTTCCTGGGCTGCAAATACTTTGGAGTCCGGCGGGAGCTTCGATAATGGAGACCGGCAAATTGCTTCGTTGGTCCCTGCCAAGCAGGGGAGTCACTCCTTGACCCCAAAGGAGATTTCTTCAGTCCTCTGGTCTTTAGCAGAGCGTCGAAGGTCCAGGATTTGGCTTCAGAGTTTTGTCCAGGGTAATCTAAACTTCTGGTTACAGAGGTTCCTTACTTATACCTAAGGAAGGGGTTGGACTGGCTCTGGGGACCCACCTATGGGAGGGTTTGAAAAGAGGTGTGGCTACACCCATTTCCTCTGTCCAGTTTCATGCCAGAGCAGGGGCTGGAAGCTCCTGAACCGGTCTGAACTTGACTATGCACAGGGACACCAAATGTACCCCCAGTGCAGGACTTTAAAGCACTCTTTGAATGATCTCACCCAGCCCCAATACACATAATCCTGTCTGGGAGGTGGTTACACCTCCCTGTGACAGGAAACCTATTGCCCAGGCCTCTCCTGCCGGAGTTTCTGTCAGCAGTAGGAGGCCAGACTTGTGTCTGTGGCTGCAGCATCTATTTTGTGATGCCAGGGCTCTATTAAGTTTCTACCGTGTATACCAGTGCTGTCATGTCTCTCCCTCTAGAAGGGTGAGATCATACTCCCACACCAGTTACTGGTGTGGGGGTATGATTCCAAGATGTTTGACACCAAACACGATATGTTTCCGTGCAGCCAGTCCAAAGTTAGCTTTTACCGTTTGGTTATAATGCACTTAAGAGTATATGGTCAAGCTGTACTACTGACAACCCCGGAGAAGAGATTACAAAGACTGCAGAGAGGCTCAGCTCATGCCTGGGCACCCCCTCACATATAACCAAGCACCCTGCCTTCAGGATTGATAAGGCCTGCCAGAGGGGTGACTGATAGGTTTGTATCTGCAGTATAGGGTGAGATATAGTGAACCTATATCTCAGTAGGGGGTGCATGCACCACCTTACCCAGTGCTGAGGTAGCAGACCTGTGGTGTCATTTTGGGTGGCTTTCCAGGGGTGGCATAATACATGCTTCAGCCCCTGGTAGGCCTCTGGGGTACCTATGCCCTGGGAACATAGTATACCATATACTAGGGACTTATAAGGGCACCTCAGATCCAATCTGAACTGTACCTAAAGTACATGGAATCATTTTAGAGAGGAAGCAGCTAGGCTGGGGCCCTGAATAGCAGGGTCCCAGCCAGACTAAACTTGATAAACAGTGAAACACCAGCAAAAAGTGGAGGTAAACATGTGAAGCACATACTACTCTCCTACAATTCCCTCTCATGGCAAGTGCACAATACCTCCTCCTGACCCTGTAGAAAGAAAGCACAGTGCCTCCTCATGAAGTGTGCACAGTGCCACCTCTGGACCCTGCAGAAAGAGAGCACAGTGGCTTCCGTGGACCCAGCAGGATGAGAGCAAGGTGCCTCATTTGGACCCAGCTGTAAGAGAGCACAGTGCCTCTTCTGGACCCTGCAGGAAGAGAGCACTATGCTTCCTCTGAGAGCGCAGTGCCTCCTCTCGACCCAACGGAAAGAGAGGGCAGTGCCTCCTCTGATGCAGTAGGAAGAGAGCACTGTGCCTCCTCTGACAGCACAGTGCCTCCTCTCGACCCAACAGAAAGAGAGGGCAGTGCCTCCTCTGACGCAGTAGGAAGAGAGCACTGTGCCTCCACTGACAGCACAGTGCCTCCTCTCGACCCAACAGAAAGAGAGGGCAGTAGGAAGAGAGCACTGTGCCTCCTTCGAACCCTGCAGGAAGAGAGCAAGGTACCACCTCTGGACCCTGCAGGATCAAACCACGGTGCCTTCTCAAGAAAAAAGCACAGTGCCTCGTCTCAAACCAGATGGAACAGAGCACAGCACCTCCTCTGGACCCATCAGAAAGAGAGGACGTGCCTGAGTTTTAAGAGGGGAAAATATCACCCTTTTCTAGGTTTACTGCTGTCTTCCATTTTCTGCCCTAGTGATCTGAAAAAGACAATGTATTGTGGCAATTAGTACAGTAAAAAGACATTCCAGATGACCCTTTCTGATTCACTTCCTTCATCCACAGCATAACTGCCACACGCATTGATTATTTCAACGCATCACTATATTGAAGATGGGTAAGCGCTTCCTTTTATAGTCGTGTCATTGCACTCTCCTTGTCCATTTTTTGGACTGCACATGATGCCACAATACCTAGTCTTTTCCAGATCTCTTAAAATATTGATTTCTGGACTACGAGCCTTTGGGCCCTTCTACGGGTGTACCACTTGCGGATTCAATATCAAGTCCTGCCATTGCATCGCTGAAGGTCAGACTGTGCTTCTTCAGCTACAGAGAGAGCTGAATGTCCTCCAACCTCCATTTTTTAATTGTAAATAGACTTTTCCTTTTTTAGGTTGCTCCTCTTCCTCTTTTTGCTGTCCTGATGAAGACCCGTATTTAAGGAGAACATTTCCCTCATCTATTAATTGGGTCGAAACGTCGACATACTTTTACAGGCCAGTATTGAATTTTCAGATCCTTATGGAGGGCGTGCATTGATTTATCAGCCACCTGTTTTTAGGATAGATATATCTTGTATATTAGAAAGTGTTCTCGGACATGTTATCACAGTGGCCTGCTAATGCTGCTGTGTTTAATGTTTTTTGTATTTTTCATATTTACTACTGTTTCCACTTTTTTGTCACTTTACACACAAGCACCTCTATGAGCACCTTTCATGCACTATATGGAGCAACCGTGAAAGCATTCAATGAATGTATGCATTACTGATTTACAAAATATAAAGTGAATCTATTTTGCAGGTTCTATGCGTTGTTGGTTTATTTTCTCTCTCTCTCACAAATCAATTTATGTTGATTAAGATACGTTAATTAATATTGTATAATTCTTTTCATTCCTGCCATTAGGACCATTTCGCTTTTTGTATCGAACTGTACCCAGGCTCTTTGATCATTTGGGCTACCCCATTCGTTTTTAATGGTTTCTCAGAGTGAGTCAGTCATGCGCACCAAGGGCAGTGCTGGGGCAGTGCACCACCACACTGGGACAGTTCAGTGTCAGTATCAGGATCAGTGCTAGATTAGAGAGCTTCGGGTCATGCAAAAGCTAACTGACAATGCCCGGGTCCCACACAAAGCCAAGTCGCAAGAACAGTGCAGGATGACAGCAATTAGGTCTCAAAGACTTAGATGACTTAGAGACAGCTTTTGATAAGACCAGAGACAGGCCTGAGAGACAGGTAAATGACTGTACACTGACCAGGCAGAGAGCAAGGCACATGTTCAAAGGATAATGCTGAATTAATGTCCCTCCGGTCTGGGAGACTTCGGTGTCAGTATCAGAGACAGCATTGGATAAGAGTACAGGCAGACCTGAGAGTGAGAGAGATGCATGTCAGTCCACAGAGCAGACAGAGTCAGGTGTAGGTTGCAAAGGGAGTGCAGGAAGAGAGGACCTCAGCTCTGAGAGTGCTAGCTGTCAGTGTCAGAGCCAATGTTGAATTAGAGTGCATCAGGCATAGGAGTGGAAGCTCACAATACCCAGTCAGAGAGGCAAGTGTAGGACCCAAGGATGGTGCCGGACGGGAGAACCACAGGCCTGAGAGAGTTAGGTAACAGCAACAGAGAGAGTGTTGGATAAGTGCACAGGTAGGCCTGGGAAACAGCCAAATGACAACAGAAGAGAGACAGGTGAAAGTTGCAGACAAAGACAGTGAGGAATAAGAGTACCACAGGCCCGAGAGAGTTAGGAATCGCTATAAGAGATGGTGTCTGATAAGAAAGCTGGAAGACCTAAGAGTCACCTAATACCAATAAACAGACCACACAGAGAGGTGTAGGAATCAAGAACTGTGCAGGATGGGAGTATCTGGGGCCTGCGAGGGAGGTGTCAGAATGAGAGGGAGTGTGGAACATGAGTACAGGCGACCTGAGAAAGAGACAGAGAGAGAGGGAAAGAGCGAGAGAGAGAGTGAGAGCTTCACAGATCAGCTAGTTGTAGAAATCAAGCACAGAGCAGGATGAGAGTACCCCACTGCTGGGAGAGCCAGGAGTCAGTATGAGAGAGAATGTTGGATGAGTGCAGACAAGCGTAAGAAATACACAAAGGCAATACAGAGAGAGAGAGTGGGTTGCCAGGACAGTGCAGGATGGAAGTACTTCAGAGGCAATGATTGAGATGCCCTCCTGTGGATTAACAATGTCCAAAACACTGTCTAGGAAACCACACATAAATGTACCAATTAAGAAAGGGGAACAGCAACCAATACCTCATTATAACCTTTGTGTGTAGTAATGTAATTAGGGGTGTACAAAGTTTTTATTATATAACTTGAGTTTTGTGAAATTCACTATTATTGGCCTTTGTGTAATTTGTGGGTTTCCTGCTTTTCCATCGGCTTTGCCATTACAGATTATTTTCCCATGCTTACTGGTATCGCAAGCTCATATTTGGAACTGCAAGCCGGTATAACTGTTTATTGCTAACACCCACGGTGCACCATTGTCCTCACTATTCTGGTCTTAGTTGTTCATGATGAAACCGCATGTGCATATTATTTTCGTGCAAGAGTTTGAATCGCAAAATCAATGCATTATCCTCATCCTGCTTCCACTCTCTCCACCGGCTTCAAAAGACATTCAGATGGATCCCCACAGAATCCAGAAAGATGGTCACCCATGCACTCATAACCAGCAGACTTGACTACGGCAATCCACTCTATGCCGACGTCACACAGAAATAGCGCAGGAAACCACAGTGCATTCAAAACACTGCAGCCAGACTGGTCCTCGACATCCTCCGCTGCAGCCACATAACACTACACCTCCGACAACTCGACTGGCTCCCAATCAACAAGAGAATCACCTTCAAGCTCGTTGCACATGCCTACAAAGCTCTCCATGATGAAAAAGCAGAATATCAGAACCACCGCCTTGCATTCCACACACTTGCAAGAAAACACCACTCCTCCCAACTCGCCCTGGCCTCTGTCCCATGGATCCACGACACCAGAAACAGAGGAAGACACTTCTCCTGCATCACTGCCAAGACCTAGAACACCCTGAACCTCCACACCCAGACGGATCAGCAGCCCCCTCCACCTCTCCCCCACTGCCTTGAGACCCTCACGGGTGAGTAGCCATGCTATATAAACTCCTGATTGATTGATTGAGAGGTCGTTCTGTGCTGAAGTTAGATATGCCATTTTCTTGAGTGTTGTAAGGCAGAGATTCCCAGCAGGATCGATCAAATCTGCCTTTCGTCTTTGAAATGGGTGAAAGGAGATCAAGAGTCACAACGTGATGTACTACATGTAACGTTGGTTCACCGGCTGTAGGCTAATGCTTCGAAACTGGCACGGAGCGCGAGTCAAAAATACTAAGTCCCAGTTTTACTAAAATCTCACGTAACTCTGTGCAGCAGCCAGAAATGCTGTGCTACATTACATGAGACGGAGAGAGCAGGAGAGCGCTATATTTACAGAAATATGGCACTCTCCTCTCTTCTCCCTTGTGCCGGTGCTGAAATTTGCTGCCGTGAGCCATGCACACACCGTTGCACCATAGTGCAAGGGTGTCTGTGTGAGTCCAGCATAGGTTTTGTACTGGAAGGATTCCCTTCTCCGCATTAGTGTATATTTGAAACGGGTGCTGTTTTTTGACGCAAAAGCACTGTCTACTTTCTTAAGTAAATAGGGTTTTGCATCAATAACCTTGAGTGGTTGCATGGGAATGCCCATGTACCACCCATTTAATGCCCCCTTGGCACTAAGTACTTTCAAGTGAATTTCCAGCGCGAAATAAGTTTTGCGCTAAAAATTAAGTTGGTTAAAAAAATGGCGTTGATTTGCATCACTTTTGTAAAGCAAACCCAGAGCAAAATCGTAGTACAAATACTTAGGGCCATTTTTTGAATCCACGCAGCGAGGTACATGCACAATACAACTGAAAAATGAAATTTATGAAGCCATGCAAGGCCACTTTGCGTGGCTTGGACTAGCCTCAGAAATCTCAAGTAAAGCTTGTGGGAGTATCGCTGTGCTGCAGTACTCTGCACTCAGGAGGCATTCCATGGGCATTGCATGGGTGTTCCCACACAACTCCCATGGTTTTTGTTGCATTCCCTGATTTACCAGAACTGATAGACCTGGGAATGGGCCAAAAAGATACGCCCTCCCAGGAGAGGCGTAACGAGAAGAAATATCTTTATCTCCTCGCTACTTCCGCAGCACACATAGAAAGAGGCCTCTCAGGATTATTTTTGCCTCTTCCTGCACAAAATGGATTCTGCATGCAACACAGGCATCCTTGCTCCATGGTGCAAGGGTGCCGACATTGGTGCTAGGCAGCCAAACCAGCGGCAGTGCAGGGAATGAGGCAGGTATGCACCATATAATGTTAAATACGGTGCACTGTGTGACAATGTCATAAATATGCCCCTTAGTATAGTAAGAGCGCAGTTTCAATAGCAGCAAATTTTTTTCAGTATGTGATGCTACAGAAATAATAAATACTTTTTTCTGTAATGAAAATAAATGATTGCTAAAAAGGTGGCTGGACGGCAAACAGGTCTCAGCCACGGTGTGTATCGATGGGCTTTAATAATGTCCAGACCTACGTGTCACCCCTTGTGCTGGTTCCTATTTGATGCACAGAGTGTTTTCAGAATGTGAACAAACACTTGCAAAAGCTCAATTAAAAACCTGGTATAGCGCCTCGTATTGATTCTGCACGGTGGTACCTTTGTGAGTGGGAGTACTGCAAAAAGAGAGACATCTCTGGTTACGAGTAGCCCTTCCTGCTTTCTTACCCTCGCACTGAGTCTGCACCATGGCTCCTTCGTGAGTGTGAGCCCTGCAAAGTGAGAGACATCTCTGGTTAGGAGTGGCCCTTCCTGCTTTCTTACCCTCGCACTGAGTCTGCACCTTGGCACCTTAGTGAGTGTGAGCCCTGCAAAGTGAGAGACATCTCTGGTTAGGAGTGGCCGTCCCTGCTTTCTTACCCTCGTACTGAGTCTGCACCATGGCACCTTCGTGAGTGTGAGCCCTGCAAAGTGAGAGACATCTCTGGTCAGGAGTGGCCCCTCCCTGCTTTCTTACCCTCGTACTGAGTCTGCACCGTGGCACCTTCATGAGTGTGAGCCCTGCAAAGTGAGAGACATCTCTGATTACGAGTAGCCCTTCCTGCTTTCTTACCCTCGCACTGAGTCTGCACCGTAGCACCTTCATGAGTGTGAGCCCTGCAAAGTGAAAGACATCTCTGGTTAGGAGTGGACCTCCCTGCTTTCTTACCCTCCCACCTAGTCTGCACCATGGCACCTTCGTGAGTGTAAGCCCTGCAAAGACAGAGAGATCTCTGTTTAGGAGTGGCCCTCCCTTCTTTCTTACCCTCTCACTGAGTGACCTGGTAAAGAGAGCGAGATCTCTGTTTAGGAGTGGCCCTCCCTGCTTTCTTACCCTCTCACTGAGTGACCTGGTAAAGAGAGAGACATCTCTGTTTAGGAGTGGTCCTCCCTGCTTTCTTACCCTCTCACTGAGTGACCTGGTAAAGAGAGAGAGATCTCTGTTTAGGAGTGACCCTCCCTGCTTTCTTACCCTCGCACTGAGTCTGCACTGTGGCACCTTCGTGAGTGTGAGCCCTGCAAAGTTAGAGACATCTCTGGTTAGGAGTGGCCGTCCCTGCTTTCTTACCCTCGTACTGAGTCTGCACCATGGCACCTTCGTGAGTGTGAGCCCTGCAAAGTGAGAGACATCTCTGGTCAGGAGTGGCCCCTCCCTGCTTTCCTACCCTTGTACTGAGTCTGCACCGTGGTACCTTCATGAGTGTGAGCCCTGCAAAGTGAGAGACATCTCTGATTACGAGTAGCCCTTCCTGCTTTCTTACCCTCGCACTGAGTCTGCACCGTGGCACCTTCATGAGTGTGAGCCCTGCAAAGTGAGAGACATCTCTGATTACGAGTAGCCCTTCCTGCTTTCTTACCCTCGCACTGAGTCTGCACCGTGGCACCTTCATGAGTGTGAGCCCTGCAAAGTGAAAGACATCTCTGGTTAGGAGTGGACCTCCCTGCTTTCTTACCCTCCCACCTAGTCTGCACCATGGCACCTTCGTGAGTGTAAGCCCTGCAAAGACAGAGAGATCTCTGTTTAGGAGTGGCCCTCCCTTCTTTCTTACCCTCTCACTGAGTGACCTGGTAAAGAGAGCGAGATCTCTGTTTAGGAGTGGCCCTCCCTGCTTTCTTACCCTCTCACTGAGTGACCTGGTAAAGAGAGAGACATCTCTGTTTAGGAGTGGTCCTCCCTGCTTTCTTACCCTCTCACTGAGAGACCTGGTAAAGAGAGAGAGATCTCTGTTTAGGAGTGGCCCTCCCTGCTTTCTTACCCTCTCACTGAGTGACCTGGTAAAGGGAGAGAGATCTCTGTTTAGGAGTGGCCCTCCCTGCTTTCTTACCCTCTCACTGAGTGACCTGGTAAAGGGAGAGAGATCTCTCTTTAGGAGTGGCCCTCCCTGCTTTCTTACCCTCTCACTGAGTGACCTGGTAAAGGGAAAGAGATCTCTGTTTAGGAGTGGCCCTCCCTGCTTTCTTACCCTCTCACTGAGTGACCTGGTAAAGGGAGAGAGATCTCTGTTTAGGAGTGGCCCTCCCTGCTTTCTTACCCTCTCACTGAGTGACCTGGTAAGGAGAGAGACATCTCTGTTTAGGCGTGGTCCTCCCTGCTTTCTTACCCTCTCACTGAGTGACATGGTAAAGAGAGAGAGATCTCTGTTTAGGAGTGGCCCTCCCTGCTTTCTTACCCTCTCACTGAGTGACCTGGTAAAGGGAGAGAGATCTCTGTTTAGGAGTGGCCCGCCCTGCTTTCTTACCCTCTCACTGAGTGACCTGGTAAAGGGAGAGAGATCTCTGTTTAGGAGTGGCCCTCCCTGCTTTCTTACCCTCTCACTGAGTGACCTGGTAAAGAGAGAGACATCTCTGTTTAGGCGTGGTCCTCCCTGCTTTCTTACCCTCTCACTGAGTGACCTGGTAAAGAGAGCGAGATCTCTGTTTAGGAGTGGCCCTCCCTGCTTTCTTACTCTCTCACTGAGTGACCTGGTAAAGAGAGAGACATCTCTGTTTAGGAGTGGTCCTCCCTGCTTTCTTACCCTCGCACTGAGTCTGTACTGTGGCACCTTCGTGAGTGTGAGCCCTGCAAAGTTAGAGACATCTCTGGTTAGGAGTAGCCCTTCCTGCTTTCTTACCCTCGCACTGAGTCTGCACCGTGGCACCTTCATGAGTGTGAGCCCTGCAAAGTGAGAGACATCTCTGATTACGAGTAGCCCTTCCTGCTTTCTTACCCTCGCACTGAGTCTGCACCGTGGCACCTTCATGAATGTGAGCCCTGCAAAGTGAAAGACATCTCTGGTTAGGAGTGGACCTCCCTGCTTTCTTACCCTCCCACCTAGTCTGCACCATGGCACCTTCGTGAGTGTAAGCCCTGCAAAGACAGAGAGATCTCTGTTTAGGAGTGGCCCTCCCTTCTTTCTTACCCTCTCACTGAGTGACCTGGTAAAGAGAGCGAGATCTCTGTTTAGGAGTGGCCCTCCCTGCTTTCTTACCCTCTCACTGAGTGACCTGGTAAAGAGAGAGACATCTCTGTTTAGGAGTGGTCCTCCCTGCTTTCTTACCCTCTCACTGAGTGACCTGGTAAAGAGAGAGAGATCTCTGTTTAGGAGTGGCCCTCCCTGCTTTCTTACCCTCTCACTGAGTGACCTGGTAAAGGGAGAGAGATCTCTGTTTAGGAGTGGCCCTCCCTGCTTTCTTACCCTCTCACTGAGTGACCTGGTAAAGGGAGAGAGATCTCTGTTTAGGAGTGGCCTTCCCTGCTTTCTTACACTCTCACTGAGTGACCTGGTAAAGGGAGAGAGATCTCTGTTTAGGAGTGGCCCTCCCTGCTTTCTTACCCTCTCACTGAGTGACATGGTAAAGAGAGAGAGATCTCTGTTTAGGAGCGGCCCTCCCTGCTTTCTTACCCTCTCACTGAGTGACCTGGTAAAGGGAGAGAGATCTCTGTTTAGGAGTGGCCCTCCCTGCTTTCTTACCCTCTCACTGAGTGACCTGGTAAAGGGAGAGAGATCTCTGTTTAGGAGTGGCCCTCCCTGCTTTCTTACCCTCTCACTGAGTGACCTGGTAAGGAGAGAGACATCTCTGTTTAGGCGTGGTCCTCCCTGCTTTCTTACCCTCTCACTGAGTGACATGGTAAAGAGAGAGAGATCTCTGTTTAGGAGTGGCCCTCCCTGCTTTCTTACCCTCTCACTGAGTGACCTGGTAAAGGGAGAGAGATCTCTGTTTAGGAGTGGCCCGCCCTGCTTTCTTACCCTCTCACTGAGTGACCTGGTAAAGGGAGAGAGATCTCTGTTTAGGAGTGGCCCTCCCTGCTTTCTTACCCTCTCACTGAGTGACCTGGTAAAGAGAGAGACATCTCTGTTTAGGCGTGGTCCTCCCTGCTTTCTTACCCTCTCACTGAGTGACCTGGTAAAGAGAGCGAGATCTCTGTTTAGGAGTGGCCCTCCCTTCTTTCTTACCCTCTCACTGAGTGACCTGGTAAAGAGAGCGAGATCTCTGTTTAGGAGTGGCCCTCCCTGCTTTCTTACCCTCTCACTGAGTGACCTGGTAAAGAGAGAGACATCTCTGTTTAGGAGTGGTCCTCCCTGCTTTCTTACCCTCTCACTGAGTGACCTGGTAAAGGGAGAGAGATCTCTGTTTAGGAGTGGCCCTCCCTGCTTTCTTACCCTCTCACTGAGTGACCTGGTAAAGGGAGAGAGATCTCTCTTTAGGAGTGGCCCTCCCTGCTTTCTTACCCTCTCACTGAGTGACCTGGTAAAGGGAAAGAGATCTCTGTTTAGGAGTGGCCCTCCCTGCTTTCTTACCCTCTCACTGAGTGACCTGGTAAAGGGAGAGAGATCTCTGTTTAGGAGTGGCCCTCCCTGCTTTCTTACCCTCTCACTGAGTGACCTGGTAAGGAGAGAGACATCTCTGTTTAGGCGTGGTCCTCCCTGCTTTCTTACCCTCTCACTGAGTGACATGGTAAAGAGAGAGAGATCTCTGTTTAGGAGTGGCCCTCCCTGCTTTCTTACCCTCTCACTGAGTGACCTGGTAAAGGGAGAGAGATCTCTGTTTAGGAGTGGCCCGCCCTGCTTTCTTACCCTCTCACTGAGTGACCTGGTAAAGGGAGAGAGATCTCTGTTTAGGAGTGGCCCTCCCTGCTTTCTTACCCTCTCACTGAGTGACCTGGTAAAGAGAGAGACATCTCTGTTTAGGCGTGGTCCTCCCTGCTTTCTTACCCTCTCACTGAGTGACCTGGTAAAGAGAGCGAGATCTCTGTTTAGGAGTGGCCCTCCCTGCTTTCTTACTCTCTCACTGAGTGACCTAGTAAAGAGAGAGACATCTCTGTTTAGGAGTGGTCCTCCCTGCTTTCTTACCCTCGCACTGAGTCTGTACTGTGGCACCTTCGTGAGTGTGAGCCCTGCAAAGTTAGAGACATCTCTGGTTAGGAGTAGCCCTTCCTGCTTTCTTACCCTCGCACTGAGTCTGCACCGTGGCACCTTCATGAGTGTGAGCCCTGCAAAGTGAGAGACATCTCTGATTACGAGTAGCCCTTCCTGCTTTCTTACCCTCGCACTGAGTCTGCACCGTGGCACCTTCATGAATGTGAGCCCTGCAAAGTGAAAGACATCTCTGGTTAGGAGTGGACCTCCCTGCTTTCTTACCCTCCCACCTAGTCTGCACCATGGCACCTTCGTGAGTGTAAGCCCTGCAAAGACAGAGAGATCTCTGTTTAGGAGTTGCCCTCCCTTCTTTCTTACCCTCTCACTGAGTGACCTGGTAAAGAGAGCGAGATCTCTGTTTAGGAGTGGCCCTCCCTGCTTTCTTACCCTCTCACTGAGTGACCTGGTAAAGGGAGAGAGATCTCTGTTTAGGAGTGGCCTTCCCTGCTTTCTTACACTCTCACTGAGTGACCTGGTAAAGGGAGAGAGATCTCTGTTTAGGAGTGGCCCTCCCTGCTTTCTTACCCTCTCACTGAGTGACATGGTAAAGAGAGAGAGATCTCTGTTTAGGAGCGGCCCTCCCTGCTTTCTTACCCTCTCACTGAGTGACCTGGTAAAGGGAGAGAGATCTCTGTTTAGGAGTGGCCCTCCCTGCTTTCTTACCCTCTCACTGAGTGACCTGGTAAAGGGAGAGAGATCTCTGTTTAGGAGTGGCCCTCCCTGCTTTCTTACCCTCTCACTGAGTGACCTGGTAAGGAGAGAGACATCTCTGTTTAGGCGTGGTCCTCCCTGCTTTCTTACCCTCTCACTGAGTGACATGGTAAAGAGAGAGAGATCTCTGTTTAGGAGTGGCCCTCCCTGCTTTCTTACCCTCTCACTGAGTGACCTGGTAAAGGGAGAGAGATCTCTGTTTAGGAGTGGCCCGCCCTGCTTTCTTACCCTCTCACTGAGTGACCTGGTAAAGGGAGAGAGATCTCTGTTTAGGAGTGGCCCTCCCTGCTTTCTTACCCTCTCACTGAGTGACCTGGTAAAGAGAGAGACATCTCTGTTTAGGCGTGGTCCTCCCTGCTTTCTTACCCTCTCACTGAGTGACCTGGTAAAGAGAGCGAGATCTCTGTTTAGGAGTGGCCCTCCCTTCTTTCTTACCCTCTCACTGAGTGACCTGGTAAAGAGAGCGAGATCTCTGTTTAGGAGTGGCCCTCCCTGCTTTCTTACCCTCTCACTGAGTGACCTGGTAAAGAGAGAGACATCTCTGTTTAGGAGTGGTCCTCCCTGCTTTCTTACCCTCTCACTGAGAGACCTGGTAAAGAGAGAGAGATCTCTGTTTAGGAGTGGCCCTCCCTGCTTTCTTACCCTCTCACTGAGTGACCTGGTAAAGGGAGAGAGATCTCTGTTTAGGAGTGGCCCTCCCTGCTTTCTTACCCTCTCACTGAGTGACCTGGTAAAGGGAGAGAGATCTCTCTTTAGGAGTGGCCCTCCCTGCTTTCTTACCCTCTCACTGAGTGACCTGGTAAAGGGAATGAGATCTCTGTTTAGGAGTGGCCCTCCCTGCTTTCTTACCCTCTCACTGAGTGACCTGGTAAAGGGAGAGAGATCTCTGTTTAGGAGTGGCCCTCCCTGCTTTCTTACCCTCTCACTGAGTGACCTGGTAAGGAGAGAGACATCTCTGTTTAGGCGTGGTCCTCCCTGCTTTCTTACCCTCTCACTGAGTGACATGGTAAAGAGAGAGAGATCTCTGTTTAGGAGTGGCCCTCCCTGCTTTCTTACCCTCTCACTGAGTGACCTGGTAAAGGGAGAGAGATCTCTGTTTAGGAGTGGCCCGCCCTGCTTTCTTACCCTCTCACTGAGTGACCTGGTAAAGGGAGAGAGATCTCTGTTTAGGAGTGGCCCTCCCTGCTTTCTTACCCTCTCACTGAGTGACCTGGTAAAGAGAGAGACATCTCTGTTTAGGCGTGGTCCTCCCTGCTTTCTTACCCTCTCACTGAGTGACCTGGTAAAGAGAGCGAGATCTCTGTTTAGGAGTGGCCCTCCCTGCTTTCTTACTCTCTCACTGAGTGACCTGGTAAAGAGAGAGACATCTCTGTTTAGGAGTGGTCCTCCCTGCTTTCTTACCCTCGCACTGAGTCTGTACTGTGGCACCTTCGTGAGTGTGAGCCCTGCAAAGTTAGAGACATCTCTGGTTAGGAGTAGCCCTTCCTGCTTTCTTACCCTCGCACTGAGTCTGCACCGTGGCACCTTCATGAGTGTGAGCCCTGCAAAGTGAGAGACATCTCTGATTACGAGTAGCCCTTCCTGCTTTCTTACCCTCGCACTGAGTCTGCACCGTGGCACCTTCATGAATGTGAGCCCTGCAAAGTGAAAGACATCTCTGGTTAGGAGTGGACCTCCCTGCTTTCTTACCCTCCCACCTAGTCTGCACCATGGCACCTTCGTGAGTGTAAGCCCTGCAAAGACAGAGAGATCTCTGTTTAGGAGTTGCCCTCCCTGCTTTCTTACCCTCTCACTGAGTGACCTGGTAAAGAGAGAGACATCTCTGTTTAGGAGTGGTCCTCCCTGCTTTCTTACCCTCTCACTGAGTGACCTGGTAAAGAGAGAGAGATCTCTGTTTAGGAGTGGCCCTCCCTGCTTTCTTACCCTCTCACTGAGTGACCTGGTAAAGGGAGAGAGATCTCTGTTTAGGAGTGGCCCTCCCTGCTTTCTTACCCTCTCACTGAGTGACCTGGTAAAGGGAGAGAGATCTCTGTTTAGGAGTGGCCTTCCCTGCTTTCTTACACTCTCACTGAGTGACCTGGTAAAGGGAGAGAGATCTCTGTTTAGGAGTGGCCCTCCCTGCTTTCTTACCCTCTCACTGAGTGACATGGTAAAGAGAGAGAGATCTCTGTTTAGGAGCGGCCCTCCCTGCTTTCTTACCCTCTCACTGAGTGACCTGGTAAAGGGAGAGAGATCTCTGTTTAGGAGTGGCCCTCCCTGCTTTCTTACCCTCTCACTGAGTGACCTGGTAAAGGGAGAGAGATCTCTGTTTAGGAGTGGCCCTCCCTGCTTTCTTACCCTCTCACTGAGTGACCTGGTAAGGAGAGAGACATCTCTGTTTAGGCGTGGTCCTCCCTGCTTTCTTACCCTCTCACTGAGTGACATGGTAAAGAGAGAGAGATCTCTGTTTAGGAGTGGCCCTCCCTGCTTTCTTACCCTCTCACTGAGTGACCTGGTAAAGGGAGAGAGATCTCTGTTTAGGAGTGGCCCGCCCTGCTTTCTTACCCTCTCACTGAGTGACCTGGTAAAGGGAGAGAGATCTCGGTTTAGGAGTGGCCCTCCCTGCTTTCTTACCCTCTCACTGAGTGACCTGGTAAAGAGAGAGACATCTCTGTTTAGGCGTGGTCCTCCCTGCTTTCTTACCCTCTCACTGAGTGACCTGGTAAAGAGAGTGAGATCTCTGTTTAGGAGTGGCCCTCCCTGCTTTCTTACTCTCTCACTGAGTGACCTGGTAAAGAGAGAGACATCTCTGTTTAGGAGTGGTCCTCCCTGCTTTCTTACCCTCGCACGGAGTCTGTACTGTGGCACCTTCGTGAGTGTGAGCCCTGCAAAGTTAGAGACATCTCTGGTTAGGAGTGGCCGTCCCTGCTTTCTTACCCTCGTACTGAGTCTGCACCATGGCACCTTCGTGAGTGTGAGCCCTGCAAAGTGAGAGACATCTCTGGTCAGGAGTGGCCCCTCTCTGCTTTCCTACCCTTGTACTGAGTCTGCACCGTGGCACCTTCATGAGTGTGAGCCCTGCAAAGTGAGAGACATCTCTAATTACGAGTAGCCCTTCCTGCTTTCTTACCCTCGCACTGAGTCTGCACCGTGGCACCTTCATGAGTGTGAGCCCTGCAAAGTGAGACACATCTCTGGTTAGGAGTGGACCTCCCTGCTTTCTTACCCTCCCACCTAGTCTGCACCATGGCACCTTCGTGAGTGTAAGCCCTGCAAAGACAGAGAGATCTCTGTTTAGGAGTGGCCCTCCCTTCTTTCTTACCCTCTCACTGAGTGACCTGGTAAAGAGAGCGAGATCTCTGTTTAGGAGTGGCCCTCCCTGCTTTCTTACCCTCTCACTGAGTGACCTGGTAAAGAGAGCAAGATCTCTGTTTAGGAGTGGCCCTCCCTGCTTTCTTACCCTCTCACTGAGTGACCTGGTAAAGAGAGAGAGATCTCTGTTTAGGAGTGGCCCTCCCTGCTTTCTTACCCTCTCACTGAGTGACCTGGTAAAGGGAGAGAGATCTCTGTTTAGGAGTGGCCCTCCCTGCTTTCTTACCCTCTCACTGAGTGACCTGGTAAAGAGAGAGACATCTCTGTTTAGGCGTGGTCCTCCCTGCTTTCCTACCCTCTCTGAGTGACCTGCTAAAGAGAGCGAGATCTCTGTTTAGGAGTGGCCCTCCCTGCTTTCTTACCCTCTCACTGAGTGACCTGGTAAAGGGAGAGAGATCTCTGTTTAGGAGTGGCCCTCCCTGCTTTCTTACCCTCTCACTGAGTGACATGGTAAAGAGAGAGAGATCTCTGTTTAGGAGTGGCCTTCCCTGCTTTCTTAGCCTCTCACTGAGTGACCTGGTAAAGAGAGAGAGATCTCTGTTTAGGAGTGGACCTCCCTGCTTTCTTACCCTCCCACCTAGTCTGCACCATGGCACCTTCGTGAGTGTAAGCCCTGCAAAGACAGAGAGATCTCTGTTTGGGAGTGGCCCTCCCTTCTTTCTTACCCTCTCACTGAGTGACCTGGTAAAGAGAGCGAGATCTCTGTTTAGGAGTGGCCCTCCTTGCTTTCTTACCCTCTCACTGAGTGACCTGGTGAAGGGAGAGAGATCTCTGTTTAGGAGTGGCCCTCCCTGCTTTCTTACCCTCTCACTGAGTGACCTGGTAAAGAGAGAGACATCTCTGTTTAGGAGTGGTCATCCCTGCTTTCTTACCCTCTCACTGAGTGACCTGGTAAAGAGAGAGAGCTCTCTGTTTAGGAGTGGCCCTCACTGCTTTCTTGCCCTCTCACTGAGTGACCTGGTAAAGAGAGAGACATCTCTATTTAGGGGTGGCCCCTCCTTGCTTTCTTACCCTCTCACTGAGTGACCTGGTAAAGAGAGCGAGATCTCTGTTTAGGAGTGGCCCTCCCTGCTTTCTTACCCTCTCACTGAGTGACCTGGTAAAGGGAGAGAGATCTCTGTTTAGGAGTGGCCCTCCCTGCTTTCTTACCCTCTCACTGAGTGACCTGTTAAAGAGAGAGACATCTCTGTTTAGGAGTGGCCCTCCCTGCTTTCTTACCCTCTCACTGAGTGACCTGGTAAAGAGAGAGAGATCTCTGTTTAGGAGTGGCCCTCCCTGCTTTCTTGCCCTCTCACTGAGTGACCTGGTAAAGAGAGAGACATCTCTGTTTAGGGGTGGGCCCCTCCTTGCTTGCTTCCCAGTATTGCCATCGCGTGCACCAGCCTTTTTAAACGTCTGTAGAAACCAAAAACGACAGCAAAGCCCCTGTGTCCCAGACAACGTGTATAGAACAAACAGCTAAAAATAACACAATTAAAATTAGCCTTTTTGTAAAATGCAGTTGTCGGCCAACTTTGTGTCACCACTCCAGCTCACTTGTCTACTGAGCTCAAGCTAAATATAGGCAAAAGGAAGTTAATGCTGCTTCATCCATTTAAGACCGTGAGACCTGGAGCTCAAGTACAAAATACAGTCCTTGAGCAAGTCCAGGATTGTGTTCACCTGGGAGTAAACCTGACCCATAATTTCAGCCGGAGCGCACAAATAAGCGAGATCACACTAAAACTGCACAAGGAATGTGGGGCGGTTCTCAAGATGGCAAAGAGAACGAAATCTAGGAACCTTTCCCAGCTGCTGGAATGTATAATGCCAAAGCAAAGAGCTCAGTCCTCTGTGGTGCTGAACTCTGGGGCCAGGTAAGGGGAAGAGATCTCCCTGGTGGAGAGCTAGGGGCTTATTTATGAGCCATTGCGTCACTTTTGCGCCGCCGGTGACGCACCAGCGGTGTAAAAAATGCACCATCTTGCATCATATTTACAAAGTGACGCATCTAGGCGGATGCGTCACTTTGTAAACCCCTGCACCACATTATACCTGCTCCAGGTATAATGTATGCAGGGTGGGCGTTCCGACACAAGTAAGCCTCGTAGAAGTGACGCAGTAAAATCTACGAGATTTCACTGCGTCACTTCTAGGACGGAAATGCGTCAATATCTTACGCCTGCCTCATAACAGGCGTAAGACTGACGCAGGCACATTTGAAATGGGACTTGCCCATGTTCAATGAAACATTGCTAAAGTTTTGTGATAATCTCCAGCAATGCGTAATTTTTGTGCCTACAGATACGTCAGAAATACGGACGTATCTGTAACTCCTTGCAACATGATGCGTCATACTGTACTTTTCATAAATGAACCCCAAGTTTTCTAGGTCCCTTGTTAACGTTCCACAAAGCACTGCCCGGCTCCATTGTGTTTAGATATGGATCTATATCTGATCTCCTTTATTGTGCAACCGAGGCCCTTGGTTTGACTTAGACTTTGGTCCACTAAAGAACTGGACCCATACAGACTCCCCTCAGGGAATTACTCAGCGCCCGGGCTGTTTACGATCCCTCACTTGGCTTATGTTAGGAACATGCTCTACGCGGTACAAAAGGGGGTGGTGATGGACGGAGCATGAGAACCAATCAAACACTCACACCCAGTCAACAGATCTGGGTTTGATCCATCACCGTTCTTTAGCCCACTCTGCCACCCCAGTGCAGACATGGCCATATGCAATTCAGTCTGACCCTGTGCCTCATGGGAACAGTCCAGCCCGAACTGCCAAGCCATGCCTTCCCTGGACCGGAAACAAGCTTCCTAGGACCGGTTTCTGGCATTTCAGCCGTCTTCAGCCAGGCTTGCTGAATCCAGTGGCAAAGTGAACAAGGGACTCACGTCTGAGCATACCCTGCCAACTTATGGCGAACAAAGCGGTACAAAAGGGGGTGGTGATGGACGGAGCATGAGAACCAATCAAACGGATGTATGTGGTTACAACGCACACTTTTACAACGCATGCACTTACAACGCATTTTTTACAACGCAACATCCACTACAACGCATTCCATTACATAGCATGACACTACAACGCATTTTTAAAAACTACCTTTACAACGCATTCCATTACATCGCATACTACCTTTACAACGCATACCATTACAACGCATAATATTAAATTGCATTTAAGGTAAGTGTTGGATAGTATAGGGGTAAAAATTACTATTCTAACTCCAGGGGGTGCAACAGTAGGGTAAGTGTTGGATAGTATAGGGGTAAAAATTACTACTCTAACTCCAGGGGGGTGCAACAGTAGGGAAAGTGTTGGATAGTATAGGGGTAAAAATTACTATTCTAACTATAGGGGAGCAACAGTAGGGTAAGTGTTGGATAGTATAGGGGTAAAAATTACTATTCTAACTCCAGGGGGTGCAACAGTAGGGTAAGTGTTGGATAGTATAGGGGTAAAAATTACTATTCTAACTCCAGGGGGTGCAACAGTAGGGTAAGTGTTGGATAGTATAGGGGTAAAAATTACTATTCTAACTCCAGGGGGTGCAACAGTAAGGGTAAGTGTTGGATAGTGTAGTGTAATATTATGCGTTGTAATGGTATGCGTTGTAAAGGTAGTATGCGATGTAATGGAATGCGTTGTAAAGGTAGTTTTTAAAAATGCGTTGTAGTGTCATGCTATGTAATGGAATGCGCTGTAGTGGATGTTGCATTGTAAAAAATGCGTTGTAAGTGTAGTGCGTTGTAAAAGTTGCGTTGTAAAGGTTGTTCCCCCAATCAAACACTCACACCCAGTCAACAGATCTGGGTTTTATCCATCACCGTTCTTTAGCCCACTCTGCCACCCCAGTTCAGACATGGCCATATGCAAATCAGTCTGACCCTGTGCCTCATGGGAACAGACCAGCCCAAACTGCCAAGCCATGTCTTCCCTGGACCGGAAACAAGCTTCCTAGGCCGGTTTCTGGCATTTCAGCCGTCTTCAGCCAGGCTTGCTTGAATCCAGGGGCAAAGTGAGCAAGGGACTCACATCTGAGCATACCCTGCCAACTTATGGCGAACAAAGCGGTACAAAAGGGGGTGGTGATGGACGGAGCATGAGAACCAATCAAACACTCACACCCAGTCAACAGATCGGGGTTTGATCAATCACCGTTCTTTAGCCCACTCTGCCACCCCAGTTCAGACATGGCCATATGCAAATCAGTCTGACCCTGCCAACTTATGGCGAACAAAGCGGTACAAAAGGGGGTGGTGATAGACGGAGCATGAGAACCAATCAAACACTCACACCCAGTCAACCGATCTGGGTTTGATCCATCACCGTTCTTTAGCCCACTCTGCCACCCCAGTTCAGACATGGCCATATGCAAATCAGTCTGACCCTGTGCCTCATGGGAACAGTCCAGCCCAAACTGCCAAGCAATGCTTTCCCTGGACCGGACACAAGCTTCCTAGGACCGGTTTCTGGCATTTCAGCCGTCTTCAGCCAGGCTTGCTTGAATCCAGTGGCAAAGTGAGCAAGGGACTCACGTCTGAGCATACCCTGCCAACTTATGGCAAACAAAGCAGTACAAAAGGGGGTGGTGATGGACGGAGCATGAGAACCAATCAAACACTCACGCCCAGTCAACAGATCTGGGTTTTATCCATCACCGTTCTTTAGCCCACTCTGCCACCCCAGTTCAGACATGGCCATATGCAAATCAGTCTGACCCTGTGCCTCATGGGAACAGACCAGCCCAAACTGCCAAGCCATGTCTTCCCTGGACCGGAAACAAGCTTCCTAGGCCGGTTTCTGGCATTTCAGCCGTCTTCAGCCAGGCTTGCTTGAATCCAGTGGCAAAGTGAGCAAGGGACTCACATCTGAGCATACCCTGCCAACTTATGGCGAACAAAGCGGTACAAAAGGGGGTGGTGATGGACGGAGCATGAGAACCAATCAAACACTCACAACCAGTCAACAGATCTGGGTTTGATCCATCACCGTTCTTTAGCCCACTCTGCCACCCCAGTTCAGACATGGCCATATGCAAATCAGTCTGACCCTGTGCCTCATGGGAACAGTCCAGCCCGAACTGCCAAGCCATGCCTTCCCTGGACCGGAAACAAGCTTCCTAGAAACGGTTTCTGGCATTTCAGCCAGGCTTGCTTGAATCCAGTGGCAAAGTGAGCAAGGGACTCACGTCTGAGCATACCCTGCCAACTTATGGCGAACAAAGCGGTACAAAAGGGGGTGGTGATGGACGGAGCATGAGAACCAATCAAACACTCACACCCAGTCAACAGATCTGGGTTTGATCCATCACCGTTCTTTAGCCCACTCTGCCACCCCAGTTCATACATGGCCATATGCAAATCAGTCTGACCCTGTGCCTCATGGGAACAGTCCAGCCCGAACTGCCAAGCCATGCCTTCCCTGGACCGGAAACAAGCTTCCTAGGACCGGTTATTGGCATTTCAGCCGTCTTCAGCCAGGCTTGCTTGAATCCAGTGGCAAAGTGAGCAAGGGACTCACGTCTGAGCATACCCAGCCAACTTATGGCGAACAAAGCGGTACAAAAGGGGGTGGTGATGGACGGAGCATGAGAACCAATCAAACACTCACACCCAGTCAACAGATCTGGGTTTGATCCATCACCGTTCTTTAGCCCACTCTGCCACCCCAGTTCAGACATGGCCATATGCAAATCAGTCTGACCCTGTGCTTCATGGGAACAGTCCAGCCCGAACTGCCAAGCCATGCCTTCCCTGGACCGGAAACAAGCTTCCTAGGACCGGTTTCTGGCATTTCAGCCGTCTTCAGCCAGGCTTGCTTGAATCCAGTGGCAAAGTGAGCAAGGGACTCACGTCTGAGCATACCCTGCCAACTTATGGCGAACAAAGCGGTACAAAAGGGGGTGGTGATGGACGGAGCATGAGAACCAATCAAACACTCACACCCAGTCAACAGATCTGGGTTTGATCCATCACCGTTCTTTAGCCCACTCTGCCACCCCAGTTCAGACATGGCCATATGTAAATCAGTCTGACCCTGTGCCTCATGGGAACAGTCCAGCCCGAACTGCCAAGCCATGCCTTCCCTGGACCGGAAACAAGCTTCCTAGGACCGGTTTCTGGCATTTCAGCCGTGTTCAGCCAGGCTTGCTTGAATCCAGTGGCAAAGTGAGCAAGGGACTCACGTCTGAGCATACCCTGCCAACTTATGGCGAACAAAGCGGTACAAAAGGGGGTGGTGATGGACGGAGCATGAGAACCAATCAAACACTCACACCCAGTCAACAGATCTGGGTTTGATCCATCACCGTTCTTTAGCCCACTCTGCCACCCCAGTTCAGACATGGCCATATGCAAATCAGTCTGACCCTGTGCCTCATGGGAACAGTCCAGCCCGAACTGCCAAGCCATGCCTTCCCTGGACCGGAAACAAGCTTCCTAGGAACGGTTTCTGGCATTTCAGCCAGGCTTGCTTGAATCCAGTGGCAAAGTGAGCAAGGGACTCACGTCTGAGCATACCCTGCCAACTTATGGCGAACAAAGCGGTACAAAAGGGGGTGGTGATGGACGGAGCATGAGAACCAATCAAACACTCACACCCAGTCAACAGATCTGGGTTTGATCCATCACCGTTCTTTAGCCCACTCTGCCACCCCAGTTCAGACATGGCCATATGCAAATCAGTCTGACCCTGTGCCTCATGGGATCAGTCCAGCCCGAACTGCCAAGCCATGCCTTCCCTGGACCGGAAACAAGCTTCCTAGGACCGGTTATTGGCATTTCAGCCGTCTTCAGCCAGGCTTGCTTGAATCCAGTGGCAAAGTGAGCAAGGGACTCACGTCTGAGCATACCCTGCCAACTTATGGCGAACAAAGCGGTACAAAAGGGTTGGTGATGGACGGAGCATGAGAACCAATCAAACACTCACACCCAGTCAACAGATCTGGGTTTGATCCATCACCGTTCTTTAGCCCACTCTGCCACCCCAGTTCAGACATGGCCATATGCAAATCAGTCTAACCCTGTGCTTCATGGGAACAGTCCAGCCCGAACTGCCAAGCCATGCCTTCCCTGGACCGGAAACAATCTTCCTAGGACCGGTTTCTGGCATTTCAGCCGTCTTCAGCCAGGCTTGCTTGAATCCAGTGGCAAAGTGAGCGAAGGACTCACGTCTGAGCATACCCTACAAACTTATGGCGAACAAAGCGGTACAAAAGGGGGTGGTGATGGACGGAGCATGAGAACCAATCAAACACTCACACCCAGTCAACAGATCTGGGTTTGATCCATCACCGTTCTTTAGCCCACTCTGCCACCCCAGTTCAGACATGGCCATATGCAAATCAGTCTGACCCTGTGCCTCATGGGAACAGTCTAGCCCAAACTGCCAAGCCATGCCTTCCCTGGACCGGAAACAAGCTTCCTAGGACCGGTTTCTGGCATTTCAGCCGTCTTCAGCCAGGCTTGCTTGAATCCAGTGGCAAAGTGAGCAAGGGACTCACGTCTGAGCATACCCTGCCAACTTATACCGAACAAAGCGGTACAAAAGGGGGTGGTGATGGACGGAGCATGAGAACCAATCAAACACTCACACCCAGTCAACAGATCTGGGTTTGATCCATCACCGTTCTTTAGCCCACTCTGCCACCCCAGTTCAGACATGGCCATATGCAAATCAGTCTCACCCTGTGCCTCATGGGAACAGTCCAGCCCGAACTGCCAAGCCATGCCTTCCCTGGACCGGAAACAAGCTTCCTAGGACCGGTTTCTGGCATTTCAGCCGTCTTCAGCCAGGCTTGCTTGAATCCAGTGGCAAAGTGAGCAAGGGACTCACGTCTGAGCATACCCTGCCAACTTTGGGCAAACAAAGCATTACAAAAGGGGGTGGTGATGGATGGAGCATGTGAACCAATCAAACACTCACACCCAGTCAACAGATCTGGGTTTGATCCATCACCGTTCTTTAGCCCACTCTGCCACCCCAGTTCAGACATGGCCATATGCAAATCAGTCTGACCCTGTGCCTCATGGGAACAGTCCAGCCCGAACTGCCAAGCCATGCCTTCCCTGGACCGGAAACAAGCTTCCTAGGACCGGTTTCTGGCATTTCAGCCGTCTTCAGCCAGGCTTGCTTGAATCCAGTGGCAAAGTGAGCAAGGGACTCACGTCTGAGCATACCCTGCCAACTTATGGCGAACAAAGCGGTACAAAAGGGGTTGGTGATGGACGGAGCATGAGAACCAATCAAACACTCACACCCAGTCAACAGATCTGGGTTTGATCCATCACCGTTCTTTAGCCCACTCTACCACCCCAGTTCAGACATGGCCATATGCAAATCAGTCTGATCCTGTGCCTCATGGGAACATTCCAGCCCGAACTGCCAAGCCATGCCTTCCCTGGACCAGAAACAAGCTTCCTAGGACCGGTTTCTGGCATTTCAGCCGTCTTCAGCCAGGCTTGCTTGAATCCAGTGGCAAAGTGAGCAAGGGACTCACGTCTGAGCATACCCTGCCAACTTATGGCGAACAAAGCGGTACAAAAGGGGGTGGTGATGGACGGAGCATGAGAACCAATCAAACACTCACACCGAGTCAACAGATCTGGGTTTGATCCATCACCGTTCTTTAGCCCACTCTGCCACCCCAGTTCATACATGGCCATATGCAAATCAGTCTGACCCTGTGCCTCATGGGAACAGTCCAGCCCGAACTGCCAAGCCATGCCTTCCCTGGACCGGAAACAAGCTTCCTAGGACCGGTTATTGGCATTTCAGCCGTCTTCAGCCAGGCTTGCTTGAATCCAGTGCCAAAGTGAGCAAGGGACTCACGTCTGAGCATACCCAGCCAACTTTTGGCGAACAAAGCGGTACAAAAGGGGGTGGTGATGGACGGAGCATGAGAACCAATCAAACACTCACACCCAGTCAACAGATCTGGGTTTGATCCATCACCGTTCTTTAGCCCACTCTGCCACCCTAGTTCAGACATGGCCATATGCAAATCAGTCTGACCCTGTGCTTCATGGGAACAGTCCAGCCCGAACTGCCAAGCCATGCCTTCCCTGGACCGGAAACAAGCTTCCTAGGACCGGTTTCTGGCATTTCAGCCGTCTTCAGCCAGGCTTGCTTGAATCCAGTGGCAAAGTGAGCAAGGGACTCACGTCTGAGCATACCCTGCCAACTTATGGCGAACAAAGCGGTACAAAAGGGGGTGGTGATGGACGGAGCATGAGAACCAATCAAACACTCACACCCAGTCAACAGATCTGGGTTTGATCCATCACCGTTCTTTAGCCCACTCTGCCACCCCAGTTCAGACATGGCCATATGCAAATCAGTCTGACCCTGTGCCTCATGGGAACAGTCCAGCCCGAACTGCCAAGCCATGCGTTCCCTGGACCGGAAACAAGCTTCCTAGGACCGGTTTCTGGCATTTCAGCCGTCTTCAGCCAGGCTTGCTTGAATCCAGTGGCAAAGTGATCAAGGGACTCACGTCTGAGCATACCCTGCCAACTTATGGCGAACAAAACGGTACAAAAGGGGGTGGTGATGGACGGAGCATGAGAACCAATCAAACACTCACACCCAGTCAACAGATCTGGGTTTGATCCATCACCGTTCTTTAGCCCACTCTGCCACCCCAGTTCAGACATGGCCATATGCAAATCAGTCTGACCCTGTGCCTCATGGGAACAGTCCAGCCCGAACTGCCAAGCCACGCCTTCCCGGCACCGGAAACAAGCTTCCTAGGAACGGTTTCTGGCATTTCAGCCAGGCTTGCTTGAATCCAGTGGCAAAGTGAGCAAGGGACTCACGTCTGAGCATACCCTGCCAACTTATGGCGAACAAAGCGGTACAAAAGGGGGTGGTGATGGACGGAGCATGAGAACCAATCAAACACTCACACCCAGTCAACAGATCTGGGTTTGATCCATCACCGTTCTTTAGCCCACTCTGCCACCCCAGTTCAGACATGGCCATATGCAAATCAGTCTGACCCTGTGCCTCATGGGAACAGTCTAGCCCAAACTGCCAAGCCATGCCTTCCCTGGACCGGAAACAAGCTTCCTAGGACCGGTTTCTGGCATTTCAGCCGTCTTCAGCCAGGCTTGCTTGAATCCAGTGGCAAAGTGAGCAAGGGACTCACGTCTGAGCATACCCTGCCAACTTATACCGAACAAAGCGGTACAAAAGGGGGTGGTGATGGACGGAGCATGAGAACCAATCAAACACTCACACCCAGTCAACAGATCTGGGTTTGATCCATCACCGTTCTTTAGCCCACTCTGCCACCCCAGTTCAGACATGGCCATATGCAAATCAGTCTCACCCTGTGCCTCATGGGAACAGTCCAGCCCGAACTGCCAAGCCATGCCTTCCCTGGACCGGAAACAAGCTTCCTAGGACCGGTTTCTGGCATTTCAGCCGTCTTCAGCCAGGCTTGCTTGAATCCAGTGGCAAAGTGAGCAAGGGACTCACGTCTGAGCATACCCTGCCAACTTTGGGCAAACAAAGCATTACAAAAGGGGGTGGTGATGGATGGAGCATGTGAACCAATCAAACACTCACACCCAGTCAACAGATCTGGGTTTGATCCATCACCGTTCTTTAGCCCACTCTGCCACCCCAGTTCAGACATGGCCATATGCAAATCAGTCTGACCCTGTGCCTCATGGGAACAGTCCAGCCCGAACTGCCAAGCCATGCCTTCCCTGGACCGGAAACAAGCTTCCTAGGACCGGTTTCTGGCATTTCAGCCGTCTTCAGCCAGGCTTGCTTGAATCCAGTGGCAAAGTGAGCAAGGGACTCACGTCTGAGCATACCCTGCCAACTTATGGCGAACAAAGCGGTACAAAAGGGGTTGGTGATGGACGGAGCATGAGAACCAATCAAACACTCACACCCAGTCAACAGATCTGGGTTTGATCCATCACCGTTCTTTAGCCCACTCTACCACCCCAGTTCAGACATGGCCATATGCAAATCAGTCTGATCCTGTGCCTCATGGGAACATTCCAGCCCGAACTGCCAAGCCATGCCTTCCCTGGACCAGAAACAAGCTTCCTAGGACCGGTTTCTGGCATTTCAGCCGTCTTCAGCCAGGCTTGCTTGAATCCAGTGGCAAAGTGAGCAAGGGACTCACGTCTGAGCATACCCTGCCAACTTATGGCGAACAAAGCGGTACAAAAGGGGGTGGTGATGGACGGAGCATGAGAACCAATCAAACACTCACACCGAGTCAACAGATCTGGGTTTGATCCATCACCGTTCTTTAGCCCACTCTGCCACCCCAGTTCATACATGGCCATATGCAAATCAGTCTGACCCTGTGCCTCATGGGAACAGTCCAGCCCGAACTGCCAAGCCATGCCTTCCCTGGACCGGAAACAAGCTTCCTAGGACCGGTTATTGGCATTTCAGCCGTCTTCAGCCAGGCTTGCTTGAATCCAGTGCCAAAGTGAGCAAGGGACTCACGTCTGAGCATACCCAGCCAACTTTTGGCGAACAAAGCGGTACAAAAGGGGGTGGTGATGGACGGAGCATGAGAACCAATCAAACACTCACACCCAGTCAACAGATCTGGGTTTGATCCATCACCGTTCTTTAGCCCACTCTGCCACCCTAGTTCAGACATGGCCATATGCAAATCAGTCTGACCCTGTGCTTCATGGGAACAGTCCAGCCCGAACTGCCAAGCCATGCCTTCCCTGGACCGGAAACAAGCTTCCTAGGACCGGTTTCTGGCATTTCAGCCGTCTTCAGCCAGGCTTGCTTGAATCCAGTGGCAAAGTGAGCAAGGGACTCACGTCTGAGCATACCCTGCCAACTTATGGCGAACAAAGCGGTACAAAAGGGGGTGGTGATGGACGGAGCATGAGAACCAATCAAACACTCACACCCAGTCAACAGATCTGGGTTTGATCCATCACCGTTCTTTAGCCCACTCTGCCACCCCAGTTCAGACATGGCCATATGCAAATCAGTCTGACCCTGTGCCTCATGGGAACAGTCCAGCCCGAACTGCCAAGCCATGCGTTCCCTGGACCGGAAACAAGCTTCCTAGGACCGGTTTCTGGCATTTCAGCCGTCTTCAGCCAGGCTTGCTTGAATCCAGTGGCAAAGTGATCAAGGGACTCACGTCTGAGCATACCCTGCCAACTTATGGCGAACAAAACGGTACAAAAGGGGGTGGTGATGGACAGAGCATGAGAACCAATCAAACACTCACACCCAGTCAACAGATCTGGGTTTGATCCATCACCGTTCTTTAGCCCACTCTGCCACCCCAGTTCAGACATGGCCATATGCAAATCAGTCTGACCCTGTGCCTCATGGGAACAGTCCAGCCCGAACTGCCAAGCCACGCCTTCCCGGCACCGGAAACAAGCTTCCTAGGAACGGTTTCTGGCATTTCAGCCAGGCTTGCTTGAATCCAGTGGCAAAGTGAGCAAGGGACTCACGTCTGAGCATACCCTGCCAACTTATGGCGAACAAAGCGGTATAAAAGGGGGTGGTGATGGACGGAGCATGAGAACCAATCAAACACTCACACCCAGTTAACAGATCTGGGTTTGATCCATCACCGTTCTTTAGCCCACTCTGCCACCCCAGTTCAGACATGGCCATATGCAAATCAGTCTGACCCTGTGCCTCATGGGATCAGTCCAGCCCGAACTGCCAAGCCATGCCTTCCCTGGACCGGAAACAAGCTTCCTAGGACCGGTTATTGGCATTTCAGCCGTCTTCAGCCAGGCTTGCTTGAATCCAGTGGTAAAGTGAGCAAGGGACTCACGTCTGAGCATACCCTGCCAACTTATGGCGAACAAAGCGGTACAAAAGGGGGTGGTGATGGACGGAGCATGAGAACCAATCAAACACTCAACCCAGTCAACAGATCTGGGTTTGATCCATCACCGTTCTTTAGCCCACTCTGCCACCCCAGTTCAGACATGGCCATATGCAAATCAGTCTGACCCTGTGCTTCATGGGAACAGTCCAGCCCGAACTGCCAAGCCATGCCTTCCCTGGACCGGAAACAAGCTTCCTAGGACCGGTTTCTGGCATTTCAGCCGTCTTCAGCCAGGCTTGCTTGAATCCAGTGGCAAAGTGAGCGAAGGACTCACGTCTGAGCATACCCTACCAACTTATGGCGAACAAAGCGGTACAAAAGGGGGTGGTGATGGACGGGGCATGAGAACCAATCAAACACTCACACCCAGTCAACAGATCTGGGATTGATCCATCACCGTTCTTTAGCCCACTCTGCCACCCCAGTTCAGACATGGCCATATGCAAATCAGTCTGACCCTGTGCCTCATGGGAACAGTCTAGCCCGAACTGCCAAGCCATGCCTTCCCTGGACCGGAAACAAGCTTCCTAGGACCGGTTTCTGGCATTTCAGCCGTCTTCAGCCAGGCTTGCTTAAATCCAGTGGCAAAGTGAGCAAGGGACTCACGTCTGAGCATACCCGGCCAACTTATGGCGAACAAAGCGGTACAAAAGGGGGTGGTGATGGACGGAGCATGAGAACCAATCAAACACTCACACCCAGTCAACAGATCTGGGTTTGATCCATCACCGTTCTTTAGCCCACTCTGCCACCCCAGTTCAGACATGGCCATATGCAAATCAGTCTGACCCTGTGCCTCATGGGAACAGTCGAGCCCGAACTGCCAAGCCATGCCTTCCCTGGACCGGAAACAAGCTTCCTAGGACCGGTTTCTGGCATTTCAGCCGTCTTCAGCCAGGCTTGCTTGAATCCATTGGCAAAGTGAGCAAGGGACCCACGTCTGAGCATACCCTGCCAACTTATGGCGAACAAAGCGGTACAAAAGGGGGTGGTGATGGACGGAGCATGAAAACCAATCAAACACTCACACCCAGTCAACAGATCTGGGTTTGATCCATGACCGTTCTTTAGCCCACTCTGCCACGCCAGTTCAGACATGGCCATATGCAAATCAGTCTGACCCTGTGCCTCATGGGAACAGTCCAGCCCGAACTGCCAAGCCATGCCTTCCCTGGACCGGAAACAAGCTTCCTAGGACCGGTTTCTGGCATTTCAGCTGTCTTCAGCCAGGCTTGCTTGAATCCAGTGGCAAAGTGAGCAAGGGACTCACGTCTGAGCATACCCTGCCAACTTATGGCGAACAAAGCGGTACAAAAGGGGGTGGTGATGGACGGAGCATGAGAACCAATCAAACACTCACACCCAGTCAACAGATCTGGGTTTGATCCATCACCGTTCTTTAGCCCCCTCTGCCACCCCAGTTCAGACATAGCCATATGCAAATCAGGCTGACCCTGTGCCTCATGGGAACAGTCCAGCCCGAACTGCCAAGCCATGCCTTCCCTGGACCGGAAACAAGCTTCCTAGGACCGGTTTCTGGCATTTCAGCCGTCTTCAGCCAGCCTTGCTTGAAACCAGCGGCAAAGTGAGCAAGGGACTCACGTCTGAGCATACCCTGCCAACTTATGGCGAACAAAGCGGTATAAAAGGGGATGGTGATGGACGGAGCATGAGAACCAATCAAACACTCACACCCAGTCAACAGATCTGGGTTTGATCCATCAACGTTCTTTATCCCACTCTGCCACCCCAGTTCAGACATGGCCATATGCAAATCAGTCTGACCCTGTGCCTCATGGGAACAGTCCAGCCCGAACTGCCAAGCTATGCCTTCCCTGGACCAGAAACAAGCTTCCTAGGACCGGTTTCTGGCATTTCAGCCGTCTTCAGCCATGCTTGCTTGAATCCAGTGGCAAAGTGAGCAAGGGACTCACGTCTGAGCATACCCTGCCAACTTATGGCGAACAAAGCGGTACAAAAGGGGGTGGTGATGGACGGAGCATGAGAACCAATCAAACACTCACACCCAGTCAACAGATCTGGGTTTGATCCATCACCGTTCTTTAGCCCACTCTACCACCCCAGTTCAGACATGGCCATATGCAAATCAGTCTGACCCTGTGCCTCATGGGAACAGTCCAGCCCGAACTGCCAAGCCATGCCTTCCCTGGACCGAAAACAAGCTTCCTAGGACCGGTTTCTGGCATTTAAGCCGTCTTCAGCCAGGATTGCTTGAATCCAGTGGCAAAGTGAGCAAGGGTCTCACGTCTGAGCATACCCTGCCAACTTATGGCGAACAAAGCGGTACAAAAGGGGATGGTGATGGACGGAGCATGAGAACCAATCAAACACTCACACCCAGTCAACAGATCTGGGTTTGATCCATCACCGTTCTTTAGCCCACTCTGCCACCCCAGTTCAGACATGGCCATATGCAAATCAGTCTGATCCTGTGCCTCATGGGAACAGTCCAGCCCAAACTGCCAAGCCATGCCTTCCCTGGACCGGAAACAAGCTTCCTAGGACCGGTTTCTGGCATTTCAGCCGTCTTCAGCCAGGCTTGCTTGAATCCAGTGGCAAAGTGAGCAAGGGACTCACGTCTGAGCATAACCCTGCCAATTTATGGCGAACAAAGCGGTACAAAAGGGGGTGGTGATGGACGGAGCATGAGAACCAATCAAACATTCTCACCCAGTCAACAGATCTGGGTTTGATCCATCACCGTTCTTTAGCCCACTCTGCCACCCCAGTTCAGACATGGCCATATGCAAATCAGCCTGACCCTGTGCCTCATGGGAACAGTCCAGCCCGAACTGTCAAGCCATGCCTTCCCTGGACTGGAAACAAGCTTCCTAGGACCGGTTTCTGGCATTTCAGCCGTCTTCAGCCAGGCTTGCTTGAAACCAGTGGCAAAGTGAGCAAGGGACTCACGTCTGAGCATATCCTGCCAACTTATGGCAAACAAAGCGGTACAAAAGAGGATGGTGATGGACGGAGCATGAGAACCAATCAAAAACTCACACCCAGTCAACAGATCTGGGTTTGATCCATCACCGTTCTTTAGCCCACTCTGCCACCCCAGTTCAGACATTGCCATATGCAAATCAGTCTGACCCTGTGCCTCATGGGAACAGTCCAGCCCAAACGGCCAAGCCATGCTTTCCCTGAACCGGAAACAAGCTTCCTAGGACAGGTTTCTGGCATTTCAGCTGTCTTCAGCCAGGCTTGCTTGAATCCAGTGGCAAAGTGAGCAAGGGACTCACGTCTGAGCATACCCTGCCAACTTATTGTGAGCAAAGCGGTACAAAAGGGGGTGGTGATGGACGGAGCATGAGAACCAATCAAACACTCACACCCAGTCAACAGATCTGGGTTTGATCCATCACCGTTCTTTAGCCCACTCTGCCACCCCAGTTCAGACATGGCCATATGCAAATCAGTCTGACCCTGTGCCTCATGGGAACAGTCCAGCCCGAACTGCCAAGCCATGCCTTCCCTGGACCGGAAACAAGCTTCCTAGGACCGGTTTCTGGCATTTAAGCCGTCTTCAGCCAGGATTGCTTGAATCCAGTGGCAAAGTGAGCAAGGGTCTCACGTCTGAGCATACCCTGCCAACTTATGGCGAACAAAGCGGTACAAAATGGGATGGTGATGGACGGAGCATGAGAACCAATCAAACACTCACACCCAGTCAACAGATCTGGGTTTGATCCATCACCGTTCTTTAGCCCACTCTGCCACCCCAGTTCAGACATGGCCATATGCAAATCAGTCTGATCCTGTGCCTCATGGGAACAGTCCAGCCCAAACTGCCAAGCCATGCCTTCCCTGGACCGGAAACAAGCTTCCTAGGACCGGTTTCTGGCATTTCAGCCGTCTTCAGCCAGGCTTGCTTGAATCCAGTGGCAAAGTGAGCAAGGGACTCACGTCTGAGCATAACCCTGCCAACTTATGGCGAACAAAGCGGTACAAAAGGGGGTGGTGATGGACGGAGCATGAGAACCAATCAAACACTCTCACCCAGTCAACAGTTCTGGGTTTGATCCATCACCGTTCTTTAGCCCACTCTGCCACCCCAGTTCAGACATGGCCATATGCAAATCAGCCTGACTCTGTGCCTCATGGGAATAGTCCAGCCCGAACTGTCAAGCCATGCCTTCCCTGGACTGGAAACAAGCTTCCTAGGACCGGTTTCTGGCATTTCAGCCATCTTCAGCCAGGCTTGCTTGAAACCAGTGGCAAAGTGAGCAAGGGACTCACGTCTGAGCATACCCTGCCAACTTATGGCGAACAAAGCGGTACAAAAGGGGGTGGTGATGGACGGAGCATCAGAACCAATCTAACACTCACACCCAGTCAACAGATCTGGGTTTGATCCATCACCGTTCTTTAGCCCACTCTGCCACCCCAGTTCAGACATGGCCATATGCAAATCAGCCTGACCCTGTGCCTCATGGGAACAGTCCAGCCCGAACTGCCAAGCCATGCCTTCCCTGGACCGGAAACAAGCTTCCTAGGACCGGTTTCTGGCATTTCAGCCATCTTCAGCCAGGCTTGCTTGAAACCAGTGGCAAAGTGAGCAAGGGACTCACGTCTTCAGCTCTCTACCCCATATTTACAAAGTGGCGTTAAGCCACATAATATGGCCTAACGCCACCTTGTAAATACGCCACTTACCACAGCAGTCTGCTTTTTTTGCTCGGCCGCATATTTACAAGGATTGGGTGGCACCAAAAACTAAGGCCAGGTAAAACCTGATCTTAGTATGGCGATACGAGGAGAAATCGTTAATTTCTTCTCATATTTTACGCTTTCCAGGTGTGCTGCATTCTGCAGCACACATAGAAACAGCAAATAGCCTGTAATGATTGTTTATGTGCAGGAAGCTGTCCCGTCCTGCACAAAACAATCCCCCCTGCAGCGCAGACAACCTTGTACCATGGCGCAAGGGTGCCTGCGCTGGTGCTAGGCAGCTTGTTTAGTGCCAGCACTAGGGGAAATGCTGGGTTGTGCCATATTTTTGTAAATACGGAGCATCCCTGTAATTGAAAAATGTCATACTGCAGCATTACCAATTTTGAAATAACACCGCGCTCCGACATTTTACTGTAAATATCCCCTGTAGTTTGACCATCAGATAACTAAATTATAAAAACACTCCAGCGTATGAAGCGTCTGTTGATAACATGTTATGGCTTCTACCTAATTAGTCATATTTAAAATTCAGATTTGGGTCCCCCTTAGCCACAGTTTTAAGGTCCACTGGCAAAACAACTCGGTCTGAGCAAGTTATGCACAGCATGCAAGTCGGTTCCGAATCTATGCTGCGCAATCTTTTCATATGCAAAGCTTTTAATTTTACTTGC
This sequence comes from Triturus cristatus, assembly GCF_964204655.1. Taxonomy (NCBI): domain Eukaryota; kingdom Metazoa; phylum Chordata; class Amphibia; order Caudata; family Salamandridae; genus Triturus; species Triturus cristatus. Next base: position 80,141,355 of record NC_140590.1, on the reverse strand, counting down.
AGGAAGTGGATCAAACCAGTTTGTCAACTGCTAGGCGTTAGACAATACGAAACCGCATCAGAATTTTGACTTCTGCCAGCGGATTGATACCCTCACGGGCGGTAAGCAGTGCTATACAAATCCATTTGATTGATTGACTGATTGAGACGTGGTAGTTATCCGTGTCACCAGGGCTTTAAGTGGGATAAAAAAACTGGGGGGGGGGAGGGGCGTCTCTCAAAGGGGCGTGGCCAATGTAAATTAAGGGCATTGCTTAAAACAGGTAAGCTAAAACCTGTGCTTAGCATAGTGTGCCGCCCAACTTGTATTTTGCTGTTTCTGTCATTGCATCCAGAAATATGATACAACAAGTAACATCATACCCACAATAAGTCAGGACTATTGGCTATGTCAATGGTTGTTAGTTGCATAAGAATAATAAGAAGCAACTATGGCTTGTATATAACATTGAAAAAGCTTCCACTTAAAGCCCTGGTGACACCACGACAATGTTGCTGCTCCAGAATTTAAAAAAGAAAAAGGAAAATCCGAAGAAAAAATGACTCTCTTTAAAGGATTTCCCTTCCCCTACAACACTCACCTGGCATGACGTCATGCCGTAACTTCTCCACTAGTGTAAGGTGTGCAGTATGAGCATGCAAGCACATCAATGTGCCTGTCACTGCAGTCCAGAACAAGCATTTGCAATGCAATAGGTCTCGCAGTTACACGAGTTAAAGCTATTGGCATTGTAAATGACAATGTCTTTTATTTATGTTTTTAAAACGAAAACAAATATAAAAGTCATTGTTATTTGCAATGTCAATTGCTCAAACTCGCGTAAATGCGAGACCTATTGCATTGCAAATGCTTGTTTCACATGACATCCGGAAAAGGGGTGTACAGAGCATGTCAGACGTGTTATGTGCTGCATTTCATATCTAGACAATTTAACCCCTTCAGTGCCCATGACGAGCTGGACTCGTCATGGGCTGCGGTGGCGCCGTGCCCATGACGAGTCCAGCTCGTCATGAACTCCGCCCGCTAATGGAAGGCGCGGCACTGGGCGGGGAAAGGGGCGGGCATGCAAGGGGTTAAAAGCTTTTTCAAGTTTGTATTCCTTACACCATAACTAACCTTTAACTGTGTTTTTTTCAGTGAAATTCCTTTTATTGTGATGTACTGCATTCACTTGCCACGTACCCGATCTACGTTGCGCACACCCTTTACATGCAATGGGAGTTGGCCTTATGGCTAGCCTTTGGCAGGGCTCTGCCCATAACCTCCACTGGCAGAAAACATCTGCTGCGCATGGCAGTCGGTGTCCTGCAGCAGCTGGCATAGAGCCTGCCTACAAACAGGGTGATGGAAGGAACGCTAAAATTAATCTCAGCCACTGGAAATTGCTGGGGCTGCATTTCAATCCAACGTTTTGCACCCTCCATGCCGTTCTCAACAGAGGTTCCCCTTACGCCAATGAGGATTGACCCTGCTCCTCACTGGAACAGCCTATCCTGAACTGTGAATCGTAGCCTAGTCCAGCAGCAACCCTGGAAGGGTTCTGGCCTGTCTCGTCAGTAAGTTGCATCTTGTGTACTCTGGCATTATGAACACAATTCCTAAACCATCACCAACAAAACAATACTTGGCAAAGCCAATAGGTCTGGGTTCTAATGCACACAGTGTACTAACACATGTAGTGTTAATCACATTACAGTGAGAAACACAGGAAGAAGCAGCAGGTGAGGATAAACAGTTATTGTTGTAAAGTCGCCTCTCATGCAGCTCAATCCAAGACCTTGAGTGAATACGGAAGGCTGTACCCAAACAGCCGATGCCGTTAGGCGAGAGAAGCACTTCCTAGTGGGCAGAGCCAAGCCATGATTAACAAAGTCTCAAGCTAGGAGCTGAAAGAGGCTGGTCGAAGAAAGCCAGTGATTGAAAGGGGAGGATTCCTTTCAACACGTTTATTTTTAGAAATAGGTCCGTTTGGCAGGCATGCTGGTAAAACCAAAATCCAAAAAACTCTTGACTTTTACAGTGGGAAAACAAGGGTTTCTCAAACTTCTGCATGGACAGTATTTACTCTCAATTACATTTTTAGGTCTCGGCTAGGCAGCGCATGCGCTGTCTCATTGAGAGATGCTGTATACAGTATAGTGGGGGAAGCTCTATCCGCCTATCTTCTTGATTGGCCGAAATCCTAAATGCTTCAATCTGATTGGTTTTCGGCAACTTAATCCCACCTCCTGACAGCCATGTCGTCGTCATTGTTCTCCTTCCATAGCTATCGCCCCCTTTACTTTTAAACTCTTTTGTTCCCCTGCCTCCCCCGTTCCCTCCCACAGTCCGTAAGTTCTCTGCTCACCACCACCCCCCCACCCACTCCCGTTCGTTCCTTCTTGAGTGTCCACATTTTTGTTTACAATGCAATAGGGCTCGGGTAAATACGAGTCCTATTGCATTTGTAATTGCTTGTTTTCTTCTGGGATTGGCTGCGTGAGTTCGCACTATATTTTGCCTGACCTGTCCTAGCCTGTCCAGAACACATGCGCATAAAACGTCTTTGCACGTCATACATGGGCCAATTTATGGCAGAAGGCAGAGACAGCACAAGCAGCAAAACGAAACAGGACAAAGTGAAGCGCGGTGGGTTCCACTCTGTCCTCCTCACCAGCAGATCACCCGCCTGACTACTCTTCTTTGGTATGGCTTTTTTTTAAATTTTGTTTTATTATGGCTTTTTTTAGCTTTATTATACCACACTCGCGCCTTTCTGTTTTGTACTCAGAGGCGGGGCGGGCTCAGGAGCTGTCCCGGTGGAGCTACCACCCTTCCACAGCGCACGCGGGATGTGCAACTCAGTTGATATGGGACCTGGACACTTTGGGATGGTGAAGGGAATCTGCAAAGATCACAGAAGCATCTGTGATGCATGGCTGACTGGGAGCTGCACCCCGTTCTCCCCTGGACAGCTCCAGCACACAGCTCTGCTACAGCCCGCCTGCTTTGCTGGATGCATCGCGGCTGTCTCCTGCCTACTCCTATGGCACTGCAAGTGCTTGTTTAATCTCGCTTTGCACGCTGAACTTTGAGCAACAAACCGCGGCCCTCTGAGCCAACCCTGCCAACAGCCATGGGCGGTGTGGGGGAGAGGCGTCGGGCAGCGCTTCTTTGGCTTCCAGGGCATTGTAGCATCGTCAGCCAGTGTCGAGGATGAATCAAAGGGACAGCAAGAGGTGAGTGCTCTAGACTTGTCTGCAGTGCGTGGAGTTGAGCGCGTGGCTGCTGTGGCGGTTCAACAGCTGAGGCCTGATTGGTGGCGCGCAGAGTCACCCTCTGAGGTAAAATGCTGGTCCACGGGCTGGCCTGACTTGGACAGTGACCAAGGCGGCAGCGGCAGGGTGAGGAGGGTAAACAGCGCTCAAAGACACATCATTGCGTTCTGTAGTTGACAATTCTTGACCCTCAACAGAACATAGAAGTCTGACCAGGGGCAGTGCTTTAAATGGGCCGATGCTGCCAGTACTGTACGGTACTGAGTACCGGCACCTTTTTTATTTTGCGAAGAAGAGTACCTGCACTTCTCAAGACAGCTGTAATACTTTTAATTGGAGAGTACCGGCACTTCTAAAGACAGCCGTAATACTTTTAATTGGAGTGTACCGGCACTTCTCAAGCCAGCCGTTATACTTTTAATTGGAGCGTATCGGCACTTCTCAGGACAGCCGTAATACTTTTAATTGGAGAGTACCGGCACTTCTCAGAAACAAGCAGGTACTCTGGTTTCAGGTGGCGGACAGTGCAGGCCGAGGGAGCTAATGGGTACTTGGCATTGGTTAGTTCTATATGACATACTTTGGACCTGCGCACTCTTTGCATTGAAGTAAAACCCCTTCTATTCAAACAGCACTAGCTGTACATGCAATGCTGAGGCTGGTGGCTCAGGGCAGGCTTGTGCCAGCTGTTGGGATATGTGCTTGACATTCAGGTCACAGGTTCAAATCTTCTTAGGTCCAATCAGCATTTCATCCTTCAGAGGTCTATAAAATGAGTACTATATATTATTTTAGCACTAAGACACACTTCTGGGTGAATATGCGCTTTACAAATACGGGAATCAGGAACTCAAGTAGGACCTGCCTACCTCCTGTGGACAATATTGAAAATAACCAAGGGTACACAAGTGCTGTTCACTTCTCCAGACAGGCTTGTCCCATAGAGACACCATCACATACAGGCATACATCGTGATATGCAGTAGACGATTGTTTCCTGGATCTCCTGAGTTGTGTCACGTGATGCTATTTTGTGTTTTGTTTGCTCGACTGTGCAGTGCTCTGAGGCTCTCCCAGCAGAAATGCCAAGGTCATGATTTGATTTTGCTGGAGCATTCATGTCACCTCACGAGCCCGCCAGATCTCCAGTAAAGTATCATAAACGGCTATACATTCATATAAGAGGCTGTGCCCAGTGTAGGATGATGAACCTGACATACAACGCTGTACCTACAACATGACGATGAACCATGCTTAAGAGACAGATTAAAGTGGCTTAAATTGTTGTATATTGGTATAAAAGGCCATGCATATCCTAGGACGTTTTAACTACCATAGTTGGCTGTAAATAGCACAAACGAATTCACCTAGCTAAGGAGGTTATATCTGGCAAAAGAAGCTGTGCCTAGCATACAATGGTTGTGGCTAGCAACTTTCGGCTAGCAGCTTTCGACACCGTCAAACATGACAACCTACTAGACCTCCTGAAACATAGAATGGGTCTATCTGGAACGGTTTTTAACTGGTTCACTTCTTTCCTATAAAATAGAACACAAAGACTCAAGATCAATCAATCCTTATCAAAGCCCAGGCCAGTCATCTTAGGAGTGCCCCAGGGACCCTCCCTCTCCCCAACACTCTTCAATCTGTTTATGGAACCACTCACCAATCTTCTCAACTCCGCAATTGTCCACTTCCACATGTACGCAGACGACACGCAACTCTACATTAAGGTCCACTCTCTTGAAGACATCAAGTCCCTCAACTCAACGCTACAAAAAACGCAGACCTGGTTGGCCAATAACTACTTAAAACTAAACACCCTCAAAACAGAATTCTTCTTAATTGCCCCACCCAACCAAACAACCATCATCCGGGGATGGATGAAGCATCTAACAGCACTCGATGGTCAACCCCTCATCATTGATTCTGCTAAATCTCTAGGAATTACTCTTGATTATAAGCTAAATATGAAGAAGCACATCAGCGCTGCAACTAAAGGAGAACATTTTCACATGAACACAATTAAGAAGACTGAAACCCTTCATACCCGCAAACGACTTTAAACAGGTAGTTCAGACTCTTATAATCCCCAAAGTGGAATACGGGAGTGTCGCTCTCTGCGGGCTTCCCAGAGCATCGACAGCCCCTCTTAGAGCGTCAATCAATGCAGCAAAAAAGAAACAGTCATATCTCCCCTGACCTTCGTGCACTCAACTGGCCAGAATCCATCGGAAAATTGCCTGTATGACACACAAGGCATTACATCACAAAACCCCGAGATACTTAGCGGAGAAACTGATTCTATCGGGTGGCAACAGAACCACTTGAAGCTCCCACAATCTTCTACTGAAACCACCAAATTTTACCAAAAAGAAAACATATAAACTTAATTCTCAGGAATGGCTCTCAGGATCTGGAATGCCCTGCCCCCAGAAAAAAGACCGCACCCATCCACGGCATCGTTCAAAAAAGAATTGAAATCGATTCTCTTGGCTAAATTCACTTGAACTGTTTTATACATTCCTTTAGAAACCTGCCAATATATAATAGCTACTACTTATCTATTTACTTAACCTATAGTATTTTTATTTCTATGCATGTGTATTCTACCTATATCGGACCTGTAAATCGCACTGTATGTTATCTATATCTGCCCTATAAAGCGCTCTGATACCCGCAAGAGTCTTGTTTGCCCTATACAAAACCTTCAAAATAAAATAGAAAATAGCAGAGGGAGCGGAAAAAGCGCCTTAATGCCCCTGCAATGGAATAGGAGTTTATAACTGGCGTAGGTAGTGGTACCCAGCATAGGAGGCAATACCTAGCATACAGTGGGAGTGTCACTGTGTTCTAGGATATACCTTGGCACAAAATGTACCTATACACCATGTTCCGCTTGATCTCACCCGCCGCTCCCACCTAGTGCCCAGCCCAGTTCTAATTTTTTTTAAAGTACATATTACAACGATATAATATTATGACTGTGGTGTCACTTGACAACCCTTGTAAACCCCTTTTCGTCTACTCAGTACTAAAGATGGAATACCCCTGCTCTTCACAATGTACAAAAAGGTACAAAAGTTACATGTGCTATTAAAAAAGGCGACTTGAAAAGTGAGTGCATATTTTTTCATATTTTTCCAATTTGTATTGTACTTCACGACGTACACATTCCCACAAAAGACCACACTGGATCATCTTCGACTTCTTTTACATTGGATTGTGCTCTTTTAAATTAGATCAGAGGTGACTAAATTATACATCAAGAACAGGCACGTTCTTTGGTATTGAATAGCTCTTAAGTACAGTTTCTACCACTTCCCTTCATCATAATTGATGCACATATCAGGCCACATCTACAACACCTCTATTCTGCTAATAATACAAGCCCGCAATCTGTTATTGCATCTCACATACCCACACTGGAAGCCTGCCCTACTTAATTCACTGGAGGTTTCGTATTGAACCAATACATGCCGCCCACCCAGCAACGGCAGACCTCAGGATGAGAAAGAAAGTGAGAGGTGATAATGGCAGCACGTTTGCCATCACGTGGCACCCGTAGGCTTTTTTGTGGGGAACTTTTGTGTGTCGGCTAGAACATATTGCTGCAGATTTGGGGTGTGGGGGTGGGGGGGGTGAAGAGTTATTTAGGGATCATTAAACACAAACAGCAGTGCTTAATTTGAGCACTGGTTTGCTGCACTTAATTTTTAAACAGGGCCAGCTTTAACACTGGTGGCGCCTTGTGCGACAATGTTTTTTGGCGCAACCCCTCCCCCCTCTCCCCCCCCAATGACCACCTCAGCCACGGATTCCCTCACTAGCACCCTTTAACAGCGCCCCTCAAGTCTCCATAACCACTGTCTCTCAGATTCATTTAGTTTTATAGCACCGCTGATAGCAGTGTAAGGTGTCAGAGCACTTTAAATCACACACACATTGCACAGAGACAATCATACGTGTGTAAATCAGTGTATAGGAAATGTTTCATAAAACAGAGGCCTACAAGGTGTAAGAGTCACATGGCATCGATACTGGTAGGCAATATAGTTTAAGAGTCCTTATTCTGGAAAAGCACAAATTCAGAATTTAAAACGTAACACCATTGTCCTTAAGAGCTTTGGCTAATGGGGTTATTGGACGCGTTTGTCGGTCTAACGTTTCCTTTTTATCATATGTTTACCTTTCAAAAGCACACTTGGGGGCAGGCAGCACATAACGTGCTTCAAAAAATCTGAAGCTATTAAAAAAGTCGGGGAAAGAGGTAAAAGGCAGGAAATGGTGCCTCGGTGCCTTGGTGTTTAGTGCAGGGGCTAAAAATGTAACAAAAGCAATTCTGGAATAATTGCATCGGATACATCAATTTACATAAAGGTATAATGCGTTTGGGTAACTACAATGCTAATGGATTTTAGAGTGGTGCTGGTTTCTGAGTCCTAGTGTTGTGTTACAGCGTAATTGATACGAATCTGCTTTATTGTGCGGTTTTCAGGACGAATGTTAATGGCCGTGGGGTAAAATAAACTCCAAACTGCAGAAGTACAGAAATAGCTGGCTTGGGGAAAGAGTGTCCTTTTGATAGACCTTGCATTCACATTTGTGCCCCAGGGTGCTTGTTTACCAGGTGTATTGCTTTCTGCTGCGGAACTCTAGATAATCACTTTAGCATTCTCTAGATTCCAGTCCATAGAACTTCTCTTCCACGAGCACCCGTAAACAATAATATTTTTTTCAAATCATGTATTTTCAGTGATATGACCACCGAACGCCCTGATATGATATTAAAAACAGAGCTTTGGACTATACCATTTCCTACTAAAAGGCAATATTTCTCTCCATGTGTTCCCATACCTGGCATTTCACACAGTTTGGTGCTTAGTTTCTCTCCATGTTGAAAAACAGTAGATGTTTCACCACCCAGGCTAAGGTGCTGCACAACCAAATACATATAGGGTCCCAAAGGCGAGACCGTTTGCATTGCAAATGCTTGTTAACCAAGGCAATCTCACAAAGAAGCATGCTAACAATCTGCAAAGTAGTTCAATGCCTCGCCCGGGGTAAAAGGGTTACGTAAATGCAATTAAAATACTACACATCAATCACTAATGTTCTTAGATTTAGTCAGTGAGCTCCTAACTCTTGGCAAGTCCACAATGTTTTGCAGCGGCCTGCTATGGCAGCATTTAGGTGCATGCTTGTATTTGTCACACATTAAGCGTCTCCGTGATAACACATTAAGGTACTTTCATTTTCTGCATATTGTTCCCCTGCTCTATTCCAAATTTAACAAATCCACTTTATTCCATACTCAATCCACGTGTGCATTTTATTTTAACACCCTGAATTACTTTTATTGGGTATTTTTTCTACAGACTCCTGGCTGCCTGCTTCATTGATGTACTGTATTGAATTTATTGCAACTGCAAGTTGGTTTATGCTGCATTTAAAAAAAAGAAAATCTCCTTCAGCCCTCTGCGGCTGTGTTACAGAGTGGACGTGGACAGACCTTCACTGAGAGTAAGGACTGTGAACCACTACAACCTCTGTTTCGCTGGGATTAGGTTTGAACCAATGATAGATCATCCAGGTAAAAATAGCTACTATACACCCACTGAAACAAAACGAAAATTGCAACACCCACAGCACAAAAGTAAGCATATATGCATTGAACGCACAGAAGAAAGAAATGCTAAGAGGCACAAAAGGAGGACATTTGAGGATAGAAGTTCACAATTTACGCATGGAATGTAAGAAATGGCCAGACCCGTGTCCGGGCACGTCACTCGTTTCCAGATTTAGGATCTACATTTTAAAATGGAACCGTTCACGGTGTCAAATGCCATTGAAAGACTCAGCAGGATTAAGGCTCAAACAATGCTGCCATCCAAGGTCTCCTAAGTTCTTCACAGACAACAGCTGCACAACTCCTGTACAAACTGTCACCGTGAGAGTGAAAGCGCGCCATGCGCGCGTTCTGCTCAAACGCCGCGAGCACGGACAGGAGATGTGCGTAAGCATGCACAACTCCTGTCCGCTCACGTGCTCATGTCCAGTCCCCCTTTGGGCAAGAAACTGACGACAATAGATCTCGCCAAGGCGAGCATTGTATGCGCTGCGTCGCTAGGCGAGACTGAAAAAAACAGACCGTCGGTGCAAGGGCACAAAACAGAGCCTGATATTGACCCGTTTCGAGGCCCCCTTTAAAAAGCTGTTGATGCTCAGCACCGGTGAGACCCGGCTCACTTAAACCCTGAGCGTCACTAAGTATCTCCATGCCCATGGCTCAGCGAAAACGTTGTCTCGAGTAGAGAGCACCTCTGGTAGGACCCCCAACAGCATCTGATAATCTGAGGTGGGCGCTCTGTATTCGCCTGTATTTTATCGGGAGAATCCCAAAATTCAACAGAGACTGTATACACTCCTAGTTGCTACTGACAGGCTCTTGTTTCCAATCTACATCTCGATGCATTTTACTACAGTAATTTTCTTTTCTTTGGTTTTATATAGCGCAAACTCGACCCGAAGGTAAATAGACGCATCCATTGTGTTAGACAAGGGGAGATTAAGTAATTCCTAGGATCACAGGATGTTGAGCATTCCACTTCCTGCCGAGACTGGAACTGGTCACCCAGCTTTTAGGTTGGCTGCTTTAGCCATTAGCCATTGGGTGTAATTTGATGCAATGTGTATTCTTTTTTATGCCATTGTAGCCTACTTTCATTATATTGAATTACTGTATTGCTATTTTGCACAGCATAACGCCGAGCCAATCAAATTCTTCCTACCTGAGCTGTATAGAGATCTTATCCATTCACACTTATTACTGGCTAGCTCATGGTTCCCAGTTACTCCTCGGTGCATTTGAATAGTGTGACTTGATACAACAAGAATCCTACCTTACTTTATCATATTTTGCTTTCCATTAAATTGTACCTTATTTTTGTTATATCCAATGACTGTATTGCTGTTCAGGTGATCAACGCCCCGCCCCGTACCTGGAAACATGAGAGATTCGATGGCGGCGTGAGGCACGGCGTCTTGGCGTTTTTCGTTCTTGCTCCTTTGCTGATACATTGTTTCCTCTGGTGCTTGGAACCTCGGGACTGCTGGAGCCGGAATCATATTCAAGGCGCGCCTGCCTGCCTGCTTTGCATTTTCCGGATTCCCGGGGGTTGTGTTGCTCGAGGGGCTGGCGCCTTGGAGCCTGTTCCTGCTTCCCATTCCTGTCGATCGCCGTGGATCTCCTGTATCCTGCTAATGCTGCCGGTATATCCAGAAGGCGGAGGGAGCAGGGATACTTTGTAACACTCCGGCAATTTGACTGTGCTGAGGAGAAGACGACGATCCTTACCAGGGGTTTGGCTTTTTTTTTCTTTCTAAGCCGGGGTGTCGTTTAAGTGCCAAAACCGGACTGAAGTGACTGAAGGTTACTAGGGGTGCCGCTCGTAAGCCCGGAGTTGGTGTTGGTGCACAAGGATACCTGGACCGAGGACTGCAAGGCCCAGCAGCCCTCCACCTTCCCGCTGCCTGCCTCTTCCTCGAAACCCCGCCCCTGGTGACTACTTCAATCCTCGCGGCCCCCGCTTCGCGGGAGCCGCTCGTAGCCCGGAGTTGGTGTTGGTGCATAAGGATACCTGGACCGAGGACTGCGAGGCTCAGCAGCCCCCCACCTTCCCGCTGCCTGCCTCTTCCTCAAAACCCCGCCCCCTGCGCACCCTCATACTTCCGCCCACGCATTTCCGCAGCGCGGAACACAGTGCGGGACAAGGGCGGGCCCGTCTGTGCCCGTCAGAGACCGACAGAGGCCGGGACGGGGCACCCCCCTTGGATCCCTATGTGAGCTGTGTGTTATGGGGTAAGAGCAAAAGCTGCCGGTGAGTTGCTTTAACCCTTGAATCGCTGTGTCTAGTCGCTAATGTGTTTTATTACCGGCACGGTGGTGTGCATTTGACCTACCCATATACCACTTAATGGCCTCCGTTGGTGTGAAGAAGGGTCGTAAGTCCCTTAGTGGGGGAGGAGTAGTTGGGACTCTGGACAGTTTCATCACGAGAGCTGCGTCTGTCCTACAGAAAGAAATTGAACTCACCGAGAAAAGACTCTCTCTTGATCTTGAGTATAACAAATGTTCCTCATTGGGTAGTATTGCTTTTGTAAAGTCACCAGTAGCTATAAACTCGTCTGCTCCAGCTCCCGTTATTAGCGTACCACTGCCGAGTGAACATGAAAATGTAGCTGTAACGGCAACAAGTAATGTTTGGTCTGTGTCCGAACAAAGCGCCTCCTATGGTTCTGACGCTCGTATATCTACGACCAATGAAGGAACAACTAGATCTGGCCAACCTCTACGTTCCGATGTTACTTCTGCCAAGCCGTCAGAAAAGGTGGCGAAACGCAAGCGGGGTGACATAGTGCTGCCTAACAAAAGACCAAAAACCCAGAAACGGCAAAACACGGGTACTCTCGAGCCTGTGCTTAACGCTGACTCGCCGGCTGGAGGTCCTGAGGTCTTGAAAGGTTCTGCACCGAACAGCGACTACTGGCTAAGAATGGAACAGTTATTAACCGCGACCTGTCGCCCTATTTGCAATAGACTTGATTCTCTGGAAAACAGACTCTTAAATCTGGAATCAATGCTGTCTCTATTGTCAAAGGCCATGGGGTCAGAGGATAGAGGGGGAACTAAAGAAAATGCTGCTGAGACTGCTTATTCCGCTCTTAATTCATCTAATGCAGAGGTAGATACAATGGAACATCCCATTCCGTCGAGCCAAGTTCCGGCTCTGGCTAATGAGTTCCATATAGCCCCGTGTGTTCTTCCCCCACCATCTGTCGCAGGGAATCTAAGGAGCGGGTTGCCCCTTGCTACTAGCATTCCGCTAAATGAGCCAAGTGGCACTGAGCATACCCCACGCATCCAGTCAGGGCCCTCCCCCGACTCGAATCTACCCTGCTTGAACCTTCCTCCTGAATCTGCCCCGTACGCGGTGGTCCTTGCCGGTGTCCCCTCCCTGAGCCATGGATCAAGGGAGTCCTTCTTTGATTTAAAGAACAAATGCATGCACTGGCTAAATTGTAACAAACCGCTCCCGAACCAGTGCACAAGCGAGTTATTATTCGTAAGGAGGATAAATTGGGTAGGCAGTAGACCAAAGGATATCCCGGGCGATTGCGTAGTAATAAACATCAGGAATCCAAACACTGCTAGGTATATCTGCACATTTCAGTCGGGTCCCTATTTTAGTTCCCACACAGCAATTAGAGCCCTTCCACTCACCTATTTCTACCCGGGACCCCAGAACTGTGCTATTGATGCCTCTTACAGGGGGAGGGTAGACAGAAGGAGAATTGGTAGGGTTGGACTACCCCCCCTTGCTTCACTAATGGAATTCAGATTTTTGACCGACCCGGCCCACCTCCGCTAGAAGCTTTTCAGCACACTAACAGATTTAGTACCCTCGATCAGGTGGACTGACGTCCAAACTGTAGTGCTCTGAAGCCTAATTCAGTCTCGGGGGGGCGGATAGAATTGGTAGACTTGTTAAATGGGATTGGGCAGGAAACCCCGAGTAGGTTAATTAACTTACCATTAAACACAAGTCCCGTTGCTGACCAGCCTCCTAAAACAACCAAATTAAGGTCGAGTTTTTGCTTGCTCTCTTGGAATGTGGCAGGTCTCAAGAACAAATTGATGTGCGAAGATTGGGGCTCTTTTATAGACAATTTTGATATCTGCCTAATGCAAGAGACATGGGCCTTAGAAAATTTTCAAAGAGCAGGCTTTGCATCTTTTAGCACACTAGCAGTAACTGGTGGCAAGGACAGACCTTCCGGAGGCCTCACTACCTGGGTGGGTCTCCACCTGGGCGCTTCGGCAAGACAACTCAACACCAACCATGATGACATTCTATGTGTGTTGCTTGAGCTGCCTAAGAACACCTATTTGGCTATCCTAAATGTTTACTCTAGACCTTCCCGGGGTGGTCGGGAGTCCACGGTTATAGAGCAGCTAAACAAATTTATCCTGTCTTTGGATCCCGGATACTCTATAATTGTGGGCGGCGATTTTAACTGCCAATACGAACCACTCAGTGTGTCGGTTCTAGATGATCCATCTGCCGAAAACGAACACCGGAACATCCCCGATCCGATGCTCCCCATGGTCAAAGCCTGGACCCCTCTGGTTCTTCAGATCTCGGCTCTTACTCTCTCATTATCTTTGAGGGCATGTAATGGGAGATTTGACTCTGATAGACCTGGTCGAGCCACCTTTAATAGAATCGGACAAACCTCTATACTCGATTACATTCTCATTCAAACACGATCATGGGACATGGTGCTCGATTTTAATGTGATTGAACGCGTTGACAGCGATCACAATGCTTTGGTTGCCACATTCAAACCAGGTAGCTGGGGCATCAGTAGCACTAGTCAAAACACCATATCACCTACATTTGCGCAACCTTTAATCTTGCGCAACAATGGACGAAGGGTTAGATGGCCCCGTATTGTTGCAAGTACAAACAAAATGGCAGAGATCTATCGCCTCGCCCTACCCCATCTTCTTGAAATGTCTGAGGTTGGTTCAAATCGAACTAACACAGAACAGGTGATTGGACCCAGAGGTATTCACCTACAGCTAGTGGAAAAACTCTCGAAGGTGTTTTGTTCGCAGGGGAATGTGAGGCCCCATCTGCCCAAAAGGCATCTGTGGTATTCTGCCGAGTGCAGGAAATCAAAGAGCGATTTGCTCTTTGCAATCAAAGCCTTGGACAAAGGCAGAATAAAATCTTTGAGGGCAAGGCATAAACAAACGGGCTAGAAAGGCATGGGAGGAGCTGAGGTCAACCTTGCAGGCCAAAGACTTTAAGGGTTTTTGGACCATTGTTAGTATGGGTAGGAAAGCACCTGGTACCACCTCATTCCCAAATATATCCGCAGCGGTATGGGAAGTTCACTATGGGGGCCTCTATTCCGACCCAAATGACAATATACTACCCACATCCACTTCCCCTACTAGACTTGCTTCTCAAGCAGAAGCCATTTTGGTAATAACACCAAAGGAGGTGGAATCGGCCATACACCTGCTGATACCCAACAAAGCGCCGGGATTGGACAAAATCCCTGGCGACCTCTATCGCTCGGAACCAAAGATCTGGGTCCCGTACCTTTGTGCTCTATTCAACTCTATATTGATGGGTGCGGAACTTCCAGAGTCTTGGCTTGGTGCAGAAATTGTTCCGATATTCAAGAAAGGCTGTCCTTTACAACCTTCAAATTATAGGCCCATCAGCTTAATTGACATCACACAAAAGCTGTTCGGCCGTATAATTCTGGACAGATTACAGTCCTGGGAGTCGGAAAACAACATCCTAAGTCTTTTGCAAGCGGGTTTCAGAGAGGGCATTTCCACTGTTGACCAGATCTTTCGACTTCAGATCATTCACTGGAAGACCATGTATCTAGAGGGTGGCAGCCTCTACCTCATTTTTGTTGATCTGAGGTCGGCATTTGACCTGGTACCGCGAGAAAAACTGTGGAAGGTGCTTCAGGCTCTAAATGTCCCTTTGTATCTTCTGGATATTGTGAGCAGACGCCACAGGAAAAATTTCGCCCAGGTCAGATGTGGAAGACATGGCGACCTGTCCTCCCGCTTCCCCGTAAACCGTGGAGTCCGACAAGGATGCGTGCTGGCACCCACGCTATTCTGTCTATACATTAACGGGCTCATTAAACACCTGGAGGGTATCAGGGACACAGATGCGCCAAGACTCGCCACGGGCATGGTGCCAGCGTTGATGTTCGCTGACGATACTCTGTTGTTATCCCGAACGTCAACTGGCATCCAGCGCATCTTGGATGGTTTTGTGGATTTCTGCGCTGAAAGGGGCTTAGAGATCAATTTAGCTAAAACTAAATTCATGATTCTCAACCCCCCCAAGCATACATGGCCTAACCCAGTTCTGACCGGCGTATACCTTGAGCGGGTGACAACGTTCAGTTATCTGGGGATTATCCTGCAAGAAAACTTTGGATGGGGGGGACAAATTGCCAACTCTGTGTTGAAACTTGCCAAAACCACTGGTGGAATCTCACAAGTATTCAGAGGCTCGGTCTCCAAACCAGTGGGAACAGCGATAGAAATCTATAGGACCCAAGTGAGAGCTGCGTCCATCTATGGAGCAGAATTGTGGGGTCATTCAAGAACAAACAGTCTAAGTAGGACTGAAAATTCTTTCATGAGGAGTTTGTTGGGCTTACCGTCTAGCTCCCTGTTGATCCCTATCAGGCTGGATCTCGGCCTGATACCTATGGACCAAGTGGTAATGCTGCGCCCACTAGTATATTGGAAGAGACTTTGGTCTAATGCAGAGTTGGGTTCTTATCGGGAGGAATTTATGGGGGTTTGGCCCCTATTAAAGCAAAAGAACATTCCCTGGTTGAGTTTTGTTAAGGATGCCTGCATTAAGATTGGTCTACCTGAACTATGGACTTCCCCAGAGACTTCGTGCCCGGCCCTACCAAAAGCAAAATTGGCCGAACAGGCCAGAAACCATCATCTCATGTGTCTACATGAACGTGCTGAGTCCGGGAGGTTGACGACCGAGTTCCTACAAATTAAAGACAATTATAGGAGAGAGGAATTCTTAGATCTGGTCAGTCCCCCGGTTGCTAGGAAGCTTTACTGCCAACTGAGATTGGGATGCTTGCCACTTAGATCGTTTACCTCCAGGTGGGCCTTAAATAATAGCACCGCCTGTCCGGCTTGTGGCTCTAGTCTGGAGGACGAAAAACACGTTTTCTTTTTTTGTCCTATCTATCATATTCAAAGAAAACGTTGGGTTAAGCCCATCTGCATAAATCTTGGTTTTAGAGAGTGTGAGCATGCAATGAGAGTCCTGAAATATGATACCCAACCCCCAATAGTATTTGCAGTTTCCCGGTTTTGAAATGCTATGTGGCTAAAACGCAGGAATTTTTTATAGTCCTACATTGAGTTCTGCTCTCTTTGAATGTTACGCAATATTTTATAACTGTGATTTAATTCGTTTATTTTATTTGTGTATTGTGATAACTTATGCCGCTTTTATGGCCTTTGAGCCGAAATAAAGATTAACAATGGAATGGAAAAATGGAATGGTATTGCTGTTTTGCACAGTATGATGTAGAGACAATCATTGCTCTTACATTTGAATTGTATTGCCTTTTAATTGGGATTTGATAATTTCACAATACTGTATATTTAAAATTGTTCTATGCTTTATGGATTATGAATCTGAAATAAACATTTTCTAACTACACAATACCGAGTGAAGGGCAAATTATCATGAAAGTGTGCCGCGCAGCTCTGCGAACCAACAACTTCTTTGTGATTGTTCTGGCTTATGTAGCGCCTACTGCTTCAAGGCGCAATTATCACAATATACAAATTATATTATACAAATTACCAACCAGTAGAACGGAATAGTGCAATATAACTGTGTTTGATATTTCATCCAGGCAATTCCCTCTGGGGTGGCATGTATAAATGGGCAATTGATTGTTAGGATTCTTCTATTAATTTGCATCTTTATTAATATTATTTACAAGAGGGGCGTTAAAGGCCACTATAACATTTAAATTAGCTGCACTATCACTCGTGAGGAGGTAAGTGCCTCCTTGGAGTCTTCAATTTACACATTTAGAAAGCCCTTTTCATTGTTTAAAAAAAAATGTTTATATGTCTGAGTATTGATAACTCACAGGTAACGGGACAATAAAATGGACATCTTTACTGCTCCCGTTCCACACCGTTCGATACATGCTGATGTTTGGAGGTTGGACAACTCGTGGGGGGGCGGGTTTGGGGGGGGCTTTGCAGTCATTCTCACGGTCTCCTCCAGCAGGCACGCCATGACCAGCCCCTCCCAGCAGTAAAAAGTGCAGAAGCGGCGACAGAAGTGAAGTGGTATGCGTTCCGTTGCAACAGGAGCACTTTGTACCCCGAGAGGACAAACAGGCCAGCACCGCCCCGCCGTGCTGATTTGCTGCTAAGCTGAGCTGCTGCGCCCTGCTTGAAAGCAAAGGGCTGGGCGGAAGCGAGGCAGGAGCTCCTTGGATCTGTATAAACCCCACTACCCTCTCAAGCCTGGTCAATGGGCAGGGTATCAGTGCTGGGCCTCTGTGGGTCACTCACAAGAGGAGCTCATATGCAGAAACAAGGATGGATGTTCACAGAGCCGCTGGCACAGCAGGAAGGTTAAGGAGGGTATATAGCATTAGCATGCCAGCCCCCTGCCAGCCCTTCCCTTGGCCCCCCCACTTCCCCAGCACCTTGAAAGCAGCTTGGGTTTTCCATTTGAACATCCTCCTGGTGGCCCACGTGCAGTGGGGGAGGGGTGGAGAGGGGGCCAAGGGAACTCTGCACCTTGGCCCACTCACTATTAGCCAGAGGGAGGACAGTATCGAAGTGTCACACACCAAGGCAAGTGGGCCCTACCTCCCTCCTTTCCTTCCTCCCTCCTTTCCTTCCTCCCTCTATGTTATGCTATAATATTTTATTATCTTTCTGTTGCAGCTGTTTCTGCTGTGTGAAAGCAGGTGGTGTCTGTGTTTTGTTATCTGGTCACTGCCCATGACATGGCAGGCTCCATCTTCCACAGCTCCTGCTGTACTTGTTATGTAGCTGCCATGTAAATCGAACATGTGCTCTCCATAAGATGATGTGGAGCCAGTGAGCAGTATGTTATGTAACTGTTGTTCATATAGTATGTAACTGCTGTCTGTTATCTGGTGTGGCTGTGGTCTAGGTTGTGCTATACAGCTGCTGAATGTGTTATGTAACTTACAACTGTTGCCTGCTATGTTATGTGTGGGTGTAAGCACCTGTATACATGTTTGTACGGAGCACTGGTGTTTTATGGGTGTAATAATGTTTAAGAGATTTGATATTATTAACATAACCTTTTCTTGACAGGTTCACGTTTCCCTCTGAACTAGAAGAGGGACGTTGAACAGTGGGCCACACAGTTCAAGTGGTGGCTTTTATACCTTCACTTTTTACTTTTATCAGTTTTGCAGGATGACTGGGTATTTAGGTCCTGACGAATGCCTGTTGGCAGAAACATGTTGACCTAATGTACTAAGGTATATATCTTCAGGGATGGCTGGTGACATTTGAAAGTGGTGGGCTTAAAAGGATTGGCATACTGCACCATTGCGAGCGAGCATAGCGTGCAAGCCCAAACAACCTAAGGGGAGTTCGGGGGGGGTTCTCCCCCCGAGAAAATTTTGAAAAAAGAGAGGAAAAATTGTGCATTTTCAAGCAAATTTGAGAAAGCAGGAAGGTTAATAAAGCAATTGTGAAAGTGCAGTTATTACATTAATAAAGAGATGTCATTTAACATAGGTAGCTGCTTATTCAGTATAACCACAGAGCTTCATAACAGACTTCGAGATACAATGCATTTCTGAGTACATCACTCACAGATGTTTCTTATTTAACAAACAACAAAACTGGTCACAAAGTAGCAGCATTCAACATATTGTTTTCTTTTTGTAAATTAAATCAGCACGTCTCTCTTTAAGAGCAGCAAACTTGTCAATGACTTGAATGTTAAAGTCTGGGATTTTTTTGAACTAGCTTGCTCTCTACAGAGAGCATTGCTAAAGCATTCAGTCTTTCCTCAAGCATGGTGTTCCTCAGGAATGTCTTAGTCCTCTTTAAGGCTGAAAAACATCGTTCTGACTCAGCTGTCATAGGAGTGGTATCGACAATTTTTAGTAAAGCCACTGTCTCTGTAAGTGACTTTTCCATATTAAGTTTATGTATTAAAGCAGCAAAGACATGGCACTTTTTGACTTCCGGTACACAGGCATTGAGTACAGTACAGTCAACTCAGTTCTCAGCTCCTCTTTTTTGAGCATAGGATAAGCTTCTACAGCCGCATTCAGAGCACGCTCAGGGAAGGATTCATCATATTTTGCAAACTGTTCACTTTGCAATAATGTGACACTCACCAAATGTTTTGTGAAAGAAAAACGTACTTATGCCTGCACAATTACAGTGTCACATATCTCCTTTGCAATTCGGACCAGAGTGGTGATGTTTTTCCTGCGGTTTGAAAAAGTAGAATGCTCTGGCAGTTTGCTGTCTAAATTGTCAACCCCATCTCTCACTTTGCTTATGCTTTGTACAAACATAGTGGTATATATTTGTACTTTGACAGTATCTATCTCTCGTGCTTTTAACTGATTGTATAACAAGTCGACGGATAATATTATCTCATGAATAAAAACAGTAAGAACTGAAACTCTCTGTCTTGTAGTGTTCTAGCAAAGCCACGGGCTTCAGTCTTACTTTTGTAATCAAACTCATCATTGGCTTCTATGGCGACAAACATTCCTCAAGGTCCTCCCTATGTTCATAGGTTAGGTTGACTGTACGTATGTTAAAGTTCGAACGAGTTGAGGATACGCTTGGAACGCTTTTGTCCACAATCTCATGAAGTGCTTCTGTTCTTTTGGGGGAACGTGAGAAGAATGCTGCCATGCCTCCTACATCCTGAATGAAAATTTGTGTCTCGTGATTTTTGATACTGCCTGTTGCATAATAAGATTAAGTTGGTGGGGGTAACAGTGCACATAATGAGCATTAGGGTACACATCTTGAATTCTTTTCTGTACTCCACTAAGGCTTCCACTCATTACGGACGCACCATCACAGCTTTGTGCAATTCGTTTTTTTTTTTGAGGCAGCTCTGGTAAAATTAAGTTCAGTTGACGCAGTATAGCTGCAGTAATGGTTTCTGCACTAGAGTTTCTTAAATGTGTGAAACCATAGAACCTCTCCACAACTTCTCTGTCATTGTCAAGGTACCGAAACACTAATACGGACTGTGTTTTAGTGGCCACATCAGTGGTGTCATCAGCCTGAATAGCCACAAAGTCTGTGTTTTGTAACTCTTGCACAATATGGAATCTCATAATTTGGAGCATACATTCAAGGAGTTCATTTTGTATCGTTTAGAGGTGTCCTTAAAGACTGTAGCACTTGCTAAATGTGCTTCCATTTCCTTGTCTATGCTTGCTATTAAATCCACAAGGCCTCTGAATATTCCAGGTTTTGAGGAACTTTCTGATTCATCGTGGCCTCGCTATGCCAGTTCGAAAGCACCACAGAAACAAATGCAATCAATTATTTTGGATAGCATCTGTCTGTTCCTATTGACTGCTTCATTGTGTTTCTGTATTGTTTTGCGGTATGCATCGTTTATCTGCTGCTCAATCGGTGCGTCTTCCTCCAACATTCCCAGTCTCGTCAGGTTTTCCATATGCTTTCTTGTGTGTGCATGCTTCTTTATTTTTGCAGACAAATGCTTCAAGTCTGTTACTCTTTGATTTGTCCAAGAAAACTCACCACCAAACAGCAAGCAGGGGAAGCAGAACAGAGAATTTCTTAAAGGGCATCCTGTAAGCCAATCAGCTTTTGTGTACCAGGCGTTTGAGAATGTACTTTTGGACATTTTTCCTCTGTCCTGGGAAGTTTTCTGTACGTTTATGTCAGGCTGATGAGGTCCTAATTGCTTTAAATGTAGTTTCTCTTCAAGTGGCCGTGCCTGGAATGACCTTGTAATCAGCTCTTGTACTCTATTCATGATGCCGATGCTGGCCTTACCAATATATATTAAAGAAACCTGTCAATAACCAAGGTACAACATATAAGGTGCGGTGCAATAATATCAAATTTCAGTATAAATACATATATCTTGTGCAGTATCGCAATAATTCTCCAACAGCTCCCCTTTGCACAACATGACTGCTAAAAATACAGCCTTACTGCCTGCTGCCTCTCTGTGCCATAGTGGTTTCTGGAGGCACTGAAACAGACACTGCTTGAGGGCCTTGAACAATGCAAGGGATGGATAGTGTATTTAACAACCGTTATTGCACAAAGCACAGGGCTAAGGCTATTGGTAAATTCCATCCACTGAGAGGGTACAATGGTTAGAATGTGCACCCACCTCAACCACCATGTAGAGTGACCATATACATGGCCCTAACTCCAATGTAAAAAAATATAGCATCAGTTTCCTTACCTTTAACACTGGTGTTTGCTGGGTCGTAGCCGCGGTGAAAGAGCACACAGCAAAGGGGCAGTATTTCTCCTCAGTTTCTCCAGCTCTTCTCCTTGACAAAGGTTTCTCTTGAATTCCAGAAGTGATCTAAAAGTCTGTAGTCTGGGCCCCTCTTTTTATAATATAAAATCCTTTGTTCTCTGTGATAGAGAATCTCTTTGCCCAGCCAAAACCAGTTCTGCCCTCTCTGGTGCAGCTCCCTGGCAGGAGGTGGAGACAGCCTTGTCTAAGGCAGATTAAGCCCATTCAGGTGTGAAAGAAATCTCCTCCCCCTACAGCACAGGTCTATTCAGTCCAGCACGACTCACCCTTGAAAGGCAGGACACACCTTAACCCCCCAAGTGGCTGTCTGAACAGAATGCACATCCCCAACCCCTGTCACTCCAAAGCCAGACAATCAATACACATCCTAGCAGAGGCACACTGGATGGTTAGGCAAGAAAATATCTACTTTCTAAAAGTGATATTTTCAAACCCAGAATGTCAAAATCACCCTCACTAAAAGATACTTCTTAACATTCTGAGCTCAGGCATATCAAACTTTATTTTCCTATCTTGTTCCCATGGGCAGAAATACTCATAAGAGGTTATGAACCAACCCACTATTCTATCCTATAGAACAGATAGCCTTACAATAGTGAAACACAAAATTGGCAGTATTTCACTATCAGGACATGCCACACACATCAGGGCAAGTCCTACCTTTCACATACACTGCACCCTGCCCACAGGGGTACCTTGGGCGTACCTTAGGGATGGCTTAGATGTAAGAAAAGGGAAGGTTAGGGCATGGCAAGTGGGTGCACTTGCCAAATCGACACAGCAATAACTAGCTGCACACAGACACTGCAGTGGCAGATATTGTAGGAAGCTGGCTCTGTATATACTATACCAAAGTGAGGTATAGTGTGCACAGAGTCCAGTGGAACCCAAAGGTAGGCAGAGGCAAAGTTAGGTAGAACCTTACTCTCTAGTTGTGGTAGTGTGGTCGAGCAGTAAGGCAGTATCAGAGGACAGTGTTAAGCACTTGTTGTACACACTCAGTCAGCAAATGAATTCACACACTCAGAGACTGAACTTCAGACCAATTGTTTTTATATAAAAATATTCTATTAGTTATTTTATTTTCTAGAACCAAGCAAGCCTGCCAGAGGTAAGCAATAAGTAATTTACAGTAGTAATGCAATTGAAATACAGTTTGAATGATAATTGTGTATGCACTTTGATTTGATGTACAATATGGATGCAGAGAAATGCAACACTTAGTAAATGCAGTACATAGACTTGAAGAGGCTTTTCAGTAAAATCTGCTATTTGGTAAGTAACTTTTGAGATTACTAGGCTTACACAGAGTTGTATACCTAGATACTACGCTGGGACATTTCCTGAAAACAGGTAAGTAAAATTGTTTTTGTTGGATTAATCAATTTTAAAGAATTTCTTTAGTTTCTCAAACTCCACACTTAGAAACTTTTCACAGAAAAACAGTCAATGTTATCCTATGGAGGAAAATAGTGTTATCGGTTTTAAGGTAAGTATTTGGTAGTGGGAGTTGAAGTTCTGGGGGTAGACTCAGGGGTCCCCCATGGTCAAGGATGCACTCTTGTTACACCCTCAGCGGCACTAAGGCAGCCGGGTGCAGAGTGCTGAGACCCAATGTTATCCAATGGGGAAAGGGGGCCTCCGGTTGGTGGCTGCTGGCAAGAAGGCCACTAGGTTGTGGGAGCAAAGCTCCTGGACTTTAGCTCAAGGCAAATGGGGAAACAGAGTAGCACTAAAGGTGCACCCTCAGCGGCACTAGGGCGGCCGGGTGCAGGGTGTTGTTTTGACGTCAGACTCCCTGTTGCTTTCAATGGAGAATCTCCGGTTTGCAAAAGCACTGCAGGCAGGGAGACGAAGGTCTTCTGGGTGCGACCACCACTTTGAGAGGTAAGTTGCGTTAGGGGTTGGTTAGGCACCATCGGTTTGGGCACACAAGGCTGTGGGGTGTCGGATGCAGGGGTGCCTTTTGGGGTCGGATCTTCTTACCAGCTCCTGGTCGCAGGCGTCAGCTGGAGGCTTGAGGCAGGTCAGGGGTTGCCGGATCTCGGGTCAGGATCACCGGGGTGACCTCCTCATGGTGTTTACCCATTCGAGCTCAGGCTGTGGATGGCGGGTGCAGAGTGGGGCGGATCCGCGGTGTCCGGCCGGAGCTAGAGGTTGCAGATGAACAAATCCGGTGTTCATGGGAGACAAAGTCTTTGTAGTTGAAGGCAGGCAGGTCCTCCGGGGTTTTTGAGTTTGCTGGCTGCATGACACACCGGGATTTCGCAGGAGCAGGTTCGAGGGGGAGATAGGCCTGTAGGGCTGGAGCCAAGTCAGTGGACATCTTCCTCTTGTTAGCTGCTGCACGGCTGTTTGGTCCTTCTTCTTCTTCTTCTTGCAGGTTCTTGTCTGAGGACGCACGGTTCAGGGGTGTCCCTAAATACTAGATATAGGGGTGTTACAGGTAGGTAAAGGGCAGGGACCAATGGGTCCCTTCCCTGGGGTGAGTACATCCTCTATTATGCCACCCTTCAGTGAGAGGGGAGCATGAGCCTGTCACTGTTTGCCTGAGTTCCCCCATCTTCAAGATGGCGTGGACTGAGAGTTGTGCTTCACCTCGCCTCCCCAACCTGAGGGGTGGAGTTGGCAGAGGTGGGCACACCTCTCTTCCTCACTTGTTTTTACCGCCGGTTCTCCTGCCCAAAGTGGGGGTCAGAGCCAGTGGGGACCAGTTGCTGAAAGCAGCAAGTGGCCTGGGGAAGCTCACAAAGGCGGCAGGCCTTTGAAGCTTCCCCTCCATGGACCCTGACCATCATGGGGAGTCGGCTTGGCACCTCGTCCCAGGATGTGCATTGTTTCAGGCCCCAGAGAGCAGCAGGCTCTCGAGTCGACCCAGGGGTCCAGAAACATGTCTGGTGGTGGCAGCTGACAGCAGCCACTCAGCCTGGACACTAGTGATAGGTTAGTTTTCAGGGGGCATCTCTAAGATGCCCTCTGTGTGCATTTCTCATTAAATCCCACACTGGCATCAGTGTGGGTTTAATGTGCTGAGAAGTTTGATACCAAACTTCTCAGTTTTCAGTGTAGCCATTATGGTGCTGTGGAGTTCGTAATGACAAACTCCCAGCATCATATGCTCTTAATGGCAACACTGCACTTACAATGTCTAAGAATGGACTTAGACACTGTAGGGGTACATGGCTCATACACCTGTACCCTCACCACTGGTATATTGCACCCAGCTAGAGGGGGGACTGATCTATGCCAGGGCAGTGGGTTGTAGGCATGGCACACAAAGCTGTGGGCCATGTTGATTCTTCACTTTGTTCTGCACCAAGACAGACAGCCTGCAAAGGCAGTGTGTGAGTGTAATGATACAGGACCTCTAAGGGTGGCACAATAATAGCTACAGCCCTTAGAGGCCTTCTGTGGTCACAGTGCCCTGGGTACCTGTGGTACCATTTACCAGGGGCTGACCTTTGGCCAGAGATGCCAATTGGGTATAGGCTTCAATGCAGTATTATGGAAAGAACATAGGCCCTGGGTACCTGATTAGCAGGAGCCCAGGGAACACTCAGTCAAAGTACATCACCAATTCAGAAAACCATGCAGAAAGAGGGCACTTTCTCATAGATCTGATTTAAATTTACAGGCTGCTTATGTGGGTGGCACAATCAGTGCTGCGGGCCCACTAGCAGCATTTGGTTTACAGGCCCTGGGCACACAAAGTGCACTGTACTAGGGACTTAACCTGGGCACACACAGTGCACTGTACTAGGGACTTAACAGTAAACCAAATAAGCTAATTATGGAAACACCAATCCAGAACAACAATTTACAGAGGGAGCACTTGCACTTTGGCACTGAACAGCAGTGACAAAGTGCCCAAAGTATCTAGATCAGCAAAAAGGAAGTGCAACACACAGCAACATAACAGGAGGCAAAGGCAAAAATACAGGGGAAACCCACGCCAATCATTCCACGTCTAACAATCCTCAACACAGGTTCTGGCGTTGCAGCCACACAGCTTCCTGGAATTACCATTGCATGATGCATCCTCGACGCAAGACCTTCCATCGCAGTCTGCAGCTCATCAGAATTACTGCTGAACAATGCATAGCCAACATGGGTTATCGCAACACTCCACAACCAGGATTTAAGGTGCTTTATCAGCGGGCCTAACTTGCTCCATGTGTTTGTCCTGCATTCCAACACCGTTGTCCTGAACTTGTGACTTTGTCATGGTACAGCATGACCAGATAACCACACTTGGCGCTTTGTGCTTTTGAACACTATTTTTAACTAAATATTTTAAATTTCATATCTTAGGTTTCTACTAATTGGATGTATTTGTAATTTTGGTATCTAATACTTTATTACATTTTGCTTTATTTTTTCAAACTGGTGTGGGATTTTTCTTGTGTTTTGTTTTAACTTGATTACTGGTTGAACTGCTGCATAAATACTTGACATGTTGCCACTAAGTTAAGCCTGACTGCCTTGTGCAAAGCTACCAGAGGGTTGAGCACAAGTTAATTTGGGTGTTTGCTTACATTTCACCCTGACAAGAATTGTGGTTACAGCATGTGTATGGATTCACACCCCCTCAACCAGTAACCCAATTTCCTACGGTCAGCAAGGTAAGCTAGCCCACCAGAGCCAGAATAGATGTTATGCAGTGGGTGAGGGACACATAGGCACTCGAGAAGGATAGGAGTGAGGTAAAATGTGGAGCAAACATTTGCTCCAAAAATCTAAACACCCACAGGTCAAACCAAGACATACTAGTATAACACAGCATAATAGAGAGGCCAGAAAACAGCCCTGACTGAGGCTAACACAATTAACAGAAGGTGACAAGTATTACCACATATACTAAACATCTGCCATAAATACTGTAAAACTACCAGCACAAAATGTGCATTGAGAAGGAGGAAAAGAGGTTAAGATGGTATTTGAACCTGCAGATCACCATGCATAGTTAATGCGAACTCCTTGAGCCGAGCATCCCAAAACAGCATCCCTCTTCTTCTTCCCTCCAAGAAGAGGTATGGGAGCTTAGGTCCCTGGAAACAGAAGAAAGGCCAAAGTCCCAACTACAATATGGAGCCAGGGAGCTAAAGGAGGAGGCCAAAGGAGACACCCAAAGAGTAGGGAATGAGTCCCAGGCAGGAGGTCGCACAGCAAAATGGGTCAAACGTCTGACCCATCGAGAATGGCTAAGCCCTACAGCAGATATGAAGGCAACAGTGCCCCCCTCCAAACACCACAAGCACAGCCAGGTGGCCAAGGGGAAGGGGAGCCACATAGAGGGTCCGCAAGGGTGCCGGCCAGACCCCAGATCCTACGCGAATGGAAATCAGCACCAGCGTCAGCCAGAGAAGTGTCCTAGGGCCCAGACAGTGCCTTACATCAGGAACTCACAGGGTAAGGGACAGAGTCTGCACTTGCTGGATCACACCTGCTTTAAAGTAAGGAGCTGTCCCAGCTCCAAGACCAGCTAAAGCCAAGTCACAGGGTCCCCAAAGAACCCTTAGGTGAAACACTCCTACCTGCTGAAGCATTAAAAAATACAGTGCTGAGAACATACTGCCTCGGAACAAAGCAACCTGCCTTTGGATGGAGACAAAACAGGATATGGAATGGGCAGAATGTCCTTATGCAGTTGTAGGAGGTGGAGCTGAAATATATCACTTTTTTGGGGTAGGAAAGTAGTTGGCTGTCTCCAAGGTGAAACTCAGAGTAAGAAATGGGATGAGTAAGGTGGATGAGAAGATAATGTGAAAAGTTCCTCCTATTTCCTGATGGTCTTCCTGGCAATGGCCAAGAGTAGGAAAATGTGCAGCAGGTTCTCAGGGCGTCCTAATCGATATGTGTCCATTTTGAATTTCCGAAGTTTAGCAGTTCTGCAGGACTCACTTAGGCGCCTCTTTTCAGAGGGTGTCATGCACCTGTAGGGGTAGAGAACATTGGGCATTGTGATTTTTTTATTTATCCCTATGCAATGCACTTGGAATAAGTGGCGTAGCAAGGGGGGGGTTCGGTCCCGGGTGGCACAAGTTTTGAGGGAGGCGGCCTTCCCCCCAGCTCTAACCTGCAGCTGTTGCGGGGCAGCCGTCACAGGAATCGCCACCCCCCTTCCTTTACATGCGGCCGCCGTGGACGACAAATACAGGAACCGCCATGGGTGGCACAAGGTCTTGCTACGCCAGGGGTGGCTGTGCAGCATCATCATGGTAATAGATGTAAATGCGGCTGCTGCTTCTGTGCAGTGGTTGGCCAGTGTTGCCACTTAGGACAGCCCACTGCATGACACAATGTGATGTTCATGGAGATCAGTTCAGCTTACGTTCAGTTAAAGGTGTTAGTTATGTGGTAAATCCACTTAGGGCAGACACGTTAAGAGCTCACAAGGCAATCTTCAGAGGGACATATAGCAAGGTTCTGAGGGGCTGCAGGCTTGTTAAAGACTTCACACTGATTCTGCTGCATTAGAAGGATTACTTATGTAAAAGGCCAGACTGATTGGCTTTGTCATTGCTTGTTTCAGATGCCCTCAACAGCTGGCTTTTCTTTCAGAGTCCAGGTACATAGTTACTGCTCCTTCAACATGGCAGGAAACATCCTCTTACTTGGCCCATTCCTCTTCTCCATTGCAAAAAGGGGCAAGGACCAGCTTAAAATCCAAAACAGTGGCAGTTAGAACAAAGTTACCTAATTGGTCACTCAAATATAAAGATGCCTGCGAAATTTGAGGGGCAACCAGTGGCGGCTCCTCCACTAAGGCGGAGAGACGTCGCCCTACTGCTCCTTGAACAATGAAAAATAAAAATAAAATGATAAGAAGTAATTATCATTTTCTTTTTCTTTGCTCCAGCCAGGTTGGGTGGGCCGAGGCAGCTCGCCGCAGAGATAGCAGGAGTGGTTTGCACTCCTTCCCTACATGAACATGAAAGCTTGACGGGCCCTCTATGGCTGGCCAAACCGTCATGCGCACTTGGCATGTTTTCCATTGGGCTCTGTTGCACAGCCCCTTGGAGAACATGCCTACCTTCCCCAGGCACTGTATAAACGGCCAAACAGGCTGCTCAGACCAATCACAACGCTCCTCAGGCAACGTCGTGATTGGCTGTGAGAATCTGGAAGCCTGGGTGCTTACGGTGCTGGCAGCAGACGGAGGAGAGGCGTGCGACAGTGGGGGAGGCGTGTGGCGGCAGCTTAGGTGGCAGAGATAGTAAGTTTATTTATTTTTCTCACCCTCCACCCCCACCCCACCACCCTTGTTCAGAGGCAGCCGTCACTGGGGGCAACCAATCATCATGAAGTGCAATTTTCTGTAGATAGTGTTCAGCTCCATGCAAAATAATGTCTCCAAAAAACCCCCTCTCCCTCTGGATTTCTTGTAAATGCCAGGCGTCCTGTAATAGACACTAAAATGAGCATCAGAGCCAGGTGGAATCCAAGCAATTATGGGATCTTTCTGGGCCCTGCTTCTTCGGCACATCCGGACACATTAGGCGAAGAAAAACAAGGCAGCCCATCTCCTTAGCGAAATTCTGTTCCTTTTATTAATTAATATATTCATGCATTGTTTCTATTATATTTTTGCTGCCACACCAAGGATGCCAGAGTGCTTTACATTAAGAAAACAGTATTATAGCTGTGACGCAAAGGAATTATATTGGGTGGGTGTACTTGAATTATTCAGGAAGCAAGCTTTGATTATATCTGGTGTCCGGTTGTAAGATTTCCATTTTCAAGATTAATAAGGTATCAAGTTGAGGCACCAAATAAACATGAACGTATGCAAGTGTGTAGGCTGACCATTCTTTTAGGATTAGAGGGTTCATAGTATTCAATTAGGGGTCAACTTTGCAGGTATCAATGCCATTGTACTGGTAGGAGTTTCAATTCTTGTTTTGATTTTCACATGTAATAGTTTGTTTCCTATCAATCAATCAATCAATCAATCATGGCATTTATATCGCGCACTACTCACCCGGAAGGGTCTCAAGGCGCTTGGGGAGGGGGGGGGGGTCTGCTACTGCTCGAACAGCCAGGTCTTGAGCTGTTTCCTGAAGGCGAGGTGGTCCCGGGTCAGCCGCAGGTGGACCGGTAGGGAGTTCCATGTCTTTGCCGCCTGGTAAGAGAAGGATCTTCCTCCGGCGGTGGCTCTCTGGAAGCGGGGGACGACGGCGAGGGCGAGGTTCGTGGATCGTAGCTGGCGGGTGGGCAAGTAGAAGGTCAGGCGGCCGTTGAGGTACCTTGGGCCCAGGTCGTGGAGGGATTTGTGTGCGTGGGTGAGGAGTCTGAACGTGATCCTTTTGTTGACCGGGAGCCAGTGCAGGTCTCTGAGGTGGCTCGAGATGTGGCTGCGTCGAGGGATGTCCAGGATGAGTCGGGCGGAGGCGTTCTGGATGCGCTGGAGTCTCTTCTGTAGCTTGGCTGTTGTTCCGGCGTAGAGGGTGTTTCCATAGTCCAGTCTGCTGGTGACGAGGGCCTGGGTGACTGCTTTCCTCGTCTCGGTCGGAATCCATTGGAAGATCTTGCGGAGCATGCGGAGTGTGAGGAAACAGGATGAGGAGACGGCGTTGACTTGTCTGGTCATCGAAAGAGTGGAGTCCAGGATGAAGCCCAGGTTGCGTGCGTGGTCCGTTGGTTTGGGTGCGGTGCCTAGGGCCGGGGGCCACCAGGAGTCGTCCCACGCGGAGGGTGATGGTCCCAGGATCAGGACTTCTGTCTTGTCCGTGTTCAGCTTTAGGCGGCTGTCTTTCATCCATTCGGCGACGTCTTTCATCCCTTCGTGGAGGTCTGCTTTGGCGGTGTCGGGGTCTCTGGTGAGGGAGAGGATCAGCTGGGTGTCGTCGGCGTAGGAGATGATGTTCAGGTTGTGTTGGCGAGCGATGGCCGCTAGAGGTTTCATGTAGATGTTGAAGAGCGTAGGGCTGAGCGACGATCCTTGCGGGACGCCGCAGATGATCGTGGTGGCCTCCGAGCGGTAAGGAGGCAGGCGTACTCTCTGTGTTCTTCCGGAGAGGTATGAGGTGATCCAGTCTAGGGCCTTCCCTTGGATGCCGGTGTCGTGGAGGCGTTGTACTAGGGTGCGGTGACAGACAGTATCAAATGCAGCGGAGAGGTCCAGGAGGATGAGTGCCGCTGTTTCGCCGTTGTCGAGCAGGGCCCGGATGTCGTCGGTGGCTGCGATGAGAGCGGTCTCGGTGCTGTGGTTGGTTCTGAATCCGGACTGTGACGGGTCGAGGGATCCGTTCGTCTCGAGGAAGGCGGCCAGTTGCTTGTTGACGACCTTTTCGATGACTTTGGCCGGGAAGGGAAGGAGCGAGATGGGGCGGAAGTTCTTGAGGTCGGTCGGGTCCGCTGTTGGTTTCTTCAGCAGGGCGCTGAGTTCGGCGTGCTTCCAGCTCTCCGGGAAGGTTGCTGTGTTGAAGGAGGCGTTGATGATGTCTCGGAGGTGGGGTGCGATGGTGGGGGCCACTTTGTTGAAGACGTGGTGAGGGCACGGGTCGGTCGGGGATCCGGAGTGGATGGTGTTCATGATGCGAGTCGTGTCTTCAGGGGTCACCTCGGTCCATGTCCGGAGGATGGCAGCTGGGTGCGTGGGTTCGATCGGTGGGTGCGGGGGGTGAACGCCGAAGCTGTTGTGGATGTCGGCGACCTTGTGGTGGAAGTACGAAGCGAGGGAGTCGCAGAGGTCCTGTGAGGGGGCGATGTCGTTGTTGCCGGTGATGGGGTTGGAGAATTCCTTGACGATGTTGAAGAGCTCCTTGCTGTCATGGGCGTTCTTGTCCAGTCGTTCCTTCAGAGATTTCTTCTTGGTGGTGCGGATGAGCTGGTGGTGTCTGCGGGTGGCGAGTTTGAGGGCGGTCATGTTGTCGGCGGTCTTGTCGAGGAGCCAGGTCTTCTCCAGGGTGCGGCAGGCCTTCTTGGAGTCTTTGAGTTCGTCGGTGAACCAGGGGGCTTTCACAGGGGTAAGGGAGTTCCAGATGGTAGGTGTTTCCAGGAAGAGATTGAGACCTGGTTCTTTGTTCCTTGAATGTCTGTGGGTATAGGATCAAGGCTGTGGCCCTAGCTGTGGTCCATTTTCAGGTATCCCACCCACCCGACCCTCCAGGCTGCAGGGTGACTTGCTGGAACTAGTCTTATCCAGGGAAGGTGGAGAGAGAGAAGCCTGGGCTTACAAGAAATATATCAAGAGGCAGAGGTGTCCAAGAAACCCAGCTCAGCTGCAAAGAAATTCACAACAGGAATCCTGAGTTTTATAAAACTCAACCTGAAGAGTAGCCACATTACATAACATGCCTATAACTAGGGGTGGGCGGAATTTGCGAAATCCACTTTCGGAAATTATCGCGAAAATGTTTAAAATTATCGCAAACAAGCGGAAATATCGCGAAGATGCGGAAGTTTTTTTCCCGCATGTTCGCGAGATTTTCTGCATGGTTGCGGGTCGCCAACTTACCCATGTGGTTGCTCGCCGGGCGCGGCCATCTTGTTTTGAGTTGTCTCGCGGTGCATGATCGCGAGAAGAAAGACGTGATCGCGCGACGCATGACATCACTGCGGGCGCGAACTGTCGCGAGACAGCGCAAATGGCTAAAAACAATACAACATCTCATGGAGAACGCGACCGGATCAAGAAAACTTGTCGGCGAACGCAGGGATTCAGGTAAGGCGATCGCGCGCGCGCGAGAATGTATTATTTTACAGCGCGAGTAAGAAACAAATTATCGCCAAGCTGCGGAAAGCGGAAATTTTGACATTTCCGCGCTCTCCGCGGAACGCGAAAATGTCAAATTATCGCAATTTCCGCGAACGGAACGAAATTTTAGCCCAGGCCTACCTATAACCCGAGATGCAGCAGTTAAATAGTGCATAACAAACAGCAGCTAAAAAACCTGGCATGTACTTGCTACATAACATAACAGCTGCATTACACGGACAGCAGAGGAAACAGCTATATATTACTTAACATACCACAGACAGCAGACTGCTGGCATACACCGATGCATGTAAATCACACTAAAGTACGCCTAGCTAGATCTATGTGGGAAGAAACTCAAAGGTACTAAGGAACTAGTGTTCTATGGGGCCCTATCGGGGTGAGAGAATTCGCTCAGGACAAGAACCCTCACTCACCGTTTCACCGTTAGGTGACATGCTTCATCATTTGGGTTCCCTCCTCACACCATAGTGTGGGCTACGACTCCCCCCAGGGAGGAGCTGAGGTGTTTTCTCTCCGAAGATGAGCGTAAGAAGAAGGTGAATGAGGGGCAGAGTGCATAAAAGTGTCGAAAGGTGTGATATAAAAATGTCTGTCTGAGTCCACTGAAAATGTATTGGGTGGTCACAGCTACATAGTTAAAATGAGGGACGGGTAGGGATTCAAAAGATATACAGGGGTGATGGGTCCATTGGAGCGCTGGGGCATTGCCCCACCTGGCCACGTGGCCCCAACTTCCCCATTCATGTTACAGTAGTCGCACACACACAGCTGCCGACTCGCAAAAAATAAATAAACAAAGTACTCGCGCGAGTCGCGGCTCCGCTCGCCGTCACTGTCTGTCAGCTGAATCACCAGCGCTAAAGCCAGGGGAGGGGAGGGGGGTGGGGCTGGCTGCGGCAGCAACTGCAACAAGGAAGACTGACAGCAGCACAGCGCTTACTAAAGCGCAGCTGCTTAGTGCGCATGCTTGATTATGGGCTGGTAATTTTTATGACCAGACCGAACATGCGCACTACAGCCAGCCACCTCACCTCAGTACTATCCAGGAGAGCCGAGAGCGAGGGGGGAGTCGGGACCTGAGAGGCCGAGGGTTGCTTCATGCAGCAGCCCCCGGCCTCTAATGGGCGGGCCATCTCCGTGCCCTAGCCAATCCTGGTAATGCAGCGTCTGGATTGGCAGAGTCACCGCGGAGCCTGAGCCTGTGAGGACAGGCAATTAACATTGGGTGCTGCGCGTGGGTGGGTGGCACTGCCGCAGCAGCCGTGCTTTGATTGGCCAGATCCAGAATGAATCAGGGCCGTCACGCGTCACCGCGCCAGTGCCACCCACACGACGAGTCGACAGAGACGACCTTGTGTTAGTGCCGCAGCAGTGCATACTGACTGTCTTGTCTGCACGTAGAGAGTCAGTGTGTGAGTGAGTCGAGACTCGAGACAGTGTGACGGTCACAAATCCGATTGAGATCCATCGCATCCTGATCAACCACGACTCGAGTCACCATGACGACGTTCTTCAGATTGGTGCTTGTCACCTTTCTTTGTGTTAAAAAAAAGTAAGAAACTTCATGTTAATAATAGCTTAGACACATTTCGACCCAATCCCATGCTCGTTTTGTTAAAATAACCCAGGGCCAGGGCAGGGGTTAACACGCCACCACAGTCGGACATAGGACCATTTTATACTATCATGCAGGCTACGGCGACATATGAGTGTGGTGAGGGGTCTGCAGGTGAGGGCCCGTGGTGTTCGCGCGCTGCAGGAGGGGGTCAGTGGTCTCGCCTTCGCGTGGCAGCCATCTTAAACAAACGACCGGACCGGCGGACCCGCTTCATCTACTACTACCAGCGCACCTGCGGGGCCCAACTCAGGGCCTCGGGCCCCACAGGCACTGGTAGATGAAGTGGGCCGAGGGAGGATCCTGCTGGTGGTTAGCGTGGCTCTCCATTCGTATGATGTTTACTCTGACTGTGGGCCTGCCTGGCACCAAGACTCAAATAAAGTGACACTTACTTCACTTTTAAAGAGGAGGCCGGCCCTGTGTTGCGTGATTGATATTTATATCACCACCTGCCCTCTTTGGACTTGCAGACTCCGTGATATGGCGTCCACTTTGGTTGGCAGTGGATAAAAAGATTGTGCTAGTTCACAGAAATGCGTCGCGTCGTTATTAATGCAGAACCGATTGCGCCTTTATCCTTCAGAGGACCTTCTTTTGCGTTTACAGTCGATGCATAATCCACCTATTTAGCGCAAGCTATAGGGGTTAGGGTTTCAGGTCGACGAGAGCAGACCTTTCTAGAAGCATTGGATGTCACTGAAAGTTTGTCGACAACTTGCTGTGAATTTGTATTTGATTTGGTCCCATGAACAAAGTGTGGGGGCACATTATCAAGAAACGGCGTTAAAATTATCGCCGGTTTAGTGACAGAAAACTGCCGCTAAAGCGGCGATAATGGGCTTGATAATATGTCCTTGAGAATTCCCATAGAAGCCCAGGTTCTGGTGTGAACATGGGCTTCTATTGAAATTTTCTGCGGCATATTATCAAGCCCATTATCGCCGCTTTAGCGGCCGTTTTCTACCGCTAAAGCGGCGATAATTTTAACGCCTGCTTGATAATATTCCCCTATGTTTCTGAGGTGCAAGCGACGATCTAGAAACCAGTTGTGACCCCACGAGGGTAGTCGAAGCACTTTAATATCTGGATTATCTGCAATCATAAACACGGAGGCTGCCGGCGCCCGGGGACGCAGCCTCAGCCGAGCGCCTTTATTTGACACTGACAGTGATGAAAGAAGCGCAGATGTACGGAGGACCTGCCCGCCTCGCCCTCAGACACAATAGGGCCAGACGCTTTATGTCTATCCGAATGGAGCATAATATGCCAATTTTGATGTTTTCTGCACCAAAATCAGCATGTTGCTGAATTTTCGAGGCATTTTCCCCAGTAAATATTTGCTGGTTTGCTTTATCAATATGTACCGGCTGGGGATTGGGGAAATCGCGAGTGTGCCAACTTAACTTTATCGTGCCCGGTAATTTCAGGGTGCTGCTAACCCTGACAGATAAAATGACAGTTCCAGGAGTCATGCCGGGCCTGTAGTAGGCCAAGGTTACATACTAGCAATGGCCAATCAACACTTTTCAGCTATGATTAAAACTAAAGTGGATTAAATGGATGAACGTTTAATAAAATATTCTGGTATCATATTTGCATTCCTGAAGTGAGCCAGATCTTGTCCTTAGGCAACAATTACAGTAACTATTTTACGGAATTAATACTCGTAAGAACGATTTAATTTTATGTGCTAAATACAGTTCTGCAAAAAACCTATTCAAAGTCAAAATGAAACATTTAAATTAAAATGAAACCCATAAATGTATTAAAGGAAACGTGAAACAAATGAAAGCTATGAATATAGCTGCTCATGCCCATATGCTATAAGAATAAATATACTTTACTTTCACGGTTCTTCGCTCACTGCATTAGGTACATCCCGTGTTTTCACATAATTCAAAGAAAGGTTACACATAATTGTATAAAAGTCGATCAATCATGCCAGCTTCTGTATGACGAACATTAGTAGAGAAGGTTTGTGTCTCGCAATAAAAGTTGGTATGAAAACGCCAAGCTGAAACCGGAACATGCCGCGCATAAGAGGAACAACTCAGAGGAAACCCCTTAAAGAACCGCTGTCTCATGGACGTGAGATTGCACAAACCTTTCCCTCTTTGTGAGTGAACACACAAGCATATTTGATTTATTTTCAATGTGCAGCTTGTAACAGGCAGTCCTCACACCTCTTCACCTCTTGGCACAGCACCAGGCGGATGAACGGGGGAAATAACTGAAGGCAAAAGGTGCAGGTGAAAAGGGGAACGTTTTTAAGGGCTTTAAGTGGGTCAAGTCTTTTTATTTGTTTTGCAAATAAGACATACTCTCACCTACGTCCAATGGCTGCTGAGGGGGGGTAACAATGGGGTGGGAAGAAGTATAACGTAGGAGGAGCGGTGGGGGTGGGGAGGCGAGAGGGGGGCATGAGATACCAGGGGTAGATATTGAAGAAGCGCGTGGTGGCCCCACCAGGTGGCATTTTCCATCATGCTTCAGGGCTACGTCATGCGAGATGTCCATTACCCTGTAGTCAATCGTCGCTGTGTGGGACTGTCACACCCTTGCCTGCTGTGAGACGTAGCACTCGAAGGTAATTAGGATAAGTGAGCTCACGGAAGTCATGTGCTACGAATCGACTACAGGGTCCCCACGTTTTAACAAATTGTGGTAGTTTGCTATCCAGGGACGTGACTCAGCCTCTCGGCCTGCAGGGTCGTATTTTAGGCCTGCGACCTTGCCAGAGACAGTCTTGGCGGGACGCATAGGGGAGTATCTAGAAGTCACGTGCTCCCAGGCTGTTCTGAAGCACGCCAAGGTCAATCCCGGCCACTTGAGGGGTCAGGTTGCAGGTGCAGGGGCCTAGCTCGTGTGTCATGGGCCGTAGTGCAATGAAGTTATAGCGCTGTTTAAACAGTGAAATATAGCGTTGATCGTGGTTCAGTGGGGCCCCGGCCGGTGCCACTGCACCTGCTGCACCAGTGGAAGCTAGCCAACACCGCAGGTGCAAAAGGTTACACAGTGCGCCATTACTCGGTGAAGAATTCTCACAATCTGTTTCACTCGCCTGCCAGTCAATGTCTGGGGCAGAGAGGTGGCACTGCCAGCACAGAAGGTGCCACCCCAGGCTTACCAGTTCTTTCACTGTATTGTTATACACATGAATGACATGCTTGACTCTTAGTTCCTTGTATTTTGTTTTAGGCATGTTTATGGGGGCTCAGTAATCGGATATATGGGGTGCAGGTACGAATTAAAATGATATTTTATACATTTCACATCATCACATTATTGAAAAGAATAATAACGCGTTTTAGATCAAATTGCTTTTATTAAATGTAAAATGAAAGCTCAGAGAAGTTTTATTTTGGGTCAATATTTACAATTTAATTGAAACCATGTTTTACATAACAGAAAATCAAATTTTATGTAATTACAGTTTCATTATATGGAATTACATCTACCTGACAACAGCGGTAGTTCTTAAATACATTATTCCTCAAGACATATAAATCACAGAATGAACGGCGGACATCAAATCAGCGGAAGTTACCTTCTTGCGTACCACTGTAATTCTGCGGGTACTGAATTTCTGTTCGGGCTACCACCCAATCTCCTTGTAGATGAATAGGTTTTGCTAGTTTCACCGTCAAATTTGAAATTTTGTTATTAGGGAAAGTGTCTAAAGACGCGTTACTCGGGAGCGTCAGATAAAAAAGGTCCGACCTCCATGGTGCTTCCGAGGTACCTAAATGCTTATATCTGCCGTTGTAGACTTTGTATATCCTTTAATTCATTCTCAGAGACCCAACCATTAAATTTATCAGGCCATCCCCTCCATTTAACTAGGCACTGTCTTCGTGCCCCGTGCCCCTTCTTCGCCAAAACGTTCTCAATACGGTACACACGATCTTGATCCTGTTTTATTTTTTGCAGCTCCTTCTTTGTAAAAACATCCTTCGACCTCCTCCCCAGCATAGTCTTTTAAGTTAAAAACTGTAACACCTGAATGCTTGGAAATCTTGTCTATCACAAAGATCTCATCTGTAAAAGTCTGCTCATACCCCTTTTGAAATACCCCCTTGCATCCAGATAACTTAACATGATCACCTTTTTTGAGCGTGCTTTTTGAAAGAGGATTGTTGTTGAACACAGTCCCGTACACAGTTCTCCAAATTTTCAACCCATTTTGCGTGGTTACTTCTACAGGGGACGTCTTAATGGTTCTATGATAGCTATGATAATCTTATCAATACATTATAAGGACCGATTAAAACCAGATTAAAATCAGATTTGGAACGAGTCCAATATAGACACACGGACCAAAGGGGCGTGGTCAAAGTGGCGTGGCCACCTGTCAAAAAATACTTGGTGATGAGTAGTATACAACCTATACTACTGCAATCTCGTGTGATGTTGAAGGCCGCAGGGAGTGGTGCTTGTGACACAGAGTCTCGATGGTTTTGAGTGATGGATTTTGACATAATTAATGCTGTCGGTGGCGTGGCAGTCCCTCGCAGCATGGTCCAGGCAGCAGTAGTCCATTAACTTGCAGTGCGCAGACCAGAAACTGGCCCTTCTCGCGGGAAGCGCGTAAAGCCTGCGCTAAGAATTCAGCCGCTATTGTGCAAAGTTATAAAAACTGCATATTTTGTAATAATCGCCCATGGGAAGTCTCATGCCTTCTGTTTGAGGCGGAGAAGGATCATAACTTGGCTGCTGTTTTTAAGTTACAAATGCAAAGATCACTTTTGAAGTTAAGTAATTTGGAGCATTTTAAGCACTTTTTTGACGTCAAGGAGTCTTTAGTAAGATCCTTTCTTCCTTTGAGGTGTGAAGATACACACTCCTTGCCACTGACTGTGGTTGATGCTCGCACATACAGCCTTTGCATTTGGTTCTGCCCTCTCTGCTTCCCACGTGTGGCGGTTGGGCCTTGCTAAGAATGTTTGTGTATTATCACGTTTGACCACAAAGTATGCCCAGCACAATGCGCGAGCTGTATCAGTGAGTCACTGCTTTTGATTCTTTTGTTACTTGCAGTTTGTAAGTTAAAATCCTAATATACAACAGTGAGCTATTAACAGTCATCTAAGAGCTGCATGCAAACTGCATGGTAAAAATTGGAGCGCTATGTTTTTGCCCCAGTCTTTGTTTCATTACCCTAATGTTCCAAAAATACATTGTTCTATTTTTATTTTCAGCACCTTTGGGGCAATTTTTCGGCGAAGAACAAGAGGCCCCAACCTCCTTTGCTGCTGGGCCTAGACTCCAGACGTTTAGATCACTTCTGGAATTCAAGAGAAACCTTTGTCAAGGAGAAGAGCTGAAGAAACTGAGGAGAAATACTGCCACTTTGCTGTGTGCTGTCTGGGGTTGGCCTGCAGTGGCTGTTTCTGCCAAGGAAAGGACAAGGACTTTGCTATGTGCTGTGTCCCCTGCTTGAGGAAGATCTCCAAGGACTTGAAGTAGAGCTGGCCTCCTGTTTTGAAGTCTCAGGGATACAAACACTTCACACCCAGCTCCCCCGAACTCTCTTGCTGGGAGTCCTGATTTGCCAAGAGGTATCTGCTGCTGTTTTTGGCCTCTGGAGGTCGGTCCTTGTTGGAAAAGTAATGCAACGAGGAGAAGTGCTACGCATCCGTACCTGTTTCTGACTTATCGCTGAAGAAACCGACGAGCCTGCTCGCGGCCTGAGAAATCGCTGCATCAAGTGCACCAATCTACAAAGGCCGAGATCACCGCACCGATTCCGACACAGGCCCTGCTGTGCGGCAGCAAGAATCGAGAACCAATGCATCCCTGATCCTCATGCATCGGACCGGGGCGCCAAGTGTACAAGGACGCTGGGGCCACAGTAAGAAACCGACGCATCACCTCCCTGAACAGTAAGAAACTGAAGCATCACCTCCCCTTCAGTAAGGAACCAACGCATCACCTCCCCTGGAGTAAGGAACCGACATATCGCCTTCCCTGCGTGTAAGGAACAGACGCATCACCTTCCCTGCAGCTGTTCTTGCTTTTGATTTTGACGCTTCCAAGGTACCTTGTGGTGAAAGTGTTGTTTCTGCAATTTGCTTTGAACAGAACTGTTTCTACCTTATAAAAGTCATATTTTGATTACTATATTGTAGATTTTTATTGTTTTGGTCTTGTTTGGTTTAGATAAAGATTACTTATTTTTATAAACTGGTGTGGGGTCCATTTGTAGTGTCTTCACTAGGCCTGGGCGAAAATTTCGTTCCGTTCGCGGAAATTGCGATAATTTGACATTTTCGCGTTCCGCGGAGAGTGCGAATATGTAAAAAATTCCGGTTTCCGCAGCTTGGCGATAATTTGTTTCTTGCTCGCGCTGTAAAATAATACATTCTCGCGCGATCGCCTTACCTGAATCCCTATGTTCGCCGACAAGTTTTCTTGATCCGGTCGCGTTCTCCATGAGATGTTGTATTGTTTTTAGCCATTTGCCCTGTCTCGCGACAGTTCGCGCCCGCAGTGACGTCATGCGTCGCGCGATCACGTCTTTCTTCTCGCGATCATGCACCGCGAAACAACTCAAAACAAGATGGCCGCGCCCGCAAGCAACCACATGGGTAAGTTGGCGACCCGCAACCATGCAGAAAATCTCGCGAACATGCCGGAAAAAAACTTCCGCATCTTCGCGATATTTCCGCTTGTTTGCGATAATTTTAAACATTTTCGCGATAATTTGCGAAAGTTAATTTCGCAAATTCCGCCCACCCCTAGTCTTCACTCTATTACTGTGTGTGTGCCCAAATGCTTTACACACTGCCTCTGAGATAAGCCTGTCTGCTCGTGCCAAGCTACCAAGGGGGTGAGCAGGGGTTATTTTAGAAGTGTTTCCCCCCTACCCTGACTAGGAAGAAGTGTCCCTACTTGGACAGCGGTGAAAACCGTTGCCAACTAGAGACCCCCATTTCTAACAAGGATAAATCATGCAGCGGCAGCTGCGAGGAGTTGCTGGGCTGTGATGCGAGGTACTGCGCTGAGGAGGTGTCTAGCAGCAGCGGTTTCATTGTTTTTTTTTTCAAGTGTCAGCGGTTTCAAAGAGCTGTGGGGTCCTGCGCTAGGGATGCATTGTGCAGCAGCAATTCCGATGAAGAGTTGCGAGGAGATGCGTTGCACTGTTTCTGTTCTGTCTGAAAGACCACAGCTGTGGCTGGCAGAACACTTTCAGGCCCACTTCCAAGGGTCCAGGATTGTGGTGACACCACTTGGGTCTCACAACAGGCAGAGTCCAGGTGCAGCGTCCAAGGTGGTTGGAGCCCTTTCTGTCCTTGAGGCTCGGAGCAGGAGGCCAGCCAACTAGCTCTTAGAGTCACTCTGGAGGTCCTAGGTTCAAGATACAGGTCTAGTCCTTCTCACTCAGGCAGCAGGGTAACAGTCCTTTTTGCAGCAGAACAGCACAGAAGTTCTTTTGTGTCTTCTACAGGTCCAGACGTATACTGAAGAGTTGGATCTGAGGGACCGTAAGAATCCGATGCATCACCTCCCCTTCAGTAAGGAACCGACGCATCACCTCCCCACGGGTGGGGGGGGTCCTGTAGATATAGGCAGGGTCCTTATAAAAGATGTTTTTATAAGCCCTGCCAGGAAACACAGAAAATATCATTCTAGGGCTTACTAGAATGGTGTTGATAAATCCAACAATATGCTATTGTTGAATATATCTTAAAATGTACAGACAAGATGTTATTTGACTTTCTTGTCTGTAAGCCAAACTTCAGCCTTCCAGTAATCTGCCCTGATTGGTCAGAGTCAAGTGGATTAGCCAGGCTGCTTTAATGAGGTGATGAGTCACCCCTGGGGTGAAAGCGCCATTAAAATGCTGGAACAAGGAGGAGGGGTTGTAAACCATGATCTTCAAAAGAAG
This sequence comes from Triturus cristatus, assembly GCF_964204655.1. Taxonomy (NCBI): domain Eukaryota; kingdom Metazoa; phylum Chordata; class Amphibia; order Caudata; family Salamandridae; genus Triturus; species Triturus cristatus. The sequence continues at coordinate 80,099,706 of NC_140590.1, read as the reverse complement.
AAGGAGTTAGGAAGAAGAAACCAGTTTCATTTACACCCCTACCCTCTGAACCCAGCCAGATGGCAAGCTCAAGGAAGGAATATGCAGATGCTAGAGGGAGGGAGTCTATGGAGATGAGCCATCCTGGAGGTTGGTTTTGCCAGCTCTTGCCTTTTTGCTGAGACTTCAGCCATATTGAATTTTGGAACAGTGCTTTCTGGGAGACTATTGTGCTACACTTTTGAGGAAAAAGTCATGCTCTGGCGTGTTGCCCTTTACCTCACTGGACAGGAGTGCACTCCTGTGTGACCCCAGAGAACACTAAATAGATATCTGAGAGGAGCAGTGCCTCTTAGATCTGCTGCTTGAAACTAAAGGAAGAATAATTATGTATAAATGTATAAATATTATTTTATGATACCATAAATGCTATCGCATTTTACATTCATATTTAACATACACATATTTTTACAATTTTTTGTCAAGTTTTATATACTTTTTACAGTTTCCCACTACTTTACCATAGAGTGAGCTTCGGCCTGGCAGTCAGTAGTAGGTACTGCAACTTTATATCTTCTTTAGCAGCTTTAGCTCTGGATGTCTCAAACTAGAAGGATTCAGTCTATGCTACCAGGCTGATCTGCTCTTCAAGGGGACATTTCCTATATCCATACCTTGTATTGGTGTACTTTTTCCTTTTTTTCTGCAGCCATGCAGTGGCTCTGACTTTTAGTAACTTGCTCTTTTTAATGGCCGTAGGTCATCAGGCTGTCTCTTCCTCCCTTCATTCAGTGGTGATCCATTGCCATGGCTTGTGTGCTGGTGCCATTTTTTTTTTTGATGACTTGTATTTTTGTTGCATGGTGTCTTTCTGCCTGGTGGTATACTGTAGTGGTTCAGTTGCTTGGCCCTGTTATGTTTCTTGCCCAATTTGGAGGTTCAAACACTTGTGACGGTTCTGCTTGGTCATGAACTGTTGCTCCTCCTGCAGAAGCTATTTATTGCCTCTGCTGTTTCCTTTATTAGTTTTCTCTACTAAGAGGCTCTGGCTCGTGAAGTGCTGTTTTTCCTGGGCTTGGTGGTATTTTTCACCTGGGAAGCTTTGTTTTGCAGGTTGCTTTGTGCCATTGCCTTCTTCTGATTTTTTTTTGCAAAATTCTCCTGTGCCCTGGGCACCCCCATTTTTTGTGGACTTGTACTGGTGGTAGCTGACTCTTGACTGTCCCTGGGCTCTACCTAACCAGGCCCAGGGCTAAAGCTATTCTGAAAACACACTTATAATACAGTGAAAACACAGACATACACTGAGGTACACTATGGATTAGGTTGCCTCTATGATTGGCATGACCTCCCCTAGAAGGCTCTAGTACATAATAGGGCAGGGGGATTGACACTTCCTTTAAGTCCCTAGTTTATAATAGGGCATGACAGTTTAGAGGCCAGCAGCCCTTTCTGAACTTGCATGTGTGCCTTGCTGAAGCCTGAGGTCAGTTAAAAAGCAGCCATGTGTTGCAGGACTTCTTTTCAAATGCAAATTGTGCCCTTTGGTGTTTATGGCACTTAAAAATTAATTTACTACAACATTTTGCCATATTAGGAACCCCCATGGTCTTCCCTAGGTGTCCCAGTGGTGGGGGGTCAGGTTCTTATATGGAGGACCGTTATAAAATAGGTTTGCAACCATGGATTCAATTAAATTGCACATTTCACTTCCTACATTGCAGTAAAGTGCTTTCCAAAAGACGATTCTGCTAGGAGCACTGTCAAGTGAGGATCTGCAATAGTTTGACAAATTCTGAACCTATATAGTATCCCCTAGGTGTTCCAGGGGTGGGGGCGGGCGGGTCCTGTAGATATAGGCAGGGTCAGTGCTTAATTTGTAAAAAGATAAGTTACGGGGCACTTGTCAGGGGGCCACTGCAGCTTGCCCCATACATTGCCCCTGCCAGCGCCGCAAATGATAGTAACAGCACAACTACTAACCATCACACTCCTACAAGTGTGACAATTCAGACTATTACAGGCCTCTAAAGCTATAAGAATAGCTTGGGTGGCAGGTAATAGTAATTTTGAATGTACATTGAATTAGTAATTAACTTTTGTTGTGGTCATCTCTAAATTAGCCAGACATCGCCACCTTGTGGCAGACTGCCACAAGCACTGGTGCTGACAATTAAGTACCAGTGCAGCACCAGAAACCAACCGCTCAAATTAAGCAATGCTGTGGTAGTCAAACCAACCAAAACACCAAGCACAGATGTTTGTATAAGTGTAGGTTTATTGGCCACTGTTTCCGACAGCCTCCAAATACAACTGCCAGAGGTACAACCTTCGTCAATCCAACCTTCACCTGCATCCCAGACTCTTGCGCACTAGAGGCTGGAATGTGGATGAAGATACATCACCACAGTCTCCCCCGTCCAGACGTTCAGAAGAGAAGCCTTAAGTGAGCGAGGTGTTGACGATGCATTGGAGGGGCAGAAGATTTTCATGGACTGGGTCAGATCTCCTCACAGGAGATGGCTTTGAGGGAGCTGAGGATGTCGGTGAGAACCGTGAGATCTGTGAGAGACATCTGGGTGGGTATCCTGCTGCCGCCCTCTAATATCATTTATCTCTCCCGACCTTGTCCCTTCTACTCTGAGCTGAGCGTGGGTTTGGTCTGGCAGGACAGGATCACAGTTAGCTCACCACAACTGGGCCATCGGTTGATCAGAAGATGTAGGCAGGTGGCTGGTCAGTGTGAAAACTAGGTGAATGAGCTTGTTAAATGGTAGCGGCAGTTTCAGTCGATAACCTTTCAAGTATTGCCCGGCGGTAATCGCCTCTTATACCATTCGATGATTAACCAACAAAAGAGGCAGGCGCCGGAGACTGGAAGGCAGGAAACAAAGTTTTATTCCGTCGGAGCAGAACACATCAGATCGGACAGCAAGGTATCGTCTCGAGGTGCTCTCCCTGCATCTCTGAGACCTGGTCTCTTATACACACATTTTTGACTTTATTACCGGTTTATTGTACATGGCACATTCTTGAGATTGCTTTGATACATGAAAGAACATCCTCGGAATCCCCGGCTCGGTTCCGCTCCCACACATAACTACAGTGGAAGTCCCCACCCCACCCACAGTAGGAGATGGCTATCACACAGCTGGACATTCTGCCAATTCCCGGGGGTGTGTGCGACTGGTCGGGTCTCAGGGGGTGGGGGCCTTGATCTACTGTAATCCCTTTGATGTGAGGTGTTTCCCTTACAGTAGGGGCAATAAACTGCATCCGCAGGGCTAGGTGATGGCCTGGGATCGGTTCGGACAATCGGGCGCAGAGGAAGGGGGTTATCAAAAGGATGTATGACCATGTATGGGATGAAAGGAGGTGTTGGTCAGGCGCGGGATGTGGTTCCATGGCAGGGTCGTGCAGAAGGAGAGGGTTTATGGCCCATGTATGAGAGAGCGGGGGGGGGGTGGCCGGCACGCGGGGGATGTTTGCAGCGCCTGAGGGATGCGCTGGCGATCGGCAATGAGACCATGGTGCCTAAAATGGCCGTCGCGCGTTTTCTGCGTGTGGCGCTTGGGGAGAGACAAGATGGCGCAGATAATGTTCAGATACGAATTTCCACAGTCCTCCCTTTTAACATATCTCGCCAGCTTGTTTAGTTCGGATCTATCCCCATAATACCACGTACTTCTACTTCGTACAGGGCTTTCATTCGTTCTGCTTCAAAGTTCAGAGTCTTAGGGCAGATGTAGTTTGTGAAAAGTGAACATAAAGGTGGCAAGCACTGAATCTCCAGACAGCACCCACACAGTATCACAATTGGTATCATGATAAATGTAAACAACCTCCACCCCCAACTTTTAATAGTGTCCCAAAACCAACTCCCAAGCGACCATCCTTCTTGCTCCTGATGAACCTCTGCGGAAAGTCTGTGGAGGTGTTCGATCGCCTTGTAGACTGAGGGTGAGTTATCCGGTACGTAGGTACAACAGCTGGACCCAATGATGCGGCATGCTCCTCCACGATCAGCCAGAACCACGTCTAGAATGAGGTGGTTCTGAAGAGCTACCAGGCGGATGGCCTGAAGCTCAGCGGTGTTGTTGGTGAGGATGCCGGCTGTAATGTTCATTGTGGTTTCGACTGCCTGGGTTAGGTGCCGGATGGCACGGCTGTTTGCCATTGGACCCTACAGTGGAACAGGTCCCTTTACTGCATCCATGAACTGTGCTCCAGTGGAGTCGGCTTGTACAATGTCCTTTGCACGTTTCTGCCGGTGATGGTTTGCTGGAGCCACATATGTTGGAGGAAGGATAAAAGCGATGTAGCAGGTGCCTCCCCAACCTTTCGGAAGCCAGGTGTAGGCCTTAGTACCACAGACGAAGTACATATTTGGGGAGGTAACAAAGGAGGGTGGGTCAACTGAGTCCAATGTTCGGGTGATGAGACAGGAACTGTGGCCTACCGGCTGTGTTCCTAGGCCTTCGAGGCACACCAGACCTGTGATGTTGACGACGGATAGGGCCACTGTTAGGGTGGCGGCCGTTCGTTTCCGGAGGTAAGAGAAGGTGGGTCTGGCTGAGTTGTTGAACACCTGCATTTCAACTCGATCCTTGGCAGGGATGTCCATATGGAAAGAGGTGTTTGATCTCAGAGGACAAAAGGGGGCAGAGGTTTTTCCAGTTTGGTTCAGCCAGAACCCATGATAGAAGTGCGACACAGTTTTGCCGGAAGTGGCATTGTCCTTGTAACTTTCTTGCAGGAGGATTAGCCAAGCGAGGCAGGAGCCATGGACAGAGAAGGGCGAAGGGATGAAAGGGATAGAATGTCCAGTGGCATGTGGTAGCAATCCACAGATCCAGCAGTTAGTGGCATTGGCGGCAAGATTGTGTTGGTGGAGCAGTTGCACAAAAGAGTTATTCCAGAACTCCTTACGTCTTTCTCGGAGTTGGGGTGAAAGTGAAATCAGATGGTGTTCTTTCATGGTGGTGGGTTGAGCAGTGGTCAGCAATGTCTTATGAGCGGGTGCGTTTTCTTCCAGGATCCAGAAAGTGACCATGAGAAGGAGGCAAAGGAGAAGGGTAATAAAAAGTGCAATAGTCTTTGAGCTGTGCATTTTGTCAGTCTTTGGGATTTTGTAGTGGATCTTTGGGCGTCTGGTTGCTTCCATCATCTTCATGTCGGGCGCTTCCATCACCTTCAAGGGACTCGGTAGCGGGCAGAACCACAGACTTTGTTTAGTTTCTCTCCTGGAGGCCTTTGAGGTGACTAGGCTACCGCTCTGAGATTTCAACTTAGTTCGTGGTCTGCTTAGCCGAAGTTCCCTCCTTTCGTCGTAGGTTATACCCTTCTTTGGATGGCACAGTGGGATCGGGATATTCAGTCAATTCAATGTCTCTGTATTCGGGTAGCAGCTCAGGGATGGTCGGTCTTTGTCCAGAAGTTCCTCTTGGGCGGTGATGTTGTCGGTGGTCGTCAGGGTCGATGATACCTTCTTGCAGTGGTGTGCATGCAGCCAATTACGTTTCCCCTCCACTCGAAGAGCTGTTCGGGTGGTGATCAGGACTTGCAGGGGGCCCGTCCACCGGGGCTCCAGACTCTTGGTGCGCTGGAAGTTGCACACTAGGACAAAGTCACCGGGTTGGATGTCGTGTCCGGGGCCCCTGGAAGCATCAGAAATGGCTTGCAGCACCTGCTGATGGATAACAGACAGCGTTTTAGTTAGATTGTACAGATAGTCAGACATGAGGACGTCCGGGACGTCGTGAATGGATGCTGGTTTTGGTGCAGTTCAAAGGTTAATGGGTCGCCCGAAGACGACCTTGTAGCGGGTTAAGTGGTGTTTGGTAGGAGTGGAACGCATTGATAGCAATGCTAGTGGGAGGGCGTCTGGCCATTTCAGTCCTGTGGTGGCAACTATTTTGGCTAGTTTGAGTTTCAATGTGGCATTATGTCACTCAACCAAGCCTGCAGATTGGGGGTGGAAGACCGCATGAAACTTCTTTTTACACCCAACCCTTTTAAGATGAGTTGGATAACTTCGGCTACGAAGTGGGGGCCGTTGTCGCTCCACAAAATTCGACAAAGGCCGTAACGGGGGAAGAATTCTTTCAGTAGTACTTTTGCGGTAGTCATAGCAGTGTTGTCGCGGGTTGGGTAGGCTTCCACCCATTTGCTGAAGGCGCACACAACGACAAGCACGTTCTTCAGGGTTTGGCACCTTTCTAACTGAATGTAGTCCATCTGTAGGACCTCAAAGGGGTGACTAGGAACCCCAAACTCTCCCTGGGGTACAGCAGTTCCTTTACCAGGGTTGTTTTGGAGGCATATCAGACATTGTTGGACTAGGCGTTTAGCTGAGTCTGGGATTTTGTCGTTGTGCCAGACTTTGGAGATGAGTTCAATCATGGGGGCAGACCCTATGTGCGCGGGGGAGTGTGTCTTGGTCAGCATGGGAATCAGGTATGAGTCAGGTAGCAACCATTTGTTCGTGTCTCTAGTTTGCCAGCAGCCTTCATCGTCTTTCAATCCCACCCGTGCCCATTCAGTCAATTCGTGTGGTGAGCTGGCCAATTGTATGTCTCTAATGGTTTCCCTAGCATCCTTCCATTTTTCAGTTTGTGACCTGGTCACGTACATGCGTGTTGTTGACCTATTCTCGGCTGTGGTTCGGGCAGTGATGTCAGCCAGCGCATATCCCTGTCCTATAATGTCTGTCACCTTTTTGTGTGCCTGGCATTTGATCACAGCTAGCCGTGTGGGGAGGAGGACTGCTTCGGTCAGAGCGGAGACTAGATCTCCATGTAGGATGAGTGTGCCATGGGAAGTCAGGAATCCCCTCTCCTTCCATAGGAGCCCAAAGTGGTGAACCACCCCGAAGGCGTACTGGCTGTCGGTGTAAATGTTTGCGGTTGTCCCCGCTGCTAGGATGCATGCTCGTGTGAGAGCAATCAGTTCAGCCGCCTGTGCGGATCGCTGTGTGATGCGGGCTGTCTCAACAACTGTTCGGGCCGTGGTGACTGCATAGGCGGCTGAAGTGGTGCCGTCGGGGAGCTTGGTGCATGAGCCATCTACTCACAGCTCTCCGTCAGGATCTGGGAAGGCAGTATCTCGGAGGTCAACCCTACTCTTGGTCTGTTCGTCGGTGAGGGTCACACAGTCATGTATAGGGGACGCATTGGGGTCATTGTCAGGGAGAGGTAGCAGAGTTGTTAAATGGTAGCGGCAATTTCAGTCGATAACCCTTCAAGTATTGCCCGGCGGTAATCGCCTCTCATACCACTCGATAATTTCCCAATGAAAGAGGCAGGCGCCGGAGACTGGAAGGCAGGAAACAAAGTTTTATTCCGTCGGAGCAGAACACATCAGATCAGACAGCAAGGTATCGTCACGAGGTGCTCTAACTGCATCTCTGAGGTCTGGCCTCTTATACACAGGTTTATTGCTTTATTACACATGGTACATTCTTATTGAGACTTTGATGTACGGAAAGACATTCCTTGGAACCCCCACTTCGAACTCGTTCCCACACATATCTACAGTAGGAGATGGCTATCACGCAGCTGGACATTCCGCCAATTCCCGGGGATGTGTGCAACCGGCCGGGTCTCAGGGGGGTAGGGGCTTTGATCCACTGTAATCCCTTTGATGTGGGGTGTTTCCCTTACAGTAGGGGCAATAAACTGCATCCGCAGGGCTAGGTGATGGCCTGGGATCAGTTCGGACAATGGGGCGCAGAGGAAGGGGGTTATCAAAAGAGATGCGTGACCATATATGGGATGTCGGTCAGGCGTAGGATGTGGTTCCATGGCAGGGTCGCGCAGAAGGAGAGGGTTTATGGCCCGTATATGAGAGAGCGGGGGTGGCTGGCGCGCGGGGGATGCTCGCAGCGCCAGGGGAAAGCGCTGGCGATCGAGAATGAGCGGGGAGAGAGTGGGGTGCCTAAAATGGCTGTCGTGTGCTCGCTGTGCGTGGCGCTGGGGAGAGGCAAGATGGCGCAGATAATGTTCAGTTTGCAAGCTAAATTTCCACAGTCCTCCCTTTTAACATATCTCGCCAGCTTGCCTGGCCGATTTTTACCTTTGCTAACCTTCAGCTATAATATCGTTAATGTCTTTCGTACATTCCTTAAAGATACAGAGTTTTTTTTTTTTAGGGCAGGCAGGAGTAATCTGACACATTTGCACATAGTTACATACAGGTGATAAAGTAGGCGAGGAGGTAGTACATACAAAGTTACATCAGCTGTGCCGCATGTCAGGCCCAGGGACAGGAGGAGGGGAGTTTGTTTGAGCACAAATAGGATACTGTAAAGCAAACAGGATGTTTCTGGCAAAACAAGGGATATACCGTACATTACATATGGCCCAGACTTCGTGTGGATCAAAAAGATAGTCAGTATAGTCGTGTGCATGGCTGGTGTTGTATGAATGTCATTATACAAAGTTAGATTTTCTAAACTTCTCAGTGTGCGGTCGGAAGTGACTGATGCAACATCATGAAAACTCGATAGGAAGATAGTTAATATAAAAAGGTGGTTGGGGGAGGATTTTCAACTTGACATGGGTTCTTCTTTCCAGTGTCCTTTTTTATAAAGAGCCATCACTGGTAAGCTCTTATTGTTGTTCTTCTTTCGTTGGCACTATTGAGCACCGGCGGTGGAGCTAAGGTCCAGCTCAAATCCAATTTCTCACGTGGCAGGGTGTGACCATTCACTGTTCTCCGATCACAGTCCTGTTCCTTAACACAGTTCACCATAGGTACTTTGAGACAGGGTTCCTGCTTTCTGTTCTTCTGTAGGTAAGTCAGATTCATAACCCATATAAAAGAGGGAGAGAGAGAAGGGTGTGACGTGCTTCGGGATGCCGAGGGAAGAGGGGGTGGAGTGGGATCGGATCAAAAATGCGGACCAAGGGGAGCAGAATCTTCCAGCACTGGGCCCATCAATCGGGCCCGACGGGTTGAGACTTCAGGCACGCTGGTCAGTGAGCAGGGGGTCTCGATGTAGCCCTTCGCGCTTATCATCCTGATAATGGTGTCTCGTCTCACGCCCTTTTTGCTTTGTAGCTTCCCCCTTGGTCGATGTCATAGATGTTCCATGGTCTGCAGCCAGGCTGTGCGTCACGTCCGACCCCTCCCTTCCGAAGGAAGCACGTTATCTTTAAATGAGTACAAGAAACAAAAATCTTAGAGAGTTGGCAGGGAAGACATTTACATACTTCATCCTCTCTCCCAACCACCGAGTAGTTGCCGAAATGCTTTTATCGGTTGCTGTATGATCGATGTCTATTAACTTTGATGTTAGTGTGCGTGTTACTAATCTATTAATTATTGCTGTGGTGCAGGTTTCTGTGGGTATCCCTGTCCATCGTCTGGCCTTCTAGGTGACGATTCCTGTGCCCTATAATCGTTGCAGGAAGCCTGACATCTGTCAACCTTCTGGTCTATTAAAAATTAAAACCGGCTTCTCCGGTAGAGACTCGTCCATCTCAACACAAGTTTTGGTAATACACATCTTCCTCCGAGGACTACTAAGTTTATGAAAAAGTAAGTGCAAGGTGCTACTGTCATGCATTCACGAGTATCCTTTTCATGGAGGAACATAAGCTAAGCATTATTTTTGCTGGGGACAATAGGTAACCCTTTATCAGTTTAGGCGATGTATTATTAGAAAATAGGGTCATCAGCTGTTTCGTTCAAAATACTCTGAGACGGCTAGTATAGGGCTGGGGTTATCTTTGGGAGAACAGGGTGCTTTAGACATTCTATTTCGGGGTAATTGGTCAGGGGTAATTCTGGGTGGTGGAGATGGCGTCTTCTAAAAACAAAAACCACTGACATATAGTCCCCGTGATGAGGGCCAGATTGGGAGACATCAGTCGTCTTACCTGTCCTTTCTTTCTCAGCCGATTAAGCTCAACATTTGCAAAAAGGAGAGGTAGTAACGTGGTAAAGTATGGTCGTTTTGTTTCTGTCAATTTGTTCGAACACCACCGTGTTTCAGGCCAATTATACACTTACCAAAGAGGTATGTGTCGTTAATTTATTCAAGGAAAAAGAGGGCAAGAAAGAGCCTTTAGTGAGGGAGGGGGAGAGAGTGAGAGAGAGAGAGAGAGAGAGAGAGAGAGAGAGAGAGAGAGAGAGAGAGACGTGTGCATCAAGTAGGCTATTTGGCATACATACGATACAAAACGAGAGAGAGACATGGGTAAGATAATAGGCCACTTGGTGCACACACAACATGGAGTAGCATGGGTCTGTTCCATGTAAGAAAACATAAGCGGGGAAAAGACATAAATTCGGTGATCACGTACACACAAATGCCGGATAGGGTGTGACAGTACATGCATCAAGCGCAGAAACTTAAGACGGAGACTCAGGGCTACGTTTGAGCATGGGGACCTCTCCTTTCCTGTCCTCTTTTCCTATGTATGCTGCGTATTTTCAGCATTTTGTAGTTTATCTTGGGGGGGGTGTCGGACCCTTTATTCTCCTCCCTTTGATCGGTGGACGAGCACTTCAATCATACAGTGACGCTCTCTTCAAGTGACCCAAGCATGAAATGCATACACATTCATGCCGTATAATCGTAGCACACACGCACAATCATATCATACAGTTTTTCATGTTCCCAATGGTGGTCTGTACTTTACGCACTATCTCACAACGTTTGTCTATGTTTTCCCTGATATTGAACTCGGTGCGGTCCATGTCCACTCCACTCTTCAGTCGGAACTTCGTTGTGACCTATTGAGGGGAAAAAAAAAGGGGGGAGGGGATGTGCAGTATTCAAAGTACCCTAGCGCGCGTAGACACGAAAAAAAAAAGTTCTACTTACCACGTACCAGGCTAGCCGCAGGAGTGGGTAATACCATAGACCTATTATTCTTTTTGTCCGAGGTAAAGAGGCCCTATTTCATTCATTTCCTAAATTCGAGTTCCTTGGTCGTACATGCATTTCTCAATAGGTCGTGTACTATGGTGCAAAATACCATATCTGGCGTTCGGCATATACCTTAAGTTATAGTTGATCATCGATTTGACAACTCTTGGAAAAGGACAGGCGTGATGGGTACAAATTCCGTTAAACAAAAAGATTTTTTGCAAATTGAGTCTGTATTATCTGTATTCTTTCGCTTAGGAGTAACAATCATTTATTCAAAAGAAAAACCTTCAATCAACCTAGATGATTTGTCATGACACTGATTCCGTAATTCTTTTTAAGAAGCCCTTTATTTAGGACAATGTCAGTATACAAATACGGGCCTACAACCGCTATAGGCCGGCCACGGCGTGAGAGGCGTCGAGCATCATGAGCAACACTACTTTGGCATAAAATCGGTTCCCTCCCCGCCCCCCCCCCCCCTCCCCTCCCGACCATCATGTGTGGAAGCATCGCATATATATATATATGTATCTCTTTTTAACACAAATGTCACGTGACTGGAACGCCACAAGTGTTTGTAGGCCCCTCCTACATCGGCGCCATCTTGGGGCGAGGTCGGGCCAGTGTACAGTCTAAGGGGCCTATGCATCAACAATGCCATTTGCGATTCCTTATTAGCGAAAAATAAGGAATCGCTAATAAGGAATAGCAAAAGGCTATGCATGTAGGAATCGCTATTCAAATAGCAATTCCTTAATATTCCTTATTACCGAATCGGTAATACCAAATCGGTAATAAGGAATACCTACCCATTCATTCCTATGGGCTTGGAGGCCCATAGGAATGAATGTAAAGCCTGTCTGTATTAGCGATTCGGTATTACCGAATCGCTAATAGCGGGAGCACTTTCAAGGGTGCCAGGGTGTCAAAAGGACACCCTGTTGCACCCCTGTAAATGATATGTGCACATATGTTGCACACACACATGCTCTAAGGGCATGTGTGTGCGCAACATGAAACTTTGAAAAATGCACAAAAGTGCATTTTTCAAAGTTTTTGCAAATTACCATGCAGTTCATCTTCATGGTAATTTGCTCCCCCTATTAGCGAAATCGCTAATTTTTTAACTTTGATGCATTGCATTTAAGGAATCTCACTTTGGGATTCCTTAAATGCAATCGCTATTTAAGGAATCGGTATTTAAGGAATCCCTATTTAAAGAATCGCTATTTAAGGATTCCTTAAATAGCGATTTCTGCTTTTGGGTTGATGCATTGGGATTGGGTATTTTTTACTTAATACCGGGAGCTATTACCGAATCGGTATTTTACCGACTGGATTTTGGGTTGATGCATGAGGCTGATTGTCTTTCCATGAATTAGCTGTTGGACCAGAATTCCTTTCGGTAGTTCGAGAACTTTCGTTAGCGTCAACTTTGCGTCAGCATGGCGTCACTGCGACCTCGTAGCAATGCCATGGTTCGTTCTTGGGGCGGGGCAGCAGGCGGGTTCTTCCACCGACGCTTTGAATCAGTCTTACTTACTGCACCAAGCGGAGGCGAGGTGGCTGCTGCCCGGGGCAAAGAACAATGGCGGCGGTTTGTCCTTACCGGAAGTCGGCGGGAGTCGAGTGCAAATGACTCCCGCAGACTCTGCAAAGCCGAGGGAGTGTTTTGTCAAGGGTGGGGACCACGCCCAAGCAGACAAGCTTTCGAGTCCAGAATTGTCTCGCGGTAGGCCAGGCCTGGATCCGAAGAACCAACCGCCGGAGTCCAAAGGCAGCAGCAGTAGCAGCTCTTCGGCACAGCCACCGGGTGGGCCCAGTAGCAGCGACAGCAGAAGTTCGGATGGTATCGCCACCGGGGTGATTCCAGTAGCAGCAACGACAGCAGTTTGGATGGTATCGCCACCGGGGTGGGTCCCCGATTACTCGGCTGCGGGGGCCCACTCCTCGCATCGGGTGCTAGCGGCAGTCCCGGTGAACCCGTGCTTGGGCGGCTGTCCGGCGGTCGAGTGCAGGGGCGCCAACTCGGCTGGACGGCGAGTGAAATGGTTGGGGTGCCCTCACCTGCTGGCGAGCCTCCACCTGGGGAGGCGGGGGAGGCCCGTCCGCGTCGCCTCCCCCCCTGCCAGGGCACCCTAGCCGTTATTGAAGGAAGAAGAGAATGGGAGGATCCACACGACGTGGCAGGGTGCGACTCAGCAGACCGATGAAAAAGACGGCTGGGGTGTCCTCATCTGCTGGTGAGCCTCCACCTGGGGAGGCGGGGGAGGCCCGTCCGCGTCGCCTCCCCCCTGCCAGGGCACCCTAGCCGTTATTGAAGAAAGAAGAAGAGAATAGGAAGATCCGCCTAGCGTGGCAGACTCCGCCTTGGCGTTGTCAGAGTTTTGGCGCTTCGTGTAGCCTCCGGCTTATTCGCACAGTCGTCCGCCACTGATGTCAATGGATTTTTGCATGGCTTTTATAGCCCAAAGCCGACTAAAAGGACCGCCCAAAACAGGCCAATGTTGCAACTTTGAGGAAGGAGAGGCGAGGACGGTGTCACGTGGACGCAAATGCTTTGGGATGTAGGTCGCAGTAGACTGCCATGTAAATAGTTGTTTAAAAACGTGTTTTAACCTGTTTACCCTGTTGGTGTGTTTGTTATATCTATAAGTTATTAAAATGTTATAACTATACTACTTCGTTGGGGTGTTTGTACATATTTGCAATCTGGCGATGAGAACAAGGGTGTTACTGCGTAATCGGAAAAATAACATAGTCCAATTGTGCGCGATCTAGCTCTAGTTTGGTGACGTCGATGGTGGGTGTCAGCAGGCTTCCGTTTGTGCAGGATTTTGTCATGCTTATTGGGCGGGGTGGGCAGTAGGGCAGACATGTTTAGGTAGCGAGAGTAATGGAGTCGGGCTACCTCGTGGCCGTCTCGACCGTGAGTTTGGCTCCTTCCCTTGGTTTTATATATCCCACAAAGGGCTATCTCCTAGCGTTACTTTAGTTTTTGTAAGGTCAAAAAGGATCCCACCAGTGCCTTTACTATTTTGTCGATTCCTGTTCGTTCATCCTTCGTTAGTCGATTCATTCTGGTGGACTCTTTCTTTCTCATCTCAGGGTCATCCAACGTCATTGCCGACGTTGTGTTCAGTACAAGAGGCTCGGCCGGCGCGGAGGCCGTGAGGGCCGAGGCCCCTGTACTGCTTTCACTCGTGTTTGGGGGTTGTGGGTGTTGCACTACCGATTGGGAGGGTGCGTATGGAGGGGGCATGTAAATGATTGGGGGACCCAATAGTAATTCGTCATTCGTTCGTTGATTAGAGGACAACTCAGGGTAGAGCATAGAGGGGGGGTCCTAACAGCGTACTGGCCTGATGTTTCAGGCTCCTGTCTTAGTTTAGTTTCCTTTCTCTCCTTTATCTCTTCCTCTAACTTTCTAGCGGCAAGGTGAGCATCCTTTCGTAATTCCTTTTCTGCTTTTACTTCTTCCCTCTTTTTCCGTTGCGTTGCTTCTTTGCGCCACATGCCGATACTGTCAAGCATAGTAGGCGTCGTCTTATTGCTACGCAGAGCTATTTCTAGCATTTCTATCTTATGGTCGTCGAAGGATCCCATCAGTGGCCACTGACTCTCGGGGTCCTTCTTTGTATATTTATGCCATAGCTTGGTATAAGCTACGGCGACTAGTCCATATTTAGTGAACATGTCCTTATTAGGGGTGCCTTCCAGTGGAGCCGGATGGTCCACCTCTAATAAGCGGTCCGGGCAGAACCAACTACCAATCAGTGGGGAGAAGATAGGCATGACGGGTTTCAACGGGGACAAAAGTCAGCACTACCTATCTTTTCACTGCTTGCAAAGACTAGACAGAATATCTCTATTCCTCGTTATTTGTAAGCAGAGAATACCTCCAAAGAACCAATATCGAACAACTAGTGTTCGGACAATCAATCAATCAATCAATGGGGAGATAAAGATAGGCACGACGGGTTACAACGGGGACAAAAGTCTGCGTTACCTACCCTTCACTATTTGCAAAGACTAGACAGAATATTTCTATTCTACGTTATTTGCAAACAGAGAATATCTCAAAGAGCACTATTCTTCAAAACAATCAATGTTCGGACAATCAATCAGTGGGGAGATAAAGATAGGCACGACGGGTTTCAACGGGGACAAAAGTCTGCGTTACCTACCCTTCACTATCTGCAAAGGGAGAGAGAGAGAGTATTTCTACTCCTCCCCGTTTGTAGACAGCGAATATCTCAAAGAGAACAATCAATGAGCACAATCAATGAGCAATACTAGTATTCCAAAACTTCAAACAATCAATCAATTATTTCGCAATTTTTCGTGTATCACGACCTTACCCGGACCGCGTGGACAGTTTCTCGTCTTCCGCCTCCAGCGCCCGATCGTCCTCTACTCTCCGTATTTGCCACGGCACTCCTGATGGTTCCCAGTCAGGACCGTAGATCACTCGAGAGAGGTCTGCTCGGAACCAGTGAAGTTCGGATGATCGGCTGCCAGACGAGGGTCTATTGGGCAGGAGCTCTCCCGATCGTTGCAGTCGTTCACTCTGTCGTCAGGACCTCTCCCACTGGATCCACGTGTCTCTGATGGGCCCCACGCTTGGGACGCCAATTGTTAAATGGTAGCGGCAATTTCAGTCGATAACCCTTCAAGTATTGCCCTGCGGTAATCGCCTCTCATACCACTCGATAATTTACCAATGAAAGAGGCAGGCGCCGGAGACTGGAAGGCAGGAAACAAAGTTTTATTCCGTCGGAGCAGAACACATCAGATCAGACAGCAAGGTATCGTCACGAGGTGCTCTAACTGCATCTCTGAGGTCTGGCCTCTTATACACAGGTTTATTGCTTTATTACACATGGTACATTCTTATTGAGACTTTGATGTACGGAAAGACATTCCTTGGAACCCCCACTTCGAACTCGTTCCCACACATATCTACAGTAGGAGATGGCTATCACGCAGCTGGGCATTCCGCCAATTCCCGGGGATGTGTGCAACCGGCCGGGTCTCAGGGGGGTAGGGGCTTTGATCCACTGTAATCCATTTGATGTGGGGTGTTTCCCTTACAGTAGGGGCAATAAACTGCATCCGCAGGGCTAGGTGATGGCCTGGGATCAGTTCGGACAATGGGGCGCAGAGGAAGGGGGTTATCAAAAGAGATGCGTGACCATATATGGGATGTCGGTCAGGCGTAGGATGTGGTTCCATGGCAGGGTCGCGCAGAAGGAGAAGGTTTATGGCCCGTATATGAGAGAGCGGGGGTGGCTGGCGCGCGGGGGATGCTCGCAGCGCCAGGGGAAAGCGCTGGCGATCGAGAATGAGCGGGGAGAGAGTGGGGTGCCTAAAATGGCTGTCGTGTGCTCGCTGTGCGTGGCGCTGGGGAGAGGCAAGATGGCGCAGATAATGTTCAGTTTGCAAGCTAAATTTCCACAGAGTGGCTGGGTTCAGAGTGGTGCATCGTTTCAACGTGATGTGGGGTGCAAGCAGAGTCAGTTCATAACCAGTCAGTCGTGCGCTAGTCAGGTGTTGAGTCTTAGTCTGGTTCAGGAGGGTGTCAACTGCATGGGGTACTAGCACGGTGAGGGGGTTTGAAAGCACGATCCCCTCACTTTGTCGGATAGAGACAGCAGCGGCGGCTACCGCTCGAAGGCAGGCGGGCAAAGCTCTGGCTACAGGGTCAAGAGTGGCAGAGAAGTAGGCACAAGGGCGTTGCTTGGGACCTATGGACTGGGTTAGAACAGACAACGCGCATCCCTCCTTTTCGTGGGTGAAGAGGGAGAAAGGTTTAGTGTAGTCTGGGGTTCCTAGGACTGGTGCTGAGCAAAGGGCATCTCGTAATTCTTTGAAGGAGGATTGGCATTCGGGTGTCCAGGGGAGGGGGAAGGGGACATCTTTAGCCAACAGGGAAAGCAGAGGTTTTACAATAAGACTGAAGTTTGGCAACCACTGTCGACAGAAGGAGGTGAGGCCTACCAGAGACCGCACTTGCTTCTGAGTTTTGGGAACAGGGGTTTCTAGGATCGTCTGAATTCGGTCAGGTGTAAGCTTCCTCCCATCTTTGGATAGGTGGTGGCCTAGGTATGTCACTTGGGGTTGGCAGAATTGCAACTTCTTCCTGGAGACCTTGTGACCGTTCTCCGCGAGGAAGTGGAGGAGGTGGATGGTGGCTGTGACTGCAAGCGGAGTGGTGTCGGCCGCCAAAAGAATATCATCGACGTACTGTATTAATATCACTCCGTCCGGTAGTTGAACTGCATCCAGTTGTCTCTTGAGGGCTTGGCTATATATGCTGGGACTCTCAGTGTAGCCTTGTGGTGCCCTACAAAATCTGTACGAACGGGCTTTTAAGGTGAAGCCGAAAAGGTAGCAGCTGTCTGGGTGGATGGGGATGGAAAAGAATGCGTTCTTGAGATCAATAACGGTAAAGGTAGTGGCAGTGGACGGAATCAGGGTGAGGATGGTGGTGATATGTGAGACTACGGGGTACTGAGGTATGACTACTTTGTTAACCTCTCGTAAGTCGACAATGAAGCGGTATGCTTTCTCATCTCCCTCGCCTTGCTTCTTAACAATGGGTAGGATAGGGCTGTTGCAAACATTACTAACTACTTCTTCTACCACTCCTGCATCGACTAGGGACTGGATGATTTCCACCAACGCCTTCTCGCCTTCGGGCGATATCCGATACTGTGGAAGCTTTGGGAGCACTGCGTCCGGTCGGACAGTTATGTGTACAGGGTCGATCACCATGCATCCTACGTCTCAGTCGGTTTTAGCCCATAGATGTGTGGGTAACGTGTCAAGTAGGGACAGGTCAGCATCGGTTATGGAGAACATACGTCGTGCGAGACAAGGCCTGAACAGATCTGGGTTATCGTGCAGTATGACTCGAACTCCGTCTGGGGAACATCTGATGGTAGCCCGGAAATGTTTTAGTAAATCAAGACCCATAATGGCGTCGGGGGTGTTGGAGGAGAGCAGAAATGTCGTGTCAGTGGTGTTATTTTCCAAGTCAAAGGAGATTGGTGCGGACAAGGGATTAGTGGAGGGCGTTCCATCAAAGCCTATTGAGGTTACATGTGAGCCAGACAAGGGTGCCCTTGGGATCAGCCGTTTAGATAGCGCACTACGTGTCGCCCCAGTATCTACCAAAAATGGAGACTTTGTGCCCAGGACCTTAGCAGTGACGTAAGGACCTTGCTGGTCAACACGGAGTTTGACTGGATCCCTCCCTTGCCCCTGGCGGTCCTATGCAAAGTCATGGGTGTTTTCGTAGTCGGACTGCTGGCACTGGTTCTGTCGGGGGCGGTCGAAGGTGTTTGGTCTGTCTGGCCTGTCGTTGGTGGTGTCGTTCGTGTACCCTCGTCCCTGTCCTCTATTTCTGGGGCTGTTTGCTATGCCTCTTGTGTCCCTATTCTTGTTCATATCCAGAAGGACCGGGCACTGGGATTTCCAGTGTCCGAACCCTTTACAGAACGCACACTGATTCTCGTCTAAGTCCCTGCGTCCAGCGTAGGGTGTGGGTGCATGGTCTCTAGGGGGTAGTTTTCTAGGAGCAGTCGGTTGGTAGTTTCCCTTGGGAGGTTCCCTTCCTATGGTCACCCCTTGCAACTGTGCGATCATTACCCTTTCCTTCAGCTCCTTTTTCTTTCTCTCGGACGCCCTATCGTTCTCATTCTTTTAGTGTTCGTAGTACTGGGCCATCTGGAGGATAGCCGCGGGTTTGGAGGCTGCCCAACTACTCTCGCTGGTCTGTAACTTCTGGGAGACTTCCTGTGACAGACCCTTCACATAATTCTGGACAAAGAGGTGATGTCCGGTTGCAGTGGTCATGTCCTGGCCACTATAATCGGAAAACACTGTCTCGAATCGAGAGAAGTATTCGGATACATCCTCCTGGGGTTTCTGGCGGCAAGCCGTCACTATCGACCAGTCTACCTTCCTTTCTGGGATTAGGGTCTTTAATTTCTGAACAATCTTGTCTGGGAGTTCCAATATTGCCTTTAGAGGTTTCTGTCCAGGTTCTCGCTGCTTGTCTATGGTATCGAGTTGTACCCAGGTATATCCGAACGGCTCAGCATGGTCGACTTTCCGGATTTGCTTCCACACATCAGCCGGCAGACATAACCCGAAGAACAAATCGATATCCGCCAAGGTCATTATAGTTGAACCTAAGGCCGTACCTAGTTCTGTGTAAAAGGCAGTCGGTTTCTTTCTTAAGTCGGGTGGGGTTTTTCTAAAGGTCAGGATGTCTTGTCGGTCCCATGGCTGATAGACCCAGTTGTATACAACCCTTCCCTTCGCATCTTGGTGGTTGATGTCATCGTGTGTTCCCTGACCTCGTGGGGGGACCCAGTAAGGAGCGGCTTCCTTAATGGGCATCATGGTATCAGCTTTTCCTGCCTGGGGTTCAGTCGCTATGGGGGTTTCTGTCTTGGTCGTCTGCCTGTGTTCTTTAAGATGTCGGAAGACTTCGAGTGTACGTGTGAAGAGGTCCGTCACATCGCCCTCTCCCTCTTCCACAATATCAACCTTTCTATACAAGGTTGCTAAGCCTTCGGGACCTCTATCCTGGTACCTATCCTCATAGGCATTCAGAGTGTGATAACAAAGTCGTGCGACAAAGTGTCGTCTGTGGTTGTCGGCATACGAGTTATACATATCTGTCACATATTCCTCACTTTCCTTCCGTTCTACTAGTGTTCTCACTACCTTATCGATTCCGGCTCGTTCACCCTTTGTTAGCCGATTCATTCTGGCGGAATCTTTCTTTCTCGTCTCGGGGTCATCTAACGTTATTGCTAACGTTGTGTTCAGTACAAGAGGCTCGACCGGCGCGGAGGCCGTGAGGACCGAGGCCCTGGTACTGCTTTCGCTTGCGTTCGGGGGTTGTGGGTGCTGCACTATAGGTTGGGAGGGAGCGTATGGAGGGGGCATGTAGATGATCGGGGGACCTAATAGCAATTCATCGTTCGCCCGTTGCTTGGAAGGCAACTCAGGGTAGAGCGTAGAGGGGGTCCTAACAGGGCACTGGCCTGACGTTTCAGATTCTTGTTTTTGTTTAGCTTCCTTTCTCTCCTTTATTTCTTCCTCTAACTTTCTAGCGACAAGGTGAGCTGCCTTTCGTAGTTCTTTTTCTGCCTTTACTTCTTCTCTCTTTTTCCGTTGCGTTGTTTCTTTGCGCCACATGCCGATACTGTCGAGCATAGTGGGCGTCGTTTTATTGCTACGTAGAGCTATTTCTAGCGTTTCTATTTTATGGTCATCAAAGGATCCCATCAGTGGCCACTGACTTTCGGAGTCCTTCTTTGTATATTTATGCCCTAGTTTGCTATAAGCTACAGCAACTAGTCCATATTTAGTAAACATGTCCTTATTAGGGGTGCCTTCCAGTGGAGCCGGATGGTTCATCTCTAATAAGCGGTCCGGGCAGAACCAACTACCAATCAGTGGGGAGAAGATAGGCATGACAGGTTACAAAGGGGGACAAAAGTCTGCACTACCTATCCTTCACTATCTGCAAAGACTAGACAGAATATTTCTATTCTACGTTATTTGCAAACAGAGAATATCTCAAAAAGCACTATTCGTCAAAAACAATCAATGTTCGGACAATCAATCAGTGGGGAGAAAAAATAGGCACGACAGGTTACAAAGGGGGACAAAAGTCTGCGTTACCTACCCTTCACTATCTGCAAAGGGAGAGAGAGTATTTCTACTCTTCCCCGTTTGTAGGCAGCGAATATCTCAAAAAGAACAATCAAATAAGCAATACTAGTATTTTCAATCAATCAATCAATCGTTTCGCAATTTGTCGTGTTACACGACCTTACCCGGACCGCATGGACAGTTTCTCGTCTTCCGCCTCCAGCGCCCGATCGTCCTCTACTCTCCGTATTTGCCGCAGCACTCCTGATGGTTCCCAGTCAGGACCGTAGATCACTCGAGAGAGGTCTGCTCGGAACCAGTGAAGTTCGGATGATCGGCTGCCAGACGAGGGTCTATCGGGCAGGAGCTCTTCCCGATCGTTGCAGTCGTTCACTCTGTCGTGGGGACCTCTCCCGTTGGATCCACGTGTCGCTGATGGGCCCCAAGTTGGGCGCCAATTGTTAAATGGTAGCGGCAGTTTCAGTCGATAACCTTTCAAGTATTGCCCGGCGGTAATTGCCTCTTATACCATTCGATGATTAACCAACAAAAGAGGCAGGCGCCGGAGACTGGAAGGCAGGAAACAAAGTTTTATTCCGTCGGAGCAGAACACATCAGATCGGACAGCAAGGTATCGTCTCGAGGTGCTCTCCCTGCATCTCTGAGACCTGGTCTCTTATACACACATTTTTTACTTTATTACCGGTTTATTGTACATGGCACATTCTTGAGATTGCTTTGATACATGAAAGAACATCCTCGAAATCCCCGGCTCGGTTCCGCTCCCACACATAACTACAGTGGAAGTCCCCACCCCACCCACAGTAGGAGATGGCTATCACACAGCTGGACATTCCGCCAATTCCCGGGGGTGTGTGCGACTGGTCGGGTCTCAGGGGGTGGGGGCCTTGATCTACTGTAATCCCTTTGATGTGAGGTGTTTCCCTTACAGTAGGGGCAATAAACTGCATCCGCAGGGCTAGGTGATGGCCTGGGATCAGTTCGGACAATCGGGCGCAGAGGAAGGGGGTTATCAAAAGGATGTATGACCATGTATGGGATGAAAGGAGGTGTTGGTCAGGCGCGGGATGTGGTTCCATGGCAGGGTCGCGCAGAAGGAGAGGGTTTATGGCCCATGTATGAGAGAGCGGGGGGGGGGAGGGTGGCCGGCGCGCGGGGGATGTCTGCAGCGCCTGAGGGACGCGCTGGCGATCGGCAATGAGACCATGGTGCCTACAATGGCCGTCGCGCGTTTACTGCATGTGGCGCTTGGGGAGAGACAAGATGGCGCAGATAATGTTCAGATACGAACTAAATTTCCACAAGCTATTGTGGCCCTCCAGTTACCTCGTTGTTGTGAACGTTCCCTGTGACTGAGCGCTTGCGTCTGGCTCCTAGACGTTGGCAGCATGTGCTTGTGCACTCATGAATAATACTTCATCAGCCTTTTGTCTGACCTCCACTAATTTTCTCGTAAACCTGAGCGTCGTTGTCACCTCGCCTGCCCCCTGTCCGCCTCCACTCCCGGCACGTTCTGGTGACACGGCACGCTCTTGTGTTCTCTTCTGTGCTTTTATAACGTGTTACATCTTCAGCAAACACCAGAACTCTGATGGTCACATTCATCCCTGAATAATTCAGGGATAAATGCGACCTTCAGAGTTCTGGTGTTTGCTGAAGATGTAACACGGTATAAAATCGTTCAATTAGCAGTAGGCAGGGCAGAAAGGGGGCTCATGTAAGATGGTGTCAGAGAGGCTTGCAGCTCTGCGTGCACTTCACAGCCGAGAGGGCCATGTGAATTTAGTGAGCAGCCTATATCATGGTGTGGACCCGGCCCTGAAAATTAAGTGCCGGTGCTTAGCACCCGAAAGCACCGGCACAAATTAAGTACTGGGCAGGGTCCTTATAAAAGATGTTTTTATAAGCCCTGGGGTTGCAGAAAATTGCCCAGTTTGTTTTCCCCATTGCAGATTCCAAGCCACATAGGTTAACATGGCAAGAAGTTATTTATTAATAATTCTTGTCAGGAAACGCGAAAAATATAATCCAAGGGCTTACTAGAATGATGTTGATAAATCCAACAATATGCTATTGTTGAATTTATCTTAAAATGTACAGACAAGATGTTATTTGACTTTCGTGTCTGTAAGCCAAACTTCAGCCTTCCAGTAATCTGTCCTGATTGGTCCGAGTCAAGTGGATTAGCCAGGCTGCTTTAATGAGGTGATAAGTCACCCCTAGGGTGAAAGCGCCATTAAAATGCTAGAACAAGGGGGAGGGGTTGTAAACCATGATCTTCAAAAGAAGAAGGAGACAGGCAGAAGAAACCAGTTTCATTTACACCCCTACCCTCTGAACCCATCCAGATGGCAAGCTTAAGGAAGGAATATGCAGATGCTAGAGGGAGGGAGTCTATGGAGATGAGCCATCCTGGAGGTTGGTTTTGCCAGCTCTTGCCTTTTTGCTGAGACTTCAGCCATATTGAATTTTGGAACAGTGTTTTCTGGGAGACTATTGTGCTACACTTTTGAGGAAAATGTCATGCTCTGGCGTGTTGCCCTTTACCTCACTGGACAGGAGTGCACTCCTGTGTGACCCCAGAGAACACTAAATAGGTATCTGAGAGGGGCAGTGCCTCTTAGATCTGCTGCTTGAAACTAAAGGAAGAAGAAGGGTCCATGCTGAGAAGTTTGATTTGCACCAACTAGGACATACGCTCTGACTGACTGCGCCTGCCTCACAATCTTTGGATCAAACCTGCTTCAAAAGGACTAAAGAGTGGACTCCCAAGCTACAGGTTAACAAAGTTTGCCTGGACCATCACCACCATAAATCGCCATCAGCCTGGAGTACTACCAGTGGATTTGTAAGGGTTTTGTCGAAGTTGATTGTGGGAATTTAAGTCCCAAATTTCCAGACGCTTGGAGTAAGTTTTGGACACTTTGGGACCATAAAAGGAACTTCAGGAAGAAGTTCCAGAAGTTTGGAGATGTTTGGTGCTACTTTGAAAAAAAGCTCCTCAAGTGGACTGACTCGACCTGGCCAGCCGAGCCGGCAACTCTCAACCATGAGCTGGCATGCTCTCCAGGTTCGTCCCACTGAAAAGCTCCGGAGGTCCAACTTCCAGAGTTCGACCGAGAGTTGGTCGACACCCAAGCCGGTGAACTGTTCCTGAATACAGCCCAGTAAAGGGCATCGAGGGACCTCGGGAGGAAAAGCTCAGTAAGCGTTTGCTAGAAATGGGGTAGCTTGGCACGGAGCGGGTAGGCTAAACTCAGGAGCAATGTGTAAAGCATCTGCACAGCCCACACTCACAGGCGACACACTCGGCACACTACAGAAGAGACTCCACACCAGGTTATATATAAACAACTTATGTATTAGGTAAAACACATTATAGAACCATCACAGATACATATACACTGTGCCAGCCGGCACCAGGTAGCAATTTACAGGGGACTATGTACACGGAAGGGCCAATAGGGCCGCTGCCAGAACCATCACAAGGCACAGGGGATAGATGTAAGACCATCAGCAATAAATGCGTAACCGCCAGTACCTACTGGCAAGACCATGCACTTAGCAACATTGCAATAAGCATTAGGCATAAACATAAGACATCATCACATTATTCATAAGTCATGAAAACTTAATCAGGCATGAACCTGGAATATCACAGAAAAACATTAGGTCAGGCATATAAATGCAATATGCATAATCATAGTAGCATTTTATGGGCTTAAACAACACCTTCTGCATAACCTTAGGCATAAAAACCCCATTAGCATAAATGCATTAGGCATAGAACCAGTAGGCATAAAGTATAAAACATATTCTGCATAGCCTTAGGCCGGATGTATGTCGTTACAACGCACACTTTTACAACGCATGCACTTACAACGCATTTTTTACAACGCAACATCCACTACAACGCATTCCATTACATAGCATGACACTACAACACATGTTTAAAAACTACCTTTACAACGCATTCCATTACATCGCATACTACCTTTACAACGCATACCATTACAACGCATAATATTAAATTGCATTTAAGGTAAGTATTGGATAGTATAGGGGTAAAAATTACTATTCTAACTCCAGGGGGTGCAACAGTAGGGTAAGTGTTGGATTGCGTTGTAATGGTATGCGTTGTAAAGGTAGTATGCGATGTAATGGAATGCGTTGTAAAGGTAGTTTTTAAACATGCGTTGTAGTGTCATGCGATGTATTGGAATGCGTTGTAGTGGATGTTGCGTTGTAAAAATGTTGTTGTAAGTGTAGTGCGTTGTAATAGTTGCGTTGTAAAGGTTGTTCACCCCTTAGGCCTAATCATATTAGCATTGGCATAAACATGCGAACATCGGGCATCATCATTAGCATAATTGCATTTTACAGGAAACATGCTTAGGCATAAGGTAAATTAGTAACAGTGCATCATCAGCAGGGCAAACCTGGTAACACATAGAACATCATAACGTGACGTCAGGCATCCTCAGGAACATAAATCACTTCCTGCATTAGGCCTAATCACATGAGCATGTAGGCATCACCATGAAGCAGAAAACACATTAGCGGGAAGCATTATTTAATACCTCTTATCCACATGGGTGCTAGAGTACACCCTCATGGACTGCCCACACTATACATGCCCAACATGTTGCAGTTGCCCGGGCTCTCGCAGTGCAGCTGTGCTTAGCAGAAGGAATGCTGGCACTATAGTGCGAATGGTAGCCCCACTTCGGAACTCGGAAGTCAGAGATGCCCACGTCGTAGCTGCGTAGCAAATGAAGGATGGGCACCACTGCACCCGTAGGAGCTCAGAAAAAGAAAATGGCCCAAAGCGTTGCTGCTACCCGCCTCTGCGGCGCAGCTGAGAAAATGTCCCCTGGCACTACCGTGCCTCCAGAGCTCCCCCTGGGACTCTAAAGTCCAAAGAAAATGCCCAACTGTTGCAGCGGCCCGCAGGTGCGGCGCCGCTGGGGGAGATAGACACACAGGAGCACCACGACCCTTGAAATGCAGGCCCCACTCACCGGGGCTCCTTCGGGTGTCCTCCGCCTCCTCTGGTCTCCTCTCGCCCAGGTCCCAGGTACCGATAGTGTTCCTCAGTTGGACCCGCTCCTCCGTTCTCCCGCTGCAGGCTTGGCAACACACGGGCTCTCATCAGCTTACGAGAGCCCCGCCAACAGCAGCGCCTCTCCCGACTTCACCCGGGCCCCCTCCTGGGACTTGGGACTTCGATGGGGAGCTCACGAGGCTCCGGACGGCTTCTCAGGTCTCCAGGCTCCTCATCTGATGCCCTTGAGCATGGGAGCCCCGCCGAACCTGCACTGCAGCTTCCCCTCAACACCGCGGGGCTCTCCCAGACTCACTGAAGCCCTGCTCAGCTTCACTCAGTCTTCCGGGGGCTCGGCTTCGCTTCCGCCGGGCTCCCAATCATGCCACCATTCCTGGATTGCCTTCCCATGGCAGAGGGGTGGAAATGGAGCCCGTGAGGCTCCGGAGTGGTAGCAGGCCCCACCCACAGTCCGGTGCGGGATGCCCCAGGTTCCATGTCGCGTTTGCAGCGCGTCTTCTCCCTGGGCTGCAGCGGTGATTTCTTCGGCGGCTTCAAAGAGCGGGGTAGGCTCCCGCTGTCAAGACAACGCCAATGCGGGGTGGGCTCCTGCTGGATATAACATAAGAGCGGGGTGGGCTCCCGCTCCTAAAATGATTACCGGCTGTGGCAATAACGCGGGGTGAGCACCCGCGAAGGATGGCAATGCGGGGTAGGCTCCTGCTATGTTGAAATATGAAGCGGGGGGGCACCCGCTCTTTCCTGGCGCAACGCGGGGTGGGCACCCGCTCCTCGATCACCAGCACAGGGGGAGTCCCACACGCTGGGATCCCCTCGGATCACGCTGGCAGCACAGCGCTGCCTCTTCTCCTGGGCAGCTTCTGGATGCAGCGCTCACTAGGCGCTAGGGCTGGCAAAGATTCAGGGTCCCACGCACTAAAGTATCGCCCACGAGGCGCTAGGGGCCAGGGGGAGCAGACAGGCAATGTTGGGCAAGATCAGCAGGCAGTGGGCAGCTCACCAGAACAGGACCACAGTTCCTTGGAACAGTCAACCCCCATAATGTAGCATTCCTCCTGGCACAGCAGTCTTCACTCCAGCAAAGGTTTCTCCCTGGCCCTGTGGACAGCAGAGGGGTACAGGTGGGCTCAGGGGCCAGCACGCAGGCCCTTGCGGCGGTACCTCCTGGCAGAGTGTCCCCTCCAAATCAAAGTCCAAGCACCCCACATGGAATCTCAGCTCCTCTATATATATACCCCCCACCCCACCTATTAGAAAGGGCCAGAAGCTTCTGGAAGGGTCTCTGGGGAAACCGGTCCCAACTGGTTTTGGGGGAGGTGTAGAGCACCCTGTCTGGGAATCTTCCCTCTCCCTTCCTGAGCTAGGGTCTGGGAGACAGACATACCCCAGGGGGCTGAGCCAGCCTTCCACCAGGCAGGCACACAGCACACCGAAATGCCAAGATTTAAAAGTGGCATTTCCACAATGGTGAAAATAAATCTGTGCACACCATTACGCAGCATTTAATATTTCCATCTAACACATACCAAACATGGCATATATATTTTCTACCAAGGGGGAGATATCCCATAGGGGGGGGGGGGGTTCCTAATGTAAGCCTATGGAAGGCAGAAAGCACACACACTTTGCACCGCTAACCAGCGCTAAAGTGCCCACAATCCTGAAACCACCAACCTTATGAAAGGAAAAAGCTAGGGGGAAGGCCAAAAAGTTTAGGGATGACCCTGCAAGCAGGGCCAAGTCCAACAAAGGTTTTAAGTCCGAATGTAGAAAAGGTGACGGGACCAACCACAACAGTCAAGCCACCCACCTTCAACCGCAAGCCGGCCTGGATCTCTGGTTCATCCCACTGGACAGCTCCGGTAGTCCGACTTCCATTAATTTGATCGGGAGCTTGTTGCAAGGCAAGCTGGCGAACCCTCACAGAATCCAGACTGGCTTAGAGCTTCGAAGGACCCCGGGAAAAAAAGCTCCAGAAATGTTTTTAAGTCAGAAGGTAAAAACTTTGACCGAGGACTACCGCGAGGGATACCCGCACTGGACTCCTTCATGGTCGGCCTGAAAGTTGAAATTTGTCCTATTCTAGCGTGACCAGATGTCCCAATATGCTTTATAGGTTTCTATGTGCTATATAATGCTAAATCTTTTTAAAAAATCATATCTCCCGTTCCCTAAATTGGATATTTTTTTTTGGTGTCATTCTAAAGATAAAAATATTTCCTATTTTTATAAATTGGTTTTAAATATTTCTTGTGTGTTGTGTCTTAATTATTTACTGAATTTGTGTTTTTAAATGCTTTTTAAACCAACTATATGAAATCCTGAGGGCCCTCACCTTGTTACTAAGAAACAGCTGCAGGTGCGCTGGTATGAATATGTGCAGGAAGAGAGAATAAAAAGGGAGACAGCAAAAACAAGAGTATCGGACTACCTTACTAGGAATCAGGGACGAGTTGGCTCACCACAACATTATTTGACTGGTAATACAAGTGATTGGGAGCGCAGTTTATTGTTTCGCCTTAGAGAAGGAACCATAAAATATTCATTGAACTTTACATTAGGCTTCCAAGCCAACCTAGACACCTGTCCTTGTCCCTGTGATAGGAAATCCGGGCAATCGATGCTGCACTTTTTATTCTTTTGCAGTTTTTATCTTGCATACAAAGAGGGGGTCATTAGGATAGCGGGCAGACCGTTACCGCCTGTATGACGGTGGCGATCCGCCCGCCAAAAACCACCATCCGCATTGAAATTTCCCGCCATCCATATTAGTATGCAGGCGGGGACATGCCTTTCCATGGTGGCGTTGGCATGCGGTCTTCGACATTGGGGGCCTGTAGCGGGCCCCCAGGGATTCTGGGGGGTGAGGAGTGCACTATGGTACCCCCCTGTTCCATGCACAATATGGCAGGCACCACGCGGTGCCTGCCACGTTGCGCATGGAACAGCATGCCTTCTTGGCATTGCGGCGGGCGGTGCTGAGAGCACTGCCGGCCGCAATGTCAAGAATGCAGGATGCGACCGCCAGTGTTTCGGGCACATCCTAATGTCACCAACGGGACCCCCGCACCAATGGCGGGTGGTCCCCATCTACGAAAGGATGGCGGGTGGACATCCTAATGATGCCCAGAGTGTTTTCTTCTTCCTTTGATTAAGATCCATCACTTTAGCAATTGCAGAAAATCTAATGAGGCATTTCTCCGATTAGAAGACGAGGATATTATTAACTGTGTTAATCTGTTTTTGAAAGTTGCAGTGCGGGCACAAAAATCAATGTCTGCATTGGAAATTTAGTCTGCTCAAGAGTTTGCATTTGCACTTTAAAATCTGCTCTGATATGCACTGTGCTGTTTTTAATATATTTTTTTCATGATTTTATTCTGTACTGTTATGGCTCAAAGATCTGAACCAAATAAATAATTTATTGATTGATTGATTGAAATGCTTTACATACCTGTCTTTGAAGTTAAGCCTTTGTGCTCAAAGCCAAGCTACCAAAGGTTGAGCATGGAAATAATTTTCTGAGACCTATTCTGGGGCCTATATTGTGTTAGTGGCATTATTGCCAGTGGTAGATGCATATTTACCACTCCTAATAATCCACTTTTCAACAGGGTTCTTTTTAGCTGCTCATCTTCTTACCATGATCAGCCTCTGCTAAACATTGCAGGTTATTCATAGTCTTCAGATTGTCCCTGAGGTCAGACCTTACTGCCTGTTTCTGACTTGGTTCTTGTCATGACTCATGGGTCATTTCATTTCATCTTCCGTGCTTTGCTCTGGTGGTGTGGCTGTGACTTTCTAGGCCTTTCTCTCTTGGGGGCCTTCTGACTGTTCCTGGTCACTCTTGGCCTTTGGTGGTTGGTTCTACTGCCTTGTGTTCTTGCTGATGGGGCTTTAGTTAGATGATTGGGACTGTTAGGGCTTGGATATTGCTTCAGTTTTCCTGTGAAGTTTGGGACCCTTCATTGTGCTCCAGGTCCAGATTCTGTTTCTTAGGCTTTCTGATCCTAATCTGCCCCTGTTTGTGGCGATGCTGCTCTGCTCCTCAAGGTGGCAACTGTCTTGCCTGGGTTTGGATTTAGAGTTTAGTGACTGTCGTTTGCCTCTTTAGAGAATTTGATGTGCTGTTTCCACTGCTTTCAGCTATAGTTGACTGCCTTTGTGCCCATTCGTCTTGGGGTGTTCACTGTCCATTGTTGTTGTGGGTTCCCTGTGGTCCTATCTTGGACTGCTTGCTTTGGAGGGATCCTATAGCATTCTACTTTGGATGCATGTGAGATGTTTTGTCCTGGGTGTTACCTGCGTGGGCACATTTTTATTTTTGGTTAGTAATTTTTTATTACGTTTTCTGAAAAAGAAAGACATTAGCAAGCAAACAAACACATAGTGAATAAAATATAACAATTAATATATAAAGGAAAAACTTGAGTAAATAATTTGAAAGAAAACAAAAGAGAGAAAAGGGGAAGAAAGAAAGAAAAAAGAGGAGAGAAAGAAATAGAGAAGAGAGATAGGAAAAAGATATATATATATATATATATATATATATATATATATATATATATATATATATATATATATATATACATATATATATATATATATATATATATATATATAGGATATATGAGACTAGAAAGAATAAAAGGAAGGTAGAAATTAAGACGTAGGTGCATATGTAGAAAGATTAGAAGTAAAGTGTAGCCAAAGAAGGTCAGATTAAATTTTCTGAGAAAGAGTAAAAAAAGAGACATTTACAATCCTGTGCTCATCATAAATAAAGTTCCACCAAGTTAATGATGATAATTCAGAGTTATCTTTCCAACAGGACAGAATCACTTTGAATGCTAGAGCATTAAATAGATAAAAAAAAACAAAGAAATAGGAGTAGAAACATCCAAATCAGGTGAGGAGGAACCTAAAAAAACATTTTGCAGTGATAATGGAATATTACATTGAAATATTTTCATACATTTAGACCAAATAGATTGCCAAAACTTTAATACATTAGAACAATCATAAAGTTGATGAATTAAAGTCCCAGTGGATTCAGAACAGGACCAACAAAGGGACGAGGAAGTAAGGGAAAACTTGGATATACAAACAGGAGTAATGACAGCTCTACTATAAATAAAGTATAGGGATTGAGTAATACGGGCAACAATAGAAGTTTTAAATATCTTGGACCATAATTTATCCCAGGAAGAGAAGGAAAGCGATAAAGAAAAGTCTGCTTCCCGGAGTAATTCTGTATGGGATTTATGTCGTTCAGTATCAGGCGATGTCAACATCTTATAAATAGAAGCAGCCTTAGGCCTATGTTCTCGAGAAACACTATATAACGTTGTGGGTGTAATAAGCGAGGGAGAGGCTGAAGGGAAATTGTTAGAAGTTAAATAGGACTGCAAAGCTGTTGATATTGAAAAATACTCATTAAGAAATTAGTCAGGTAAATTATATTGCAATTGTAACTCAGGGAAGGGAATAACAGAGTTATGTTGAATTAATTGATGAATAAAAGTAATTCCCTTCTCCTTCCAATGTTTGTAATAAAATGATTTACGTTTATATTTGATACATTTGTTATACCAGACAGTAGGGGACAAAAAACATTGATAAGGATCTAGACCATCGGACAAAATATTATATAATAATTGTTGGGAATATTTTAAAATAGGATTATCTGATATAAAAGTACAATTAGACATATATATTATGTTTCAAAAAGAAAAATCTTTTAATTGGGAACGTTCAAAAACAATCCAACGAGGGATAGGGATATCAGCAAAATCATAAGTTAAGGCGAAAAATTGCCGAATTAAAAATGCAGAATGATAAGATTTAAAATCAGGAAAACGCACACCGCCTTCTGTTTTGGGACGTTTGAGCTTCATAAGAGCAATGCGGGGGTGTTTGTTATTCCATAAAAACTTTGTAAAAATAGAATTCATTTGTGAAAAATATGAGATAGGGATCCGAAAAGGTAACATGGATAGTATATAAAGGACATGGGGCAAAATCATCATTTTAATAGTATCCAATCTATCCCACCAAGACAAATGAAGGGGGGGTCAAGAAAGAAGAAGTGATTGTATTTTGGTAATTAGTTCATATAACTAATTGTGGTAGATAAGGTAGATGAGAACCAGATACCAAGGTATTTCATTTTTGTGGGACACCAGGGAAAATTAGTATTGTTAAACATATATTGATAGTAGAGAGAATTCAAGGGTAAGACTTCTGTTTTAGAAAAGTTCAGCTTATATCCAGAAATATTGGAATACAACTGAACCTCATCCAAAAACGGAGGGAGGGGAGTATTGGGATTAGACATATATTCAAAAATATCATCAGCGTATCATGACAATTTAGTTTCTATAGAATTATGGGTAAAGCCAGAAATAAGTGTATTAACACGAATACGCTCAAGGAAGGGTTCAAGACATAAAACAAATAACAAGGTTGAAAGGGGGCAACCCTCGAGTGTACCCCTATATAAAGGAAAGAATTTAGAAAAATGGTTATTCACAAAAAGTACTAGCACAGGAAAAAGAATATAACAGTTTAACATAAGAAATATAAGTTAGACCAAAACCGAACCATTAAAGTGTATTAAACATAAATTGCCAGTTTACGTGATCAAAAGTCTTTTCGGCATCTAAGGACAATGCTGCAAGTGGAAACTTGTATTTCCTCCCAAAGGAGATAACATTAACATACATACAAGCATTATCCGCAGCCAATCTGTCCTAAACAAAACCAGCTTGATCAGTTTCCAATAGTGGAATAATATTCTCGAGTTGAGAGGCAAGGATTTTAGCAAATATCTCACAATCATAATTAATTAGTGAAATGGGATGATAGTTTTTACAGAGGGAATGATCTTTATCAGGTTTGGGAATAAGGACAATCAAGGCCTCCATAAAGGATCAACAAGAAATGAATTAAAAAGGACCAGAAGTTTGGGAGCAAAAAAAGAAAGAAAAAGTAGAAAAAAATTCTCAGAGCCTGGCGCTTTCAATTTTTTTAAGGGTTTAATGGCATCCGTTACCTCTTGAAGAGTAACCTCTTTTTCTAGTAATTCAAATTCATCAGGTAGCGACGGGGTTTAGGGAGACCCGAAAAAAAGATGTGTAAATTTTGATTGGAGGGATTTGTGTCATCAGAATATAATGATTGGTAATAATCATGAAATGCAGTAGCAATATCTTCATCAGAGGATGCTAAATTGTTATTAGATTCATTTAAAATAGGACTAATACTTTTACATTCAGATTTAATTTTTAAGTAATTGGCCAGCATCTTGCCAGCTTTATTTTGACCCCCGTTATACTTAGACTTAATTTTAAAAAGGACATTACAAGCATCAAGTGTAGCAAGTTTGTTAAGAGCAGATTTGGCCTTAATAAATTAATGAAGCACAGAGGGAGATCTAGAAGTGAAGTAATTGTGTTCCAGCAGTTTAAGTTCTAGTAGTAAGGTTGTAAACTTGGCCTTTGCGATTTTCTTCTTTTTTGTTGAATATGAAATAGTAAAGGCATGGAAGGAGGCCTTAAAGGCATCCCAATTATTAGGAATAGAGGTGTCCAAAGGATTGTTAATAGTAAAAAAACTCGTTAGTAAAAGCAGTAGCTTCAGTTATAAAAACAGTGTCTGATAACAAAAAAATGATTACGTTTCCAACGACCACATTTTGAAGAACTCAGGGAAAGGTCAAGAACAGAAATAACTTGCATGATCAGAAATAAAAATAGATCCAATCTGAGAGGATTGAATTGATGGGAGTAAAGGTTTACTGACTAAAATATAATCAATTCTGGAACGTGTATGGTGAACAATTGAAAAAAAGTAAATTCAAGGGAATCAGGGTTACAGATCTTCCAAACATCATGTAATGAACGAGCGGCAATGGCAGATTGAAATGATTTATGGGATTTATCAGGATTAAAATTACACTTGGATTGTCTATCAGAGAATGGGTCCACCCATTGGATGAAATCCCCAGCAACAGTAATATTTTGGCTATCAATGGAGGAAAGTGAAATCTTAATACTATTCCAAAAGTCAGGGTCTGGCTTAACAGAGCCATAAATATTCAATAAGACAAGTTCTTTATTTTGTATAAAAACCTTAGCCATTACCCAGGGTCCATCAGTATCACATTGGTAGATAAAATTCGTACATGCAACGATTTATGAAATAGTATAGCAACACCACCCTTCCGATTAGATGCAGGAGAATAAACAACTTGACCCACCCATTGTCTCTTTAATTTAAACGATTCTGTTTCACTACAGTGTGTTTCTTGAATGAACGAAACATGAGAATTCAATTTAGACAAATGAGAGAGTACCTTTTGTCTTTTGACGGGGTGTCAAAGACCACGAACATTCCACGTAACAACGTTACACATATTGGAGGGATGGGAGGGTAATACATGGATGGAGATAATACACTTCAGGGGAAAAGCTGGAAGTAGAAAAACACCACTTATGAGATGAGTACAAAAAACAAACTAAATAACAGCCAAAAACAACAATAAGCATATGCAACATGCAGAATTTTGTCAAGAAAAAGGAACAAACATAAAAGAATAGAAAAAGGACAGAAAATAAGAAGAAAGAAAGATAGATCAAGGAAAGAGGACATGCATTGAAGAACAAAAAAAGAAAAAGAAATAGAAACAGAAAGAGAAAAAAGTAGATCAAGGAAAGAACTCCAGATCTAAGACGAAGAGTAGATGCAATGAACATGGAGCGCAACAGCACCGAGGACAGACTCAAAATGGCGGCTGCTCGCATTTGTGAGGAAAAATTCACCGCCGCTGCCACTGGCTCACAGAAGTCGTAACTCAATGTCGAAGCGGCTCCAAATGCCACTCCGACCCTTCCGATGCATGCGGGCGGAGGTGTCTACCCTCCAAAGCAGGAAAAACAGGCTGAAAACTCACTAAGAGCTCCGCGTACGAGCGGATCTCAGCCAATAGCCTCCATCTTGCCACGGCGCGTGACCACGCCCCCCTCATTAACTGTAATCTTGATTCATCCAAATACAAGCCTTCCTTATTCCAGTCTGTACCCTCACACACTTGACTTCAGTGATCACTATGAATTCTCCGACTTGTTATTGTACCGGATGTGGAAGGGGTGTGTACATAGCCATCTGAGGCAAAGCTAAAATATTTGCAGCTGGCTCACAAACCCTTTCAACAGGCATGCTATTACTCTCTATCTCGGAAAAACAGCGTTAAAAGGACATAAGCTGAGAGAATGCTGACACATACGAGCTACACCCACGACCTCCTGACAAACGTTGCTCAAATGCAGCTGCAGAGAAAGGCCTTTTCAAGTTTTTACATTGGTGTAAAGTTATGTGTTCGCTTTTCCTGTAAAGCAAGAATGATTGTTCAAATCATGTATTGGTTTAGCCTTAAGACCACTTTCGTATCTCTCTAGCCTTAGGCAATGAAACAATTTAATAAATAAACAAGGATTGGCAAAGCCAATAAATCCAGTTTATGCAAGGGCCGTTGGCTTTACCAATATGTTTTTAGCCGTGTTGTACACCAGTGTGGCTGCTGTTCAGCATGGCTAAAGGTGTGTGGCATAGAGGAGAATGGAGAGTGGAGTGGCATAGAGTGGAGTTCGGTGGAGTGGAGTGGCATACATTGTTATATAGTAGCAGGTTGTGGATTAGAGTGGAGAGTCATGGATTAGAGTGGGGAGTCATGTATCAGAGCATAGTGTCGTAGATCATAGTGTTGTAGAGTTAGTTTCGGAGACTGCAGTGTCATAGAGCATTGTTGTAGAGCAGAGTGGTGATGAGTCGAGTGATGCAGAGCGGCGCAGAATGGAGCCGTAAAGAATAGAAGGGTGACCACTGGAGAGGTGTAGAGTAGAGGGGCATCGAGTGGAGGGCCATAGAGTTGAGAGACACAGGGTGTGCTAGAGGGTTGTAGAGCAGAGGGTTGTAGAGTGCAGGGTTATAGAGTGTCGTGGAGTGGCACAAAATGGTGTAGAGTGGGTCAGAGTGGAGTACAGTAGAGTGGAGTAGAGTGTTGTGTCATAGAAGGGAGGGGCATAGAGTGAAGGAGCATGGAGTGGAGTGCAGGGAGTAGATGTTGAGTGGAGTGGAGTAGTGTGGCATAGGGTGGAGTAGTGTGCCATAGAGGGGAGTGAATTGAAGTAAAGTTATGTGGAGTGTCAAAGAGTGGAGTGACATAGAGTGGATGGGTGTAGCTTGGAAAAGCACAGAGTAGAGTAAAGTGTTGCAGAGTGGAATAAAGTGTAAAAGTGTGGAGATGAGTGGAAAGCCATGAAGTGGTGTGCAGCAAGGTGGAGTGGAGTTGCAGAAAGACAAGTAAAGTGCCATAGAATGTTTTAAAGTGTTGTGGAGTATATTGGAGTTGAGTATCGTAGAGTCGAAGGGCAAAGAGTGGAGGGGCACTGAGTGGAGTAGATTGGAGTGGCGTAGTGTGGAGTAAAGTGTCATAGAGTGGAGTGGCATAGTGTGGATTGGCATAGAGTAAAGTAAAGTGCCTTAGAGTGTCGTGGACTGGCAAAGAGTATTGTAGAGTGGAGTGACATAGAGTGGTGGGGAATAGAGTTGATCAGGAGGAGTGAAGAGGCACAGAGTGGAGCGACCTAGAGTGAAGGCGCATGGAGTGTCATAGAGTGGAGTGGCACAGTTTGGAGTAAAGTGCTGTAGAGCGTAGTAGAGTGTCGAGAGTGGAATGGAGTACAGCATCACAGAGAGGAGTGGGGTGTTGTAGAGTGGAGTGGCGTAGAGTGGAATGGCACAGAGTGGAGTAGAGTGGCCAAGAGTAAAGTGCCATGGAGTGTCACTGAGTGTCACAGAGTAGCGTTATCATAGAGTGGAGTGGGATAGAGTGGAGTGGTGTGGAAAGGCATAGAGTGGAGTAGAGTGCCGTAGAGTATCATAGAGTGGAGTGGCAAAGTGAGGAGTGGTGTAGACTGGAGTTATGTAGAATGGTGTAGAGTAGAGTAGTAAGTAAGTAATTTTATTGTGTTGATTATTTAAAATCTTACAACAGTACATATCAAAAGAGAAAAAAATTAAAAGTTATATTCCTAATATAAAATCGCATAAAATTACATTACATGGGCTAACTTAGTCAATTAAATATTTGCAATAATTGCCTCACCGAGTTTCTTTTTAACTAAAATTAAGAACTTTACAAAAGAGACATTTAAAATAATATCATCTGGAACCATACATTTAATCACCGCCTGCCTGCATGACCGTATGCTGCGAGAATTAAAATGGGCCTTAAGCAGTCTTTTTCTTTCTTGAAGTAGTTCAGGACAAATACATAGTAAACGAGAAATGTCTTCCTCTCCCCACTTACACAGTCTACATTTTGTTTTAGTTTCTTGTAATTCCCATGGGGGAAGATGACATAGCCCAGGCATAGATCCGAATCTCGCTTTAAGCAGAACCTGCTTATTTTTTTCCGTCCACGGGGTTGTCAAATATTTTTGGATCTCCATCTTTTTATATCCATTTAGTACCATCCATGCATGGTTTCTCTTTGTAAGAATGGCCTTATCCTTTATGACAGATAAGTGGGCTGCAGTTTTATTAATAATTTTCTTAAATGATAACTTAGTTATATTCATTTCCCATATTGATGTAATTCCGAATGCTTTAATTGCCTCACTAAGATAGCGAGCAGCAGTGGAGTTAGTGTCCCCTATTATTTCTGACCATAAGAGCTGCGAAATCTCGTAGAGTAGAGTAGAGTGGCAAAGAGAGGAGTAGAGTAAATGACATAGAGTTAAGTCAAAATGTTGTAGGGTTAAGTGATGTAGAGGGGTGTGGAATGTTGTAGAGTGGGGTGGTGTAGAGTGGAGTGGGGTAGCTGCGAGGTGAGTACTGCGTCAGTGTGTCCTGGAGTGTTGTGTTGTAGTGTGGAGTAGAGTGTCGTAGAGTGGAGTTACATAGAGTGGAATGTGCATGGTGTTGTAGCGCATTGCCAGTACAGACAACACATTTTCAGTTGAAATGGCCTTTACATTTGCACAGATATACAGTTTTACTGATAAAAATATCGAGATCACATGCAATAATGTGTGGAAAAGGCATTATCAAGTGTACTGATTTGTTTTGATTGTAATATAATCTTTGTTTCCAAAACACTTCAGAATTACAAAAAAAAGTGTCTAATTTGTGGTTTGCAAATTCTGATATATTCTTAAATATTTGCACAGTTCATTTACAGACATAAATATTGTAACAGCCTTTCATCTCACATGGGTACCCAGCTGGAGTGTCACAAAATCCTCTCACTTTAAAGTCATAGAAAGAAAAGTAAACACCAAGCTCCCTCAGAAAACACAGCCTGATATGTGACCTCAGTCGTTGAATGTGCAGCAAATGAGTCAAGATAACAACAAAATTCAAATACATGTTTACACAAAGCGAGCACTTTTAGATGCTTTTGTCGAAGAATACAAGGAGCCCTGGTAAACAGGCTATGCTCTACGGCTGGACTAACTCAAGCTGGACGCTTTACAGTAAATGAAGGTAGCAAATTGAAATCAAGCAAATGGAACTTACAAACCGCAAATCCAATAATAAGCAATGGGTGGAATAAATTCCCAGGGAAAATGTCCTCAAGATGTCTTTAGGTTCAACCAAAAAATACATAATAAAGAGGGGCTTTGGACAGCCCTCTTTATCCATTGGTCTGTTCAAATGTTCTTCTTATTTTGCTTCTGCTTGCCACAGAGAACAGCATGGGGCAATGGGTGAGCCCACTTCATCTGTTAGTTGACCTGCACTCTGAGTGATCACATGTGCCCATCTGCATAAAAAGAATCACCCTTCAGCACCCAGGCTGGTTGGCTTAGACTTCACCTTGCCAATGCTGCCTTATTTCCATTCATTATCTTTTTCATATCATTAGTCATCCTTGTGTATTTAAACTATGTCTTCAGGTGACACTGTAATTTAAAGCGATTCATATATTTTCTTTGCACCAATAAGAATCATATTTTCCTGTTTTGTGCATTCAAATGAATCAGGGTTTCTATACCATCTCTAGGGCTACCTGACTGTTAGAAAGCACATTTCGACTCTCTTAAAGTATCACTGATGGATATTTATTTATGTTTTTAAACAATAAACGTCACAGCAGCTTGCCTAGGCCAGACTTATTGGCTTTTCAAGTGCTTGTTCTCTCTTGTTTTCTCATGTTCCTCCTCCCTTCACCCATCAGCATGCCTCAATGCATCGAGGCTGCACTCTCTGCTGAAGGGTGAGGGGACACTGCACTGCCCTACGCTCCACTTTACACCGCCTGCTCCAGTGTACCTCCAGAGTACGGATTCAGCTCCTAAACCTTTAGCCCTTTAGACCCAAACCTGTCGAAAAGACTAATGTTACCTGATGACTCCCGGTCGCTGTTGACACAATGCCCACTAAGTCCTGTTTTTTTTTTTAACAAATCACTGTTTTTAGGCGTGTTAGTTCCATTGGAACAACTGGTGTGATTCAAGACTACAACTCCCAGAATGCATAAGTTTGTTAAACAATAGTCGAGGACTTGAGAGCTGCATTCTTGGTGGCATAAAGTTATTGGGCAACCTTGCCAAAAACGTGCAGTGCTTTTCCTGAATGAATTATGGACATCAAACCATACAGGCCAGCTTTGCCCTCTCCATTGCCATCTTTCAGTGAGAGGTCTTCAAAGAGGCCAGTAACTTTGCCAGGGACATGCTGGTGCACACATCATGCTATTGCAGCAGGGTTGAACTGGAAGAAAGGAAAAACATTGGTACAGCTGTTATCTCAGGTATAATAGGCATTATTAGCTGTGCTTTGCCAATGCTTCTTTCCTTCCCGTTCACATCAAGCACATGTATTATGGCCCATGGGCAGACAATCTTGCAATCAGTTGTCTATTAAAACAATTCCAAGATGGCAGCCTATGCAAGCCACGATGAGCACGTGCATGGTCCTTAACAAATGTGCGCACGTGCTGCAGCTCAGAGCGGACATTTTGAATTTACCACTCTTTGATGGCGGATGGTCCTGCCATATCAGTAAGTTAAAAGTAAAAAAAATTGAAAAAGCATGCGTGCATAAAAAAATGGGGCTGACCAAAAGCTGCTACTCACTGCCTACATTCTACCAGGTTCCGTTAGAAGGACATGAATGCATGTGGGACTCTAGGGACGGTTTGCCAGCCTGCAGCAGGCATTCCCTGAACATGAAATAATACTAACAGGGGTTTAAAATGAGATTTTTTCTCTGGCGGCCCTACAAGAACCAGCATTACTGGAACTCCAGCAATACTGTAATATTCCTGAAATGGTTGATTTCCCCCGTAATGTCAGAAGTGATGATGCACGCTTTTTGCGCAGTTTATGCGAACATGGATTGATTAATCTCCATGGACGCTTTCATCCAGGTATACCCGCGCACGACGCACATAACACCGGGACTGTGTCAAATATTTTGGATGCTACTCTTGTGTCCATTCGACTTTTAGAAATGTCAATCTTTTTCACATTCTGGCTGAGAGCGCGCGCATTGTCGGGATTTTGGTGTGAAGAGACGTCCACGAGCCCTCTCCTCTGCAAATGCTGAGTGTAGACCACGGAGAGTCAGTGCGTCAGTGACTAACCATGTATCTGGGTGCCCCCTAGCCTTGACTCTAACCCACGTGCGTAACGAACCTTGAGGGCACCCCCCTTGCAAGGTACATGGCGGGACCCCCGCTCCGGATTTAATCCGAAACTGTCAGGCGAGAGTACTGTGATGAGGGGGCCTCCTGCCCCCCCTCCCCCGCTGCGGGGGCTGCGGGGGGGCCTGTGTGACCCCACTGCTCAAACCCCGCGTTCCCACCTAGCACCCTGGACAGAGGCCACCATGCTCAGGAGGAACGGCGTCATACGGCGGCTGCACCTGAGCAATTCGATAGAGGTATTTCAGTTTGAATTCATTTGTAGTAATTCGTTTTGCTTTTGACTAAATTGATCTATTGAATGTTGATTGGGGCATAGGTCAGGAAACGTCTGTTGTGGTTATCCATCTATCACAATATTAAGAAACACTAGACTAAACTTTTATTAACGCATTTTAGCAATTATTGACGTCTCTACGTCAGGCCTCAATTTAGCGCAGGTTCTGTCTTAAAAAAACATGCACTCGATGCCCAGAACAGGGCCTCGCTTCAGTCTAATGCACTTTAGCCGTTTTTAATGTCGTTATATTACGCCTTATTTTACCAAGCATTATAATTGTCATAGCAATTTTTAATGAATTATTTGCTGGTGAATTTTAATTTGTTGACCAATTTGCATTTTGTGTATTGAGAGGCTATACAAAGGGCATTGTGGGCAGCATACTATTGATCCGATATATGCAATGATCGAATGGCTGTAATGGTTTTTAGTAACCAATCAATAAGGACTAACAAAAGGCCGCTCAAAGTTTAGGTGTTAGTGAAAAAATAGTTCTGCTAGCACACAGCTAAAGCTGTCTGTAGCTGAGCAGTAACAAGTCCAGGCAACAAAAAGAAAAGTGGGTTACATTCGCAATTCGATATTCAATACTTCTTTAATGCGCGCGTTTGAGTAGCCCTTGCTCTGAATGTCTGTTAATTAAGAGGAAAGAGATACATCAAAGCCCAGCGGGGGCCAATGGCTGAGTGCGTTCTGCGCAGGCGCGGTGTCAGCCACAAGGTCAGCCGTAGCTTCTTATCCCAGAAGATACCTGTAGTGGGTGCATTAGCACACCGAGACACAAGACCGGTCTTTAAGGCGCTGCCAACATTCATTGATGTGTTCTCTGTAATATTTGCTGGTGTCTTTCTGTAATGCTGGTGTTACAGTAACTGTGGAATGGTCGGCATGGTGGTTTCTGGTCTGAAACTGCTTTATTTGTCATTGCTAAGGACTGTGGGCCAGACGCCCTTTTGAACGCTCAAACCTGGCAATTTACAAAATCACAGGGTTTTTAGCCAGAAAATAGTTATTTACAAAGTACAAAGCACTTTTGTGACTCAGAAAAGTCTCTCTGACTCCTAAAAGCGCTCGTGCATCATTCTGATCCACAAATAGAAGTGTGAAACAGACATACTTCTACTTGCAATTCAGTGGTCTGTGAAGGCAGTCGTGGACACAGAGGTTTGATCAATGACAGACCCCCGAGTCAGGGCGGTGAGTGATGTAAAGAGCGAACGCTGATTGGATGGGACCTCTTCTCCTGCGTGAATCATGTTGGCGGCCTCGGGAGCAGCAGGCAGTGGTTCAGAGAGCCATGTCCGGCTCCCTTAATGTCTTCACAAACAAAAAACATGCTTATAAGTTGCACCTGTCCCTTTAATGGACACGGGCTAGTTTGCAAGGTGTTTTCCGTTTGGGAATGCAAATGCAGCCTCAGAGGTCTGCTGTCCCTAGACGGCCTCCTTCCTGTCTGCCCAGACAATCCCAGGGGTTAGTAAACTGTGACCTGCTCAATGAATATTCACTGTGCAGATCTGCTTTGCGACTCCCTGTGAATGGACAATGTGAGATGCGTCCTTCTAGGAGACAGATCGAATCTTAAACTACTTACAACTGTTCCTAGAACCAGGAAAGGGAAAGTGCACATTTGCAGCCCTCATTGCCCGTTCATCCCTTAGTGGCCTGCTCTACTAAGGAGCCGCAGACTGGGTGGGGGGAGATAAAGAAAACGGACCACTTGTACCGGAAGTGGTGGTTGGAGAAGGCGGAGCCTCCATCATTAGTAAATACTTAGAGGGAGAAGGGGAGAATCAGAGCAATAGAGATTACAGGTAGGCAATCCAAGCATTAAGATGATGGAGGGGCAGGGCGGAGAGTAATGTGGAGTATTGTGACGCCCAGGGGCACTTATGGCCAGCGATGGCACGGCTTGTGGCGCTGCCCTCCTGCACCCACGGATTCATACTCCTGGCGCACACATCACAGGGGAGAGAACGCACCCAACAGGGTACCGTCCCAGCTCATCTAAAGACGATGGGGCAGATTTATGATGCACTTGCGCCACTTTTGCGCTGCCGTTGCGTCACTTTTGTGACGCAGCAGCAGCGCAAATCCTGCGCCATGGTGCGGGGTATTTACAACGTGACGCATCTGGGAGATGCGTCACGTTGTAAAGCCCTGCGCCACATGTAGGCGTTCCAGGGCAGGTGGGGGCGTTCCGGCGCAGGAACGCCTCCTAAAAGTGGCTGAGTGAAATCTACAAGATTTCACTCAGTCACTTTTAGGCCCATGCTGCGTCAAAACCCTGCGCCTGCTTGAAGCAGGCGTAAGGATTGACGCAGCATTGTAAAGATAGGGCCCCCCAGATCATTGCTGGAGCTGTGTCGCGCTTGCGACGCAACTCCAGCAATGCGCCACTTTTCGGCACAGATGCGTCACGCATCTGTGCCGTTTTTGCCCCATGGTGCGCCGCATTATAAATGCGGCACATCCATGGTGGCGCAGCAGTGGCGCATAATAACTGGCGCATCCCTGCTGATATGCAGGGATGCGCCAGTCGTCATAAATCTGCCCCGATATTTTCACTCAAAAAATAAAATCAGGTCAGAAAATGAAAACCATAAAAGCAGATGCAATCCTCAGTGGTTTGAACACACGCACCTCCTCCTTCCTAAAGCAACACACATTAAAATACATTTTAAACTAACATTGACATGTTTACATACAGTGACAATAGATCAAGTGATGCAGAGTTATAATTGGGACTGCTGGCATTATGCAGCAATGGAGGGCCAAATTATGCAGCAAGGTGGACTGAATTGTACGACAAGGAAAGGCGCGTTATTCTGCATAAAGGGGTAGATTAAGAGGCAGCAATATTTTGCCATTTTTTTGTCATTTTAACACACCTTAATACTGGCCGACACTTTCACCTCATCAATATCGGATTACCACCCGCACAAAGCAAGTAGCTAAAACATTCGGAGTTGTTAAGCTTTGATAAAGACTTTGCCACTTCTTGGTAGAACATGGGGTACTCTTTTTGAATAACCTTTGATCTGTTTGAGATCATTCTTTTTTATTGTCTTCAAATTATAGAGCAGATGCTGTATTATTTGGCCAGTGCAGTGATTACATTAATATTCACTCAACCACAGAGCTGCATATTTCCAGTGGCCTTGGCTATAAAACATCTGCCTTGGTCATTTACAAACCAAGACGCTCATTTTGCGTGGCCCGGATAATTCTGATGTAGGAAGCTGGCTCTCTGTATAGTGCACTAAAATGAAGTGCACTGTGCAGAGAGTCCAGTGAGACCTAGATTTGTATACAGAGGCAAAAATAGCTAACACTGCAGCTCTATTTGTGGTAGTGTGGGTGAGCAGTTAGGCTTATCAGAGGTCAGCGCTAAGCATTTGTTGTACTCACAGAGGTAATACATGAGAAACACACTCAAGAAAAAATCAGAGAACAATTTGCTAAAATAATATCGATTTTTATAGAATTTTTCACACCAAGAACTTCGATCTACAGTAAGTACTTTTAAAGTTATTAATTTTTAGAGTTCGCAAAATATATCACTTTTGTGGGCAATTAGGCACCATTGAAGTCATTGGGGAAAAAGACAAAAGTGCATGTAAAACCATAGAGTCGACTTTTATGGTTCACCTCTTGGATTTCAGTAGTTAGCATGGCCAGGTCCAGTGTTCCACAACCAGATTATTGGGTGCGTCCTGGATTCGGCCAGGAGTAGGGTGCTAAGGTCATTGGTAAGTGGTGCGCTATGAAAAAGGGGGCCACTTGCAAAACACTCTGTACTAGGGGACTTAAAGGTAAGTGCGAGGGGTCCCACTCAAGGGAGCAGATCGCAAGGGTCTGAAGACCACGAGAGCAAAGCTGGATCGTCGTTGCCAATGTGCAGAGTAGATGGGTCATCCTGGTGGTGCACTTCAAGATGTCCTGCGGTCAGGAGCAGACAGCCTGATGAGGCGATTTTGGGACAGCGGAGCCACTCACAAAGTGGGCCTCAGGGGTGTTAATGTCCCTCAACAGGTGCTTGCTTCCTTGGCAGTTGGAGTCCGAATTGACTCTTCTTCATCTCTATGATTGCTGAAGGGGGTCTGGTACCCCAGATATTAGTGCGGCACGGCTT
The DNA here is from genome assembly GCF_964204655.1 of Triturus cristatus. Classification (NCBI taxonomy): domain Eukaryota; kingdom Metazoa; phylum Chordata; class Amphibia; order Caudata; family Salamandridae; genus Triturus; species Triturus cristatus. The sequence goes on along the minus strand of NC_140590.1, from coordinate 80,054,959 downwards.
AGGTAGACCTTGGTTTCTCCAAACTTGGTGGGAAGACAGACTTGGTCCTCCTGAGCTGGTGTACCACTTTTGGTTTGGATGATGTGTCGAAGTCGCCAGAGTTCGCAGGTTTAGTGCCTGCAGTTTGCATTGGAATGATACCTTTACTCCAAGAGAGTTCTCTTCCAATTTGTCAAAACTGGAGGGGCTCCGTGGTTCTTGGAGTCTTCACAGTTGAGGACGAGACAGCACACCATGACTGTCAAGTCCTTAAGGCAGCAGACGGGGTTTGGCGCCACGTTTTTTGCAGCAGGGTTTCAGTCCTCGGGTCAGCAGCTCTTCTTTGTCCTTTTCTTCTCCGTGTCTGTTGAATCTAAATTTCAGGGTCCAGGGATGCCATCTAAATTCTAAATTTAGGGTCATTTAAGGGGAAGACCGGTAGTAGCCAATGGGCACCTAGCTTTAGGGTGTCTACACTCTCGAAATGACCACTTCCTTTGGGAAGGGGCACTACCCTAGCCCTGATAGATTGTTTTCCTATCATCCCAAGATTGAGTATTTGCAAAAGTGGGGTCCATATCGCCTGCCACCCAAGCTGACTGAATGTGGGCACACTGGCATCAGTGAGGATTTATTAAGACAAGATGTTTGGTACCAAACATCTTAGAGTACAGTGAAGCCATCATGGAGCTAGGAAATTCACAATGACAAGCATCCATCCTATGTACTCTCTATGGATTCCCTGTGCACTTACAATATCCAAGAATGGATCTGATATTGTAAGGTCATATCTGCTCAGAATGTTATGTCCACACTTGGGGTATAGTTCACCCTGCCTTAGGGCTGTAAGGCACTGCAGTAGAGGTGACTTACCTATACCTCATGCAGTGTATGGGGGCATGGCACACAGGGATGTGCACCATGTTGACGCTTTGTTTTTTCTGCACCAAGACACACAGCCTGCAATGGCAGTGTGCACAGTCTTGGTGAGGGGTCGCTGGAGTGGCACAATTCGTGCTGCAGCCTCAGCGGGCCCTCTTCACTACCCATGCTGTAGGTACTAGGGAGCCCATTTACTAAGGACTTACAGGGGTGGCTGAAGTTGTGCAAATTGTGGCACAGTTTTGGGAAAGAGATCTGGCATCGGGAGCATGGCTGGCAGGGAGCCAGGGACATACAATTTGAAATCATATCAGTCATCAGGCAAAAAGTGGGGGCTAACCATGTCAAAAGACATACTTTCCTACATCTGGTATGTGCGATAACTGGTGTTATTTCACATATGTGAACAATGTGTTTTGTGACAAACTAACTCTGAACGCTTGCAGCTTTTCCTGCCTGGATAAATTCATGGTAATTACCCGGCCATACGTATTTTGGGGCAGTAAGCACCACAATTTGCATGTTATTCCCTTTTATCGTCGTCAATATTGAAATTGTTTGGTATCTATTTGTTGGAAAGTGGTTTATTAGTAGTGATAAATATGTATCTACAACTGGCAATAGAGCCACTAACATGGTCTAGGGCTCAGTATAGGTCTCAGTAAATTATTCTCATGCTCAACCCTTGGTAGCTTGGCTGCGAGCAGGCAGGCTTAACTTCAGAGACAGGTATGTAAAGCATTTAAAAATACAAATCCAGTATAATAATTAAGATGCAACACACAATGAAAAATCCCACACCAATCTATAAAAAAGGAAATATTTGTATCTTTGAAATGACACCATAGTGACAAAAATCCAATGTTGGGAACCGGAGATATGAATTTTTAAAGTTTTAACACTATATAGCAGTTAGAAACCTATAGCACCACATTGGGACATCTTGTCGCACTTGTCCGGGACAAAGTCAAAGTTTCAGGCTGACTGCGATAAAGCCCTGCTCGGATACCCCTCGCGGTAGGCCTCAGTCAAGATTTTACCTACGGACTTAGAAACTTTTCTGAAGCTTTTTTCTGCCGGGCTCCCTCGATGCTCTTCACCAGTCCGGGTTCAGTAGGGGTTTGGCAGCTTGCTTTCTAGGGAGCTCCCGGTCAAACTCTGGAAGTCGGACCTCCAGAGCTTTTCAGCAGGATGACCCAGCAGGGCAGGCCTGTTCACTTGGTTCTTGCGGTTGAGCCAGCCCCCTCTGGAGCTTTTTTCCAAAGCTGTTCCAAACTTCTCGAACCTTCTGAAACTTCTTCCTGAAGTTCCTATGGGGGTCCCAAAGTGTCCAAAACACAATCCAAGGGTTTGGAATCTCCAGCATGGTCTTTGAAAGTTTTGGACTTTAGTTCCGACAATTCACTTGCACAAAACCTTTACAAATCCACTGGATGCACTCCAGGCTGGGGATTCTTTATGGTGATGGTCCAGGTGAGGTCTATTAAGCTGTAGCTCGCAGGGAGTCCAATCTTTATTCCTCTTGAAGCAAGGTACAGACAAAGGGCTGAAGTCCCAGATCATGCAGCAGGCATAGTCCGTCAGAATGCAGGGCCTGATGGTGCAAACCAAGTTTCCAGCTTGGTAGCCTTCTTCTTCTCTTACTTTCAAGCAGCAGATCTGAGATGAGCTGCACCTCTTACATATTTATTCTGTGTTCTCTGGGGTCAAGCAAGAGAGCACTCCTGTCCAATGAGGTGCAGGGCATCACCCCAGAGCATGACCACTTCCTCCAAAGTGTGGCATAATCTTCTCCCAGAAAGCACTATTTCTCCAAAATTCAATATGGCTGAACATGCAGCAGAGGAGCAAGAATTAGTTAAACCAACCTCCAGTATGGCTCATTTCCATGGCTCTCCTCCCCCTAGCATCTTCAAATTCCTGCCTTAAGCCTGCCATCTGGCTGGGTCGAGGAGCTAGTAGGTAGATGGGCCTGACATTCCCTGCCTTTCCCATTCCCCTTTGAAGCTCCGTAGTTTATGACCCCTCCCCCCTGCTTTGGCAGAGCTCTGTCTAAGAGATAGCCTCCCCCTTGGTGAGCCACTCCTCACTTTATCAAAGCAGCCTGGCCAATCCTGTTAACTCTGACCAATCAGGGAAGACCACAGGCAGGCTGAACTTTGGCTTACAGACAAGAAAATCGTATAACTTATTTTCTGTATATTTCAGGATAAATTCAACAATAGCATATTGTTGGATTTATCAATACCATTATACCAAGTCCTTCAATGATTCATTGATAAACTATTGCCATGTTAACCTAGGTGGCTGGGGATCTACAATGGGGAAAATGAAATGTACACTTTCTCCAACACCTGGGCCTATAAAACATCTTTTATAAGGACCCTGCGTATAGCTACATGCCCCCTGCCCCTGTGACACCGAGGGGCAAAGTTAGGGGTCCTGAATATGCAATAATATTGTAGATCCACACTTCACAGGGCTCCTAGCACAAAAAACGATTTTGGGAAGCACTTTACTACAATGGGGAAGTGAAATGTGCAATTGCCCAATCCCCAGGGTATATAAAATATCTTTCATAAGGGTCCTCCTTATAAGTACATGACTCCCCCAATCCTGGGACACCTAGGGGAAACCCTGGGGGCACCTAAAATTTCAGAATATTGTAGTTTATCACTTTTTAAGTGCACCCTACCACCAAAGTCGAGTTTGGGCACAATTTAAATATAAACGCAGTGCTGCTTTTAAAATGACAGCAGGGTCCCAGCAGTGCACACATGCAAGTGCAGAAAGGGCTGCTGGCCTTTGAACTGCCATGCCCTATTATCTACTTAAAGGTAGTTTGAATTCCCCTGCCCTATTATGTACTAGGGTCTAATAGCGTAGGTCATGCCAATTATAAGTGTACCTTGTACCCTCATGTACGTGTGTGTTTTCACCATAGCATTGGCCCTGGGCCTGGTTAGGCAGAGCCCAGGGACAGCCAGTTACCACCAGTACCAGTCAGTACAAAATGGGGGTGCCCAGGGCACAGGATGACTTTGCAACACTATTGCACCCAATACAGTCTGATCCAGCAGACTTTTTTTTCAGGTGCAGTTAAACTCGTCTCAGACACTGGGCCACTAATGAGGGCCTAAACTGAAGGAATTCATTTCTCTCCAGAAGGCTTGCGGTACCTATTAGTCTACTGTAAACATAGCTAGTCCTTAAACATTTACCATGTAGGGCTATTCTTCAGTCCCTTGAAATGTCTTGAATATACTCGGTCACAGCTCAGGACAGTAGTGGCCAGCGCTTCATTTGTCAAGGAATGGGTGCCGGTGCCCACAGTTCTGCTCAGAAGCCCGCGGCCAGCGCTGTTAAATGTCAGCGATCTGAATACCAAGGCTGCGTTGTCCTGAATCCACCTCAGGCCTCTTTGATCCACTGCCAGACACTCCCTGCCCCCTTATCTTACTCTTGCAGGATCTTTCTTCCCCCCTTGGTGACGGTTTTCTGTCTTTTGCTACCTCCTTTTTTCCTCTTTATGTGTTTTCCATTTCTTGCTTCAGGGAAAAGTCTGATGAAGAAAACAAGGGCTGGTTCCTAGAAACGGATTGCGGTGGTGCCCACCGGCTCAAATTAAGCACTGAAGTGCTTACAGAAAGCTAGAACTTCCTGTGGTGTCTCAATGAACACTAAATTACAGGAGCATGCCCGGGACAGGAAAGAGCTGTTTTTACCCTGTATGCATCGAACCAAGCAAGCCCAGGCATACGTGCGCGTCGGATTCTCCAGAAACTGTGGGCTCGGCACACTTCACGCATTCCTGGGGAGTCAAATCATATTAGGAGCCAAAAAGAAACATGTGGCAGGAAAGCCGATGGATTTAATCTGTGAAAAAAGGATAATGTGCCTCTTGGTATGACATCCTCTGGTTAAGGTTTGCTCCTTGGCTCTCCACCTCGACCAAGTGTAGGCTATGGTGCCAGTGTTGCCAGCCAGGGACCTTTTAACCTGTAGATTAGTGGGGAATGCCTCCTGACTGTCCCCCCAGGTAGCAGGTACCCCATGACTGAGGTCCTTGGCTTTATGGTGGAGTGCCCTGCCAGCCAAACTCTAAAATGAGGGCCTCAATGCTAAGATAAATTCTAACAGCAGGGGGCGCTATAAAGGTGCTGGGGACTTGGTCTCTGCCCCAGAAGGTGCTAGGAGTGTCTGGTTTACTTTGTTATTTTTTTTAAGTGTATGGTGTTTGGCTTTCCTGTTATTAAAGTATTTTCCTTTCTCATAAAGCACATTTCTTACTGGATGTTCAAGGTTGTAAGTGCTGTGTATTGTGCTATCCGGCATTTTTTGTTTCTACCCCCCTCCACCTGTTGGGGTTCGTCTTGGCAGCTGCCCGCAGTGCCCTGAGGAGTCAAGTGCTATAAACGGAGCCCTCTGTCCGAGGGGCAGTTGCCTCGCAGCAGCGCAGCATCGTGGTCTTGGACACCACGGGTGAAAAACTGTACCCTACAATCAAGTGTTCTGCACAGGGCGGGACTGCCGAACCAATTCCGTTCTGCCAAAAATGCCCAAAACAGCCCGTCACCCATCTGCTACTGATCACAGGATTTCTGCTTAAAATAGCAAACAGTCCCATGTGAGGACAGCTAGCCAGAGTCGTACAGTGCAGGCAGCGGTGCGAGTCGCTGAATAACGCCCGAGGCGCTGTAAGTTGCGCAGTGACGCACTCTCAGTGTTGTGAATGTCAACACAATTTGGGACGCATGTACCTGTCGGGAGCTCTCTGATACCTGTGTTACCGCCACACCCTCCCCGGCCCACCCCTTGCACGTAAGGGGGGATGGGGGGAGTATATAGCACGTGGCGGCCAGCGATGCCGGATCCGCACCACCCACCCCTCGGGGATCTCACTAGCCCAGGGCTAGCCCTGCACGCCTCACCCTTCTCTTCACTTGTCAGGCTTTGAAAGCGGTGACTGTGCAGTGTTACCAAAAAAGGTTACAGGCATAGATCAGGCTCGCAGTTATGAAGTTAGTGAGAGGGGTGGGGGACGGCGTGAGACACGGAAGGAAACACGACGCCTGGTGTGACTCCTCTCAGGTGATCTTGATTCTGGACGGACCAGAAATTCAGGGCGCCAACACTTTTCGTGCATAGAAGCGGTTTCAAAACTTGTGTTACACACACGCTGCCACCTGGGGACGACGCACATCCGGCGCAGAACAGTCTGGGGACAGGAAGGCCCCCCACGGCCCGTCTGCTCCAAAAGCTAAACAAAAAATAAACGCTTGTATTTTTATTTTGGCAAGAAAAGGACCACGCCTTGTGACTAGCGTCCGGGATATAAAGCGCCTCATCATCGCCGGGAAGCTTCAGTCTGCGCATGTGAAGGCTGGGGGAGAAATCAGGGCCACGGACCGCTGCCACAGGTGCCACCCCCAACATGTTCACCTACTTCGGTGCCGTCTGGCTCCTCACCTCTCTGGCAGGCAAAGGTGAGTGTCCACCTTCTACCACTACAGCATCACGTGCTACAGGCTTCCACAGTCACTTACAGTCCTTTCTCAGCTGTCAGGTACATGTTGTGGTGGTCAGTGAGAGACACCTTTCTTGCTCTCAGTGTATGTTTTGTAAGCAGTGGTAGGCACCTCTGTGTATGCATGTCTCTTCAGTGTGAGGCACCTCTCTCTCTGTGTATGCATGTCTCTTCAGTGTGAGGCACCTCTCTCTCTGTCGGTGTATGCATGTCTCTTCAGTGTGAGGCACCTCTCTCTCTGTCTGTGTATGCATGTCTCTTCAGTGTGAGGCACCTCTCTCTCTGTGTATGCATGTCTCTTCAGTGTGAGGCACCTCTCTCTCTGTGTATGCATGTCTCTTCAGTGTGAGGCACCTCTCTCTCTGTCTGTGTATGCATGTCTCTTCAGTGTGAGGCACCTCTCTCTCTGTGTATGCATGTCTCTTCAGTGTGAGGCACCTCTCTCTCTGTCTGTGTATGCATGTCTCTTCAGTGGGATGCACCTCTCTCTCTGTGTATGTCTGTCTCTGGTCAGTGGGAGGCACCTATCTGTGTATGCATGTCTCTACAGTGTGAGGCACCTCTCTCTCTGTGTATGTATGTCTCTTCAGTGTGAGGCACCTCTCTCTCTGTGTATGCATGTCTCTTCAGTGTGAGGCACCTCTCTCTCTGTCTGTGTATGCATGTCTCTTCAGTGTGAGGCACCTCTGTCTCTGTGTATGCATGTCTCTTCAGTGTGAGGCACCTCTCTCTCTGTGTATGTATGTCTCTTCAGTGTGAGGCACCTTTCTCTCTGTCTGTGTATGCATGCCTCTTCAGTGGGATGCACCTCTCTCTCTGTGTATGTCTGTCTCTGGTCAGTGGGAGGCACCTATCTGTGTATGCATGTCTCTACAGTGTGAGGCACCTCTCTCTGTCTGTGTATGCATGCCTCTTCAGTGGGATGCACCTCTCTCTCTGTGTATGACTGTCTCTGGTCAGTGGGAGGCACCTATCTGTGTATTCATGTCTCTACAGTGTGAGGCACCTTTCTCTCTGTCTGTGTATGCATGTCTCTTCAGTGGGATGCACCTCTCTCTCTGTGTATGTCTATCTCTGGTCAGTGGGAGGTACCTATCTGTGTATGCATGTCTCTACAGTGTGAGGCACCTTTCTCTCTGTCTGTGTATGCATGTCTCTTCAGTGGGATGCACCTCTCTCTCTGTGTATGTCTGTCTCTGGTCAGTGGGAGGCACCTATCTGTGTATGCATGTCTCTACAGTGTGAGGCACCTCTCTCTGTCTGTGTATGCATGCCTCTTCAGTGGGATGCACCTCTCTCTCTGTGTATGACTGTCTCTGGTCAGTGGGAGGCACCTATCTGTGTATGCATGTCTCTTCAGTGTGAGGCACCTCTCTCTGTCTGTGTATGCATGTCTCTTCAGTGGGATGCACCTCTCTCTCTCTGTATGTATGTCTCTTCAGTGGGAGGCACCTCTCTCTCTGTCTGTGTATGCATGTCTCTTCAGTGTGAGGCACCTCTCTCTCTGTGTATGACTGTCTCTGGTCAGTGGAAGGCACCTATCTGTGTGTGCATGTCTCTTCAGTGTGAGGCCCATCTCTCTGTCTGTGTATGCATGTCTCTTCAGTGGGATGCACCTCTCTCTCTGTGTATGTATGTCTCTTCAGTGGGAGACACCTCTCTCTCTGTCTGTGTATGCATGTCTCTTCAGTGTGAGGCACCTCTTTCTCTGTGTATGTATGTCTCTGGTCAGTGGGAGGCACCTCTCTGTGTATGCATGTCTCTTCAGTATGAGGCACATCTCTCTGTGTATGCATGTCTCTTCAGTGGGAGGCACCTCTCTCTCTGTCCGTGTATGCATGTCTCATCAGTGGTAGGTACCCCTCTCTCTGCCTGTGTATGTATGTCTGTGGTTAGTGGGAGGCACCTCTGTTTGTGTATGCATGTTTCTCTTGAGTGGAAGGCACGTCTCTGTCTGTGTATGCATGTCTCTGGTCAGTGGGAGGCACCGCTCTCTCCGCCTGTGTATGTATGTCTGTGGTCAGTGGGAGGCACCTCTCTCTGTGTCTGTCTATGCATGTCTCTCTTGAGTGGAAGGCACGTCTCTGTCTGTGTATGCATGTCTCGGGTCAGCGGGAGGAACCTATCTCTCTGCCTGTGTATGTATGTCTGTGGTCAGTGGAAGGTACCGCTCTCTCTGTCTGTGTATGTATATCTCTTCAGTGGGAGGCACTACTCTGACTGTGTATGCATGTCTCATCAGTGGGAGGAACCTCTCTGTCTGTGTATGTATGTCTCTTCAGTGGGAGGCACCTCTCTCTCTGTGTATGTATGTCTCTGGTCAGTGGTGGGCACCTCTCTCTTTGTGTATATATGTCTGTGGTCAGTGGAAGGTACCCGTCTGTGTATGTATGTCTCTTCAGTGGGAGGCACCTCTCTGACTGTGTATGCATGTCTCTGGTCAGTGGTGGGAACCTCTCTCTCTGGCTGAGTATGCATGTCTCTGGTCAGTGGTGGGCACCTCTCTCTCTGACTGTGTATGCATGTCTCTTCAGTGGGAGGCACCTCTCTCTGTGTGTATGTATGTCTTTGGTCAGTGGTGGGCACCTCTCTCTCTGACTTTGTATGCATGTCTCTGGTCAGTGGTAGGCACCTCTCTCTCTGACTGTGTATGCATGTCTCTTCAGTGGGAGGCACCTCTCTCTGTGTGTATGTATGTCTTTGGTCAGTGGTGGGCACCACTCTCTCTGACTTTGTATGCATGTCTCTGGTCAGTGGTAGGCACCTCTCTCTCTGACTGTGTATGCATGTTTCTGGTCAGTGGTGGGCACCTCTCTCTCTCGCTGTGTATGCATGTCTCTGGTCAGTGGTGGGCATCTCTCTCTCTGACTGTGTATGCATGTTTCTGGTCAGTGGTGGGCACCTCTCTCTCTGACTTTGTATGCATGTCTCTGGTCAGTGGTAGGCACCTCTCTCTCTGACTGTGTATGCATGTCTCTGGTCAGTGGTGGGCACCTCTCTCTCTCGCTGTGTATGCATGTCTCTGGTCAGTGGTGGGCATCTCTCTCTCTGACTGTGTATGCATGTCTCTGGTCAGTGGTGGGCACCTCTCTCTCTGACTGTGTATGCATGTCTCTGGTCAGTGGTGGGCACCTCTCTCTCGGACTGTGTATGCATGTCTCTGGTCAGTGGTGGGCACCTCTCTCTCTGACTGTGTATGCATGTCTCTTCAGCGGGAGGCACCTCTCTGTGTATGCATGTCTCTGGTCAGTGGTGGGCACCTCTCTCTCTGTCTGTGTATGCATGTCTCTTCAGCGGGAGGCACCTCTCTCTCTGTGTATGCATGTCTCTGGTCAGTGGTGGGCACCTCTCTCTATGTGTCTGCATGTCTATGGTCAGTGGGAAGTATCTCTTTCTGTCATTGTATATGTTTCTAAGGTCAGTAAAAGGCATCTCTCTTGCTTCCACTATATGTTTCCACGATCAGTGATAAACACCTCTCTTGCTGTCAGTGTAGGTCTTTCTATAGTCAGTGGGAGGCCCTTCTCTTGCTTCCATTGAATGTTTTTCTTAGGTCAGTAGAAGGCAGTTCTCTTGGTGTTAATGTTTTTCTGTGATCAGTGAAAGGCACCTCTCTTGCTCTCCCTATATTTGTTTCTGTTGTCAAAGGAAACTCTCTTTCTGTCACTTTTGTTTTTGTGGTTTGTGGAAAGCACCTCTGTAGCACTCGGTGGATATGTTTGTATGCTCAGCACGAGGCTATATATGCCATCAGTGTACAATTTTACATTTTTTTACATATTTATTTATTGACTCATGCATGTATTTATTTGACATCAAATGATATTTCGCTCATGAATGTTTTTATTTTGGTAGAATAGATACATTGAGTTACACAGCACAATGTGGTAATTGCTGATAGTTATTACATAAGCTCTTTGTAAGAAAAAGCAGGAAACCGCAAGGACAGAGAGACAGCTGAAAGCCGTACATACAACAAAGAAGACGTACGTCAGATATCTGTGCACATTAGCTAGTTGCAAGCTTGTGCTGTATGTATATATGTAGATCTATATGTCTATATCTGTACATCTATATCAATTTATCTATAGCTGTTTCTCATATGCATACATACATATATATAGCTATAGATATGCATATTTATATCTCTCCTTCTGTAATATATATATATATACATTTTTTAACTATATATGTATATAGATCTATATATATATAGATATATGCAACTATATATATATATATTCACTGAAAAAACCACAGGTTTCAGGGACGTTATATTTAGTTGGACATTTCACTCGTACAAAACCACTGAAATTCATCCGTTATAGTTAGTTCAGCTAACTATAACTTACGCCCCTGCTATGCACTGTTGATGACATCACATATTACATGATTCATGACATGGCCAGTGACATGACTGATGACATCTCAAATGAAATGACTGGTGACATCATCCAGTGACTGTGTGTTTCTGTAAAGTTTAAATATGTTTATATATATATATATATATTCACTGAAAAAACCATAGGTTTCACACACATTATAGTTAGGAATTAGCATTTAAAAAAAACCTTGCAAATTCACTTAAAAAACCATAGGTTTCACACATGTTATAGTTAGGTGGATATTTCACTCGTAAAAAACCAATGAAATTCCCCCGTTATAGTTAGTTGAGATAACTATAACTCGCGCGCCCACAATCCTCTTCTCATGATGTCACATATTACTAATGACATGGTCAGTGGCATCACTCATGACATCACTGATGACATCATCCTTGTGATAGAGTGGCGGTCGCGCGAGTTATAGTTATCTCAACTAACTATAATGGGGGAATTTCATTGTTTTTTTACGAGTGAAATATCCACCTAACTATAACATGTGTGAAACCTATGGCTTTTTAAGTGAATTTGCAAGGTTTTTTAAATGCTAATTCCTAACTATAACGTGTGTGAAACCTATGGTTTTTTCAGTGAATTTGCAAGGTTTTTTAAATGCTAATTCCTAACTATAACGTGTGTGAAACCTATGGTTTTTTCAGTGAATTTGTACGTTTTTTTAAATGCTAAGTTATGTATGTATTTTAATTTTTTTTATATACTTATTTTTCAATAAACTACTTTAAAAAAAAATGTAATTTTTTTATGGTTTTTCACTGTGCGCGCAACGTGCGCGCACCACCGCGATTTAAAAAAAAAAAGTCAATGTTTTTTTCTGCCTTCAGGGTCCTTCAGGGACCCCTTGACCAAGGCTAGGGGGTCAGGAACTCTCTACCCTGCCCCCTTTTCACGTTCGCCACCTTCCTTTTCCACTCTCGCACTGAAAACAAACAAAATGGCGGCCGACACTTCCTGATTTCGACCGATTCGAATGTTGACTGACATGTAACAACCAATCAGAATTACGCTCGCGCACGTACGGGGTGCGCGCACGGTGCGCGCACGGTGCGCGGCTATAGATATGTATGTGCTTTTAAATGCAATTTTCTCAGGAACTACTGAACAGATTGACTCCATATATGCAAAAGGCACATCCCTGACCTGAGGACTACCTCTCTGCCAAATTTCAAGTAATTCTGTTCAGCCGTTCGGGCTGTACCTTCGACTAAAGGTCCTATGGGAAAATGCATGGGGAAAACGCGTTTTGGGACCCCCCTTTTTTCTCAGCCACCACTTGATGAATCCCCCCGAGACTTTCAGGATAGGAGCTGAGCGGAGCGCCCCATTAGTTTTGAAAATGTCGCGAAGATTCGTCAACCGGCGCCAAAGTTATTCAAAATAGAATTTTGAGATTTCCTATGGAAACACGGTCCTAACTATAACTATCTACTGGCGACCGCCAGTAGATAATATATATATATATATATATATATATATATATATATATATATATATACCAAGGTGTATTGAAGAATGAGTGTGTGTGTAAGTGCCTGAATAGATGACTTAGTAGGTGTGAGACTGACTATATAAGTGAGTGATTAAATGTGTCTGACTGAATGCATGGGTTAGTGACTAAACTGTGTGAATGTTTGTATCAGTCTGTCAGCTGGTGTGTAGGCAGTTGCATGGGTTGATGAGTAGCTACATGAGTGTCTATATGGGTTATTGATTGGTTGTCTGTGTATCTGTATGGGTGCCTGAGTGTCTACGTGGGTGGAGGGGGTGACTCTGTGCATAGATGTGTGAGTGGGTGATTCACTGGGTGTATGGGTTCAAGAGTGCATCTGTGAAGGGCTGTATGGGTGGGTGAGTGTGTGTATAGGTGTGTTGGTGAGTGAATGGATGTCTCAGTGGTACATGTGTGAGTAACTACATATGTGAAAGGCAGAATATGTGAGTGTTGGAGTATATAAATAACTATATGTGAGAGTGAGTGATTGTGAGAGTGGCTGTATGGATGAGTGTGTGCTTGTATCAGTGATTGTATAAGAGACTAAGTATGTGTTAGTATCTGTATGAATAAGTGAAGTGGTTTGTGTATAACTGTATAAGTGAATAAATGAGAGTGTGATTGATTCTTTGCATGATTGACTAGGTGTGTGAGTAACTCTATGGATGAGTGGTGGTATGTGAGTGTCTGTATGGGTGTATGAGTGCATATGATAGTGCTGTATTGATGAGTGACTGCATGTATGAGTGACTGTACGGGTGAATAAGTGGATGTGTGTGTAGACCTAGGAATCAGTGATTGGGTATGTAGTAACTGGTATTGGTGTATCTATGGTTTCGAAAATGCTAGTCTATTTTAGAGTGGGTGTATCAAAGGTTATATTAGGGTGCGAGGAGGTGCATCAGATTATCACGTGGATGATGTAATCAGTGATGTCATCAGTAATGTCATTTGAGATGTCATCAGTGATGTTACTGGCCATGTCATGAATGATGTAATATGTGACGTAATCAGCAGTGCTTTGCGGGGCCGTGAGTTAAACTTAGCTGAACTAACTGTAATGGCCGAATTTCTCTGGTTTTGCATATGTGAAATGTCCAACTAACTATAATGTCCCTGAAACCTGTGTTTTTTTCAGTAAATTTCTAAGGTTTTTAAAATGCTAATTTCTAACTATAACGTCCCTGAAACCTATGTTTTTTTCAGTAAATTTCAAAGGTTTAAATGCTAATTTCTAACTATAACGTCCCTGAAACCTATAGCTTTTTCAGTGAATATCAAAGGATTTTAAATGCTAATTTCTAACTGTAACGTCCCTGAAACCTAAGGTTTTTTCACTGAAATTCTAATGTTTTTTAAATGCTAATTTCTAACTATGCCTACAGAGTTAGGACATGTGCAGAAAGAGGAAGAAAGGTGCTGAAAGAAGAAAGAGAAATGCAGAAAGAGGCAACATAAGTCCAGAAAGATGAAGAAAAGTGCAGAAAGAAGCGAGAGATATGCAGAAAGAACCAACCGAGGTGCAGAAAGAGGCCTTGTTGCAAAGTCATCCTGTGCCCCCAACTTTTTGCTGATGGGTACTGGTGGTAACTGATTCTGACTATCCAGGTCTAGAGCCAGTGCTATGCTAAAAGACACTTGGAATACAGTGAAAACACCTACATACACTAGGGAACACTATGCGTTGGGGTACCCCATTGATTGGCACAACCTCCTCTGTAAGGCCCTGGTACATAATAGGGCATGGGGATTAAAACTACCTATAAGTCAGAGTTGCAGAAAGATGCTTCTTTAAGTAGTAGGCAAGTTTGCAGAGTGGTAGGGAAAGGGTGCTAGGCCTCCAACCAGCGCTCAGGGATTCCACTGCGTAAGACTTATAGGAGGTACCAGAAGGCTTCTTGGCCACAAAAGTCCCTCAGGAGAAAAGTGGACTTCATCCCCCATCCCATAGTCTGCAATGAGGCACGTTTGCAGAGTGGTGGAGTAAGGAGGTGTGGCCTCTGAAGACGTCTTAGCAATCCTACTGTGGGGGACATACTGGAGGTAACAAGAAGGGTAGTTTGCCCCCAAGGGCATTCTTGGGGGCCAACTACCCCTCTTATTACCTCCAGTAAGTACCGCACAGCAGGATTGCTAAGTTCTCATAACAGGCCACGCCCCCTTTGCCCACCACTCTGCAAACGCGCTCACTGGCGTGCTCTTGGACGGGGATTGAAGTCCTCTTCACTGCTGGGGGTCCTTAGGGGCCAACTAGCCCCCCGCTTACCACCAGTAAGCCCCACACAGTGAGATTGCTGAAAGGTGGACAGAAGCCATGCTCACTTTCTCCACCTCTCTGCAAATGGGCTTACTGGCACACACTTGGTTGGGGGATGAAGTCCCGTATCCTCATGAGGATCCCTGGGGGTCAACTAGCCCACCAAATACCTCCAGTAAGCCCCACAGAGCTGGATTGCTGAGAGTGGTCCGAGGCCACGCCCCCTTTTTACACCACTCTGCAAACATGCCTCCTGGCGTACTGCTGCTCGGGGGATGAAGTCCACTTGTGTCCTGAGGTCCTCAGGACTCAAGAGGACCTCATCGCCCCACCAGAAGTGCACCAAGAGTTGCTTTTGCAGAGAGGTGTAAAAAGGGGCGTGGCCTCGGACCACCTCTCTGCAATCCAGCTCTGTTGCGCTTACTGGAGGTACTTGGTGGTCTAGTTGGACCCTAGTGACCCTCAGTATTCAAGGGGACTTAATTCCCCAACTTAGAACGCGCCAGGGGGTGCATTTGCAGAGTGGTGCAGGGAAGGGGGGCCTCGGGCGAGATGCTGGCTTTTTAAAATAAGTATTCTTTAGAAGGGGCTGTGTAGCCCCCCTTCTTTTAGTATTTTTGGGACCCCAGAGGGACTACCTCCTTTAAAAAAAAAAAAAAACGGGAATGGGGCCGCGCGGCCCCCCTCCCGAGGCCAATTTCAGCCCTGGGGACCCCATCCCCCCGGGCATGGCTTCGTTTTAAAAAACATTTATTTATAGGGAAGGGGGGCCGCGTGGCCTTCATTCCCTGGGCCACTTTTGGCCCCGGGGACACCATCCCCGGGGCATGGCCTTTTAAAAAAAAAAAATGGGAAGGGGGCTGCGGGACCCCCCCTTCCCTGGGCCACTATTGGCCCCGTAGACTCCATCCCCCTGGGCCGGCCTGCCGTTTTTTTTTTATTAAATGGGAGGGGAGCCGAATGGCCCCCTCCCAGGCCACTTCTGGCCCGATAACCCCATCCCCTGGGCCGGCCCTTATCATTGGGGACTGTGGGGGGAGCCCCAATGCCCCCACGGTCCCAGCAGGCCCCCTGCCTCCTACAGGAGCCGGCATTGCTTTTGAGCAAGGGGAGCTGCTGACATGCATCTCCCCTTGCTTAAAAGCAATCCTGCTTTGCTTTGTTGAAGCGAGAGTAGGATTTCCTGCTCTCGCTTCAACAAAGCAAAGCAGAGTTTGCTATGGCAGGCTCCCGCCCTGCCATAGCAAACAGCAAGGTCCCGGGGGCGGTCACCCCGGGACATTGCAGGAGCTGGCCCTGGGGTTGGCGGTCTCCAGAGCCATCAAGAGCTCCAGGAGGGGGGCCTCGCGGCCCCCTACCCTATTTTAATAAGCCCCGGGGATATGGCGGTCCCTGGGGGGGCCCGCGATGCCCCGTCCTTATTGTAATAAAGTCCCGGGGAGGTGGCGGTCACGGGCCTGCGGGTGGGCTGCATTCCCCCTGCACATAAATAATAAAGGCCTGGGGAGGTGGTGGTCCCCGGGTCTGCGGGGGCCCCAGGGCACCCCCAAATTAATTTGGCATTGCCCCCAGGACCTGGCCCACCCGGGGGCTTTAAGAAATGAAGCCCGCGCTTCTTTTTTGAAATTACTTTTCGGCCGAATTTGCGCACTCAGCCCGAATTAGGCCATTTTAAAACAAAAATTGCTTTTTTGGCCCTGGGGGTCCTTGTGTGACCCCCGAGCAGGCCTATATATATATATATAGATCGCGATCTCTCCAACCACAGCTTGTGATTCCTCAACAAGGACTGGAGCACGGACCACAGATAAGTGCAAACAAATTTCTTTATTTTTCCATTAGCAGTTGTCAGCCATTACGCGTTTCAGCCCCAGAGGCACATGACACGCTCCACAGCTTCACTTTGCTTTTTCAACCATTTTTTTACAGTGACAAGTTCAATTCTTTAACGTCTATAGACATAGAAAATATACTCGCATGCCTTACATGGATCATACTCTGCCGATTTTCTCGTTTTTATCACCTCATTGAATCATGGTTTCAATACCTACATTTTCATGATTAAATAATTTTATAAATACAGTAATCATCGAATAATATGAATAACGGTTGATAGATGTCTTCGGCTGGGTTTTCTTTTTAGCTCAATGCCATGAATAAGGTTAAAAAATGTCATATTCATTGTTTTAATACATAAATAGCTAAAAACCCAATCTCAAAATTCATGTACAATATATTTTATACATAAAACATTTTGATCCTAACGCCTGTAAACATTGATATTGTAAACATCTTGACTATTTAAAGTGCTAGTGCTTAAAAGTGTAAAAGTGTCTGTGCATATACCACCAAGGTGAAATCGATCGGGGGGCCGGCTAAATTAGTCTATTTAGTTCATTACATAAAATAGCTTGTGTAAATACCCTCTTTCATTGACTCTGCGGTACCCTTGTTTTGTACTCTTGGCTTTACAAAACCTCACTTATAGACATGTATAGAGGTCCTCCATGCCGTTTAATCCCCTCGGGTGTTCACAATCAAGATCAAGAATATATCGAGTTTCTAATTTGCTTAGAATCCTTTCCCTAATCCCTCCTCTTTTGTTCGATGGGACAGAGTCAATAAGATTGTACTTAAGAACCTCTGGATCGGAATTGTGTCTGTCTCCAAAGTGACGGGCTACAGGATAAGACTGATCATGATTTTTGATGGCACATATGTACTGGAGTATTCCTTTTGTGGCCATGAAGCTTGGTACTTCCCACATACCGCAGGCCACAAGTATACTCCAGCACATAAATAACATGATCAGTCTTGCAGGTTAGTACCCTAGTAATTGGTCGTTCTTTGCTGCCGAAGGAAACCCAGAATGTTGTTTAATTAATTCCACACTGGCAGGCTTTGCATGTTTTGCATTTGTAAAACCCATTCCTTTGTGTAAGCCATGTGGTTCCTGTCTGGCTATCAACGTTGTTTCTCACCATGCTGTCCCTCATTGATGGAGCCCTGCTGTAAGTAATAGCTAGATTAGTGGGCAGCAAATGTCCTATGATGGGATCATTAAGGACTATAGGCCAATTCCTTTTGATAATCTTTTTGATCGCCTTTTCCTGTCTACTGTAGTTTAAAATCATTCTGAATGTCTCTTCACTTTCACTCGGTTCCACATCAGTTTTTGTTACTAGCCGACTATGATTGCGTGACCTTATATTTGAAAGGAGTTTTGACCTGGCTATTGCATTGCTTTTGGTGATTGCCAAATTATTGTATTTGTTAGAATAGCCCCTAGCTATGAATCTGGTTTTGCTTGCTTGCTGAGCTGTTTTAAGGTCCTCCTTAGTCTGAGCATCTCCCCGTAGGGGATGCTTTGTACTAGCCGTCAAGGGTGGGAGCTGGTTGCATGCAACACAGAGTTGCCTGCAGTCTGCTTCCTATAAGCTTTAGTTTCAATTATTTCCTCACTGACATAGAGTTGGACATCTAGAAAAGCAACCAATTCAGAACTTATAGTTGCAGTAAAGTTCAAATTGATGTCATTGTTGAGTCTCTCAACAAATTCCTGTGCTGTTGACAAGGTCCCTTGCCAAATTATGAAAAGGTTGTCTATAAAGCACAACCATAGTTTGACATTGTTGTTCCATGAGCTTTTTTCAGTACCTGCTCCTCCCACCAGCCCATGTGGAGACAAGCATAGCTGGGGGAGAAGCTGGCCCCTATTGCTACATCCCGAAGGTGCTGGTACAGTACATTCTAGAAAATAAAAACAATTATTATATATACAGAATCCAACCATGTGGACAAGCATCTTACTATGATGTAACATCTGAACAGGCCTACTATTTAGATAATATTGTAGAGCCCTTATTCCATCCTGATGGTTTATGCTTGTGTACAGTGCTGTTACGTCAAGAGTTATCAGCAGGAAGGCCTCTTGCCACCGAAGGTCTTTGATTTTTGCCAAGAAGTCACCTGTGTCTCTAATGTAGGGCGGAAGTTACTGAACATAGTCTTGTAAAAAATAGTCCACATATTGTGATGATTTTTCTAATAGACAGTTCCGAGCTGATATTATAGGTCGTCCTGGTGGCTTCCATGAATTCCCATGGATTTCGGGAATAAAATAGATAATAGGAACTGTTTGATTGTCATTATTCAGCTATTTGTACTCCTGCATTGTTATGAATCCAGCACTTTTCCAAGCCAATAACTTGATATAATATTCATTATAAATGGCCCTTGGGGATAGTGCATCACTTTTTCAGTAACAATTTCTGTCAGACAGTTGTCCCATGGCTTCCTCCACATAGTCCTCTTTGCCCCAGATCGCTAGGTTTTCTCCCTTGTCTGAGTTTCGTATAATGATTTGGCGGTTGTTACGTAACTTGGTCATGGGTTGATAGTATTGATATTCTTGTCTATTGTGTTTTTCTTTTTTGGTTCCTCGTACTCTATGATTTAGTTGTTTAATTCCAGACACTACTTGTTCATGGAGTATATGTATTGCATCTCTGGGTTTTATGGGGTTAAAGTTAGATTCCGGTTTGGAGGGTGTGATGATCTTGCCCTGCTCAGTTTTATTTGCGGTTGCTGTGGCGTCATGAATATCTCGATTTTGAGAATCAGATAGTGCATTGAGTGAATTGTATTTTCTTGCAAACGTGAATATCCTACCACATTCGTAGTTCACTTTGTCCCTGTGTAACTTATATGTCTTTCTTTCTCTGATTTTCTCTTCTTCTTTGCAAAGTCTTTTAGTAATTTCTTCTTTCGTTTTACTTAATTCATCATTCTGCCCCATCTGACTCAATTCATCATTTATCAGTTCAATTTGATTTTGTAGTTTGACTCTGTCCTTTTCCGCATATTTTACCAATATGGTAACCAACTTTCTTGATGATTGTAGAATGGTTTCAGCCCACTCTTCATCATACATGGGTCTGGGATCCCATAGCTGGGAGTTAAGAGTTTCCTTAGCCCACGTGGGATCCTGCCTACATCTAAATAATGTTGCAGTGATTTTCCTTCCCACCACTTACTCTGGTCTTTTCTCATTAGTTTTTCTAACTTTTCAATTCTATCCTTAAAGCTGGTGCTGCTGCTACCTTGTGTTGCAGTTTGTATGGGTGTCATTGTGCCTGGTGCACGTGCATCGTCGAACATTTCAGCTGCCGCCGCCTCGGAGTCTTTCAGCGCGTCGGCTGACATACTGCTTACAATATGGAAACTTTGTATCAATATCAACAAAGTGGATTTTTAAAATGCAGTCACTCTGTGTGTCTCGAGGCACACCCAGTTCTGAAAGTCACACCCTACCTTCACTCGCTGTCGGCATTGTTTGCGTCCTTCAGCACGCGTCCGCCTCATTCGAACTGGGTATCGGTCACCGTTTATTACTGCTGGGGGGCTCACTTGCGGTAAAATCCTCCCGGATTATTGTCTCCTTCCAAGCCGCATCGCCCAGTTACGAGAGGGGATCCGGGTATAGCCAGAGGAGACAGCCTAACAATATCGTAATCTCTCCAACCACAGCTTGTGACTCCTCAACAAGGACTGGAGCATGGACCACAGATAAGTGCAAACAAATTCCTTTATTTGTCCATTAGCAGCTGTCAACCATTACGCGTTTCAGCCCCAGAGGGTCTTGATCACATGACACGCTCCACAGCTTCACTTTGCTTTTTCAACCTATATATATATAGATATAGACATATATAATATATAAATAACGTACATATATAACCCAGTGACGGTCGCCACTCGGTTTTTATAATTAGGTCATAGTTTCTCTAGGAAATGCATTTTTTGTGTTGCTAATAACGTTGGCACCATTTGATGAATCTCCACAAATCTTTCCAAAAAGTGTCCTTTTTTGCCTTGTTTGTGTATGAAAAGTTTCAGGGTGATCCATCAAGTGGGGGGGCTGAGAAAAAAGATAGGTCCCAAAATGGAAGACCCTTATGCATTTCCATAGACTTCTTTAAGGATAGCTACCGCAAAAACGAAAATACACCAAATTTGTCAGGAAGCTAGATCTTGGTCCCCAGATTGTGTTTTATGTGTATTGGTGTAAATCTGTTTGGTAGTGTTTGAGAAATTAAGGTTTAAAAATATTCTATATCTATATGGTTGGGTCCGTGAGAGGCTCCAAGAGACTCGTGCGAGCGCCAATTTTGGCCCAGGGAGTTTTTTTCCCTCAGGCCGATTCACTCCCATGGGCTCAGGAGCGAACTCTCTGATTGGCTGCTAGCAACCCAAGCAAAGTGTTGCCAGCAGCCATCCATTGCAGGACACTGGTACTTAGTCCCTTATCCTGAAGTTTAAAAAAAACTTATATAAGGGGGCAGGGTAGGGATACTTTTTCCCCCTGCCCCCAGACCAAAATAATTTTTTTTTAAAAAACAATGCAGTCGCCTTTTTGTATATGTATACACAAAATATATACGGGGAGAGCGGCATCTGTAGGGTCCCCTCCATGGCCCATTTAGCGCCCCGTGGACCCCATCCTCCGGGAGGGTATATTTGAGGTGAGGGGAGTGCATAGCTCCCATTCCTGATCCGATGGTGGTACCGGGGACCCCATCTCCCAAGGCCGATTTTGTTGAAAAGGGGAGGAGGACTGCCCCTCTTCCGGAGCCTGTAAAGGCCCTAGGGACCCCATCCCCGGGGCCGATTTTCTGAAATGAATGGAGGGGGGCCCGGCTTACTTACAGTGTCCCGGGGAGCCCATTCTCAGAACACAGTAGATTCCCTGCCTGCACTAGCTCAGGCAGGAATACATATGATTGCTTCTGTCAAGTTGGATGTGATGGGGGTAGGGTAACAGATCAAAATATTGCACCCACCCGCAGTAAGCAACATTAGTTGCTGTTCCCTACGGGGACGTATGCGGGGAGCCGGATGGGGCCACGGGGCCTTGGGACTCCCACGGTGGCCTCCAATGAGACTATGGTGTGTGCCCTGGGTGGGCACCAGGGCATCCACCTTTTATTGTGGCTGGCCCCGGGGGTTTGAGATGCAAATTGTGCAGGGCTCTGGGGGATGGGTCTCCCGGGCCAAAATCGGCCCGGGAAGGGGGGCCACATGCTGCCTCTCCCTAAAAATGAAGATGTGCCCTGGGGGATGGGGAACCCTGGGGTTGAAATCATCCTGGGGAGGGGTGCTGCATGCCCCCTTCCCTGATAATATCATCGGCTCGGGTTGGATTTACACATTGTAATTAAATTTTAATTTGCACAAAAAAAACTTCTAGAAATTCACTGAAGAAACAAAGGTTAAAATAATAATGTATCATTTATAGTTAGCAGCACTAACTAGAACTCGCCCCCCTATCATGCACAGCTTATGACCTCTCATATGACATTACTTATGACATGTTCTATGACATCGTTTATGTCATCATGGATGACATCTCAAACGACATATTTGATGACATCACTGATGACATCACTAATGACATCATTCAATGAGTCTAATAGTTTGTTTTACAGTTTACATAGTAGGGGATAAGTGCCATATTACTTCTTTACCTAATTTTGTGCAGCCTGGGCCCAGCTAACGGGTGTAAATGTTTATAAAATACAGGTGCTCCTAATGCAGCATAGGGGTGTAGAGCTATTGAACATGTTTTCAGTCTTTGTATTCAAGCGTAACTGTGTGCGTAGGTGGCAGTTGGCTTGTGTTCATCATGTTCCACACAAGTTTTTTGGTTCTGCAGAAAAAGTTTCCAACAGGAGAAAGGTTCTACGTAGTTGATACTAACTTTTGTAAGCAGCCTTGACTTATCAGAGAGAATTATGTCAGCATGACAATTTATACTTAATATAGAAGACTGGCTATCTGTATAGTTTTTACCACAGTATGTAGGGTGCAGGTAGTATGATCTTTGGCAGATTCAGGCTTTGCTTATTTTAAGAAAATAGTCTATTTTTTGGCAAGTCTTGCATATAATGTACACTGCTCTCAGTAGATAATATTTATTACTCTCTAGTGTATTTCTCATGAGAGTTTCACTGTCTGCAAAAAGTCTGGTTCAGGGTACACTCTCTCCATAGAGTGAATACTGTTTATTCCCACTTCTCTACTCACATCACCTTCATTTCTCAATGTAGGTTCGGTGACTCTTGGGGTTTTGATACAGATACAAGCTGTCCATAGTAGGGCATGTCTTTTGAACAGACATTCATTATTTTTAGGAACTTGACTTTTTCTGAACAGTTGTATACAGACTGAACACCTTATGCAAAGAGCGTTTCCCATATATCTGTGGTTGATTGTCAATGTGAACTACGCTACCCGTGAAGTGTATGGTGTAGTGTCAATGTGGCACATAACCCATGCCCATATATTAAGAGAGAGCGAGAGAATGATGTCATAAACCACATGGCCAAAAGCCAAGTGGTTTTAAATATCACCAGACCCCAAGATTGCAATATGGGACTATATGACATGTTACCAGTTAAGTATTTTTTATTGGATATTAATTTTGTAGCAGTTATGTTTAAAAACCTGTTTATTCAAATTGCAGTCAAAATCGGCAATGATTGCAATTAGGCTATATAGGTTTACCTTTCATGCTTATATTGTTGATAAAATAAATGGACAATGGTGAAGGCCAGTTGATTATGGGATTCTCTGGCTGCAGAGATCACCACATAACTGTAGATTTACTGGGTTTGTGACATAATTTGCTGTATAATTTGATTGCGGTTGCGTAGGATGTCACATAGTGTATAGACTTTAGTATTGCTCTGAAGCCCAAATACGAACTAAATAGAGAGAGTCAAAGAAACATGTTAGAAATCAAAATAAAATGATTTCACTGTATACCACCTATCTCTACTCTAATCCCATTTACTTATAAAAATCTTTTGCATTAGCATTTTAATAAAGTTGCATGATTTAGTTTCAGCAAAAGCATGCGCTTTAACATGTGAGTTTCAAGCGGCCATCCTGGAAGCAAATGCACAGCTGCAGAGATTTCCCTCCAAGCAAGGACTCGCCGTTACTACGTAGATGTAGTTGAAGCATGCACAGTACAGAATTCTGCGTTAGCAGCCATTTTAAGTCACACTCGGGTTACTTGTTAGTACGACACATATGCAAGCTTCCCCTAAACTTAAATGTATGAACTGTAATGCATGTTAGTCTTTACAAACATAATTATTACGGTATTGCAAGTTATTTTGAGAGGATTGCATCTGAGCAAGTCTCTTTTATATGAGTCCTTGCTTCATCACCCTCATGTGTTCATGGCTACGGTGTTCCTAGGACACCCTGTTCTTTTGTTCCCCCACTGTTAATCAGAAGCCCATAGCTGTAAAAATTACAACACAAAGCCCTGACAGAGCTTGCATCAGTGAAACTTCCTTGGGTTACTTTTTCTGCCAGTGAGTCCTTCCTCTGTCTCGACAGAAGCCAGGAGTGTTTCACTGAAGCTGGGCCTCCCTACCGGTATCACGCACAATACCCAGAGACCTGCCAACCTCTCCAGTGTCTCGTTTAAACCTGCAGTGTCCCACTGTGTCAGAGAGGAGCAGCTGAATGGTAAATGTAACAGCAGTCATGCAGGCGGCTAATGAGCAAGCTAGGTATGTTGTGCTAACACAGCACAAAGTGCCCACTCACACAAGATCTCCTGTGCCACCAGTCAGAGATGGACAAACTGGGAATGGTCTGCATAATGATTAATAAGGGAAATCAGCATAATAGACTATGTGCATAAACCTCTTGTTCGCAGTCTGTGGTCAGTGGCAGCACCTCTCGCTGCCAGGGTATAGTTCAGTGGTCAGTGAGAGAAATCTTGTTCTTCTGTGCTCTGTGAAAAGCAACTCTCTTGCCAGTTTAGAGAGTCTATGGTCAGTGACAGTCACCGCTCGCTGTCAATGTAAAAGTGTCTGTTGTCCTTAAAAGGTAACTCTCTTTGTGTCATTTTATAAGTTTCCATTGTCCATGGAGGGCACCTCTCTTGCTGTCAGTTTATAAGTGAGTATGGTCAGGGCCGCACCTCTCTTGCTGCCAGTTTATAAGTGAGTATGGTCAGCGCCGCACCTCTCTTGCTGCCAGTTTATAAGTTAGTATGGTCAGGGCTGCACCTCTCTTGCTGTCAGTTTATAAGTGAGTATGGTCAGCGCCGCACCTCTCTTGCTGCCAGTTTATAAGTGAGTATGGTCAGGGCCGCACCTCTCTTGCTGCCAGTTTATAAGTGAGTATGGTCAGCGCCGCACCTCTCTTGCTGCCAGTTTATAAGTGAGTATGGTCAGCGCCGCACCTCTCTTGCTGTCAGTTTATAAGTTAGTATGGTCAGGGCCGCACCTCTCTTGCTGTCAGTTTATAAGTGAGTATGGTCAGCGCCGCACCTCTCTTGCTGTCAGTTTATAAGTTAGTATGGTCAGGGCTGCACCTCTCTTGCTGTCAGTTTATAAGTTAGTATGGTCAGGGCTGCACCTCTCTTGCTGTCAGTTTATAAGTGAGTATGGTCAGGGCCGCACCTCTCTTGCTGTCAGTTTATAAGTTAGTATGGTCAGCGCCGCACCTCTCTTGCTGTCAGTTTATAAGTTAGTATGGTCAGGGCCGCACCTCTCTTGCTGTCAGTTTATAAGTGAGTATGGTCAGCGCCGCACCTCTCTTGCTGCCAGTTTATAAGTGAGTATGGTCAGCGCCGCACCTCTCTTGCTGTCAGTTTATAAGTTAGTATGGTCAGGGCTGCACCTCTCTTGCTGTCAGTTTATAAGTGAGTATGGTCAGGGCCGCACCTCTCTTGCTGCCAGTTTATAAGTGAGTATGGTCAGGGCCGCACCTCTCTTGCTGTCAGTTTATAAGTTAGTATGGTCAGGGCTGCACCTCTCTTGCTGCCAGTTTATAAGTGAGTATGGTCAGCGCCGCACCTCTCTTGCTGTCAGTTTATAAGTTAGTATGGTCAGGGCTGCACCTCTCTTGCTGTCAGTTTATAAGTGAGTATGGTCAGCGCCGCACCTCTCTTGCTGCCAGTTTATAAGTGAGTATGGTCAGCGCCGCACCTCTCTTGCTGCCAGTTTATAAGTGAGTATGGTCAGCGCCGCACCTCTCTTGCTGCCAGTTTATAAGTGAGTATGGTCAGCGCCGCACCTCTCTTGCTGTCAGTTTATAAGTTAGTATGGTCAGGGCTGCACCTCTCTTGCTGCCAGTTTATAAGTGAGTATGGTCAGCGCCGCACCTCTCTTGCTGTCAGTTTATAAGTTAGTATGGTCAGGGCCGCACCTCTCTTGCTGTCAGTTTATAAGTGAGTATGGTCAGCGCCGCACCTCTCTTGCTGCCAGTTTATAAGTGAGTATGGTCAGGGCCGCACCTCTCTTGCTGTCAGTTTATAAGTTAGTATGGTCAGCGCCGCACCTCTCTTGCTGTCAGTTTATAAGTTAGTATGGTCAGGGCCGCACCTCTCTTGCTGTCAGTTTATAAGTGAGTATGGTCAGCACCGCACCTCTCTTGCTGTCAGTTTATAAGTTAGTATGGTCAGGGCCGCACCTCTCTTGCTGCCAGTTTATAAGTGAGTATGGTCAGCGCCGCACCTCTGTTGCTGTTAGTTGTTGGTCAGTGATAGACTGCGCTCTTTCTGCCAGAGTTTTAATATTGAGAAAGTCGATGTCAATATGAATAACAATTCATTCATGTATAAAACTGAAATTGCATCTGTCTTGGCGAATTCACCCGGAATGAACTCCACATCAATCCCGACTCAGAAATACGTAATCAGGCAGGCGCTGAGACCCAGGCCCGAGCTCACTGATTGACAGGTCACATGTGGGGTGTCATGTAGCCGGCAGTCAAACGCGCCAAGCCCATCTGATGTTTCAGATTCATACTGCACAACAGTTGTCTTTTGATTCCAACTAAAGGTGTGTTTGAAATAAGTGCATGCAATGTGTACTGGAAAGTGCAACAGAGAATAACTAAAAGTGTATTTATGTAGAGGATTCTATAGTGATGGTCGGGAAACCACCATAAGAGGAATCTGATCTCTTTCCATGGAACAGAAGGGCTACTCTGCCGTACAGTTCTGTTTGTCTTTAGTTGTTAGTGAAGGCCCTTCAGTTTAAGAAAGTGTCTCAGTCACTTAAACAGTGTCCGAAATTAATCATCTCCTTGGAGTGGAAAAAAGGCTCTAAAGCTCTTTCCAGCAAAATGCGAAGAATAAGGGATCGCCCCTATTGATTAGCAGACATACAGCAGACATATGTCGCATGGTTCACGCTTCTTGTTAATTAGCAGACATACAGCAGACATACGCCGCATAGTGCACGCTTTTTTATTAATTAGCACACATACAGCAGACATACGCCACATAGTGCACGCTTTTTATTAATTAGCAGACATACAGCAGACATATGTCGCATGGTGCACGCTTCTAGTTAATTAGCAGACATACAAGAGTCATACGTCTCATGGTGCACGCTTCTTGTTAATTAACACACGGCAGACATACGTCACATGGTGTGCACTTCTTGTTGCTCGAATATGATTTTACCTTAAATAAATGAAAAAAGAGGCTTTCGGCAAAACAGAAACAAGTTGTTATAATTAAACGCAGCATTCGGGACAGTATTGAAAAACAGTCGCAAAGTACAGAAGGTCTGGCCGCATATGTATGCATTTTCTGTGTACAATAAAACACTTTGACATTCTTTGAAAAGCATCATAGTCATAAATAACAAGAAAAAACATTCAGATAAGGGGGACACAGATGGCTTTCAAACTGGAGGAGAGCTAGTGTGGGCTGTGTGTGCGTGCCCAGACGTCCGGTGTGATGAGAGCCTGATCGACTCGTGCAGTGTGCATGTCCTGTCTTGATTGGCTGAGTGTTCCTAACTACATGTGACATCTACTTTTGTGGTAATTTGGGAATGCGCGCCTTTGGCCAAACGTGTTTTATTGGGACCAATCTCTTGTGGCCTCTTTGTGGTGTGACTCCCTATCTGTGGGATCTATCTGGGTTTTTCCTGGGTGAGTGTTTGGGCTAAGTATAACCTCACCGTGACCTCTCAATTGATAAGCTTGAGTTTGGGTCGTGTGGCCTCTGACCGTGTATCTCTGACTTCGGGTTGATGTAGAGGTCATCTCGGATAAATCTGACAGCAATGATACGTGTTCGTGAGTGTGAGCACGTTTAATATGGCAGTTATTGATATCATATTTGCCAATATTCTCATTATTACACTCATGGTGCACACTTAAATAGAAGACATACAGCAGACATACATTGCATGGTGCACACTTCATGCTAATCAGCAGACATACCGTAGATATGCTTCCCGTGGTATGCACTTTTTGTTCATTCGCAGACATACATCGCAGGGTGCACGCTTCTTGTTAATTAACATAAATACAGTAGGCATACTTCGCATGGTGCATGCTTCTTGATAATTAGCAGACATACAGCAGACATATGCCACATGTTGTGCACTTCTTATTGATTAGCAGACATACATTTCGTAATGCGCGCTTCTTGTTCACTAACAGACATACATTGCATGGTGTACGCTTTTTGCTAATTAGCAGACATACAGCAGACATACATCGCATGGTGTACGCTTTTTGCTAATTAGCAGACATACAGTAGACATACATCGCATGGTGCACGCTTTTTTGTTAATTAGCAAACCTACAGCAGCGTGCTTCTTGTTAATTAGCAGACACACAGCAGACATGCATCATTGCATCACATGGTGCGCACTCATTATTGATTAGCAGATATACATTGTGAGGTGCTCGCTTCTTGTTTGTTAGCAGACATTCAGCAGACATACATCGCATGGCACATGCTTCTCGTAAATCCACAGACATACAACAGACAACTTTGCATGGTGCCTGCTTCTAGTTAATTAGCAGATATACTTTGCATGGTGTGCACTTCCTGTTAATTAGCAGACATACAGCATAGCAGAAATACAGCAGACATACGTTGTATGATGCACGCGTCTTTTTAATTAGCAGACATACATCACGTGGTGCACGCTTCTTGTTAATTAGCAGACATACATTGAATGATGCACTCTTCTTGTTAATTAGCAGAGATACAACAGATATACATTGCATGGTGCACGCTTCTTGTTAATTAGCAGAAATACAGCAGGCATACATCGCATAGTGCATCTTCTTGGTAATTAGCAGACATACAGCCAACATATGTCACAAGGTGCACACTTCTTATTGAGCAGACATACATCGCGTGCTGCGTGCTTCTTGTTCATTAGCAGACATACATCCCGTACTGCACGCTTCTTGTTCATTAGCAGACATACATCGCGTGCTGCGTGCTTCTTGTTAATTAGCAGACATACATTGCGTGGTGCACACTTCTTGTTCATTAGCAGACATGCATCGCGTGCTGCGCGCTTTTTGTTCATTAGCAGACATACATCGTGTACTGCCCGCTTCTTGTTCATTAGCAGACATACATCGCGTACTGCACCCTTCTTGTTCATTAGCAGACATACATTGCGTGGTGCACGCTTCTTGTTCATTAGCAGACATACATTGCGTGGTGCACGCTTCTTGTTCATTAGCAGACATACATCGCGTACTGCACCCTTCTTGTTCATTAGCAGACATACATTGCGTGGTGCACGCTTCTTGTTCATTAGCAGACATACATTGCGTGGTGCACGCTTCTTGTTCATTAGCAGACATACATCGCATACTGCACCCTTCTTGTTCATTAGCAGACATACATCGCGTGCTGCGCGCTTCTTGTCCATTAGCAGACATACATTGCGTACTGCACCCTTCTTGTTCATTAGCAGACATACAGTGCGTGGTGCACACTTCTTGTTCATTAGCAGACATACATTGCGTGGCACACGCTTCTTGTTCATTAGCAGACATTTATCAAATGGTGCAAGCTTTTTGATAATTGACAGACATAAAGCAGACGTACATTTCATTGTGCATGCTTCTTGATAATTAGCATATATACAGCAGACTGCACACTTCTTGTTCATTAGCAGACATACATCGCATACTGCGCGCTTCTTGTTCATGGGCAGACAAACATCGCGTACTGCGCGCTTCTTGTTCATGGGCAGACATACATCGCGTACTGCATGCTTCTTGTTCATTAGCAGACATACATCGCATGCTGCGTGCTTCTTGTTCATTAGCAGACATACATTGCGTACTGCGCACTTCTTGTTCATGGGCAGACATACATCGCGTACGATTCTCGCTAATCAGCAGACATACAACAGGCATAATTTGCATGGTGTACTCTTCTAGTTAATTAGCAGACATACTTTGCGTGGTGTGCACTTCTTGTCAATTAGCAGACAAACAGCATAGCGGACATACAGCATACATATGTCGCATGGTGCACACTTCTTTTTAACTAGCAGACATATATCACATGGTGCGCGCTTCTTATTAATTAGCAGATATACATTACATGATGCACTCTACTTGTTAATTAGAAGACATACAGCAGAGATACATTGCACGCTTCTTGAGAATTAGGAGAAATACAGCAGGCATACGTTGTATGGTTCATGCTTCTTAATCATTATCAGACATACAGCAGACATACATTGCATGGTTCTTGTTAATTAGCAGACATACATCGCATGGTGCACGCTTCTTGTTAATTAGCAGACATACATCTAATGGTGCACGCTTCTTGTTCATTAGCAGACATACATCGCGTACTGCACCCTTCTTGTTCATTAGCAGACATACATTGCGTGGTGCACGCTTCTTGTTCATTAGCAGACATACATTGCGTGGTGCACGCTTCTTGTTCATTAGCAGACATACATCGCATACTGCACCCTTCTTGTTCATTAGCAGACATACATCGCGTGCTGCGCGCTTCTTGTCCATTAGCAGACATACATTGCGTACTGCACCCTTCTTGTTCATTAGCAGACATACAGTGCGTGGTGCACGCTTCTTGTTCATTAGCAGACATACATTGCGTGGCACACGCTTCTTGTTCATTAGCAGACATTTATCAAATGGTGCAAGCTTTTTGATAATTGACAGACATAAAGCAGACGTACATTTCATTGTGCATGCTTCTTGATAATTAGCATATATACAGCAGACTGCACACTTCTTGTTCATTAGCAGACATACATCGCATACTGCGCGCTTCTTGTTCATGGGCAGACAAACATCGCGTACTGCGCGCTTCTTGTTCATGGGCAGACATACATCGCGTACTGCATGCTTCTTGTTCATTAGCAGACATACATCGCATGCTGCGTGCTTCTTGTTCATTAGCAGACATACATTGCGTACTGCGCACTTCTTGTTCATGGGCAGACATACATCGCGTACGATTCTCGCTAATCAGCAGACATACAACAGGCATAATTTGCATGGTGTACTCTTCTAGTTAATTAGCAGACATACTTTGCGTGGTGTGCACTTCTTGTCAATTAGCAGACAAACAGCATAGCGGACATACAGCATACATATGTCGCATGGTGCACACTTCTTTTTAACTAGCAGACATATATCACATGGTGCGCGCTTCTTATTAATTAGCAGATATACATTACATGATGCACTCTACTTGTTAATTAGAAGACATACAGCAGAGATACATTGCACGCTTCTTGAGAATTAGGAGAAAAACAGCAGGCATACGTTGTATGGTTCATGCTTCTTATTCATTATCAGACATACAGCAGACATACTTTGCATGGTTCTTGTTAATTAGCAGACATACATCGCATGGTGCACGCTTCTTGTTAATTAGCAGACATACATCGCATGGTGCACGCTTCTTGTTAATTAGCAGACATACAGCAGACATACATTGCATGGTGCACACTTCTTGTTAATTAGCAGACTGCTAGACCCAGGATCCCTGGTTGGCTGAGGTAGGTATTTTAGGCCAAGTAGGGACCCACTTTTCCACGTCAGGGAACGGAATGTCACCTTCTTAGATAGCCCCACTCACCCCCTCAGTAGCTTGGCACGAGCAGCCAGGCTTATCTTCAAGGCAAATGTGTAAAGTATTCGCAACCATGCTCACAATAATCCAATGATGACATCACAAATAGACTCAACACGAGTTTTATAAAACAAGTAAAAACTTTATGTAAAAAGATATATGATAAGACCACACGATAAATAAAATCAACATATGAGGTTGTGTAATCTCCTGGCCGGTTGTTAAGCCAGCCTGCCCTTGTAAGTTCTGGCGCTGTCAATGAGCACTTCTAAACATTCTCCTGTACTTCTAATATCATGTCATACAGTTCGTAATGCTAGAATCAGGCACTTTTGCAATGTAAAAATACTTTAATGCGTAACGCAGCAATCAGAAACTCTTCAATGAAAAGAATGCAATGCATAACGCTTCAATCAGGCACTTTGCAAGATAAAAATAATGCATTGCGTAATACAACCACCAGATATGTCATTCTGCAAAAATAAGGCAATGCATATACAGTAATCAGGTAATTCGTTATGCAGGAATAATGCAATGCGCAATACTCTAATCAGGTAGTTTGTTATGCAGAAACAAGGCAATTGCGTCATACAACAATCAGGTAGTTCGTTATGCAGATAAAAAATGCCATGCGCCATACACTAATCAGGTAGTTTGTTATGCAGGAATAATGCAATGTGTAATACTCTAATCAGGTACTCCATTATGCAGAAATGATGCAATGTGTAATACAACAGTAAGGTACTCTGTTCTGCAGAAATGGAATAATGCGTAATACACTCACCGGGCCTTAGGCAGTCTCTCCGCCTCTCCTTCTGACTTTCAGTCAGCCTCTCACAGTTGCCCCCAACACAGTATTATGTAATCCCAAAGTGCAGCTTCGCACACCGGCCGCTGTACTGCCACTCCCTTGGCAGTACGGGCTGCGATACGAGCCGAAGCAGAGGCTCGTGCTGGCAACACAAGAGAGAGGCCAAGAGCGTCTCCGTCAGAGCCCGTGCCCCACCCCAGGAGTCGACACACGTTACCTGGGGGAGCGAACTCACTCTCCTTTCTTCGTCCAGCGGCTGGGCCTCCAATGGAGCTTTGTGAAATGGTAACGGTGGCTCGGGCCGGGAACTCAGCTCCTCCGGTACTGCCGGTCCGGGCCGCTTCAATTACGAAGATTTCAGTCTGCCACAAAGCACACGCACACAGCATCGCTGAGTCTGCCTTCACTCCGGGTGCACGATCACTGGGCACTCCACACACAAGTCTCAGGTTGCACGGAGATCACGCGAGCAGTGTCGCTGAGACTCACTTTACTCCGGTGCACACAATAACAAGGCAAATCCTCACGAAGGTCTCTCGGTGCACAACACACCCGCACACAGCGGCGATGAGACTCACTTGGATTCTGGTGCACACGATCACTGGACAATCCTCACAAAGGGGTTCAGGCTGCACAAAGCACACGCACACCATGTCGATGATCCTTACTTGGACTCCAGGTGCCCCGGATCACAGGCCAATCCTCCTGAAGGTCTCAGGCTGCGCAAAGCACACGCACACAGCATCGCTGAGACTCACTTGGATGCCAGGCGCCTACGATCACAGGGCAGTTCTTACGAGGATCTCAGGCTGCAACAAGCATGCACACGCAGTGCTGCTGAGACGCTCCTGGAAAGTTTTGTGTACCTGTGTTTCCGAACAGGGAGCCAGCTCACCTCAGACCCTTGGGGATAAGTTACTTCAGGACACAGCACACAGCAAAGTCCTTCAGGCAGGGGGACACAGAACACAGCAAAATCCCTTTAGCCTTTCCTTGGTTGAAACAGCAAACTGCAGGCCAGCCCCAGATCACACAGCAAGGGTCATACCTATCCTTCAGTCTCTTCAGTTGTTTCTTCCTTGGCAAAGGTCCTCTTGGCCACAAAGTAGCCCGTCTTGTTTACACTTAATCAAGCCATTCTCCAAAGTTCAGGGGCTTCAGCTCTTATAGTTATACCCCTCAATGGCTTTGAAGTCTTTGTGCTTCAGGTGGCACTGGTCCCTGTTCAAATCAGTTCTGGGTGCCTCCCTGCCAGTGACACCTTTCTTCCTTTGATTAGTGGGGGTCTGGATTCTCAATCACTCAGCAACAGATGAGCCAATTGTTTTATAGCAGCAACCAAGGCCTCTTCACCTCTAGGTGCTTCTCCTCCCCCTACACTCCAGATGCAGGTCAGCCTCTTGCTATCTCACCTCCTCCCCTAGGTCAAGACATTCCCCATATCCTATTGCTTTCAAATCCAGACAGTCAATTCACAGCCTGGCAGAGACACACAGAAATGTCAGAGCACAAAAACTCAGCCACTTCTAAAAGAGTGGCTTCTGAACATACAATGCAAAAACCACCTGCATAAAAAGATGTGATATTACATTGTGAGTTCAGGCATACTAAACTTCACCTTTCCATCTTAAGCCTTTGGGAAGATAGGCTGGAAAACATATTACACAGCCTTCCGATTCTGTCCTATGGGCAAGATGGCCTTTCAACAGTGAAAAACGAAATGGAGATTATTTCACTGTCAGGACATGACACACACCTTAGCACATGTCATACCTTTCACATGCACTGCACCCTGTCCAGGGGGTACCCTAGACCTACCATAGGGGTATCTGATGTGCATGGAAAGGGAAGGGTAAGGTCTGGCAAGTGAATGCACTTGACAGAACAACATGACAGTTTAACAAACTGCGCGCAGGCCCTGCAGTGGCAGGCCTGAGTTCCCTTTTTAAGGGTACTTGTGTTGTTTTCTTAATTCTGGTGGAGCGCCAAAATCTGTTGGTGTTGCATGGAAGAGCCCGCCGCAACACCCATGGAATGCCACCCTAGTGCAGAGCAACGCGATGCAGTGATCTGTGCTGACTTGCCTTACACCATATCTATGGGGCCATTCAGAGCCATCCAAAGTGGCTTTGCATGACCACATAAATATGATTTTGTAGTTTGTGCCGCCCAGGCACCAGAAAATGTGATGCTCCGGCTGTGCAAGAGGCTCATAAATATGCCCCTGAATTTCCTAACACTGCAGAGCCAACTGCCCTTCTGCATCAAATGTACGACATGCTTCGACATCTAAAGGTGTTTCAATAATCCACAAGACAACCAAGATGGAGAACTCCAAAGGAACACTCAAGATGTGCAGTAATAGTATTACAATCAAGAGGAGCAGAGAAGAAGTCAGGCCTTTGCCTGCTATTGTCCAAGTGTCCGAAACTCCATCCCAGGTCAGATCCACCCAGCTCTACCCCTTCTTCACTTCGGAAATTCTCAGCATACCCACTTTGATGGTGCCACATTAAGAAGATGCTCTCTGCCCCCACTTCTTGGCTGCCTCCCTTTCTCCCCTCTCCCACATCTGTGCTACATTCCTTCCTCTCTCTTCCCCTCCCTATTCGGAAACCTTGCCCATACCCTTTATACCCTTTTTCTTCCTAACAGAAGATGAACCTCTTCCACCCATTGTTGTGCCCTCTCCATTACCCCTCAGTAGCTACTGATATACACATTCCCCACATCCCACAGTGAGCCCTCCATTCACTCATCCTGTACTTGCATCATAAAACAATTTTTGCATACTTCTCAGATGTATTGCTCTCCGTGCTATGTTGCTAGGCAGTCCCAGACTGGGAACCGAACCCTGCCCTAACAAACTCCTCGGCCGGCGGGGGAGGGAACCAAGCAGCTTGGGCTGGTTTCGGCCAATTTTTTTTCAGTGTGCCGATATTGCCTTTCTTGTCACCCCTCTATTTCTAGGGCTTCACACCCAACAAGTGGTTGGCATCCACAGACGTGGTTTGCATCCACCAATCGTCAGTCCTTTCCTCACTGCACGCTGCCACTTTTGGGCAAAAGAAGTCCACTCTGGTTTTAATACTACTAAACTGTGCAATCATTTTGTTTAATGTCCCACAATCATCTCTGAGTGCCTTTTAACCACCAAACACTGGAGGACTCTTAACTTAAAACAGAAGTCATCTACTTAACCTGTACCACTGACCCCCGCGCTCTAACATTTCCCCTCACCTTTCTCTCTTCTCCATCACACCCACCTTTCAGCTATGAGTTCTGGAGTCAGTAGACAGGACCACTGCCACAGGGGCTCAGCTGCTCAGCTCCTCCCAAGACACTTGGCCAGGTCCTTGGTCAACACGAGTGACACAGAGGTTCGGCTACCAACAGGTCTCCCACATATGACTTGTCTCTCCTTGTGAAGTCATACGTGTTGCTACTGTAATTAAGTACAGTCTGGTCTGTACTCACGCCACATCCCACAGAGAACAACAAGGCTGGTTCTCTGAAAGTGAACTTCATCCAGGATGCTTTCCTGCTGCTTCTTTGTCGCCCGCGTTCTATTTCCTTGTGTAGGTTGGGTGTTGGCCCCACCTTTTACTGTTCTTTGCTTTAGATTATTATTATTTAATCACATTTGTGCAGTGGGAATTTCCTATGCACCTTGTTTTTTATTCCAGTTTCTCTTTTCCCAGTTATTTTGGCTTGTTTTCATTTCCGAGTGCTTCTTGGAAGAGAGGCGCCAAGACTTTGGCAGGCAATCATCTGGGCTCCAGTTTCAGTTTCATTGTTTCATTCTTCAAACACTGCACCTGTACTCTTGTACTGACTTGTTTCTGTATTCAGCATTTCAGTTCCAAGGGCTCCTAAATCTCAGTTACCACAAACATGCAGAGATCCATACACCTGCTGTTTGATGGGAGACATCCTTCACTTCCGTCTCTAAGGGGGTCATTTAAAGGTCAATGGTAATGGGACAGCTGCTAAAAGTTGGCAGATGTCCCAAGTAACCACCTGCCCCATTCCCTGCCCCATTTGTAGATCAGGAAGAGCAGTATTTAGGGTGGTGATGTGCATACCTGCTCCCATTTTCAGAAATCTTCCTTGGTGATGCACCTACTGGTGGACAAAAAAAAGTATTCAAAAAAGTGGTGGATGGAATGCTTGAATCAATCTAGGCCACTCGTAATTACTTGGGTAGCATCCCAGTCCTTTGTTATTTTACGCACCGTGCCTCCTCAGTGCGGACCTAGCTATATGCAAATCAGTCTTGACCCTGCTCTAGTAGGAAATAGTCTATCCTGAACTGCCAGGCTAGGTCGTCCCTGAACAGGAACACAAACAAACATAAATTGGCCGCACCCTTATTAGGCCTCATCAGTCGGGTACAACTTGGTTTTTGGTTACTTCTAGCCATAGCATATGAAGAGCCAGGTCCTACATGCACACTGTGGCTGTGCTAGGAAAAGTGCTAATATGTCCCCTACTCCTATGAGAAAACCCCCAGTCTGGCAGGGGCATTACATTTTTGTTTTCCAAAGACAGGCACGCCTTCTGTTGCAAATCTGCCTTCATTAAACATGAAAATGTCTACATGTCTGCAGGGCAGCCATGGCATTCTGAGCACTGAGTCACGGTTTTGTTTTACTGTTGTATTTTCTTGAAGAGGTTCCACCACAGACATTCATGACTTGTCAGGTAAGAAATTGAAATGCAGACTGGCCAGCAGGAGACTCTAGATATGATGGGCTGGCTGTGAGTTGGCCGATGAAGGTGGTGCAGACACCACCTACTATCGAGGCGGCCGGCACACCAAGATCTAAATGAGGTTCCCTGGTCAAGTCAAGTTTATTTTGGTTACTTAAAACCATAGATTTACAAATCACAATACAATAAATTAAAAAGATTCACAGAAAATTAAAACAATAACCTTTATCTGGGGAACAGTATCATCCTGTATTATCTTGTTCACATTGAGTCCTAACCCATCTTACAATAGCTCTTCCACAAAGGGAGATATCTAGTGGAAATGTGATAGCACAAGGTGTACTGCTACTGCAAGGGCAACATAAAAGAGATACAAGGGAAGGGCAAATGTATCTCGAGACAGCAGAAATGCCCATCTCCTCTTGTTCTATATTGCTGACTATTTTTTTGCACTCCCCCCCTTCATAGTACGAGATATAAAGAGCACGTGTGGCAAGATAAAATAAAAAAATAAAAACATTTAGTCAAGCCCCCTCATACTGTAGCATCTGCAATTAACATTTTGTCTGACAATGACCTGTCCATGAAACTGGATATGTGATGCAAATGTGCTAAAAGTGCAAGGGCTGCTGCAGGATTTTCATGCCACACCAATTCAAACAAGGCTGTACTGAAAAATGTAGGGAGGCCATGATTAGAAGGCCTTCATTTCAGCATACCTTTGTTTTGTTTTTTTGGTATATGTTTATTGAGAAGTACATGTCAGTTTATAAACAATACATAAAAAAGGGAGTATAAACAAATCAAATTATGGCCACACAATAAATTACTATGAAATGTTACCTTCTCAGATTTTTAAATATAAAAAGGATAATACAGATATCAAAAGATACAATAGTTGAGGTACTCATAAAACCTGGAAAGGAAGAAATAGGAAAGGTGGACTAGGGAGAAGATGATAAAGATAGTATACAGTATGTAGTAAACCATGTATTATAGATAGTTGGAAGATAGTAGCGATAAGATCATACAAATATATTATTTCAAGTCAAGATATTCCCACTAACTCAACAATTTCAAATAGGTGAACAGTAAGTCCTAATTCAAATAACAGTGTTCGTGGCTACAGCATCAACAGGCCTAATGATAACATCAACAGCATGAATATAAATAATGATGGTAATGAATTAATAAGGAAATGAAAACAGAAGTAATTCACTTATTGTAGTTCTTAACTAGAAGAAAAATCTGAAATATTACCAGAAATAGAACATTTATTAGCTAGAAAGTGGTTCCAAATTTGGATGAAAGTTGCAACATTGTCCTGCAATCTATAAATGAGTTTTTCATATGATGCTATTTTATACATTTCAATAAGCTATTCGTCATATGTAG
The DNA here is from genome assembly GCF_964204655.1 of Triturus cristatus. NCBI lineage: Eukaryota > Metazoa > Chordata > Amphibia > Caudata > Salamandridae > Triturus > Triturus cristatus. The sequence goes on along the minus strand of NC_140590.1, from coordinate 80,016,579 downwards.
GGCATTGTGGTGTTCTCCAATGTCTTAATATACAAATTTTTCCTACAGTGAGTGCAATAGCTATCAATCGTCTTGTATGGTTTGTGAGATTTGGGAGATCAGTAACATCATGTAATAGAACTAATTTTTCCGTTAAAGGAATGGACACTTGTATAGCTCTGTGTAGAGAGGCAGTTATGGAAGACCAATATTCCTTCAAAATTGGGCATCGGAATAAAATGTGTAGTATATCGCAGTCCTCCTCTGGGCACCTCCAACAGGTAGATCGGTGTAGTAAACCTGCTGACTTGAGTTTTTGTGGTGACCAGTACCAGTTATGAAGAATTTTGAAAAGAGTAAATTTCATTCTGGCCTCTCTGATACCCTTATCCATGTTCATAATAATATCCTCCCATTCCTCATCGGAATAAGCTACAGTAATTAACCCTTGCCATTTGACATGGAGCTGTGCAAGTAATGGGTATGAGTGTAATTTATGCACTATGAGATTATAAAATCCAGAGACTGCGCCTTTGAATTTCCCCCAAATTTGTAAGTATTGTAATACTGGGGAATCCTCAACTATCCAAGGAAATGGTCCTAGTCTACGAAATAGGGCTTGTTTTAGTTGTAAGTATTTCCCCTCTTGGGAGGCAGGGAGTTGAAATTCTATCTTAAGCATTTCAAAAGTTTTAAGCTCACCTTCTAAAGTGAGTAAGTGATCCAACGTTAGAATACCTGCTCTCTCCCATATATCCCAGGATATAGTCCGTTTACCTATTCTAATATCAGTGTTATGCCATATGGGGGCCTTTCCATGCAGTCTTGGGTCACTCTTAAGGAGTTTGTGGGCATGTATCCACATCTTAAGCATAGATTGAATAATAGGGTTGGAAGTTTGTAAAGCAGGTGATTTATGAGTGTAAAACATGTGCAAACCTGAAGTTGCCTGTACAGTTTGTCTTTCAATGACAACCCATAGTGGGGGATCATCCTGTCTGGGCCAAAGATAAACCAATTGAGATAAATGGAGGGCTGTATAGTAATGCTCAATACACGGTAAACTAAGACCCCCATATCGCCTGTGAGCAATAAATTTTGAGATTTTAAGCCTAGGTCTCAGGGATCCCCAAATAAAGGTTTTAATACCTTTGTCAATATCTCGCAATATTGATATTTTAACTGTCAAAGGCAACATACCTAAAACATAAGTGAAACGGGGCACTATAATCATTTTCACTGCCTGTACTCTACCCCAAAAAGACAAGTTAAGATGGGACCATTTTTCATACTCTGACTTCGTTTTGGCAATAAGTGGATCTAAGTTATCTTGAATCATACGTTCTAAACCTGTGTTGATGTAAATACCTAAATACTTCAGACGGTCCACTTTCCATTGAAAATTAAAGCCCAAAATAGCTGCTTTTGTTGTACCCCTGGACAATGGTAGAGCTTCACTCTTATTCCAATTGACTTTGTAGCCAGAAATGATCGAGAAGCGAGAAATGGTAGACATGAGTCTAGGGAGTGAAGTAGGCAGATCAGTAAGTGTGAGCAATATGTCATCTGCATAAAGAAGTATTTTTGAGATCCCTGCTGGTGTAGGAATGCCTGCTATTTGTGAACACTGTCTTATTGCCGCAGCCAGCGGTTCAAGTACAAGAAGGAACAAAAGGGGCGATAAAGGGCAACCCTGGCGGGTACCTCTTTGCACTAAAAAAGATTTTGAAAGGAAACCCCCACAATTCACTTGTGCGGATGGTGTCTCATATAACCATTTGACCTTAGAGATATACTCATTGCCGAACCCCAGCCTATGTAGTGTACGGAACATATAGCTCCATTCAATACGGTCAAAGGCCTTCTCGGCATCTAAGGATAAGGCTACTCTGTCTTCTCCAGCATCTTTGGAAAGCCAGAGTATGTGAGCCAAAGTACGTAGATGGTTACGAGAATTTCTGCCTGGCATGAATCCCACTTGAGAATTATGTATGAGTTTAGCAATAACTTGTTTGAGTCTTTTGGCGAGAATGGTGGCTAATATCTTTGAATCTGTATTCAGAAGGGAAATTGGACGATAGTTACTGCAGTATAATGGATCTTTCTCAGGTTTGGGAAGGACCGTTATGATTGCTTTATTTGTGAGAGAGGAGAGGCTACCAGTTTCCTCTGCTTCTTTATAGGCCTCATAAAGGGCGTCTATTGCTTCGGGTTTTACCCAACGGTAAAATTCCCCGGGAAAACCATCTTCTCCCGGTGCTTTATTGTATGGAAGATTAGAGATTGCTTGGGCAATTTCATCTTTTGTTATTTCGCCTGCCAGTATAAGCCGATCCTGTTCATTGAGGCGGGGAAGTGTTATTTTATCAAAAAATTCCTGATCTTTGTGGTGATCATCATCAACCTCTGAGCTATATAACTTCTCATAATAATCTGCAAATGTATTAGCTATTTCCTGAGTCTCAGTTATTAGCTTACCTTCAGAATTATAAATAGCTGGAATAGCTGTCATAGCTTCTCTCTGTTTTAATCGTGCCGCTAGTAAACGACCGGCTTTTTCTCTTTGTTCGTAGTTTCGAGCCTTAAGTCTATATAACATATATTCTGCTTTCGAAGTATATAGTGTATTAAGCTCCATTTTAGCCTTTTCCAATCTACATCTGGAAGCTTCGGTTGGATTGGTAAAATGAGCATGTGTCAGGGTTTTGATATCATTTTCTAAAATAGTCTGTTGTTCTGTTCTACGTTTATTGGCTATGGCAGAATCTCTCATGATTTGCCCCCTAATGGTGGCTTTTGCAGCTGCCCATAAAATTTGTGGAGAAGAAACTGAACCTTTGTTGTCTTTCATATAAGTAGTCAAATGTGATTGTAATTGTGATTTTTCTGTCGGTAGTTTGTATCGGGATATGTTTAAACGCCATGGTTTCCTACAAGGACGTTTCAGACCCAAATCAAGCTGTAGACTGATAGGAGCATGGTCTGAAAGTGCAATTTCTAAAATATCACAATCAAGTACATGTGGTATGATAGAATGTGAAATAAAGAAATAGTCTATTCTAGAATAGGAATCATGTACTGCAGAGTGATATGTAAACCCCTTATCTGAAGGATGTAATAAACGCCAAATGTCAGTCAACCCATGGTCTTCACGGATGTCTCCCAGTATCGCTCTATCTCTGCCATGTGTTGTGTCTAGAGGGCCCGTTCTGTCTAAGATCACATCTGGTGCAAGATTCCAATCACCCCCCAAAGCTATTTTGGAAATTCCCATCTCTGTTAGAATTCTGTTTAGATGAAGGAAAAAAGGAGCTTTGTTTCCAACAGGGGCATAAATGGACCCCACTCCTAATATGGTATTACCGATTTTAAGCTTGGCTAAAACAAACTGACCATCTTCATCTGACCAGGACTGTAGTATCTGACATTGCAGTGTTTTCCGTATCAGAATGGCTACACCACACTTTCTAGTAATAGAGTGGGGCATAGGCTCTCCTGACGTGTGAGACGGAGGTTTGCAGCTGTAAAGAATCTGGCCCACCCAATCTCGTTTTAATTTTTCTGATTCTATACCAGATAGATGTGTCTCTTGAATGATAGCAATATCTGTATGTTTGGAGGCTAAATAAGAAAGAATTTTCTTCCTTTTAATGTAATTAGTAAGGCCATTGACATTGATAGACACAATGTGCATAGGACTAGTTGTCATGATGCTGATTGGAAATGTTAGAGTATGTTTGTATTGTGTTAGAGTGTATCAAAGAGGATAAAACGGGAAAGGAAGGTTGATAAATGATGTGGGAATATGGTAATGGAAAATTACTGAAGCGAAGTAGAGAGAAAAGAAAAGGAGAAAATAAATAAATAAATAAATAAATAAATAAAAAAAAAAAGTGATAATTAACCTGAAACCAATATGTGCAAACATGATCACAAAATATTGTTAATACTAAACTTCAATTGATGTAAGTACACCTTTATACCTTCTAGAAAGGAAAAGAACACTACAGATCAAACAATGTATCTTTCGTCGGTGGGTCTAAACCTCAATGCGAGATGCAGACTCCGCAGGGGAGAAAACCACACGTGGTAAACAGATTATGCAAAGAACCAAGCCATAGAGTCATAAAGTCCATCTAGGAGATTTGTATATACCAATACAGTGTGAGCTATACATGGTGTATTGAACAACAATGTAGGGGAAAAGGAAATGAATCATATCCATCAGAGGTAATAACTGGAGTAAAACAGTAATAACATTATATTAATACACAGCATGCATATATACTCATCTAGCTGGAAGAAGCAACAGTGGAAGGTTTAGCATCAGATACTTTATCAAGAGACGTGGATGACTTCAGAGGTGATCTCGGTTTGTCTCTGGTATTTTCCTGTGTGAGTACTTCTACACAGTGAACCACTTTATCTCTGTCAGACTGTTTCTTAAAGGTACGGACGTGTAATCTACCAGTACGGTGGGTTTGAGGATCATTCTGTAATTGAAGTTGACTGTTCATAGTTGTTTCGGTCAGGGGTGGCGGTGTTAAGTCCATGTGTTGGTCCTCTAGACTGTCCAGGAAGCGTACCAGATCTTCAGGCTCTGTGTAATGTCTTGATTTCCCATCGATTGTGATCCACATTGTAGCAGGTTCTAAAAGACCATATTTAATATCCCATTTCCGAAGTCTTGGCCTAATTTGCAGGAACGCTTTTCGTTTGGCATTGGTTTCAGTGGAAAAGTCTGCAGCAATAAATACTTTATGGCCTTCTAAGTCATAAGGACCATGTTTACGAGCAGCTGTTAGTATTTGACGGACCTGTTCATGACGCAGGAGACACGCAATTATTGGTCTGGGTCTAGATTCAAGGGTTGAAGTTGAAGTTCTTGACCGAATCCTGTGAGCTCTCTGCAACTCGATGGGATGCTCAAAAGATATGTTCAGTAGCCGCGGTATCAAGGTTAGTAGCAAGCTCCTCACATCATTATTTATTTCCATTTTTTCTGGAATTCCATAAAAGCGAACATTATTTCTTCGGGCCCTATCTTCCAAATCTATTACTTTTTGTTTTAAATGCCAGATATCTGGACCCCAGCACTCTGCATTATCTAATCTTTCTTCCAAAAGGGTGGTTCGTTTATCTAGAGTTTCCACTTTGGTATGAAAAGAGTTTAGGTCCATCCTCATAGACTTCATTTCTGTCGCGAGATCTGAGATTTTGACATCCATAGATCCCAAACGTTGTCCCACAGCAGAGATCTCTTTTAAAATAAGGTCCATAGAAGCAGTATCTTGTGGGACAGTAGTAGAAGTGCCCGAAGGTAGAGTGTTCCCTACTACTTGTGTAAACAAAGGCTTTCTATTAGGTTTTCCACTGGCCATACTGTTATACTCCAATGTAAGAGAAAACAAGAAATAAGTGCTGCCTACTAACCAATATGCTATCCAATTGCCTCACAAAGCAGTTGGGTAGTAACACTATAAGCACAAATACATATTTGGATATGGACAGACTTCTGGGATTCTCAAAAATTATGGCTGCATATTTTCAAACAAGGGGTGCTGAAAAACAGTCAATGAGAAATGCCACTCTACTTTCCCCTGTTTATCTTCGTTCGCTCTGCACCCTTTGCTGGTGGGACTTTCCTTGTCTTCTTAAATATGTAGCAGAGGCTGAGCTGTCAAATGAAGAGAAATACCTTAGGTTTGAAAGTTCTCATATGCTTCCCCTGCGCCCTGTGAGAAGTACAAGAGTAACGCAAAAACACACAGCAGCCTTTCCACTTCAGGAAAGGGAATTCCACTTAACTCTTCAGAAACAGGTTGTGTTTCCTGACAGAATGAGTAATTTTTCACAGACTTTTTGGGATTCTAACAAATTATGACTGCATGTCTTTAAAACAGGGGTTACCGGGCAATCAGAAATGTCACACAGCTTCTGGGATTCTCAGAGTTGAAAGTACTTATATGCTTCTCCTGTGTCATGTGAGCAATTCAAAAACAATTCAAAAACAGGCAGCAGCCTTACCACTTCAAGAAAGGGAATTTCTCTTTAGAATCAGACTGTTTCCTGACAGAGTCCTTTTTTCACAGAATTCTGGGATTCTAAAAATTATGGCTGCATGTTGTCAAACAGAGGTTGCTGTCATAAATGCCACACAGCTTTCCCCCTTTTAGCCAAATTCCCTCTACACACTCTGCTGACAGGAATTCCCATGTTATGTAACAGAGTCTATGCTTCTCCTGTGTCTGTGAGAAATACAACTACAATTCGATTCAAAAACAGACAGCAGTCTTTCCACTTCAAGAAAGGGAATTTCTTTTAAATCTTTAGAATCAAGCTGTTTCCTGACAGAAAGAGTTGTTTTTCACAGACTCTTAGCTACAGAAATGGTGCTCTAATTTTCCCTCCGCAGCTCCACTCCCCTGACAGGAAAACACCTGCCCTTCCCCTCTGCCAGTGTGAAGAGGTCAACCAAAGTTCAAGAGTAATTAAATTCCACTGAAGTTGCTTCTGTGTTTAAAAGCAAGGAAAGTCACTTATCTCTTGAGCAGCCGACTGTTTCCTGACAGAATGATTTGTTCAGCTGAAGGAAAGACGGACTTCAGGATTTCATTTTCATGGAAGAGCTGGTTAACTGAAATTTCCCATGTGAAAAATAGCTTCAAAGTTACCGCACTGTTGTCCCATTCATGTTGCTTTCATTCTGGCTCCAAGGACACCTGTTGACAGCTGAATTGAAGAATTCTCCCCCCCCCCCCAGCCCGGGAGCTCTACACAGAGGCGGCCATTTCAGTCGGTGGCCAGACTCCGCCCCTCAGCATACCTTTGTAATGTTTGCGTAAACAGAGTTGGCACGGTCAACCTGGCCTCTTTCTACTTAGTTTATTTAGTGCTTTTCAGACAAAAACTTTGGTGGAACAATCCTCAATCTGACTGAAAAAAGTTTGAATATGTGTTTTAGGCTATTGAACTTCCATTGCTTTGCACATGTAACATTTGAATGTTGTTTTATTTCTTCTATTTTAATGTTTGTGTTTTTAGTTAATGTTCTACTACCCATTCCTCTTAAGCATACAGGGGTCTACTTTCTTCAGAGGTGCATCTTTTCTCCAATTTTGGCAACAGTCGGCAAGACTTGCTGTTACCATTGCTTTAAAATATTCATAATGTGGGTTTTGTCTCCATCTAAAGGTATATTTTACTCTATCATCGCATAATACTGACTGTTTAGTCTCATCCCGCCTCCTTTGGATTGCTTGCAATGCACTAAATGAAGGGCTATTTAACATCTCAAAAGTATTCCGAATAATTACACATTAAACTCTTTATTTCATAGGTGCATTGTATACCAAAGAAATTGTTATTAGTTCTCGTCTAGCAAGCGCATGCACTGTCACTTAAGACATGCTGTATCTACTGTATGGGCTTTCAGCACACTCATCCGTTTCATTCTTTCCTTCATTTGCCATTCAAAATTGCTTTATTTTCGTTGGTGAATAGTTTACATTTTTCCGTCCTTTTGCAGTTTTGGTCATTCCCTGGAGACTGGCCCTGTTACATGGATCACTTGCCATATAAGTTAGTTTTGGTGTACTCATTTTTCTATTACCTGGGCTTGTTTGGCTTTTCGAACGCGCTCAGCCGAGTGCTGCAAAACATGTCCTTATCGTGTTTTCCACTGACTTTGGTTTCACAGGTGCTTTTTGAGCTGGAGACTATGTTGTTTTTCATCCTATAACATTTTTAGTTTCATTGGCTCCAATGTCCAAACCTTAAAAAATATACTAACTTAATATTAATGGTAGTGTAGTTTAAGAAGAAGGCTGACAGTAGGATCAACCTATTTACATTGTGCTTTTGATAGGATGATAAACCGCACTACCAGCGAAGCACTACGTCAGCATCAGTGCAGCACCACCTCAGCATCAGCACAGAACCAGCACAGCATCCCTCAGTGCCACCACAGCACCATCTCAGCATCAGCACAACACTGTCTCTGCATCAGTGGACCTCCATCACCTGCACAACCCCACCTCTGCACTAGCACAGCCCCATCTCAGCAGCAACTCATCACCAACACAGCACCATTTCAGCATTCAGTGCAGCACCACTGCAGCATCACTGCAGCATCAGCTCAGCACAGCCCCACCTGCGCACCAGCGCAGCACCACCACCTAAGCATCACTCAGCACCACAGCATGACTCAGCACCACCTCAGCATCACTCAGCACCACCTCAGCATCACTCAGCACCACCTCAGTATCACTCTCCATCACCTGAGCATCACCTCCACACCAGTACACCACCACCTCAGTACCACCTCAACATCACTCAGCACCACAGCATGACTCAGCACCACCTCAGCATCACTCAGCACCACCTCAGCATCACTCAGCACCACCTCAGTATCACTCTCCATCACCTGAGCATCACCTCCACACCAGTACACCACCACCTCAGCACCACCTCAACATCACTCAGCACCACCTCAGTCTGCCCTCAGAATCTGGCATCTAGTGTCTGTTTGCTGCTCGTGTTGTAATTGAGGTACTATTTCCCAACTTCCACGCTCCCTTTGTTTATGCCCTTCCCTCCCCCCATAACAAAAAAAGCTATAACAAACAAGCATTACAAGATGAAGGAAGAAACTAGAAGACACCTTTTATGTTAATTCTTTTTTTAATTGGGTGGTTCAGTTGTACATATAGTCTTTTTGGTTACATATAAGGCAACACAAATGCTTCTAACACTTTTTTATTTTTCAACATACTGCACAGCAGCCACAATGCTCTACAACATAGCTGAAAGATATTGGCAAAGCCAAAAGCTCTGGCTAAACACTTATAAGGTCCCAAAGACTAGACCTGTTGGCTTTGTCAATGCTTTTTTTTCTTTTCTTGTTTTTTACTACAACATGTTTTTTATGCTTTCGTCAGGACTCGCAATGCAAGCATGACCTACTGGCCTTGCCTACACTTGTTTTTATTGTCCTTTTCCCATTCAGTCCTTTTATGAATGGTTTTGACTCCCACACATGGACTGCTGCCTCCCACTCAGCATCACTGGGCTAGGTAGTGTAGTGGCACCATGCTGTGCAGCTGACACACGCAGCTGGATCGCTATCAAAGCATCAGAGGCAATCACGTTACAAAGCGTATTATGTTGAACACCTCCATTGTAGGTGATGGTGTCATGTTTACTCTGCCTGACTTTGTATACCTCAGTGGGACTCTTTCAAAGTCTTCATCATGCTGTGTTTGCCTTTTACAACCACACCCATCTCTGCTCTCTCTATCCATGTTTCCCTAGGCCATCCATTAGGTTCTTCCTCTCTGCTGCCCCATGAGACCGCCCAGCATGATTCTCGAAGGGGATGGGCACCTTCCCTTTGCGAATCAGATACTCCCCTAACTGGAGAGTCAGTAACTTATCACTGGTTTGTGACTGCAATCGCACCTGGAAAATATATTGCAATATGCAATTGGGAAGGAATACCCCTTTCTCAACCCCTCCTCTGACTGCCAGGCATCCATTTGTGAGTTGGAAAGGCATTGTTCGACTCACAAACATGGTTTACTAAGTTCTAATAAACCTTTGCAGTCGCAAACTATGTGATTTGTGCCTGCAAAGGGCTTTGTAAATCCGACCCCTTGTGCTAGGCCTTCTTTGCATCTCATCTACATCACTTAATCAAAAATGAGTGTTTGTTGACAGATCAATTCACCTCTCTGTGCCCCAAATTGGAAGTACCTTTGGGGGTTTATTTACGAGCCCCATGTGCCGCCGGTACATCACTGTGTGATGCCCCGGCTGCGCAGAGTGCAGACCCATACCTACGAGGCCACACAAAGCCACTTTGCATGCTTTTAATGGCCGTTTAGATATGGTGTAAGGCAACGCAGCGCAAGAAGCTGTATTGCCTTACAATGCGTTAGGCGGTCATTCCATGGGCGTTGAAGTGGGTTATTCCATATAACACCCATGGGGTTTGACACGTTCTCAGAATTACAAGGATCTAGGCATGTGCCAAACTATACGCCTCACTGACAACTCTGAGCATTTATTTTTATATAGCACTTAACACAGCAGGGTAGCTGTTACTGTGCACTTTAGATAATAATATAAATACTCTTAGATTAAAACGTACCCACTTTCTGGCAATGGAAGCAAGAAGGGCGGTGGTATTTGAATTCTTGACCGCCAGATCACCCCTTGTGTTAACAGTGATTGTCCAGTCAGTATTCGAGTGCACATTGTTTGATTCCAACCACCACCGCTTGTCAGGCCTGAGCTTGCAGTTGACATGATTGCAACATAATGCAACAGGTGTATTTGTGTATTTGTTGAGCACACTCACCTCAGGGTGTATCTTGGGGCTATTGATGGATAACAAATGTATATTGTTACAACATTCAATGAGAGTCTCTTCTCTCTGCACTGTTTTCAGTTTTATTTTAGTCCTGACTATTAAATGCATAAAACATAACATACAATAAAAGGATTGTGGAACTACATTGGACTGAGTAACATGTATATAAGTGAAACGGATAAGCATTGTTACTGATACCTTTTATATTGATTCTCCTTCTCCTAACCCCAGTTAAGTGCTTAGGAGCGACCAACCTCCCCGTCCTCGCTGCAGGCTACACCTGGTTGTATGATAGAAGCACGCATGGCTAAACCACATGTGCCTCTACCACGCGGCCCCAACAACTAATGCATCTTAACAGTGCATTCCTTTACCACGCATGCCTTTACCATGCAATTTTGTGGTAAAAGCATGATTGGTAAATAGATATGTGTGTTAAAGATCACACCCCAGCCCCCCTCCGCCTTGAGCCCTACTACCCAGCCCCACGGACTAAAAACAACCCCCACCCCAGACCCGTCCATGAGCCCTAAAAATGCCACATGCCCTGAAAACTGTCCCTTCCCCCTGCACTGAGCCCTAACACTCACCCACATGTCCTAAAAACTTCCCTGACCCAACCCCCAACCCTGAGCACTAAAACTAGTCCCAGCGCTTGAAACCTTCCCGTCCCTCCCGCCCTGAGCACTAAAAACTGATTCCCATGTCCTAAAAACTACCACCACCCCCCGCCCTCAGCCCTAAAAACCAGCCCCTGCCCTATAAACAACCCAACCCCCCCAGCCCTAAAAACTACACCTACCACTAAAAATTACCCTGCAAAACCGGTCCCCAGACCGACTTACCAGACTGCTTCCTCTCCCGATCCTTCCGCTTCCTCAGCCCACCCGTCTGCGCATCTAGACCGTTCACTACCTTAGCCACGCATTTGCGTTATTAAGGCAAGCATGGCTCCACTTGCGGGGAAACAGCATGCATGGCTCAGCTCACGCTGTAAAGGCCATTTCCCGAAGCACCCGTGTATCTCTGGTTATTGCTGGTGCTGGACAATGCTTGACGATAACACGCTTAGCACAAACGCACATAACCTTTAAAGCTTTTTGGACAAATTGTGCATCATGAGTCGAAGAAGCACGGAGTACATAGTGCTTCAGATTACGGATATCTCGCAAACACAAGAGTAACAGATACCACCTTACTCTGGTGGAAGGTGGATGGACATTCAATAGAGGAGATGTCTACCGACAATGATAAAATTGAGAAATTGAGGAAGGGATTTAAATTTACCCTTGAATGCAGTGTGCTTGCTTCTGCATGTCCAAAGTATGCAAAGAGTGGGTCACAGGAATGTAGAATACTTAATCTAGCAAGACACTTTGTGAGAGCGTGAGGCCCTCAATGTTCTGCAACACCATAATTGAGGTGTGATGTAGGCACAGAGGAAGAGGATGGGTGTGCCGGGAGCACTGAACCCAGCTCCACTGTGCAGCAGGTATTAAACTGGAGTGAGATTGGACTTTCCAAAGATTAACAAAATACTGTGTTCCTGCAGATAATTGCATATTCTGGACCAGGGATGGGCGTAACTCGCGAAACTCTTTGTAGCGTAATCACGTGGAATTACCTAAAAATTCTGTGAGATTATGCAAATGTAAGCAATTCTTAGCAAAAAATGCCCCTATGCGTCCAAAATAGCATTCTGTGCTGAGACATAGTGCTAACTGCAATAGAACATGAATACCAGCGTGAGCACCTGCTAATCGTGCACTTTGGGTAGAATTTCCCCTCAATTTACTCAGCATTTAGCACTAGTTTCTTTTGTATCTTGACTCTAATGTTATTCTTGCACTGCCCATGGAATCTTGCTGTAATGACATAACATGGAATGTTGGGAGTCAAATACACACAGTTGGATCGGCTGAGCAGCATGCTGGCTGCTCCTGGTGGGGTCCTTATTGGGACTTGATCTGGTTGTGATTCAGTCTTCTTGTGAACTTGTAACTATCCCGATTAAACCTCTCTATACCCCACCTACCTGCGTGGACTTGATGACTACACTTTCTTAGCACAAAATGCCCACTTGCATCCATAATGGAACCCAGGATGCAGTATTCATGCTAAATGCAACAGAACAGAACATTTACAGCAGAGCAAGCAGCCACTTGTGCTCTCGCTTTAGGACTTTTTTCCTCCAAATTACTCTTAATTACACGAGTGGGCATGACTGTGTTATTATTGGTAATTCTGCATCAAAGAATAATACTGAATTACAGATAATACTCCTGGAAATTAAAATTACTCCCAGGCGTACTCTGGACACACCCTCTGAAATCTTCTCCCGGGTGTCTGTGTTCGCCAACCAGTCATCCATAGAAGAATAAACTAATCTACCATTGTTGTGAATAGCCTTAGAGTTGATTTGAACCTTAAAATGTGAAATATAAACTGATACTAGTAATTCCGAACAGAAAACAATGAGAACTTTTCAACCTTTCATCAAATAGAAATATGAACGCAATTAGCTTGTAGATACAGTGAGGTCAAATATTGTCCTGGAGAGGTGATGAGAAGGATCTAATGAAGAGAATCCAGTTGGAAATTTATAATAGGAATGAAACAATTTATATCTTTTCTACCATGAATCTTCTGGAGATCACCCCCGTGCATTGTTCTGACTCTGACACTGGTACCACTGTATTTTAGGCCATAAGTTCAAGAACTGTGGCCTTGTTGACAATTGCACAGGATCTTGAGCAATTACAGTCTGCTGAATCCCTCTATCTGATGGAGGAAATTGAAAGTCGATTTTGGATGCTATCTGGGCAATTTTTGACATTCTAAGACAGAAAGTCACCACGTGTCGAAGAGTGAGTACCCGACCACCCCCAAAATAGGCTCAAAAATTGTAATCCCTGATGTAGTCGGGAATGGTGAGCAGGAGAAGAAGGAAAGAACATTTGAAGAAGTCTTTGTCTAAATTCTGTTTGACTTGAGAACAGCCAAAAGGAACAGCAGGAAAATAAGGAAGCTCGACTGGGGAGAGGAAAGTACTTTTCGCAAAGGTTTAAAGATCTGGCTGTTCCCTTTTTCAAATTAGATTTCTAGAGCCTCTTTATGCTCCGGGGACTCAGTCATTGCAGCTTCTCTCCTTGCTCCACTTAGAAGTCCATATTAGCGCGGGACACACCGTTGGTGTAACCATGCGCTTAGCAAATAGACAAAACTAAACTAAACTAAACTCGGACCTCCTAAAATCCATTATGAATTTGTCAGTCATAAGCTTTTTGTTCTCGATAATAATTTGTTGCACCCCCTCATCCATCCAGATTTTTTATTATTCACTGAAGATGAGCTGACACTATGGCTCCTGAAGCCAAGGCAGCAGGGGTCGGGATGATCAACAGACAATTTCGACAGGAGCATTGCCGGCTTTCCATAATTGAAAGAAGTCCTGTGAAATCTTCATCTTTTTCAGTGGCTAAGGGTTGTTTCTGAAAGTCTTTGACAAATCATTGAGAAGCATACATTTAATATATTCCTGCTGTCATTGCCAAGTTGAATCCTGAATACCTTTTCCTGAGAAGGCCACCTGTCTTGTGATCTACAGGTGCTGATGAAGTACCATCCCTTTCCAGCACAGCGCTCTTGCCAACTAGATTGGAGAGCGTGGATCTCACCTTGAGGATTGTGGCTTCTCAGTCTCTGATCCTTCTATATAGAGGGGAGATGATCAGTGTGATTGACCCCTTCTCCATACCCTTCCGTTGCCTCTTGATAAGGTCTTTAATGAGCGGATGAATGGGAACACAAAGAATTGTGTTCTTATAAAACTGGTGGCAAAGTCCTCCACTGGTGATGGGAGCCGACTCAATCTCAGAAAGTCCCAAAAATGTTTTCAAATATCCACAATTCTCATTCAAGTTTCCCTCATAAAAAACACTTGCTTTAAACATCGTTTGTCCTGGTTTCCTCATCATCAGAATTAAATGACAAAGACAAAGATGAGGAGAGGATGTCATTATGATGCTTGTGACATTTCTTTCTATTGCTTGAAGAAGGAAAGAATTTGGGAGTATTTTTGTAAATATTTGTAAATATTGTTTGAACCCCCCATTTTTGGTTTGTTCTTTTACAATCATTCCTTTTAGTATCCAGTTATATGTATCATGTTGGCTAGAGGCAAACTCTTGATGTAGTATCACACAATAATCGTAGCCACTTGTCCGCTATGGTTTCTGTTACCCCCACCATGTATATTGGGTGGTAAGTGGCACTTCTGTGTAAATAGGACTTTTTGTCTAAACATTTATTATATCATCTGCCAGCTGTGGTGCCAATTCCCGAGTCAAGATGAATGCATAACCAGGGACATTGACAAGCAATGGAATTGCAGATGTAGAGTCATGTGGGCTGAATCCTGGGTAAATATTTAGGTTAACCACTGACTACGTGATGCTTTCTGTTCAGTTTTACTGAATACAAAACATAAAATGCGTGTTATATGTGGATATCCTGATAATCAGGCACTGATTCATGCCTTCTGGACCAATCATGGATTGATCGAATCTAAACAATATTTCAACCCGTCAGTCTCACTCCTGTGAGAGTTTTGTTTTGCGATGTTGTCCACCAGTATTGCCCATTTATGTTTTAAATCTCAAGGAACTCTCTGATTAATTCACTTGGATCTCTAACATATAAAAGAAAATCACCCTTCCTGGTCCCTGTCCAATTGTATTCGGTTGTGACGGGAAAGTCTTCTGCGTGACTCTGGAGAGCGCACTCCCCTGATTTTAACAACTAAGGAATTGAGTTCATTTTTTATATTTGGCCTCATAGTACATGACAACCCGGGGCCTTCTTTGACAATTGTGACTCAGAGCTGTTCTCTGTGGTCTGGAAGGGCCCGCCATGTATACCCCTCCGTCAATGAGCATGACTACTGACAGCCTACCGGGCTGAAGAAGACTGATGGTCAGGACAGCAACTAATGATAATTTATGATGGGCCTTTTACCTCTAACAGTATAGAAACCATTGCCACCCAGCCTCCCTGTTGTAAATGGATTCCCAGTCCCCTGCAATTTGGTCTTTCGTTCCACCCATGTATTCCATGGATGGCACAGGTACAGTCTATTCCATGGATGGCACAGGTACAGTCACATTGTGTATGTATAGGAAGAGGCGTGCGGAGGGTGCAATGGCCGAGAGCGAGCACTGAGGAATCCTTTTTCGATTTCATGTGAAAAGAATGCAAACAAGATGGAGGATGTAGAGTGCCTGCCAGACAGCAATGTGAGATGCTGGGATCCTACAAAGCATTCCTGAAGGCCTTTGAAGTATACTGAACTGCAAGGTGGGGGCGTGTAGGAGACAGACCGCTCTTCAGAAGTGTAGAATTAGTCTCTGTCCCCTTCCTGGTCGGTTCTTCCCCAGCTACCCGTAACCTTTTGGGTTACACACCCAACAGGCTATGGGTAGCATTGTGAAGAGGCCTCTCCCTCCTTTGTGCCTTTGTTTTGGGTTTCTTTGACAGTCTACATCTAACCCCCTCCTCCTTCCTGCTGACACTAAAGGATGCAAACTGAACCTTGACCAGTCTGGAAAGGATGTGCAAAATTGTACGAATGGCCTCATACCAGCTGCAGATCTGGGCTTGCTGAATCCCAAAACTCTGTCTGAAAATAGAGTACACACACTGGGCAGAACCCCCAAGTCAGTGTACATGGAATGTCTCACTGACTGTCTCACTCTGAGGTGACAGCCTGAGGGTGTTAGAGAAAGACTTCTGTGACCCAGAGCTGGTGTCCTTGGCATCCAGTGCCCCTGCCAGGTTAAGAAACTTGAGTCCAAGGAGTCCTGCTGGAAGCCCTGGAGACCTGCCATGAGAGAGGGAACTGGCCATGCTGTGGTTGTGAAAAGGAGCCCAGCCCAGCTGCCTGGAGGAGAAAATAGCTGACCAGAGGAAGAAAAGATCTGCATCCCCTGAGAACAGCTTTGTTCCTGTCCCTGGAGGAGGCGCTGCACTGCTGCAGACCATGGTGAGCCCCTGCACACCTGATATGCTTCTGGCTATCACCGTCTGGGCCTGGAAGATTCTGAGTCCTCTTCCCTAGCTTGGGGGTGACCGAGGGATACCAAAGTTATGGTAAGCACTGCTTACTCTGAACCAGCCCTTGCGCGTGGGTACACAGCACTAATTTTGGGGGACCAGCACCCTTTTCTCCTTATCATACTTTGAGACAGAGCAAGAGAGAGAAAAGCTCACAAGTGAGTAAGAAGGAGGGAGAGAAAGCCATGACAAAGAAAGGAAACATAACCCTTCGAGAGTGAGATAAAGCGGCAGGGAGTGTCTGGTGGTGAATTAAAGAGGCAGGAATTGTAATTAGGACTACGCAGCCTCGGCATTAAGCACCTAACATAACGCTGCGGACTTCTGATCAAGACTTTGGGCTCCTGTAGTTCTTATTTATTTTATAAATTAAGCATTGCAAAATCTCTTCCAGTTGAGCTGGGGCAGGTTCAGTGCCAAGGTGACACCACCTGTGTGTGGGAGCCCCAGCTATTCTATCAACACCCCCACTAGAGCATGCAGCGCTTAGCAACTGTGATCAGCAGCTTTTCCATTCACAAACTGCAAGTCTAGAGGACTCACAAAGGTGCCTTTGTGCTGTGACCAGTCCTTAATTCCAGTGGGTGGGCACCAGCACTTATGTTTCCTATATCAGATACCTACCGAGAGCAAGAGAGGGAAAAACACCCACAGGCTTATTTACAAGAGGCCTGCGCCGGCAGACTGTCAAATTTCCTGACCCTCCGGTGGTGCAGGCTTCTCAATCATATCTAGGAGGAGGCGCAAAGCCACCCTGGCTGGCTTTGCATGGCCTCATAGATCTGGAGTAAGGCAAGGCAGCGCAAAGCGCTGGGTTGCATTACTCTGCATCAAGAAAGCGTTCCATGGGTGTTGCGGTGGGTGTTCCCACACAACACTCATGGATTTAGATGCTGCCCCAGATTTACTTAATCACGTCAACCTAGGGCAGAGCCAAAACCATACGCCTCCCCAGAGCAGGAGTAACGGGGTGAAATGTTTTCATTTCTCCTCGTTTTTACCTCTTTGCATTTGAGATGCATTCTGCAGCACACATAGAAAGAGAAAACACCTCTCTGTATTGCTTTTGTGCAGAAAGGTGCCCTACTTTGGCACTCAACAGCAAATTGTGCGCCAGCGCAGGAGGAAGGACAGAAATGCACCGTATTTCATAAATAAGATGCATTCCGGCCCTTTCACATTGGTGTAGGACTGCGCAGCAAAAAGGCTAGTGGCACTGTTCTATGTCAATTCATCATAAATGAGGTCCATAGATCGGTAAGACAGAGGTAGAAAAAGCCAGCTAGACCATCACAAATAGAAAGCAGAATCCTGAAGAGCGACTGAAAGGGCATAGAGTGCCTGGTAGTGGATTAAAGACGTCTGCCTTGGTATTCGGCGCGCCAATGTCTAACTGCACCAGCCGCCAGCTTTCAAGCAAAGCTTCGGGCACCAGCCCTCTTTCTTTCAGAATTTAAGCACTGGCTGTGTCCTTTACCCCATCATTACTGTGACTTGAGGGTACTGGAGTGGGGGCTCCATGTGCACAGTTCCAATCCACCATAAGACTCTGTTAGACCCGGGATCCCTGGTTGGCTGAGTTAGGTACCTTAGGTCAAATAGGGACCCTCGTTTCCACGTCAGGGAAAGGAAGGTCACCTTCTCAGATAGCCCCCTCTCACCCCCTTGGTAGCTTGGCACGAGCAGCCAGGCTTATCTTAGAGGCAAATGTGTAAAGTTTTTGCAATCTCGCTCACAGTAACCCAATGATGACACCACAAATGGACTCCACACGAGTTTCATAAAAATGAGTATAAATTTATCTAAAAAGTTATACAATAGGACCACATGATATAAATCCAACAATTTTGTATTTGTAATATTTCTCCTGGCCGGTTGTTAGGCCAGCCAGCCCTTGTAAGTTCTGGCGATATTAATGAACACTTCTTAACGTTCCACTGCGGTCCTACTGCAATGCTATGCAGTTCGTAATGCTAGAATCAGGCACTTTACTATGTAAAAATAATGCAGTTTGTAATGCTAGAATCAGGCACTTTGCAATGTAAAAATAATGCAGTGCGTAACGAAACAATCAGGTACTTCGTTATGCAGAAATAATGCAATGCGTTATACACTAATGAGGTAGTTCGTTATGCAGGAACAATGCAATGCATAATACACTAATCAGGTAGTTTGTTATGCAGAAACAATGCAATGCGTAATACGACAACCAGGTAGTTTGTTGTGCAGAAATAATGCAATGTGTAAAACGACAATCAAGTAGTTTGTTATGCAGAAATAATGCAATGCGTAATACACTTCAGCACCGACCACGGTGCCTTAGGCGGTCCCTCCGCCACTTGTGCTGACTCGCAGTCAGCCTCTGTCAACAGTTGCCCCCACACAGGTATGGTGTAAACAAAAAGTGAAGCTCTGCAAACCAGCCCCGGTACTGCTACTCCTTTGGCAAATACAGGCCGCGATATGAGCCAAAGCAGAGGCTCGAGCTGCAGGAATGGGAGAGGCCTAGAGCATCTCCCTCTAAGCCTGCACCCCACCCCAGGCGTCGACACACGTTACCTGGGGGGTGCGACCTCGCTCTCCTCTCCTCTTCCAGCGACTTGGGCCTCCGATGCAATCTCTGTGAATTCTGGGCAGTGGGACTCGGACCCTCCCTCGACAAGGTTGGTTCGAGGTCCCGCTCTGGCAAAAGCGGGCTCGGGCCAGCGGCTCAGCTCCTCCGGGGCTGCCGGTCTGGGCCGCTGATGCCACGAAGATCTCAGGCTGCAATAGGGCACACGCACATAGCGTCGCTGAGACTCACTTGAGCTTCGGGTGCACGATCACTGGGCACTTCACACGAAGGTCTCAGGCTGCACGAAGCACATGCACACAGCGTCCCTGAGACTCACTTGAACTCCGGGTGCATGATAATAAGGTAATCCTCACGAAGGGTTCAGGCTGCAAAAAGCACGCGCACACAGCGTCGCTGAGACTCGCTTGGACTCCAGGTGCCCACGATCACAGGGCACTTCTTACGAGGGTCTTAGGCTGAAAAAAGCACAAGCACACAGCATCGCTGAGACTCTCCTGGAAACTTTGGTGTTCCTGAGTTTCCACAACAAGGAGCCAGCTCACCTCGGGCCCTTGGGGATAAGTTACTTCTGGACACAGCACACAGCAAAGTTCTTTCAAGCAGGGGGACACAGCACACAGCAAAGTCCCTTTAGCCTCTCCTTGGTTAAAACAGCAAACTGCAGGCCAGCCCCAGAACACACAGCAAGGGTCAGTCATTTCCTTCAGTCTCTTCAGTTGTTTCTTCCTTGGCAAAGGTTCCTCTTGACCACGAAGTAGCTTCAGTCTTGTTCAAACTTGATCAATCCATTTCTCCAAAGTTCAGGGGCTTCAGCTCTCATAGTTATACCCCTAAATGTCTTTGAAGTATTTGTGTTCAGGGGGGCACTGACCTGAGTTCAAACCAGTTCTGGGTGCCTCCCTGCCAATTACACCTTCTTCCTTTGATTAGTGGGGGTCTGGATTCTCAGTCACTCAGCAGGAGATGGGACCATTGTTTTATGGCATCAACCCAGGCCTCTTCACCTCTAGGGACTACTCCTTCTCCTACACTCCAGATGCAGGCCAGCCTGTTGCTGTCTCACCTCCTCCCCTGGGTCAAGACATTCCCCAGATCCTATCACTTTCAAATCCAGACAGTTAATCCACAACCAGGCAGAGACACACAGACATGTTAGAGCACAAAAACCCAGCCACTTCTAAAAGAGTGGCTTCTAAACAAACAATGCAAAAACCACCTTCATAAAAAGATGTGTTATTACATTGTGAGTTCAGGCATGCTAAACTTCACCTCTCCATCTTAAGCCTTTGGGAAGATAGGCTGGAAAACATATTACACAGCCTCCCCATTCTGTCCTATGGGGAAGATGGCCTTTCCACAGTGAAAAACAAAATGGAGATTATTTCACTGTCAGGACATGGTACACACCTTTAGTACATGTCTTACCTTTCACATGCACTGCACCCTGCCCCGGGGGTACCTTGGGCCTACCATAGGGGTGTCTGATGTGCATAGAAAGGGAAGGGTAAGGTCTGGCAAGTGGGTGCACTTGTCAGAACAACATGGCAGTTTAACAAACTTTGCGCAGGCACTGCAAGGGCAGGCCTGAGTTCCCTCTTTAAGGCTACTGTGTGGGTGGCACAATTAGTGCTGCAGGCCCACTAGTAGCAGTTGCATTACCAGCCCTGGCACACATAGTGCACTTTACTAGGGACTTTACTAGTAAGGCAAACATACCAATCATGGACAACCAATTACCATTACACAATTCAAAGATAGCTTTATTCGGTATTTGACAAAACACCATATAAGCAAACATTACAAAAATACGGTTAAAACAGTGTTATTTACATACTAAAAGGTGATAGAAGGGTCGAGGTAAATATGACATATTTATGTATTATATGATGTTATTAGGCACAAAATAATACTTCTACAAACCCTCAACCTTCTAATCACTTCTCATAGACCCTCTACATTTTATAATAAACGACAGAAATTTTATCATCACTCCAATAGTACATTCGTCTTGAAGCAGATACAATCTGTGGAGAGCTGCTTTACAGCTTCTCAGGCCCCACAGTTTTAACAGAGGCAATAGATGTTTTTTCCTACCCCATTGATAGTACTTGCAGAACAATATGCAATGTATGTTAGACTGGGTGGCTATTCCGTCACACGGGCAATTAATCATTTTCACTGACCAATCATTCGGTGTAGGGAACGTTATTAACCTGAAAAAACAGTCTGTCCTCAGACGAGCCAACAGCATTCTATGGTAAGGGGAGATATTTGGCGCTAGATAAGGATGTAAACCATGTTCGTGCAAAATCTGGCGGTGGGCTATAATGGTAGATTTATTCCCATCTAAATAGTATCTCCTCTCCTCCAATAGGCCAAGACACGTCTCTTTTAGTGCTTTTTTGGGGATTTGGGCGCATGATATTGGGTCTGAAAAGAGTTCTGGGTTGCCGATGGAGTTCAAGAGTTTTTTAACGTAGGCTAGCCAAGGTTGTTTAGCGCCATTTCCTTGCTGCAGGCAATCCTGAATTACCTCCCTATTAAAGGTTGTGTCCTCGCATGTCCAGATCTTATGCCACAACATCACTGGCGCTATCTTTATAATGTCACTAATGTGAAATCTATCCAGTTCGTTGTGGCAGATAGTAGTAGATGTGGAACGCGGGACTCCTAAGAGGTACCTCAGGAAGGCATTCTCCACCCTTTGAATTTCGGAACTATCTGCAAGTCCCCAAATCCCCGCCCCATAAACAGCTGTGGACACACATTTAGCTGCATAGATCTTAAGTAGTGTGTCTACCGGTTTCCCGCCCAGTTTTTTAGCAAATTGCTTAACCGCCCCTATTGCGCGGGCAAAAGCCAGGTTTCGGGAGGTAACCGCGGCAGACCATGTCCCCCTATTATTAAAAATGATACCCAAATAGGAAAAAGTTTTCGACATCGCTATCTTTGAATTATTAACAAAGGTTTTGCAGTCTGGTACTTTTTTTCTCGTTGTACATGACATCGTGAAAGTTTTCCCCACATTTATTATAAGGCCTCTAGAGCTCATGAAAGTTGCAAAGCCTGTTAGTGCCTTTTGGAGTCCCCGCTGAGTGCGGGCCATAATCACCGCATCATCAGCGTATAGCAATAACGGGACTGCGAGTCTGTTTATCTTGGGGTAATCCACCTCCAGGTCATTCATCGAGTCTGCTACCTCGTTTATATACAAATTAAATAAAAACGGTGCAAGGATGCAACCCTGGCGAACGCCCTTTGCAATTGGGAATTTTCTGGTTTGTTCGCCATTTTTGCCATATCTCACCGTAGCTCCTGCATCTCTGTAAAGTTCCTGGATAAAAGTTAGGATGTTTTTATCTATCCCCATATTAGTCAGGGTTTTCCACAGGGTTCCATGATCCAGACAATCGAAAGCCGAAGTTAAATCGACAAATGTCAGGAACAAGTTCCCTTTTTTTGATCCAATATATTTGTTTATTATAAGGGACAGGTTTAAACCCTGCTCTATGGTTCCCACCCCCGACTTAAAACCATATTGGAATTTTGAAAGTATCCCGTTAGTCTTGGACCAGGTTTGTAGTTTGGTTAGTAACACCCTGCCAGCAACCTTCATTAAATTATCTAACAGAGAAATTGGGCGATAACATTTTGGGTCTTGTCTATCTCCTTTTTTAAATATTGGAATGACTATCGCTTCCTTCCATGTTTTAGGGAAACCCAAATTGGTATAAGCATTTAGAACATTTGCCAGTAAGGGAGCCCAGAGATCTACATTCCCTTTAAATAGGTCAATGGGTACACCGTCAGGCCCTGGAGCTTTTAGGCTTGCACTCTGGGAAATCGCTTGTTCCAGGTCTGCAGGGGTGAACATTACTTTTAGTGGGAAATTTCCCTGTGGTTGTAAAAGGATCTCCCTCCCCTCAGCCAACTCCTCTTGTGAGGTCGACATAAGTAAGTCTTTCTTATAAAGAGCAGTAAAATGCTTGACCCAGACATCTTCAGCTATGCCAATTTCCATGGAATCTACCTTCCTATCTAGAAAAAAGGGGGCATTTACCTCTTTCCAGAAGGACGTATTATCCCTTAGTGCACTTGCCTTTATCAAGGCTTCCCAAGCTGCATTTTTGAGTTCTTTCTTTCTTGTCCGGAGAGTCAGCTTATAAGCTTCTCTAGCCTCCTTGACTTGTCTGCTATCCCTGGGTATAGTCTTTAAAGCCTGTAAAAGTGTTTTGTGGGCACTTGTGCAGGCTCGGTTAAACCAGCCATATGTTCTCGTTTCCTCCCTTGCCTTTAATTTTTTAGTTAGCTTGGCGTTTATTTCTGCTTTAATCTCATCAAATGCCTGTATTATTTGTTCTGGGTTAATGCTTGGTTCCAGGCAGGTGTTAAATTGACTAGTTTCTTTCAGTAGTAGATCTTTCAGAAAATTCGTGGGTTCAATTTTTGCCCATTTAATGGCATAGCCATTTTTCCTGGCCAGTGCCACTGAACGGCCATGCAATATATCCGTGGTGGTTATTTTTTGCGTGCCCCGTTTCCCTAATTTAAGGGAAGTGCTAATGGGAAAATGGTCACTTATTGCTAGGCCCTCCGTTTCAAACCCACCCACCCAACCTTGGTTCCTATTTGAGACCAGGATGAAGTCTATTACAGTACCTGCCCCATGACCAAAAAAGGTTGTTTGAAACACTACGGGTGGCTGGCAAAGTTCATTTGCAAAAGCCAAATCCCATTCATGCATGAATTGATTTAGCAGATTTCCCGCTAGGGAATGTTCAAAATGTGTGGTGGGATCCCCTTGTGAGTCAAAAATGCCACATTTTTTTGTTTGGCTATAGGGACATAAATGACAATTAAAATCCCCTGCTATGATTAAGCAGTCTGCCACCTGACCGCCTTTGGTTAGCAATGAATCCAGTTCCGCTATTAGAGTTTTTACCTCTACTTTTGGCATATTATTATAAAGGTTTATCAGAAAAAAGGAGCGCCCATTTAATTTAAAAGACAATCCTAGTAGTGAACTCCCTACACCTGCTTTTGGCCCATTTGCCTCGTACATGTTCTGTTCTATGTTACAGAGGTTAGAGGTAAAAATACAAAGTCCCCCCGAACCCCTGCCTCGGTTACCCTGGATCGGGGAACGTAGAAAGTACTAAAACCCTCTACTGATGTCTCATATGGGTCCCAACACTCCTGTAGGCAGACTATATCCTGCTTTTCCATGAAAGTTAAAAATAGCTGGTCACGCGCTTTTTTCGCAAGCCCAGCAATATTCCAGGAAGATATCTTAAGCAGATGAAGCCCCTCAGTGATGAGGCAGGGTTCTTCCTGCCTAAGTTGTGAGACCATGCCCTCTTGCAAGGCTTCGATCTCATTATCGAGTTGGGTCTTGGTCCTATCTACTGTACTCAGATATGGTTTTATGTTAATAATTTCAGTTATTGTCCCAATTCCGTTCTCAGTCCGTAACCTGCTGGAATTTTCTGTTAACTGCTGGCTTAGTCGGTTACCTCCAGACGAGTCTTGCACTAGTGTAATCTCTGGCATCACGGGGTTAGTATTTTCTACTAGGGAAGGGACGTCATGGATCTTATGTAGGGGAGCAGTGACTTCTAAAAGGGAAGGGACGTCATGGATCTTATGTAGGGGAGCAGTGACTTCTAAAACCCCTGTGGTGACCTTTATTGGTCAATCGACCATGTCTAGACAGTCAAATCTGTTCCTCATGGGAACCCCCTCCCAGTAGTCGAAATTTGAGTTGCCTCTACCATGGTACACACCTTTAGTACATGTCTTACCTTTCACATGCACTGCACCCTGCCCCGGGGGTACCTTGGGCCTACCATAGGGGTGTCTGATGTGCATAGAAAGGGAAGGGTAAGGTCTGGCAAGTGGGTGCACTTGTCAGAACAACATGGCAGTTTAACAAACTTTGCGCAGGCACTGCAAGGGCAGGCCTGAGTTCCCTCTTTAAGGCTACTGTGTGGGTGGCACAATTAGTGCTGCAGGCCCACTAGTAGCAGTTGCATTACCAGCCCTGGCACACATAGTGCACTTTACTAGGGACTTTACTAGTAAGGCAAACATACCAATCATGGACAACCAATTACCATTACACTTTATATAGAGAGAATGTGCACTTTGACACTGATCAGCAGTGGCAAAGTGTCCAAAGCATCTAAGTTGGCAACACCATGTCAGACAAAAGGTCTAGGGGGAAAGCAAAGAGTTTAGGGAACTTTAGCCAAAAAGGCCCAAGTCCAACAGACTCCTTTCTCAGCAACTGATGGAGTTTCCCTTTAGTCAACCTTCAGATGGGCACTCCTCTTTTTTTTTTAAATAAAATCTTTTTATTAAACAAACAAACACCCCATCATCATAAACAGTGATCACCGTTGGCGCCTTCAGCCGTTCGCAGAACAAGGATACAATATTACATATAATAGGGAGGGATTGTCGGTCTACAGTTGTATTTTGCGGGACTATTGCACCCTTCCTCCCCCAAAATTGTATCTTCACCAGCCTAGGATCTATACTTTTCCCATTGACCCCATACTTTATCCCATTTTTTTGGGCATCCTCTACTTTGGTTGACAGCTTTTTCTGCCAGGCAACACCAGTCTAAATCTTGTTTCCATCTAGAGAGCTTTGCTGGTTCCCGTGTCCCCCACAATAGAGCTATGTTGCACTTTGCCACTCCTGAGGCCAATAGGAGCCAGTTTTTCATGTGTGAGGGCCACCTGGTCTCATCTGTGACACCCAGTAAGTGCCAACGAGCGTCTAGAGGTAAATGTGTGCCCAGCACTTCAGACATCACTCCAGTCACCCGGGTCCAGTAGCGCTGTATTTTGGGGCACTCCCAGATAATATGAAAGAAGGTGCCTGTCCCTCCACATCCCCTGATGCAGTGGCCTGAGTCTGACTAGCCCAGTTTCCGAAGGAGCATCCGAGGGGTGTATGATCTGTACAGGACTCTGAGTTGGATCAATCTAAATCTTGCCAGTATGGCGACCTCCCTAGGGCTCTGGATTGCTTTCTGCCAGTCGTCGTCCTCCAGCAGCCCCAAGTCGGATTCCCAAGTTGCCCTCAGTGGGGCCAGGGGATCTGGAAGATTATTAATTATCTTCCAATAGGTTAGGGATGTTGCTTTGTCTATCATAGGGTCGAGTAACAGTAGGTCCTCTAGAGGGAAATAGTCGGGTAGGGTTTCTCCTTCTGGTATGTAACAGTGTAGGGCATGCGTCAATTGTAAGTAGCGGAAAGGTTGTGTGCCAGCCATTTGATATTCAATCTTGAGGTCCGCATAGGTGACCATTCTCCCACCCCGCCGTACATCCCTGATGGTATCAAAGCCAATCAGGCACCATCTGCGAAATCCCTGCAGGCGCCCCACACCTCCTAGTGCATCGCTCTCCCAGAGTTGTGTGTGTTGAGTCAGTCTCGAGTCCCACCGCAGCAGTTTAGTAGTTATTCACCATACTCGTACGACCTCTTGTGTATGTGCTGGCAGCGGCCTTCCCCGCTGCCTGTGGTACAGGGCCGCTAGGTGCACTCTGCTCCCCATCGCATATCGGTCAACCCTATACGCTGGTTCTGTCTGTGGCGCAAAGACCCAGCCATTGATCTTGACCAGCTGGGACGCTAGGTAGTAGCTCCAGTGGAGGAGTGTGGCTCGATGGTTAGAGCGGCAGACCCTGAAGCAGAGTTCTGGCCAGGGACCAGGGTTCGATTCCCGCCTCGGCGGGGCTCGGGCTCAATTTCCTCGGACCTGTCTATTCTCGCCTTGGTGCCTATTCTAATCACGGGCCCCACGCTGCAACTCTGGGCAATAGCTTGCTTAGCCTCCACACAGGCCCCAACAGTGCTAAGGATGCCTGGCTTCACCCTGGGGGTGCCCAGGAGTGGACACTTCACAGGGAAAGCCAGGAGGGGTTCCACAGCGGTATGAGTTTCAGCGCCAGGAAACCGCAAAGGCGACACCGCAAGGTGTCCGTCTGGTGACAGTGCGCTCTATAAGTACCTTGACATTTACATATGTCTGGGACCGCAAGCCCACCCTCATATACCCTGCGCTGTAATTTGTGCAATGCTATCTGAGGCCTGCCGCCCTCCCACAGAAGGCAGCGTTGTTCCCCCTCGATGGCCCTGAAAAAAGAGTCTGGAATCCTATATGGGGTGTTCTGCAGGGTGTAGAGCAAGCGCGGCAGAGCCATCACCTTAAATAGTGTTGCTCTGCCCATGAGGGAGATCAGGAAGCTCCGCCAATGCTTTATGTCTCAGCGCAGCCTCGCCAACTGGGAATATATACTGAGACATAGAAATTCCTCAGCTGTGCTTGTGATCCATATGCCTAAATATTTTGAATTTATCATGTTGCACCAGGGCCGCACAGTCAGTCGTTTGTGGTGGGAGTTCGTCCGCGAGAGTGAAAATAAGAGATTTGTCCTAGTTTATCTGATATCCAGAGTAGGTGCCGAAGAGTCGAAGTACATTTATTAGACTATGGAACGTTTGTTTGGGTTTGTGCACATAGAACAGTACATCGTCTTCGTACAACGATATACACTCTTCACATCCCCCTCCGATATCTATGTCCCAGATTAGGAGATCCCTTCAGATCCATGCCGCTAGTGGTTCCAGCACCAATACGAATAGTATTGGGGATTGCGGGCACCCCTGTTGCGTGCCCCGGTGAAGTGCTAACATCCTCGAAGTTGACCCATTTTCCCGCAAGCGGGCTTTCAGGCACTGGTAAAGAAGACGGATCCAGGTGCAGAAGTGTGGTCCAAAGCCCAGCCTGACCAACACCGCGTTGAGATAGGGTCATTCGATGCTATCAAAGGCCATTCGGGCATCTAGTGACATGAGAGCGGCAAGTATACGTGGGTCCGCCGCCATGGCATGAATTACTCCATATAGTCGTCTGAGATTAAGTCGGGTACTTCTGTGAGGTATGAATCCAGACTGATCTGGGTGTATTAAGGTGGAGTTTATAGGTATAAATTGGTTTGCCAACACCGTCGCTAGGCCGATAGGAGCCACATAGGTGTGCGGGCTTGCCAGTTTTAGGGATAACACCCCTCTTGTAGCGCGGTTTGAAACATATCAAGCATCGGTTGCGCCACGCTCGTTGGGGCACTCCTCTTTTTGGGTACAGGTTCAACGCACCTGTAGGAGGTGTTGAACCCAACTGCAGCCACTCCAGACTTCAGTGGGACCCACTGCTGCTAGTCTACAGAGGCACACTGTACATGGCCAGGAGAACTGGGAGGAAAGGTCTGGGCGACGGCATCAACAGTGCGCCTAGAAGCAGCTCCTCAGCATCCTCTAGGAGATGGGCTTGAGTGGGATTAGGAACCCCTGATTATGAAGCATCTCTCCATGAGTCACTCGAGCTCTGGTGCTCAGGCCTTCCCACCTCCCTGAAGAAGGGAAACGCCAACGGACCCAGTTGAGACATTGGGGCTCAGCTGCCTCTGACCTCCGAGCAGGAACCCAGACCCACCCTACCGAGATCCCACACCCGTACCACGCTCATTGACAGAGGTTGGGGAGAGGTTGTGGCTTTACGGCCAGAGCTGCCGACTTTGGAGCTAGGGAACCAGGTTCGAGGCTCGGCGTCGGCTCAGCTTCCTGTGATTCTGGGCAAATTACTTGGGGGCATATTAACAAGCCAGGCGATACAATTATCGCCGCTTTAGCGGCAGAAAACTGCCGCTGAAACGGCGATAACGGGCTTGATAATATGCTCTATGGAATTCCAATTGAAGCCCATGTTAGATGTGAAGGACATCTAACATGGGCTTCAATTGGAATTCCATAGAGCATATTATCAAGCCCGTTGTCGCCGTTTCAGCGGCAGTTTTCTGCCGCTAAAGCGGCGATAATTGTATCGCCTGGCTTGATAATATGCCCCTTGATCTCCCCGTGCCTACCAAGAAATTAATGTGTTCTTGTGCAACGTAACCGGTGCTCATGTAAAGCGCTCCAATGCCTTCGGGTCGAGTTCGCGCTATATAAATCTGCAAAAAAAAAAAAAAAGAAATGGACAAGCCAGCATCACCCCCACCTCTCATCCCCCAAACCCAGCCCTAATCTAAAGCGCCCCACTGCACTCGGAAGGCGCTGGTAACAATATGTAGCAGCACGATGTACTTTCAGCAGTATATTGTCGTAAACACAATAACACTTGTTACTCATAGCGCTACGAAACAGTTAGTACAGGAGCTATATTTAGAGCAAGTCGATAATAGTATCATTATATCAGCACCAAGTGGACGCCAACTCTCCCCCTTTAACGTTATAGATTACAACACTCAGAAGTAACAGAAACGCTCGGCCCAGCGCCGAACAAGAATCATGAATGAATGAATGAATACGCCATGATAATCCATCTGATTGTTGTTGTTTCCCAGGCTTCAGTCACGGATAATTCTGTGCCAATGCACGGCCCAAGGTCACACGGTGCTGTTGAAAGCAGTGACTCACCGCTGTGAAACCTTCCCGCAACCACAGGGACGCTAATGTTATTTGAAGGTTGGGCTGGGAGGGGCGGGGGACACTCGAAAGGATTTACACGATGAGGCGGCGAGTTTCCCTCCAGGGACCTGTTCCAACCAACAAGCAGCTGCTTGTGAGCCTCGATGACCCGGCTGCTCTCTGCCGAGCGCAGAGGGAACCTCCTCCAATGACTGTGCTCGAAGCTCGGCTCCTCCAATGACTGTGCTCAAAGCTTGGCTCCTCCAATGACTGTGCTCGAAGCTCGGCATTCCAAAAGCTGTCAAGTGCGAGGTGATTTGTGGCTGGGTAATTACAGCGACGAGTGCATGATGAGCGCGAACTTATATTTGAGCTGACCCAGCTGCACGTTAATGGCGTTTGTAGCTACTCACAACTGCATCTGACTGGTTAGTACAAATGTTACAGCAAAAAGGACAGGTCCCTGGAGCGAACAATTCATATTAGTTGAACTACCCCTGACAAGTGTGGAAGCCGTATCCCCCGGGCCTGCGGCCGTGCAGCGGGTCTTTTTTGGAGCAGCGCACTGTCTGGCGCTTATTTTATGTGCCTGCAGGGCGTAAAATTCATTCAGTTAACCCGTCAACTTAATATTTCTTTAGTCAGTGCTTTGTTGACAGATAGGACAGGTCGGGAAGAGTGCACACGATTTGTCTCTCAGTTTCTGAGCTGTGATGTGTGACAATAAAACCATATTGGGGATATTTAAAAAGATGTTACGCAACGCAGCGCAGCAACTGAAGTTCTAGCGCTGCGTTGCGCGAGAGGAAGAAATCCGGAAAGTGCACATTTGCAAAGATATGGCGCTGTCCTGCCCTCTCCCTAGCACTGGCGCACTGCGCGCTTGCCCCATACTGCGTCATGCCTGGCATAGGTTTTGTACTGAAAGGGTATCCTTGCAGGTCAAAGTGCTACACCTAAACAAACTTCAAAGCGTTTCCTGATTTGGGAAGTGTGGTGTGCAGTGAAGCACACACCCAAACTCACAAAAGTGTGGAGCAATCAAAGGATTTCTCCAAGTTAATGGCACTCTCAAAGAATTTTTTGGGGCAGATTGGGCTGTGCGCCAAAAACCATGGGTGGTTGCATGGAAACGCCCATGCACCACCCGAGGGCCATCATGATACAATATTCAGTGTGGGGGGGGGTGGGGGGGGGGCTGCCATCAATGCTGTCACTTAAGTCATAGGGATTATGAGAAATCTAAGTGTCCTACAAGGAACAAGTGCAGCAAGTGAGCCACGTCCACCCAGCAGGAGAGTGCTGCGGGTGTAGTATATAGCTCGTAGTGCATGCTGGAGCACACTGTTGCAAATATACCAGCAAAGCATCATGTGTTTGCCCACCTTCCTTTACAGACAGCATGTTTTCCATTGAATTTGCCACTAAATTGGCAGAGAAAGAAAAGTAAACACCAGTAGGCACCTGGACATCTAGCTGGCCACTTGCTTGTGACCCCCAGTTCCTGCTTGTTCCAGACTGATCCAGTGACACCACAGCTGCCTGGGTTTGCCCGCTGGGGTCTTCCTGACACTGTTTCGTCACTCACTGTCTTCCCGCCAACAGAAGCCCCGCCCACCTCAAAACATACATAATTCTGCCGCAGTGTGACCATGCAGCGGACGCGCGCAGCAGGCATGCCGCTGGCGCGGCGAAGGTGGAGACAAAGCCAGCATGTCTGCGTCTGCGCCTGGACCGAACTCAGCGCCACTACCCCTGGCCCTTTCACTCCCTGAAGATACACCATCGCAGAACTCTACAACCTTGCTCCCGGATACCGCAACAAACACTGCCACCGCGCCGAACCACGCTCCATTGCAGGACCTTTCACCTGCACCCACTGTCACTTCACCTGCCACTGCACACACACCAGCCCACTGACCAGACCCACCCCGTACACACTACAGACAGCACCTGAACAAAAAAATCAACTTGCATGCTCCCTTTTCCACACACGCTCACTATGCAAGAATTCCACTGAATTATGGCACCTCATCGCCACCCGCTTACCCAACATCGTCTTCCTCACTGAGACCTGGCTCAAACCCACATCCGCCCTGGACATTGCCACATCGATCCTCGACAGATATAAAATCACTCACCTGGACTACACCAACAAGCCAGGAGGAGGAACAGCCTTCATCCACAAAGAGACCATACAGTGTACCACCACCTCTGATAATACCACCACCTCAATGGAACATCTCAACTTCAAGCTCTACACAGATGACAAGACTACCATCAGAGGCACCCTCACATTCCAACCCCCAGGCCCACGCTCTAGCTTCTGCAACACCATTGTATACTTCATTGTGCCCCTAGCCCTAGACTCCAAGGATTACATCTTCCGCAGTGACCTAAATGTCCACATCGACAACCCCATTAACAAAAATACCGCACACATCATCGACAGTATGAGCAGCATTGGATTGACGCAGCTCGTCCACCACCCCACATACACTGCAGGACACATGCTGGACCCAATTTTCACCTCCATCAACGGCGTCAAATACAGCCATGTCACAGAACTCACATAAACTGATCACTCCATCATCCAGTTCAGCATCTCCAGTTCCCGCACACCCTTCCCCAAGATGACCAACGCCCACCAACCGGAGGTGGAACAAAATCTCAGAGACCAGCTGGGTGAATGCCCGCAACACCTCCAAACCTGCTGCCGCCAACAACCTTGAACAAGAGTGAAAAACTTCAACACCTGGATCACCAATTGCACAGACAGCATTGTCCCCATCATGAGCAACTTTCAGAAAATATCCTCCAAAATGGTCAGCTGGTACACCCAAGAACAAAAAACAATGAAACAAGACAGCAAACAGTTGGAGAGGGGATGGCGCACCAGCAAGGACACCTCCAACAGGGCAGCCTTCAAGACCTCCCTCAACCTCTACCTCCACCTGCTGAGGGCAACAAAGAAGACAGCCCTTGCCATATGCATTGAAGCCAGCGCCAACAACACCAAGGAACTTTTCAACATTGTTAAGGAATTCTCCAACCCGGCTGCCAGTAAACATCATCACACCCTCACAGAAGCTGTGCGACAACCTTGCCCAATTCTCCCACAACAAGACCCCTACCATCTACATAAACTTCAAACCCCAACACACCTATGGACTTCCTCAACAGATATGTCACCACAGTACCGACACAAACTACACACTTACTACCTAGAACATCCTTTCCACACAGGACACCAAATCCACCGTGAAATGCATCCACTCAGGAGCTCCCACAGACCCATGCCCACACCACATCTTTAACCTCAGAAACCAAAGGAACGGCCAGGAACTCACCATCATACTCAACACCTCTATCACCACTGCAGCATTTCCCAACACCTGGGAACACGCTGAAGTCAGACCACTACTCAAAAAATTTGCCGCCGACCCCAGTGAGCTCAAAAACCACCAGCCAATCTCCCTGCTCCCATTCCCAGCGAAGGTATTGGAAAAGATCATCAGCAATCAACTCATGACACACCTGGAGCAGAACCAGCTACCCAACGCCTCCCATTCCAGGTTCTGCAGCAATCACCGCACTTCAACCACCGTGATCACAGCCACAGACGACATCCAAACTCTCCTTGACAGAGGAGAAACAGCAGCTTTGATCCAACTTGACCTCTCGGCAACCTTTGACACCGTATCCCATAACACACTGATTGAAAGACTACCCACATCACCATCCAAGGGTGCGCGCTCAGATGGATTACCTCCTTCCTCACTGTAGAACCCAAAGGATCCCCCCCACCTTTCACCTCTGAACCCAAGGAGATCACCTGCGGTGTCCCCCAGGGCTCATCCCTTAGCCCCACACTCTTTAATGCATATATGACCCCACTGGCCAACGTCATCAGATACCACGGTCTCAACATAATTTCTTACTCAGACGACACCCACCTCATCCTCTCAATCACTGATGACCCCACCACTACCAGTACCAACTTCCACAGATGCATGAAAAGGGTCACCGACTGGATGAGGAACAACTGCCTGCAGCTGGACACAGACAAGACGGAAGTACTTATCTATGGCAACAGCGGTAACACATGGAACAACTCCTTGTGGCCATCTGACCTTGGACCCGCACCTACTCCCTCGAACCACCGCAGAAACCTCAGAATCATTATTGACAACAAGCTTACCATGAAATCACAGATCAGCGCCATCTTCTCGGCCTGCTTCCTTACTCTGCACATGCTACATAAGATCTTCAAGTGACTACCCCTACACACGAGACACACTGTGACACAAGCCATCATCACCACCTGACTGCAGTACGGCAATGCCCTATACGTAGGGATCACCGCACTTCAGACCATACAGAATGCCACAGCCAGACTCACCTTCAACCTTCCTCGACGAACCTGCATCACACCCCACTTCAGAAAACTCCACTGGCTCCCCGTACAGAAGAGATGCCAATTCAAGCTGCTGACCCACGCACACTAGGCTCTACACAACCAAGGACCTGCCTACATTAACCACCGACTAAACTTCCACCAACCATCAAGAAGACTATGCTCCAGTCTGCTAAAGATAGCCATTGTGTGATCCTGATCAATTTATAGCCAAGGAGGTAACTGACAGTCAGCCTAGAAGGGACATTTTTGAGGTGGTGTTAACAGATTGAAAAGGGTGAAAAGATAGAATGCAGGGAGAAAGGTATTTTTATGCCTAGACTTTAATTGCATGATTTATTTTGATAACTAATGGGTCGGAGACCTATGGGCCCATCCACAGAGACAGTATCCATAGCTTGAGCTGTGTGAAGTATACATTCCATCTGCAAAGCTTTCCAACTTCACCATTTGAGAAGTTTGTGGACTTTGTACAAAATAGCCTCAGGATGAAATATTTCCCAAAGATGAGATAAATTAACATGCAAATTTGTTGAGGCAAAAACGTTTACTAAATATGAATTTCACAGATGTTTCCTGCCACGTCTATTTCTAAGAACTTATTTGCATTGCATTTTCCTGACTTCCTCCTCCACCCAGTATACTTCCTTGGGAATACCGAAAAGGCCTTCCCTGAAAAATGTGGATCCATAAATGTAGAATTTTGGCACCTTTGATTTCCACCCCCATGTGCGAATCGACTTTGTGATTCAACTGTTGGCTGCAGAGTTTCAGACTTTGTTTTCCATGACTGAGTCTGAGTGGCTCCAAACCTCCACTATAATTTAGGGCCATTAGAGAAATTAGTCTCAGAGACAATGAAAACAATCAACAGAAAAATCAAAATATCTATTTCAGAGTCCACGATCTCTGAAAACCGAAAGACGAGGCCAACCATTGTCTGTAAATTGAAGGAGGCTGAAGAGGCCTCATTGTATGAGCCTAAACTGGACGCTCTTTGTATGAGCTCATCTTGCCGGAAAAAGCTCTTAGCCTTGCGTTCACCTATCAGAAAAAAAGCATTTTATGAAAATCGATATTTGACTAGTATTTATTTTTGTGTTTGTAAGAAATTGGAGTATTAGTTGAGGGGGTGAGAACCCACATCAAAGAATAATCACAATCCTTGTTAGGGTAAATCACTAAAGTCACTAAACCATCTGGAAGCTTAGCACAAATCAATCAGGATTATGTAGAGGCAATGTATAAAGTATTTATCCAGCAGCCAAACAGTAATAAAGTCAAAATACAACAGACAAAAAATCTCAAAGAAAATTTTAAAAATAGAGAATATTTTAATACATAAAATGACACCAAAACAACAAAATACAAATTTAATAATTAGACCCAGAGATATGAATTTTTAAATTTTGAATTAAAAATAGCTCCAAATAGCACAAACTGACAACCATGGATATCTAATCCCGCTTGACTGTGGGTCAGTTACAAGGACTCGGTTGATCCCGATGAAAAGCTTACCTTATGACTTTGAAACATTTATAGAGAAAAACGTGGTTGTCAACAAATCATCGACGGATCAAGCTTATAGTTGAATCAGAAGTGGGGCTCAATGACGGCGGGTTGCTGAAGAGCGGGGTACCTGTGCAGTTGTCAGCAGAGGCGGTAGGGCTCAGAGTTGACAAGGTCTAAAGTCTGTGCCTGGAAAGGCCTTGTTGTCAATCTGCTGGCGCTTGGTGTTGATCCAGATGAAGCCCTCTATCTTCAGACTTAGAAACTTTTCTGGAAGTCACATCTCCTTCAGAGGTGCAAACCAGCAAGCTGAGGTCAACCATCCATTCGACACCGACGGTTGCGGCTTCGATGCCTATTCAGGTATGCTGTGCTTCTCTCAGCAGAAGGCTGGCAAATCATTTTTTTTTAAGTCCCAATTTTTTCAGTATGGAGACAGCAGGAGTACACTCTAACACCAGCAAAGTGTCCACGTCCTGGGGGGCACCTCTTGGGGGTTAGGATGCACACTTAAGAGATGCCAGCAGCATGGTTCTAGGACAGGTCCATTTGGAACTGGTCAGCTGGCCATTGGCAGGCAGAGAGGTCTCTGAAAGGTTGTTGTGTCTGTGTAACTCAAATAGTAGGTCAGTCTACTGACTATTGAAGTCACTTCTGGGATCATGGGTTATAGGCAAGCAGGCCCAGTCATCTTTCAGGTAATGCAGACATCCGAGAAGTCTTTTTTCTGATGATTTTTCACAGGTCCAGGAGTGTTCTGAAGAAAGGTCTTTGAGGTCCACTTTTGTGCCAAGCGCCTGTCTGTGGCAGGACGGCAAGCCTACGGCCACTTCTAAACAAGTTCTTTTCATTTCCTCTACTTCCACTCGTTTGGTGCCAGCCTGACTAGAGAGACAAAGGGGAGGCAGGCCATGGTGTGAACCTCATCTACCAGTAACAAGGTAGGCATCCTTCGAAGTCCAGAAAGGGGCTGGGCATAGCCCCCCTGGCCAATGTGTTAAGGAAGGAGTACCCCTCCCGACACCCCGGACCCTTTATCCACTCTCTGAGAGCAATAACATCTCACCACAGGGGAGCAATCAGGGGTCAAGTGACAGCTGGACACTGGCAGGAAAGCCGTTTGGTTTTAGTCTGGACATTGACAACCATCTAAAAGTTTAATCTCCAAAATAGTTCTATAAAATCAGACATCACCATTGAGTTAGATTTTAAACACTATACAAATGAGACCTTGAATCGTTTTTCTATCTGTTTCCAAACCGAATTTAGCAATTATTAAAGTTAACCATGTACACTAGTGTTAGCCTATGGGAGAACCAGCCTTGCCACGCTGAAAAATAACTTCGGAGTTTTTTTACTGCCAGAACTCTTAAGAATTGAATATACATGCCCTTCTCTTTAAATACCATGCACTCTGCAATATGGGCTTTTGAGGCTTACCTTAATTTGACTTAAAAGAATTTAAAGAGTAATTTTAGGCATGGCAAAAGGTTGGTTTTGGCCTTAACTTTGACTTAAAAGAATTTAAAGAGTAATTTTAGGCATGGCAAAAGGTTTGTTTTGGCAGTTCGTAATAGTAGTTTAAAACTGCACATCCAGGCTGCAGTGGTGGGCCTCAATACATGGTTTACAGGCCTACTATAGAAGATGTCACAATGAGTGCTGCAGGCTACAAGTAGCGTTTAATTTGCAGGCTCTGGGGACAGGTGCCACCATGTACTAGGGACTTACAATCAAATTAAATGTTCCAATCAGGTGTATACCAATGTTACCATGTTTAACAGGACAGCACAAGCACTTTACCACTGGTTAGCATGGTTAAGTGCACACATTTCTACAGCCAACAAAAATAGGTTTTAAAAAAAAGGCTAAACAATTCTCGGTGCCCCTGCAGGAAGAGCACATTTTCAACAGAGTTTCCTTAAAGTGCTAATTACAGCTTTCATCTACCTCGGGTTGAAAGAACCACTGCCTATACCAACGCTTCTGGATTGTTCAAAGTACTTGCAGCAGGGACATGGTGGCACCATTACTCTATGTATCCTAAACCGTGAGTAGAAAACGTAATGGGATTAATTACAGAGGTACACATCCGTTCTATGCTGTGGGTTAGCAAAATGGATCTCATTATCCTCCCAAAATCTGTTTCCAGGCGCTAAAAAAAAAATCAGGAGATCTTGTTTGACTACTATAAGACTCTAAAGGCTGAAGAACACTTTAGGATTCATTGACTAAAAGAGCTTTAAGCTCGACCTCCTCCATCTAGGTTCACATTCTCCACTACACTGTCGGGTAATGAAAGGGTCCCCTCTTGACTGCTTCCTCCTAAGCTTCAGGGTTATAAAAATGCTTAGGGTTACAGTTTCAGCTCCTATTTTCATTATTTAGGCTGTCCGCCATGTCTTGTATAGAGTTTAAATGGCATTTTGGTAGTGCTTTGATAGATATGGCATTCCCTTCGATGTATGTAGCCCTAGGTTTGTAGGGTTCATTATAGTGTGAAGCACATAGGGTGCTGTCTTCACCCTAACATAACGTGTATTTGTAAAGCGCATGTTCAAACAAAAGGGTATCTTGGCGCAGAATAGCAGATGTTTATTGTTACCCGACTCAGTGGTGCTCATTTTATCAACCTCAGATGAATGAAAGGCCGAGTGGACCCGCCGGGATTTGACTCTGTGACCAGGAAGTCAAACACAGGCCCCTACAGTGGACGCATTAGTCCACTAAGCCACCATTTCCTGCTGCGTGCCTTGAAATCTTTCTGCTTCCTTAGTGTGTATCTGGGCTGGCTCAGAGTCAGCCTCCTTTCAAAGGAGCAGGAAGCAACCCACAGCAAGTACCCCTGAGGCTTCGAAGAAGGGACACAGCACTGTGGCCGTCTCAAAGGAGGGGGTCTGTCTGACCAGCCATTTACCCCATCCTATGTCCTGTGATGTACAGAGAGAAAAAGCACGGCAACTGCCCCTGATTGGCTGATGTCTGGCTGTGCATGATACACATACCTCGCGGATATTATGAGTTTTTTTTAGATCACTAAGGAAGCCAAAGGGACTGAGCACCTTTTGCAAAGCTGGTTTCATGGATCTGAACAACATCAACAGTGAGAGCTGCAGATTGGTTCCCTTCAAAAGGTTGGGGGCAACTTTGCATTTAAGCTGCCGGTTGGCTGAGGCGAAACGGCCACTGTGGTTCAATATAAGAGGGTCTTATGAGCAAGTATTCGGGTTCATCTATGACTTCTGAGCACCAGTAAAGTGAAAAGGACAGGTCCAGATGCAGGAAGCTTGGCTGTCTTCCTTGAAGGAGTAGGGAACATACTCCAGGACTGAGGAAAGGATCCGCTTCTGGTGAGATCCGAAGAGAAAGGTGCAGACTGCCTGGTGTGCTGACTGCTGAGAACCGGGATTACTCAGAACAGACACGCTGCTGCTCACATGCTACAGGGACATGTGCCTGCAAGGAGCTGCCAAGATCCCACGTCTGAGTGCAGCTTGTACAAGCCAGACGGCACCCTTAGGCTGACTTTGCTAATATTGTATGTCTTAATGTGACAGCGGTGTTTTACATTCTACTGTTCGCCACCCTCTGGCAGTAACCCTTGACTGTTCGACCTCACTCCTCCCT
Organism: Triturus cristatus; assembly: GCF_964204655.1. Lineage (NCBI taxonomy): Eukaryota > Metazoa > Chordata > Amphibia > Caudata > Salamandridae > Triturus > Triturus cristatus. The sequence goes on along the minus strand of NC_140590.1, from coordinate 79,977,507 downwards.
GAAAGTCCAAGGAACAAATTTACAAAGAAATGATGCAACGCAGCACAGCACGTAAAGATGTTGAGCTGTGTTGCGTCAGCAGGACAGAGCAAAAAGGGTCCTATCTGCTAAGGTTTGGCGCTGTCCTGCTCTCCCTGCGCTGGCGCACTTTTGGTTGCTATGTGCCAACACAGACACCTGTATGCCATAGTCCAAAGGTGTCTGCAGTGTGCCAAGTATGGCTTTTTTACAGGAAGGGATGCCTTCCTTTTCAAAAACTATACTTTAAGGTATTGGCCTCTTTGTGTATGTTGGAAAAGGAAGGAAAGTAGAAACATTTCTCCTCATTGTGTCTGCCCCAGGGAGGTGCAAGATTTTGTCACAAATCTCTGGCTACAATTCTTCTTAGATAGAGATTTGCGTCAACAACAACCCATGGGGTAGTGATATTGGAATGCCCATCCCCACCCTTGGAACCCCCCCTTAATGCAAAGTAATGCAAGACATTGCGTTGCGTTACTTTGGGTTACAATCCAACACAAAGTTGATTTGCATTGACTTGTAAATGCCACCAGTAAACTTTACGCCGGGTTTGCGTTAAGAAAAATATCACAAACCCGACACGAAGTCTTGGTAAATATGAGCCGTGCTTTGAAAAACTTGTAGTTGTCATTTTAGTAAGCTCACAGCAGCGTCTGTGCTCCAGGAAAGGCAGGCGGTTCTTGTCAGTATTGTCCAGCTGTTCTTGTCAGTATTGTCCAGCGGTTCTGGTCAGTATTGTCCAGCGGTTCTTGTCAGTATTGTCCAGCTGTGCTTGTCAGTATTGTCCAGCTGTTCTTGTCAGTATTGTCCAGCTGTGCTTGGCAGTATTGTCCAGCTGTTCTTGTCAGTATTGTCCAGCGGTTCTGGTCAGTATTGTCCAGCGGTTCTTGTCAGTATTGTCCAGCGGTTCTGGTCAGTATTGTCCAGCTGTTCTTGTCAGTATTGTCCAGCTGTTCTTGTCAGTATTGTCCAGCTGTTCTTGGCAGTATTGTCCAGCTGTTCTTGTCAGAATTGTCCAGCGGTTCTGGTCAGTATTGTCCAGCGGTTCTTGTCAGTATTGTCCAGCTGTTCTTGTCAGTATTGTCCAGCTGTTCTAGTCAGTATTGTCCAGCTGTTCTTGTCAGTATTGTCCAGCTGTTCTTGTCAGTATTGTCCAGCGGTTCTGTTCTGGTCAGTATTGTCCAGCGGTTCTTGTTAGTATTGTCCAGCTGTTCTTGTCAGTATTGTCCAGCGGTTCTTGTCAGTATTGTCCAGCGGTTCTGGTCAGTATTGTCCAGCTGTTCTTGTCAGTATTGTCCAGCGGTTCTTGTCAGTATTGTCCAGCGGTTCTTGTCAGTATTGTCCAGCTGTTCTTGTCAGTATTGTCCAGCGGTTCTTGTCAGTATTGTCCAGCTGTTCTTGTCAGTATTGTCCAGCCGTGCTTGATTCGCAAAGGCGAAGACAGACGATATTGCCTAATACTATTAGTATGAGTATTTCCACTATGTCTATAGCACAGTAGACATGAAAGAAGCAGTCCTCTGCCCTATAAAAGATAGTCCTTCTGTTATATCTAAAGCTCGGGTGATGCTGTCAGCAGGGGGACCGATAAGGGAAAGTGCTGTGCACAGCCCTGAGTTACCCTCCCCACCTGGGCAGGAAAATGACTGGTAGTTCGGAATTGGGCCTCCTTTCTGCACAAATTACTCCACCAGGCCAGTAGGAAGTATTGGTTGGAATGAACCCGGTAGAGTTCCCAGAGGTAGGTCACCGGTGAGAGAAATGGCGGCCAGTACATTGGACTGCACGGGACCGGTACCTCCCACCTAGAACCCAGAACCACCTTTCACCAGGGGTCTGGCTGGGAAACGCCAGATGTGGGCGCTTCCTCTTCTGGTAGCTCTTCTCTGAACTCTAGCATAGATTTCTGTTTTGTTTTGTTGTCAGCGCTCTGAAGTATGCAAGGTGACGTGTCGGAGCTATGCAGACCTTTGTTTGTAAATCCAAATAAATATCGACTGGCAGAGGTGTATTGATCCCCGACACGCACTATGTCGGCACCTCAGAGCCCACACAGCACCCTCCATTCACCGAGGGAGTCATACGTGCAGGGAGATCCCCTCCCTCTTCTGTAGGTGCAGAGCAGAGACACGCACCTTAGGAACGCACGGCGTCACGTCACGCACAGGGAACCCAGGTGAGGGTGACCACAAACCTAACGCTCGCGGCCAGGGCCGGTCTTCTCAAGGGCGGGGTGCCTCCGGGAAAATAGCGTTTACAGTGACAGAGCAAAGCCCACAATAAAGGAAACGGCCACACACACACGACTTCAAACGTGAAGTTTTTAAGTCGAATATGACTAGCCACCTGTACAAGTCCAAGAATGGATCACTGAGGCGAAGTAACTCCACAAAGTGCCTCAATTCACAGGAATAAGGGCCCAACCTCTAGGGTGACCAACTGGCATGGGTGCAAATTCAGGACGGTGACTGTAAAAATTCAGGACAAAAGGTCAAAATTCATGACAAAAGTTCAGGACAGGAGGTCAAAATTCAGGACAAAAGGTAAGTTTTACAACACCTCAGAAGAGGTCGCGCAATAGTATATAAGTAAGCAGACAACCACTTATGTACGAGTGAAAAGAAGTTTATATTAGGTTGGGACAATTGTGCACTTCATGGTGTTTCAGTATGCGCGCAGCTTTGAGCAAATGTGCAGGTCTTTTTGTGGTAGCAAAACCACCCTCCACCCCTACCTTTCCATCCTCCCAGGGAAACGCCCGATGCCCGGTCTGGCCAGTCCGGCCTTGCTACCACCCTCCAATGGTGACCCTCCTCTTCACATAGAACCTCCCTCATGTGTATTTAATTTCTTTTACAGTGCTACTCATCCCAAGTAAGTAGGACAGGGTGTCGGAGTGCGTTACATCACACACATATTATATAGAGACAACGACTCATATAAATGTGAAAGTCAATCTATAGGAAATGTTACTTAAGATAATGGGGGTTGCAAGGTGTAATCATTCTTTCATCCATCATTCAGTCTTTCACCGTTCATTCTTTCCTTCCATCTGTGTGCCCATCCATATCAATGTTCAATCATTTGCAAACCTTTCCATCATCTATCCTTGCATCCACCCATCATTCCACTCATCCATCCCTCCATCCACCCTTTCACTCATCCATCCCTCCATTCATCCTTTCATCTCATCCATCCGTACACTTATCCATCCACTCTTCCCTTCATCCATCCAGCCATCAACCCTTCCACCCAACCAGCCATCCTGTCACTTACTCATTCATCCACCCAGTCACTCATCCTTCCACCCATCCACCTTTTCAGTCAACCATCCATCCTCCCTTTCTCTCTCCATCCCTCTTTCATTTAGCCATCCATCCTTCCATCCACCCATCCATCTACTCATCCATTCACAAATCCATCCATTGACCCTATCACTCATCCATCCTTTTACTCATCCATCCATCCTTTCTCTCATCCATCCACCCTTTCACTCCTTTCCTCATCCATCCACCCTTTCACTCCTTCCCTCATCCATCCATCCTTTCTCTCATCCATCCACCCTTTCACTCCTTAACTCACCCATCCATCCTTTCTCTCATCCATCCACCCTTTCACTCCTTCACTCATCTATCCACCCTTCTGTCCATCCACCCTCCCTTTCAGTCACTCATCCAGCCTTACATCCACTCTTTCACTCATCCATCCATCCATTCACCCTTTCACTTATCAATCCATCCATCAGTTCACTCATCCTTCCACCCATTCACTTGCCTGTCATCCACCCTTTCACTCATCCATCCACCCTTTCACTTATCCATCTATCCTTTTACCGCGTCCATCTACCCATCCACCCATACATCCATCTATTTACCTTTTCTTTCATCTATCCTCCACTCCCTCATCCGTCGATCCTTTCTCTCATTATCCATCCATTCACCCTTTCATTCATCTATTCACCCTTTCACTAATCCATCCAGCCAGCCACCCATCCCTTCACTTACACACATTTTAATATTAATTATGAGCTGAGCCTTTGTCTGCTGAGTTTCAGACAGAAGAGGCCCATCAAGGACTTCACCCTCGGTATATTTCCTAAAGCGTAGGGTGGGGCGGGGGAGGGCTCACTATGCCCCTGTACATAGGCAATCCGAAAAAGTGGAAGTCATTAGCCATGCATGATGCACAGTGCCACTGTGACATGTTGTTGTTTCCAGGGCTTCAAGTGGGATGAAAAAACTGGGGGGGGGGTCTCTCCAAAGGGGGTATTTGATTTAATTAAGGGCATGGTTTAAAACACCTAAGCTAAAAATCTGTGCTTAGCATAGTGTACCGCCCGACTGGTAATTAATTTGCTTCTTCTGTCAGTGCATCCAGATATATAACACAACAAGTAGTGTTACACCTACAAGCCAGAACTATTGCCTTTGTCAATGGTTGCTAGTTGCATAAAATAAAAAAAGCAGCAACCATGGCTTTGTTGAATATAACACTGAAAATGTGTCAGTTTTAAAATGATGAGACAGTGAAAGACCCATAACCCTTTTTTTGAAACTTGCTTCACCACCTTTTCATGAACTGTATTGTCACCTAGCAGCATGGGCGTTTTTGTTCATTTCTTCCACCTGACTGAATGTCCTGCCCTAGACTGGGGCAGTAGGAGGCCCACCACATGCAGCAAGAGCACCGACTGGCTCCATTGTCATTCTGTATGTGGCAATCGGCCGCAGACAGAATGACAATGGGCGGGCGGGGCTGCTCTTGTGCTCAGAGGAGTGCGAGGCAGCCCCATCAGGGAGCTGAGGCTTCTGGCAGGGGAGCAGTGATGTTCCCCAGTGCCCAAAATTGCGAACAAAAGGCGTCCGTAAAAGGGTTCACCGTGGACAACGGATGTGAGATCCAAATTACGGACGGTCAATGAAATTTGTGGACGGTTGGTCACCCTACCAACCTCACTGAGAGCTACACACAGCTCCGCGTCGGTCAATTTCCACCTACGGAATCATGTTGATTCCAGAGATGACGCATGCGATGCTGTGACTCTCACTATCTGTGGTGCCATAGGATGCTCTGTCTCTCACTGCCTCCAGTGTTCATGAGATGCTGTGCCCCTCACTGTCTCCAGTGCTCATGAGATGCTGTCCCTCTCACTGACTTAAGTGCTCATGAGATGCTGTCTCTCATTGTCTCCAGTGCTCATGAGATGCTGTGTCTCTCACTGCCTTAAGTGCTCATGAGATGCTGTCTCTCACTGTCTCCAGTGCTTATGAGATGCTGTGTCTCTCATTGTCTCCAGTGCTCATGTGATGCTGTGTCTCTCAGTGTCTCCAGTGTTCACGAGATGTTGTGTCTCTCACTGTCTCCAGTGCTCATGAGATGCTGTGCCTCTCACTGTCTCCAGTTCTCATGAGATGCTGTGTGTCTCTCAGTGCCTCCAGTGCTCATGAGATGCTGTGTCTCTCACTGCCTTAAGTGCTCATGAGATGCTGTCCCGCACTGTCTCCAGTGCTCATGAGATGCTGTGTCTCTCATTGTCTCCAGTGCTCATGTGATGCTGTGTCTCTCAGTGCCTCCAGTGCTCACGAGATGCTGTGTCTCTCACTGTCTCCAGTGCTCATGAGATGCTGTGTCTCTCACAGTTTCCAGTGTTCATGTAATGCGGTGTCTTTCAGTGCCTCCAGTGCTCATGGGATGCTGTCTGTCTCACTGTCTCCTGTGCTCATGGGATGCCGTGTCTCTCACTGTCTCCAGTGCTCATGGGATGCTGTGTGTCTCACTGTCTCCTGTGCTCACAGGATGCTGTGTGTCTCACTGTCTTCAGTGCTCATGGGATGCTGTGTGTCTCACTGTCTCCTGTGCTCACAGGATGCTGTGTGTCTCACTGTCTTCAGTGCTCATGGGATGCTGTGTGTCTCACTGCCTCCAGTGCTCATGAGATGCGGTGTGTCTCACTGTCTCCTGTGCTCATGGGATGCTGTGTGTCTCACTGTCTCCTGTGCTCACAGGATGCTGTGTGTCTCACTGTCTTCAGTGCTCATGGGATGCTGTGTGTCTCACTGCCTCCAGTGCTCATGAGATGCGGTGTGTCTCACTGTCTCCTGTGCTCATGGGATGCTGTGTGTCTCACTGTCTCCTGTGCTCATGGGATGCTGTGTGTCTCACTGTCTCCTGTGCTCACAGGATGCTGTGTGTCTCACTGTCTTCAGTGCTCATGGGATGCTGTGTGTCTCACTGTCTCCTGTGCTCATGGGATGCTGTGTGTCTCACTGTCTCCTGTGCTCATGGGATGCTGTGTGTCTCACTGTCTCCTGTGCTCATAGGATGCTGGGTGTCTCACTGTCTCCAGTGCTCATGAGATGCTGTGTCTCTCACTGTCTCCTGTGCTCATCGGATTCTGTGTGTCTCACTGTCTCCTGTGCTCATGGGATGATGTGTGTCTCACTGTCTACTGTGCTCATAGGAAGCTGTGTGTCTCACTGTCTCCTGTGCTCATGGGATGCTGTGTGTCTCACTTTCTCCAGTGCTCATGGGATGCTGTGTGTCTCACTGTCTCCAGTGCTCATGAGATGCTGTGTCTCTCACTGTCTTCAAGTGCTCGTGGGAGGCTCTGTCTCTCACTGTCTCCAGTGCTCATATGATGTTATGTCCCTCACTTTCACCAGTGAATGTGTGAGGTCATGTCTCACTTTCTCCGGTGCTCATAGGGTGCTGTGTGTCTCACTGTCTCCAGTGCTCATGTGATTCTGTGTGTCACATTGTCCCCAGTGCTCATGGTATGCTGTGTCTGTCACCGCCTCAAGTGCTCATGAGATGCTGTGTCTTTCACTGTCTCCAGTGCTCACGGGATGCTGTGTCTCTTACTGTCTCCGGTGCTCATGGGAGACTCTGTCTCTCACTGTCTCTGGTGCTCATGGGAGGCTGTGTGTCTCACTGTCTCCGGTGCTCATGGGAGGCTGTGTCTCTCACTATCTCCAGTGCTCATCGAGTGCTGTGTCTTTCACTGTCTCCAGTGCTCATGAGATGCTGTGTGTCTCACTGTCTCCAGTATTCATCAAGTGCTGTGTCTTTTACTGTCTCCAGTGCTCATGGGAAGCTGTGTGTCTCACTGTCTCCGGTGCTCATCGAGTGCTGTGTCTCTCACTATCTCCAGTGCTCATCGAGTGCTGTGTCTTTCACTGTCTCCGGTGCTCATGAGATGCTGTGTGTCTCACTGTCTCCAGTACTCATCAAGTGCTGTGTCTTTTACTGTCTCCAGTGCTCATGAGATGCTGTGTCTTTTGACTGTCTCCAGTGCTCATGGAGTGCTGTGTCCCTCACTATCTCCAGTGCTCATCGAGTGCTGTGTCTTTCACTGTCTCCAGTGCTCATGAGATGCTGTGTGTCTCACTGTCTCCAGTATTCATCAAGTGCTGTGTCTTTTACTGTCTCCAGTGCTCATGCGATGCTGTGTCTTTTGACTGTCTCCAGTGCTCATGGAGTGCTGTGTCCCTCACTATCTCCAGTGCTCATCGAGTGCTGTGTCTTTCACTGTCTCCAGTGCTCACGGGATGCTGTGTCTCTTACTGTCTCCGGTGCTCATGGGAGACTCTGTCTCTCACTGTCTCTGGTGCTCATGGGAGGCTGTGTTTCTCACTGTCTCCGGTGCTCATGGAGTGCTGTGTCTCTCACTATCTCCAGTGCTCATCGAGTGCTGTGTCTTTCACTGTCTCCAGTGCTCATGAGATGCTGTGTGTCTCACTGTCTCCAGTACTCATCAAGTGCTGTGTCTTTTACTGTCTCCAGTGCTCATGAGATGCTGTGTCTTTTGACTGTCTCCAGTGCTCATGGAGTGCTGTGTCTCTCACTATCTCCAGTGCTCATCGAGTGCTGTGTCTTTCACTGTCTCCAGTGCTCATGGGGTGCCGAGTCTCTCCCTGTCGCCGATGCACATGAGGTACTGCCGCTCTTGCCTGTTTGTCCTCTATCGATTAACAATGTATTCCTCTCTAGTCACATTCACCAGTCTGCAGCTCCAGAGTAAATACATGAACTGTCCACAACAGACCATGGCCTCAGCGCCCTGTTTATCACCACCACTGTCACACTTGTTACAACATCTTGTTTTCATTTAACACTCTTGAACCACAATACAAAAATCCCATTTCATGTTTTGTCTCTACAGGAAGTTGTCTGGTGTGTGAAGTCTGCATCAGCGTTACCCCTCACAGCTGCAGAGGCACCCTAGAAGTCTGCAATTCCATGGAGAACTCCTGCATTGCCACCCTGACAGAGAGTGCTCTAGGTGAGTGGGAGGAGTGGGAGGAGCCTGGGTGAGTGGAGAGTGCCATAGGTGAGTGGAAGGAGTGGGAAGAGCCCTAGGTAAGTGGAGGGTACCCTAGGTGAGTGGGAGGAGCCCTGGGTGAGCGGAGAGTGCCTTAGGTGAGTGGGAGGAGCCCTAGGTAAGTGGAGGGTGCCCTAGGTGAGTGGGAGGAGTGGGACGGGCCCTAGGTAAGTGGAGAGTATCGTAAGTGAGTGGGATGAACCCTAGGTAAGTGGAAAGTGTCCTAGGTGAATGGGAGGACGCCTAGGTAAGTGGAGAGTGCCCTAGGTGAGTGGGAGGTGCCCTAGGTATGTGGAGAGTGCTCTAGGTGAGTGGGAGGAGTGGGAAGAGCCTTAGTTAAGTGAGGAGTACCCAAGGTGTGTGGGAGGAGCCCTATGTAAGTGGATAGAGCCTTTGGTGAGTGGGAGGAGCCCTAGGGATGTGGAGAGCGCCCTAGGTGAGTGGGAGGAGTGGGAGGAGCCCTAGTCAAGTGGAGAGTGCCATAGGTGAGTGGGAGGAGTGGGAGGCACCCTAGGTAAGTGGAGAGTGCCCTGGGTAAGTGGGAGGCGCCATAGGTAAGTGGAGATTGCCCTGGGTGAGTGGGAGGAGTGGGAGAAGCCCTAGGTAAGTGGAGATTGCCCTAGGTGAGTGGGAGGAGTGGGAGGAGCTCTAGATAAGTGGAGAGTGCCCTAGGTGAGTGGGAGGAGTGGGAGGCACCCTAGTTAAGTGGAGAGTGCTCTAGGTGAGTGGAAGGAGTGGGGCAAGCCCTAGGTAAGTGAAGATTGCCTTAGGTGAGTGGGAGGAGCACTAGATAAGTGGAGAGTGCCCTAGGTGAGTGGGAGGAGTAGGAGCCGCCCTAGGTAAGTGGAGATTGCCCTAGGTGAGTGGGAGGAGTGGGAGGAGCCCTAGTCAAGTGGAGAGTGCCCAAGGTGAGTGGGAGGCACCCTAGGTAAGTGGAGAGTGCCCTGGGTAAGTGGGAGGCGCCATAGGTAAGTGGAGATTGCCCTGGGTGAGTGGGAGGAGTGGGAGAAACCCTAGGTAAGTGGAGATTGCCCTAGGTGAGTGGGGGGAGTGGGAGGAGCTCTAGATAAGTGGCGAGTGCTCTAGGTGAGTGGGAGGAGTGGGAGGCACCCAAGGTAAGTGATGAGCGCTCTAGGTGAGTGGGAGGAGTGGGAGAAGCCCTCGGTAAGTGGAGAGTGCCCTAGGTGAGTGGGAGGAATGGAGGCTCCCTAGGTAAGTGGAGATTGCCCTAGGTGAGTGAGAGGAGTGGGAGGAGCTCTAGATAAGTGGAGAGTGTCCTAGGTGAGTAGGAGGCACCCTAGGTAAGTGGAGAGTGCTCTAGGTGAGTGGGAGAAGCCCTAGGTAAGTGGAGAGTGCCCTAGGTGAGTGGGAGGAGTGGGAGAAGCCCTAGGTAAGTGGAGAGTGCCCTGTGTGAGTGGGAGGAGCAATACATCCAGTGGGTGGTGAATTGAATTTCAAGTTACACAAGCTTGTTTTATCAATCTTGAGGTCTACCTTTAGTCAGGATCTTGATTATGTAATTCCTTAAAATGCCTGGCGACTGGGCACGTCACATCCACCTTTCTTATTGCTCTGGTGTGCTGAAGAATATACGCTTTCGCACATGGTACTCCCTACATACTGTAATCCACACAGGCTTTTCAGCACCTATGCACAGTAGTCAGAGATACATGCTATATATTTAGGCATGCTCTCCCCCAACCGGTAGGTAAATTATAACCGTTACAGTTATTACTGGTTTTACACGGTTTGCATTTCAAACAGCAATAAAAATTCTTCCTGGAACTCAACCAACTACCCTCACATGCTTGTCTTAAATAACTTGAGACCAAAGCGTCTTTCAAAAATTGGTACGCTTGCATCACATGCCAATGTTTGAACATTAATTTGCTGACATACTTAATTGCCCTATTATCATTGCAAATAAATCTAGTTCTGTTCCTGTCCTCCCTGGGTGATGTGGTAAACACTGCTCCCTGGGTACAGTTACCACTTCCTCCCTAGGTTTCTTGGGGACATTGTGAGGATCTCCCCCATTTCAGATCTCTGACTCCCGCCTACTTGAGTATTACAGTCCTGCTTAGGCCGGATGAGCACCTTGGGATGGTGACTATTCGCGTGGAGGATGCTGAAGAAGGATCTGCAATGCTGGGCCATCTGAAGATACATTGGCTCTCTGGTACTTGCCCCTGGTCGCAAAGACTGTTGGGGCACAGGCTTAGAAACCCTGCAGAAGCGGACACACATCATGCGCTGTCTAAAAATATTTTTTCATCAACCGCACACCTGATTGATCAATAGAGAATAGACCACGTTACAATGCATGAGTGTACAATGCATGCCATTACAATGTGGTCATTACGACGACCGCGTTGTTATGCCGCATACCATTACAACCCAGCTCATTATGACGACTTGCTGTGGGGGGTGCAGGATTTTGGAATTGTATAATTTACTATTCCAACTCCAGTCTGTGCAACAGTAGGCAAGGTGTTGGATTTAAAATCCAACACCTTCTGCCCCCTACAGCAAGTCGTGGTAACGACTTGTGTTGTAATGGTATGCGATGTAACAGCGCGGTTGTTGTAATGACCGCGCTGTAATGGCATCGGTGTATCAACATCGTTGTAAACGATGTTTAACATCAACAGACCTTCAGGAGGATAAAACACAGAGGCAGATCAATTACAGACAGGTCCCAGGTTATGGAACCACCTCAACCCATCAGTCAGTTTACCGAACATAGAGAAGAAACCCTGTAGGTGCTCAGGAAGCAAAGGATAATGAACATGCAGACCAACCCCAGAAGCATAGATCTAGCTTGGAGCATCAGACCCTAGCTATCTGGAGAACGGCAGCATGTACAAGGAAGTTAAGAAACATTTTTTGGGGCAGGAGTGTAGTTATTGGAACATCTCGTACGATCAGGTGGAAATAATTTTTTTTTTTTTAAAAACATGTACTTGGCCCTGACGCAGAACGTGATCTTACTTGACCAGGTCACCTGGGCTGCAGGCACTCAGCTCCATGGTAGAATCCCTCAGTGAATTGTCCGGAGTTCACTCTCAGTCAGAGAGTTTAGCCTGTTCTGGATGCACCACTCCTCTGCAGGTTGTAAAGCTCTTCTTCTTGCAAGGAGACAGTAATCGGGGCTTATCCTCAGGACTGGTCTATCTTCTGAGTCTTGGAGGAAAGAGCCCCTTCTGGCCCTGATACTAAGCACCCTCTTAGCTGTAGCTCAACATCAGGTCAAGACCAGCTCATTGTATAAGCTCTGAAGGATTAGTGTTTCTGGCAAACTGTAGCCAGTGGTCTAGCCTGGCTGCGTTTTCACTGGGTTTGTTTTTTGCTGGAAAAAGGATGCTGCAAATGATTGAATTCACCGGTGAAACACCCCCACATGAATTCCAGCTGTTTCTGGGCAGATCAGAGTATTTGGCAGCAAAGGCAGTTTCAGCCACTGTGTTCTGTATGTGGAGCTAAGGCTAAAGCGCAGACCAGGGTGGAAGGCCAAAGGGGGCTTAAGGCGCACGGTCTAACAGAGAGGTGGAATGGCCTTAACCTGGTGCAGGATTGCAGATAAAAGGCCTGTTGTCTGAACACAAATTAGCTCCTCCTAATATTTATTTACCCCCTCGCACAAGGAAGGAACAGTAACCGCAATCCACTTTGCGGAGGGTGGAGTCACACTTGCAGACACCTCTTTTCCAGCATAGCCTTGTGCATCTCTCCAGTGGAAGAAAGTAGCTTGACTCCAGACAGTCGCACAGGGCAGATAACCAGTGGGTAGGCAAGCAAGCAGGGTCACCACAGAAGCCCACACTTTCCGCTGATTCATTTTTAATTGGTCAGTCCCCTATATTTTTCCAGGTGAGTGGTGTTCCTCACACCACCCACAGTCTCTTAGTTTTGGCCATATGGGATGATGCCCCAGGAGCCATGGCAGCCCATTATATAGTTATTACCTCCACATATGGCCCACAGACTCTCCCGCCTCCTCTCCTCGATGCTGCTCTCGTTCAAGTAATAGGCTCAGAATCAATTCTGCTACAATAGGCTATTACGAACAACTACACACGGGTCTGGTAACTAAGGACTAGAGGGATCTATGGGTAGGATGAAGTTCCACAATCCACATGCTCTCCTGTGGAGAGACTACAATGGTCTGCTTTGTGTGTGTGATTATCCAAGCAAGTGATTATGGTTTTCCAGCAATTTTTATGGTTTTTCAGCAATGATTATGGTTTTTCAGCAATTCAAAGTTGGTCCCATCACATCAAAATGGATTCCTCCCACATTTGCCCCTTTAGGATTTTAACACACGTCCATGTATCTTTATCCCTAATGGAGGAGCTTGTGACATGACTATTGTACAGTCATTTGGGGAGGCAGAACCTGTATAAGGACAACTGGACTCACTGCAAATATACGGTATGGATTTGGGGCACCACATACATCACTCATCACCTGGATGTCCACCAGTCAGTCACTCAGAGTTGGCTCCTGCTATACTACACAGGTTATGCCATTTTGACCTCTCCGTTTGGCTAGGGAGCAGGGTCCCATGATATTGTCCTCTTTACTTTGAATAGTAACTAGTGATACCAGGACTTCAACTGTAATTTCAATTATGTGATGATGCAGCCTCCACCGTGAAATAGCATGTATGTATGTATGTACTCACTATTACTTCATTTTGATGTAGTGTTCTTTAAAGAGTTGTATCTTTAAGCCAATGGATGCCTATCAGCATGAGGATGATGTGATGATACTTTTTCAGGCCCTGGATGAGACGTGCTGCTGCATGGAGAATGCCTTTAAGGGGTCTCACTGTATGGTCTAGGGGTCATGGAGCAGGGCGCTACCACCATCCAGTTGTAAAGGGACAAGTCGTTTTGAAGTCACTTTCTAAAAGACACATTTCGCTTTCTAGAGAGCAGTAATGCCAGGTCATCTTTTTCTTGGCATTGTGTTCCCTGAGTGTGAAGTTGGTGTCCAGGGTGAATCCAAGTGACTTGGCATTCACTGAAAGTTGAGGTTTAAAGCTGTCAAGGTTATTGTCATTGAATCTGGTTTCTACTATTTCTTGCTTGTTGTTGTTGGCTAATTATAGAAATTCAACTTCGTTGGGTTGTGTTTCAGGTAGGCACTAGAAATCCAGGATCTGTATTGGGTGCAGACAGTGTGTGAGGCTTTCGGCTAATGGAGTAGCAGAGACATTTAAGTAAAGTTGTGTATCATTGGCACAATGATGACTTTTGATGCTTTTCTCTGTAAGAAGTGCCCAAGGGGGTTCTTGTACAGGTTGAAGATGACAGGGGACAGTAAAGAAACCCTGGGGACACCACAGGTGATTAGGATCTTTTGGGACCTGGAGTTACCCATATTAATGAACTGGTGTGAGTTGGAAGAGTAGGAGGAAAACCAGCACAGACTCCTGCAGCAAATCCTACTTTAGACTCTAGGATGTGGATGGGGTGGATTGGTCGACTGTCTTAAAGGCAGCAGAGACATCCAGCAATATCAGGAGGAGGGGGTAACCCCTATTTGTGGTCAAGTGGGCGTCATCTACTGTGTGTAAGGTAGCAGTCTCCATTCTGACGCATAATGCAAATCCAGATTGATAGTTGTGCAGAGATCATTAGTACTGATGTCATCTAAGTTGAGTGTAGACTATTTTTCTAATGATCTTGGAGATAGAGGGTAAGTGGATGGTGGGGCTTTAGTTGGCAACGTTTTCAGGGTCTTATGTAGGTTTCTTTAGGAGTTGGAGGGTCTGACCTCTATTTGAAACTTCTGGGAATTTGAGAATTGTGAGTAGGAGTGAGAGAGCTTTCCCAGCGAGAGCTTTGATGAAGGAGCAGGGAAGACATCCACTTCATAGGAAGTGGCTTGGAAGGAATTCAGAATGTCAGCAAAATCTGCGAGAAACAAGACCTCAAATGCAGTGCCACTGCAGTATTCTTTTAAAGGAGTTTGGTGTCAGATGACAAGCAGGATTGATATTGTTGATGTGCTGTCAGATATTCTTTATTTATTCACTTACAGAAGATGCTGATGGCATTGCACTTGTCTGTGAAATGTAGGATAGGTGGGTTTTGTAGTGGGCTGAAGAAGTGCTTGTGTGTTCTGCTTCTGTTGGTGGTTCATTGATGGTGTGGGTTGCATACTATTTTGCTCTGGGTGATGTGATGAGCTGCCTTTATGTTGCACAGAGGCACTCCAGTTTCGTGAGGTCACTAGGAGTTCTGTTTTTCTTTCATTTTCTATCCTGCCTGCAGATGGAGCATTTATTGTCAGTGAGGTCTTCAACATTTCAGGGTGCTGACGTTTTTAGCTTTACTTTTGTTTTGTTTTTTGGGTGGGTGCATGTTGACCCTGTTTTCCAAAAATATTGAAGTTCTTTAGAAGGGTGTTGGTTTGGGACATGGATTTGGGAAAGTGAGAGCTGAGTCCAAGCAGTAGTTTGTCCATAAGCCGTCTTTGAAGGATCTCAAGTTTTGGTCCTCTCTTTTGGGTTAATCACAGGTTGTTGGCAGGACGCTGAGCAGAGAAATAGGGATGATGGCAATGTGGTTGGTCAAGCGCACGGGCATTAGTGGTTTGCAATGAATTGTAGGTGATGTTGAGAAGAGTAGATTGAGAATGTGGACTTTAAAGTTAGTTTGTTGGGTGACAGGCTCTACCACGTTGAGGATGTCGATGAGGTTGAAGAGAGGTTGAAGAGACCATCCTTGAAGTAACTCAAGAGGTTGTTGTTGGCATGTTGGTTGAATGAGGTTGGGGTGTGATCTGAGAATTCATCCTTGTTTTGCCCTAAAGGTCTGTAGGCCAGATGGAAGGTGACTGTCTGACTTGCGGAGAGTGGGAAGTGGCATATCAGGAACTCCGTGGAGTTGATTGCCACTTGCTGCATAGGGTGCAGGATCGGGAATACTTCTTGCCTGTGTTGTCCACACTATAGGTGATGTAGCCCGTGGGAAGAAGGAGATCTAGAATGCTTAAAGATGCATCATATTTTGATGATGAAGAAGGCATCACACTTGTGATAGGTAATGAGGTCTGGGCTGTCGTGTGTGGAGTACTCCAGAGAGACCATTGATATGCATGAGGTAGAATGTGTGTGTTAGAACCGGCGGTCTCTAGTTGGCAGAGGTATACACTTCTGACAAATAGGGACCCACCAACTCTAGTCAGGGCACGGGGGTTACACACTCAGATAACCCCTGCTACCCCCTTGGTAGCTTGGCAGAGCAGACAGGCTTATCTCAGAGGCAGTGTGTTAAGCATTTATGACCACATACAGTAATAAAGTGAATACACTACAAATGGACACAACACAGGAGTTATTATAAAAATAGTATTTTTATATAAGGCTTAGCACAAGACCAAATAACGACAAAAATATACCACAGTCTTAATAAATACTCTTTGGAAGGAAAAATAATAGTTCAAGTAAAGTTTCTTCTCAGGAAATAGTTCTTTAGCAACAAAAGTATGTATTCTTCTTAAAACACAGTTCTTGGCAACAATGTGACACCCACAGGAGTCACACGACGTCGAGTTTACGATATTCCCAAGGTTTGGCGTCGACCGCGAGGAGCGCTACGTCGAGCCTGGAGTCGCAACAGAACCCCCAAACACAGTACCTTTGGAAATGAAGAAAACGATGATCCACAGCGTCGAGATGTCGGCGTCGAGGTTGGCGTCGGTCGTGCCTCGGATTCGGGTCGATCTGCAGCGGCGTCGAGAGGTGTCGGGCCGGAGCAGCGCTCACGGCGTCGAGAAGGGCGTCGAGTCGATGCGATCAGCAGCGGCGTCGAGACGGGGTCGCTTAGAGCTGGAGTCGATACTCACTACTCAGCGGCGTCGATACCGGCGTCAAGACGGGGTCACTTGGAGCTGGAGCCGATACTCACTACTCCTGGCGTTGCTGCTGGCGTTGATCGGGCCCGGCGGCCGGCGTCGAAGGCTCGGAACACTGGAGGCGTTACTCACGATGTCGAGCTGGATTCGGCGGCGTCGGCGGCGTCGGCGGCGTCGAGACTGCAGATTTTCCCCTGTGTACTGGAAATAGCACTTTCCAGCAACCAGCAATTCAGTAGAGGGTGAAGTCCTTTGGCCCTGTGACTTCAACAGTAGGCTGGCACTCTTCCAGCCCTTGGAGATTTCCTAGCAAGCTTTTGAGAGTACACACCAAGTTCCTCTCTCCTTGTTCCTTGGCAAAAATAAAGAAGCAGCTTCAGGTTCCCCCCAGCAAACAGCACACTGGAAGAAGGGGGAGGCAAGTCCTTAGATCAGCAGGCTTCTTGTCCTTGGTAGAGGTTTCCTTGTCAGAAGTGATCTGAGTTCTTGGTTCAGGGGTCCTTCTCTTATACCCCTTTTCTGCTTTGTTCCCTTTGTCCAAGCAGGGAAATTCCCCCCATCCTGGGTTTGTTGTGGGTGTTGCCAAGCAGAGGCACCTGGCCTATTCACTGAGCAGGGCAGGGTCCTCAGCCGCCCAGCAGGAGGCGGAGCCAGTATTGTCACTGGCAGGAGCAGGGCTATCAGTCGCCCGGCAGGAGGTGGAGCCAGCATTGTGTCAGGCAGGGCAAGCTATCAGGGACTACTCTTCCCCCACTCTAAGTGTAGATGCCTCATTCACCCCACACTGACTCATTCAGACCTCTGGAGCCACCCAGCCCCTGACACACACACCAAACCAGCAGAGACCGGTGGATAGTTGGACAAGAAAATAGCCACTTTCTAAAAGGGCTATTTCCAAACACAGAATTTAAAAACCATCCATCCTAAAGGGTGTGTTATTAAATTCTGAGTTCAGGGATACTAAACTCGACCTGCTACCATGCTCCCTGAGTCAGTTAGATTATAATGGAGTTAATAATCAGTCTGTCCAGTCTGGCCTATTGGAGGCAGGTAGCCCTTCAATAGTGAAAAACGAAAATGGCTGTAATTCACTATTAGGTCATGCCACACACATCAGGGCATGACCTACCTTTTACCCACAATGCACCCAGCCCTGGGGCCTACCATAGAGGTGTCTGAAATGTGGCAAAGTGAAGGTTTTAGAGACTGGCTAGTAGGTTTCCTTGCCAAGTCGACATGGCAGTCAGGGACTGCACACAGGCTCTGCGATGGCAGGCCTGAGACACATTTTACACGCTGCTTCTGTGGGTGGCACAACCAGTGCTGCAAGCCCACCAGCAGCAGTTAACTTACACGCCCTTGGCACACGCAGTGCACTAGACTAGGGTCTGAACAGTAAGTCAACCAAGCCAATCATGGTAACACCAATCAATGTCTCAATTTAACATAAGGAGCACTTGCAGTGTGGCACTGATCAGCAGTGGCACAGTGCCCAAAGCAATATTCCAGCAAAAACATCGTAAACAGAGGAGGCAAACGGAAAAAAATGGAGGAGAGACTCATGCCAATGATGCCAGGTCTAACACGTGTCCCCTCCAGCTGAATTGTGGGGAGAACTACCCTTCACCCAGGGAGTCCTCATCACTAAGGAGGAAAAATCTGGACAGACCATCAGCATTGGCGTGATCTGTACCAGGGCGGTGTTCCACCGTAAAGTCCATCCCCTGTAGGGAAATGGACCACCTCAACAGCTTTGGGTTCTCACCCCTCATCTGCATTAACCATCTGAGGGGCCTGTGGTCTGTCTGAACCCGGAAGTGAGTCCCAAACAGGTAGGGTCTTAGCTTCTTCAGCGCCCAGACCACAGCAAATGCCTCACGCTCTATCGCACTCCACCTTTGTTCCCTGGGAAGTAACCTCCGGCTAATGAAGGCTACCGGTAAGTCTCGGCCCTCCTCATTCATCTCTGCTAGAACAGCCCCCACACCATGCTCTGAAGCGTCTGTCTGGACAATGAACTCTTTTGAAAAGTCGTGTGCCTGGAGGACCGGTGCTGTACACATTGCAGTTTTCAGGGTGTCAAAGGCTTTCTGACAGGCGTCAGTCCAGATCACAAGTATTGGCTGCTTCCTGGAAGTCAGCGAGGTCAAGGGGTGCACAATGTTGCCATACCCCTTGACAAACCTCCTGTAGTAACCCGTGAGACCCAAGAAGGCTCTCACCTGAGTCTGGGTTTTGGGCGGTTCCCAAGCCAGGATGGTATCTATCTTGGGTTGCAGGGGGGCCACCTTGCCGCTCCCTACTTGGTGCCCCAAGTACACCACTGAACCCTGCCCAATCTAGCACTTACTGGCCTTGATTGTGCGGCCTGCTCTGCGCAGGGCCAACAACACTTCCTGGAGGTGGCGCAAGTGTTCCTCCCAGCTGGCGCTGAACACTGCTATATCGTCCAGGTAGGCGGTGCTGAAATCTTCCAGCCCGGCCAATACCTGGTTAACCAACCTCTGGAATGTGGCAGGGGCATTCTTCATTCTAAAGGGCATCACCCGGAACTGGTAGTGCCCATCTGGTGTGGAGAATGCAGACCTCTCTTTTGCCCCATCAGTCAAGGCGATCTGCCAGTACCCAGACGTTAGATCAAACGTACTAAGGTACCGGGCAGCCCCCAACCGATCGATGAGCTCATCAGCTCTGGGGATGGGGTGCGCGTCAGTCTTGGTGACCGAATTGATTCCTCGGTAATCCACACAGAACCGAAGTTCTGGTGAAGCACCAGGCGCTGCAGCCTTTGGGACCAAGACCACTGGGCTGGCCCAAGGACTGCTAGAGGACTCAACCACCCCTAAGGCAAACATCTTGGAGACCTCCTCCTTGATATATGCTCTGACCTTTTCAGTCACCCTGTAGGCCTTGTGCCTCACAGGAGGGCTTTCCCCAGTGTCCACATCATGGACACACCACTGAGTGACACCAGGGATTAAGGAAAACAGATCAGGGAATTGTACCAACAGATGGCGACAATCTTGCTGCTGCTCAGGGGTCAGTGTGTCAGAGAGGACAACACCATCCACTGACCCATCTTTCTCTTTTGCACACAGGAGGTCAGGAAGAGGCTCACTCTCCTCCTCCATCCCAGCATCTGTGGCCAGGAGCATGCCCACTTCGGACCTTTCTAAGTGGGGCTTTAACCGGTTGACATGCAGGACCCTTAAGGGGTTCCTGGGAGATTTCAAGTCCACCAAGTAGGTGACATCGCTCCTTTTCTCCACAACCTCAAATGGTCCAGTCCACCTGTCCTTGAGCGCACAAGGTTCCACAGGGGCCATGACCCAAACTTTCTGACCAGGTTGAAGCTCAACCAGAGTGGCATTCTGATCGTACCACTGCTTCATATCTTCCTGGCTGGCCTCCAGATTTGCCTGAGCAAGATCTCTGAAGCGCCGAGTCTGGTTCCTAAAGGCCAGCATGTAACTATATACATCCTGGGGAGGTTTCCTGGGAGATTGCTCCCAGCCTTCTTTGACCAGACTCAAAGGTCCTCTTACCGGGTGACCATACAAAAGCTCAAAGGGACTGAACCCCAGAGACTTCTGTGGCACCTCACGGTAAGAAAACAGCAGGCATGGTAAGAGGACGTCCCATTTACGCCTCATTGGTTCTTCAAGACCCATAATCATGCCTTTTAGGGTCCGGTTGAATCTCTCAACCAGCCCATTACCTTGAGGGTGGTAAGGAGTGGTAAACTTGTAGGTTACCCCACATTCCTTCCACAGAGACTTCATATAATTTGAAATGAAGTTGGTGCCCCGGTCTGACACCACCTCTCTGGGGAACCCCATGCGGGAGAAAACACCCATCAGTGCCCGTCCCACCACGGGGGCCGTCACTGTGCGGAGAGGGATGGCTTCCGGGTACCGGGTGGCATGGTCCACCAAGACCAGGATAAACCTGTTGCCCATGGCTGTCTTGGGGTCCAGTGGCCCCACAATGTCAATCCCCACTCGCTCAAAGGGGGTACTGACGACGGGAAAAGGTTGGAGGGGAGCCTTCTGCTTCCGCCCACTTTTCCCACTTGCCTGGCAAGTTTGACAGGTCCTACAATGGATATCTGAATCCCTTCTCATCTGGGGCCAATAAAAATGGGTGACAAGCCTGTCATAGGTCTTGTCCTGCCCCAGATGTCCAGCTAACAGAACGTCATGAGCCAACCCCAGTAGGAAGGCTCTGAAGCGCTGGGGTACCACCAGCACACGGGCTGACCCAGGCTCAGCAGCCTTAGGCTCGCTATACAGGAGGTCGTTCTCCCAGTAGATCCAATGTGATCCTGACTGATCACCTGTCGTTTGGGCTGAGGCCTGCTGCCTCATACCCACAAGAGAAGGGCACACTTTCTGCTCAGCACAAAATTCCTCCCTGGAGGGACCACCATCCTGCTGCCAATGGGTCAGCTCGGGCAGGTCTCCCAGTTCAGCCACTTGTTTTCCTGTCGGTTCCAGGGCATCCCCCTCAGGGTCTGCTCCCTCCTGGACCGCGGGAACGATGGGGGACGGTTTCCCGCGGCCCCTGCCTCTTCTCTTCACGGTTGGGACCTGGGCCATACTTTCAGGCTCCAGGGCCCCATCAACACCCTTACTAACTGACATGGACCGGGTGGTCGCACACACCCACTCAGGCAGACCCAACATTTCCAGATGCGATTTTCTCTACACCTTAGCCCAAGGGGAGTCCTCCAAATCATTGCCCAGGAGACAATCAACAGGCATGGCGGGCCTCACAGCAACCTGAAGAGTACCTGAGACCCCCCCCCCCCCCACTCAAAAGGAACTTGAGCTACCTCAAACTGACTCTGTGAGTTGTCAGCAGCTACAACGGGGTAGAATGCATGAGGAACCACCTGCTCTCTGGACACCAAGTGACACTTGACAGCTGTCACACTTGCTCCGGTGTCTCTGAGAGCTTCCACCCTATGGCCATTAATGGTCACCCACTGCCTATATTTTTTAGTGTTATTAGGCAGAGGGGTTGGAGGGACCATGTCCACGTCTCCTAAAGAGACCAGGGACATTTCTGCGGGACCCCACCCACCGGGGGCACCCATCTCATTCCCTCCCAGGGCTACACTCGCTACCTGACGGGAGTGCACACGGCGGTGCATTCGAATCCTTCATGGGACACTGGGGATCATAATAACGGTGTCCCACCTGCTTACAATCGTAGCAGGTCATTGGGCCCCTGGGAACAGGTTTACCTGTCGGGACCTCTGGCTTCTTTACAGGGGGAGGCTGGGAACCCTTCCCTTGGTTCCCTTGGGGATTACTTTGGGGCCCTTTCTGAAACTCCCTCTGTTTACCCCTGTCCCCCCCACTCTTCTGCTGGGGACCCTGCCCACCCTTGGCTGAGTCTCCCACTGGACCCTTGTGGACCCTGGTACTGACCCAGCGGTCCGCCTCCTCAGCAAGTTTTCTAGGGTTAGATATCTTGCTATCAACAAGGTGCTGGCGTAGCTCTGGAAAACAGTTATTAGACAAGTGCTCCCAAGCAAACAAATCATAAAGAGCATCATAACTATCAACCTTGCTACCCTTTACCCAACCATCCATGGCTCTGCAAAAAAAAGACACATATTCAACCCACGTAGTACCAGGCAACTTCTTACATTCTCTAAAGGTTTGTCTGTACTTTTCTGGAGTTAAGCCATATCTCAGCATTAAAGCATCTTTCATATGAGTATAAGACATCCTATCCTCAGCAGGAAGGCTCAACAAGGTATCTCTCCCTTCATTTGTAAAGCGGCTCCACAACCCCGTTCCCCAATCTTTCTCAGGGACCCGGTGGGCCAACAATGCTAACTCATATGCTTTAAACCATTGACTAATATCCTCATTTTTACTGTAATCCTTAATCACATCTTTGGGAAAATAAAACCTACTTTCTGCAGGCACAGATGGAGTGCTGCCACCAGAGGGATTCAACTCTAAACTCTTAGTTTTAGGCTCCATCTCCCTCAACATCTTCTCACGTTCAAACGCTAATTTTTCTCTTTCAAAATCTAATCTTTTGCTCTCCATTTCAGCTTCCCTTCTGCTTCTTGCATTCTCTAATTCCAACTGCCCTCCTAATTTAAGTTTTGCCATCTCTAACTTGTATTCCCTCTCCTTCTCTCTGTCTTCCAACTCTTCAGGAGAAAGGCTCTTAGAGGACACACTGCTGCCGGGAGATGCCACGTGCCCATTCATGGGCTCTTCCACTTCCTCTTCCTCTTCCGGTACCACCACCGGATGAGAGGGATTTCTGGCCTCTAACCACGCCTTCAGTGCTTTGAGGAAGTCGTCTTTCCTTGAGAGACCTGTGGTAGGAACTTTAAACTGTTTGCAAAATCTTTTTAGATCCTTTAGCGCATAGGAACCTATCTTTTCCTTATCAAATTCCCCCACAACAATCTCCACAGGTGTAGCAGCTCCGGCATTTTCCATGGTCAAAACTGGCAGTGTTTAAAAAAATATAAGCTCCAGGAAAGCGGAGAACAAAAATAGGATATCCTACCAAAAACAGATTGTGGCTGCGTTATGGTCTGCTTTCACTATATAGCGTACACTAATCACTGCACATGAGTCATAAATGCAAAGTTCAATCCTCACCGCTGACCACCAATGTTAGAACCGGCGGTCTCTAGTTGGCAGAGGTATACACTTCTGACAAATAGGGACCCACCAACTCTAGTCAGGGCAAGGGGGTTACACACTCAGATAACCCCTGCTACCCCCTTGGTAGCTTGGCAGAGCAGACAGGCTTATCTCAGAGGCAGTGTGTTAAGCATTTATGACCACATACAGTAATAAAGTGAATACACTACAAATGGACACAACACAGGAGTTATTATAAAAATAGTATTTTTATATAAGGCTTAGCACAAGACCAAATAACGACAAAAATATACCACAGTCTAAATAAATACTCTTTGGAAGGAAAAATAATAGTTCAAGTAAAGTTTCTTCTCAGGAAATAGTTCTTTAGCAACAAAAGTATGTATAATCTTAAAACACAGTTCTTGGCAACAATGTGACCCCCACAGGAGTCACACGACGTTGAGTTTACGATATTCCCAAGGTTCGGCGTCGACCACGAGGAGCGCTACGTCGAGCCAGGAGTCGCAACAGAACCCCCAAACACAGTACCTTTGGAAATGAAGAAAACAATGATCCACGGCGTCGAGATGTTGGCGTCGAGGTCGGCGTCGGTCGTGCCTCGGATTCGGGTCGATCTGCAGCGGAGTCGAGAGGTGTCAGGCCGGAGCAGCGCTCACGGCGTCGAGAAGGGCGTCGAGTCGATGCGATCAGCAGCGGCGTCGAGACGGGGTCGCTTAGAGCTGGAGCCGATACTCACTACTCAGCGGCGTCGATACCGGCGTCAAGACAGGGTCACTTGGAGCTGGAGCCGATACTCACTACTCCTGGCGTTGCTGCTGGCATCTATCGGGCCCGGCGGCCGGCGTCGAAGGCTCGGAACACTGGAGCCGTTACTCACGATGTCGAGCTGGATTCGGCGGCATCGGTGGCGTCGGCGGCGTCGAGACTGCAGATTTTCCCCTGTGTACTGGAAATAGCACTTTCCAGCAACCAGCAATTCAGTAGAGGGTGAAGTCCTTTGGCCCTGTGACTTCAACAGGAGGCTGGCACTCTTCCAGCCCTTGGAGATTTCCTAGCAAGCTTTTGAGAGTACACACCAAGTTCCTCTCTCCTTGTTCCTTGGCAAAAATAAAGAAGCAGCTTCAGGTTCCCCCCAGCAAACAGCACACTGGCAGAAGGGGGAGGCAAGTCCTTAGATCAGCAGGCTTCTTGTCCTTGGTAGAGGTTTCCTTGTCAGAAGTGATCTGAGTTCTTGGTTCAGGGGTCCTTCTCTTATACCCCTTTTCTGCTTTGTTCCCTTTGTCCAAGCAGGGAAATTCCCCCCATCCTGGGTTTGTTGTGGGTGTTGCCAAGCAGAGGCACCTGGCCTATTCACTGAGCAGGGCAGGGTCCTCAGCCGCCCAGCAGGAGGCAGAGCCAGTATTGTCACTGGCAGGAGCAGGGCTATCAGTCGCCCGGCAGGAGGTGGAGCCAGCATTGTGTCAGGCAGGGCAAGCTATCAGGGACTACTCTTCCCCCACTCTAAGTGTAGATGCCTCATTCACCCCACACTGACTCATTCAGACCTCTGGAGCCACCCAGCCCCTGACACACACACCAAACCAGCAGAGACCGGTGGATAGTTGGACAAGAAAATAGCCACTTTCTAAAAGGGCTATTTCCAAACACAGAATTTAAAAACCATCCATCCTAAAGGGTGTGTTATTAAATTCTGAGTTCAGGGATACTAAACTCGACCTGCTACCATGCTCCCTGAGTCAGTTAGATTATAATGGAGTTAATAATCAGTCTGCCCAGTCTGGCCTATTGGAGGCAGGTAGCCCTTCAATAGTGAAAAACGAAAATGGCTGTAATTCACTATTAGGTCATGCCACACACATCAGGGCATGACCTACCTTTTACCCACAATGCACCCAGCCCTGGGGCCTACCATAGAGGTGTCTGAAATGTGGCAAAGTGAAGGTTTTAGAGACTGGCAAGTAGGTTTCCTTGCCAAGTCGACATGGCAGTCAGGGACTGCACACAGGCTCTGCGATGGCAGGCCTGAGACACATTTTACACGCTGCTTCTGTGGGTGGCACAACCAGTGCTGCAAGCCCACCAGCAGCAGTTAACTTACACACCCTTGGCACACGCAGTGCACTAGACTAGGGTCTGAACAGTAAGTCAACCAAGCCAATCATGGTAACACCAATCAATGTCTCAATTTAACATAGGGAGCACTTGCACTGTGGCACTGATCAGCAGTGGCACAGTGCCCAAAGCAATATTCCAGCAAAAACATCGTAAACAGAGGAGGCAAACGGAAAAAAATGGAGGAGAGACTCATGCCAATGATGCCAGGTCTAACAGTGTGTTTTGTAATTTGTGGCTTGTTGTTAGTTAGTTGATATGTATGGGGTTTGGTTATGTTATGTTATGTTATTCGGGATTTATAGAGTGCATGGCTACTCGATTGATTGTCCCGGTGCTAAAACAACCTGGTCGTGGCTGACGAACAGGCACTAAGCTTGCTGAGATGAGAATACTATTGCTGAAATAACCATGTTTTCAATGACTTCCTAAAGGACAGAAGGTCCTGTATCAGTCTAAGTGACAGAGGGAGACTATTCCTGAGGTGCGCTGCATGCACCTGAAATGAGCGACCCCCTATACGTTCCCGATGAAATTTAGGAATACGCGCGAGATGCAGCGCAGTAGATCTCAGAGCACGAGGTGGGCGGTAAAATTGGACTCTATTCCTAAGACATGGGCCCCATTGCTTTAAAAGTTATCCTTTTGCGGATCGGGAGCCAGTGCATAGCATTCAGGTGGGAGGACATCCGATTCCTGGGGCTGAGCATGAGTATCGCCCTAGCTGCTGCGTTCTGTACTACCTGTAGTCGATTTAGCAGGTATTCAGGGATACCCAAGTACAGAACATTGACATAGTCCAGCCTAGAAGTAACTAGCGCCTGGACCACAATTTTCCTGTGTGCTACTGACAACAGAGGAAGGAACTGCTTGAGCATTTTAAGTACTCCAAAGCAGGCACCCACTACAGATTGAATTTGGGAGTTCATAGATAGATTATCCTCAACCCTGACACCTAAGTTTTTTACCGCTTTGACTGAGGAGGTGGGGGAGACATATCCTGGGGCCACCAATTACGCCAGATATTATCAATAGGGAAGCCAAAAAACATAATCTCCGATTTCTCTGAGTTACATTTCAATTGATGTGATTGGAGCCAAGAAAATACCTCAGTGAGGCAGGTGTTTATCACTTCTCCTCTAAAGACTGCCTCTTTGTCACAGGTAAAAAGAAGTTGTGTATCGTCAGCATACGATACTATCTTGGCTCCATGGGCTTCAGCTAGATAAGCCAGGGGGGTCATACAAAGAATAAAGAAGAAGGGGCTCAGAATCGAGCCCTGCGGGACCCCCACCTTTAGAACGGGAATGGATGCTGCAAAGGGCGGAGCCCAGACTGTTTGTTGGTGGTCTTTCAAAAAGGAGGAGAACCACCGAAGTACCATGCCCCTGCAGCCGCACTCTTGAAGTCTCAGGAGGATCTGATCATGGGGCCCGGTATCGAAAGCAATGGATAGGTCCAGTAATATCAACACGGCCTTCCCACAATTATCTAGAGTCTCCTTGATGGTCTCCGAGACTTCTAGAAGCGCGGTTTCCGTGCTAAAGTTTGACCTGAAACCCAACTGGCTCTGATGGAAGATTTGATTAGTTTCAGCATATGATGTGATAACACTGTTGACATATTTTTGAGGACTTTAGAGAAGGCAGGAAGCAGAAATATTGGCCTATAGTTGGCTGCTGATTCAGGATGTAACCGAGGTTTTTTAACAGGGGAAGAATTTTGGCCTTCTTCCACCTGTAAGGAACAGTTCCCAACTCCAAGGAGGCATTTAAGATCCAGTTTAACGCAGGGTTATTTACCTCTGCTATAGATGCCAGCACTTTGGCTGGACAAGGGTCAGACGGTGAACCTGATTTAAGGGTCTTCATGATATCCAGTGATTTCTCTGGGGGCATAAGGGGGACCTGCAAAAGCTGAGGGTCTCCTGGCCAAGTGGGCAGGGAGGTGACAGCTTGGTTAACACCATCGGCCAGGATAAAGTGTCTTGAATTTTTTTAATTTTCTCAAAGAAGTAAGAGGCTAGGTGGTTCGTCCAGGCCTCAGTCGGCGAGAATGGCCTAGTAACCGCGCTGGGAGAAGAGAACACTATGGGGTTTGGTTTATGTGTTGTGAGGACGCCATGGCAATGTGTGTGTTGTCTAGATCTATGTGTGATTGTTCAGACTTGCAATTGGAAGTTCTCGGTGAGGTACATCTTTATTTCTTATCTTAAATGCAATGATTTCATTCCCTGTGGAGATGGATGATGGGAAATTAAACCTGGTTGCCTGACTTCTTTTTTTAAAGATGGCTTTGCTGTAGAGTATGCATGCCTGGCTTGTTCTTTAAAATATGTTTTTTTGGAGGTGGACAAAGAGTAATGAAGTCTGTTTGCTTGACTTTATTTCTAAAGTTGGTGTGGGCAGGAGATGTCACAGAAGATGGTTGATGGGGCTGGTGTCTGACTGCAATTTATTAAATTGCTATTTCTCACACAGCTGTCCGTGCCACTGGAACCAGCCACATGTTCCTTGTAATGACATTATGTGCCCCATGCACAACGACCCATAGGTCACTCTTTGATATGCTATGAATTTCCACATAGGCTTCTCACTTTCATAATCTGTCCTCAAAGATCAGCCAATGAAGTTCCCCAGGTTCATTGATGCTAAATTTGCTGCATAGACCAGTAAATGCCATGATGAGGCCCAAGCTCCATGCTACATGCTAGTCAGTAACATGATGTGTCTGAGGAGTTCCTTCAATGGGCCAGTCAGACGGCAGGATGCAGAGTTGGTCAGCAAGTGTTATGCAGTTGATCCGTTAATATGGTGATGTGTCCTGGGCACTCCCAATGGGACATTCTTCGAGTTTGTTTTCTAACTGTCAAGGGAAGCGCGACATGTCCGAGCCATATCTTCTCCAGCTTCGAGGAGGAAGCAACACCGAGTACTAGTATTGGCCTACAGCTAATGATACTGAGGTGGACATCTGACATCTTACGAATCCTTAGTTGCGGGTAGAATTGTTTTTCCATTACTGCACTCTATGCCCATCAGTGCAAGAAGAGAAGGTGACCTGAGTCCCGACGAATGCCACTGATACCTTCTTTTAGGGTCGATATGGGCAGAAACATGTCGACCTCTTTGGGTGGGTAGAACTATTCCCCACGGTTTTTACGTCGAGCATTAGCGCTGACCTGTTGTATCTCTTTGTGGGGCTTTGGCAATCCTGCCCATTGTCATTGGCTGTTAGCTGAGGCATTCAGAAATGGTGGCTTCTTATTGGTCTATTACTTCACTTGTCCCACTTTTGTGTGGCTCCTTTCTCCTGATTTACTAATGTTTCTTTTAGTTGTCTCGGGAGGAGGCCATTCCTGGTTTTGTTTTTGATTCACACTCAGAGTCACACCTAGCACTCCCCTCTGCCTCAAGGGTTCCTCCTAGCCGCCTCAACGTCGCAGTTTCTGCTAGATATATATTTTTGGGTTTATCTGCATTCCTTATTCATTTTAGTGGCTATCGCATGTATTTTTTATTTTTAAATGCAGTTTTACCACTGCGGAGACTCGAACCCATTTCCCCGGGTCCGAAGTCGGCAGCTCAAGAGGTTCCACCACAATCAATCAATCTCTCTCTCTCTCTCTCTCTCTCTCTCTCTCTCTCTCTCTCTCTCTCTCTCTCTCTCTCTCTCTCTCTCTCTCTCTCTCTCTCTCTCTCTCTCTCTCTCTCTCTCTCTCTCTCTCTCTCTCTCTCTCTCTCTCTCTCTCTCTCTCTCTCTCTCTCTCTCTCTCTCTCTCTCTCTCTCTCTCTCTCTCTCTCTCTCTCTCTCTCTCTTCTCTCTTTTTTTTTTTTTTTTTTTTTTTTTTTTTTCTTGTGACTCCTTCTCACTGCCCCCTCGCTGTCACTTAATCTTCCCGTGCAGTGCCCTCCCACCCCCACTACAGTATAGCTTTAATGCGCCTGCTTCCCTGCAGGACAGCAGGCACTAGTTTGCTTTCCCATGGCGTTTTGCTAAATTGTACTCTGGAATGCTGTGTCATTATTACTGTACCGTGTACGGGCGCTCACCAGACCTGGTTGGCGCTGTTTAAACTTATGTTTAAAAAAACGCCTGGTGTTAAGAAAGACACATTCATGAGTAAGTCTATCATTCTTTGAAATTGTCAGTCTACCCGCAGGGATAAGCATGTTTGATGAGACAACGATAAAAAACACATTTTCAACCCTCCCTCTCTTCTCCCTTTGAATCTGTTTTCAAAGAAAAGCTGTACTGAAGCATTCAGCTGATAACCTGAAATGTCAGCGCCGGAAAATGCAGTGCTACTGAACCTCGCCCTGTAGAATTGTCTTTTCTACAAACGCCTTGGGAGAGGTTCTGCCCTGGGCGAACGAGGGGAATGGAAACTGAAAGGGTAAGTGTGCCACTGCCAGAACCGGTTTAGCAAATTCATGATTCCTGGGGAAACAATTAAGAATGCCAGTTAAGACTATGTAGCTTTACGACTAGAGCGGTCGACTTCGAAGCTGGGGGACCGGGTTAGAGTCTCGGCAACGACGCTCAACATCCTGTGATTCTAGGCAAATCTCTTAATCTCCCGGCGCCTAACAAAAATTAATGTATCCATCTGTAACCAAACTGGTGCTCATGTAAAGCGCTCTGATACCTGATATCTTAGGGTCTAGTTCGCGCTATATAAAACTCTAAACCAAAAAACCAAAGGTGTGGCAGGTGGATTTGGAATGCAGAACTGAAGCGGGGCAGCAGACTGGCTTGAGATGGCCATTAAAAGCAATCACAGTTTTACGTGATCCTGCACAGTCAATCAATCAATCAATCAAAGCCATTTATAAAGCGCACTACTCACCCGGAGGGTCTCAAGGTGCTAGGGGGGAGGGGAGGGTGCTACTGCTCGAACAGCCAGGTCTTGAGCTTCTTCCTGAAGGAGAGGTGGTATTGGGTCAGGCGCAGGTTGGTCGGGAGGGAGTTCCAGGACTTGGCGGCCAGGTAGGAGAAGGACCTTCCTCCTGTTGTCGCTCTTCGGATGCGGGGGACGGCGGCGAGGGCGTGGCTGGTTGATCGGAGATGGCGTTTGGGAGCATAGAAGTTGAGGCGGTTGTTGAGGTAGCTTGGGCCTTGGTCGTGTAGGGCTTTGTGTGCGTGGGTGAGGAGACGGAAGGTGATTCTCTTGTTGACGGGGAGCCAGTGCAGGTCTCTCAGATGTCCGGAGATGTGGCTGCTTCGGGGGATGTCGAGGATGAGTCTGGCTGAGGCGTTCTGTATCCACTGGAGTCTCTTCTGGAGCTTGGCGGTGGTTCCGGCGTAGAGGGCGTTGCCGTAGTCCAGTCGGCTGGTGACAAGGGCCTGGGTGACCGTCTTCCTGGTCTCGGTGGGGATCCACCGGAAGATCTTCCGTAGCATGCGCAGGATGTTGAAACAGGACGAGGAGACGGCGTTGACTTGTCTGGTCATGGAGAGGGAGGAGTCCAGGATGAAGCCCATGTTTCGTGCGTGGTCTGTCGGTTTGGGTGCGGTGCCCAGGGCGGGGGGCCACCAGGAGTCGTCCCAGGCGGAGGGCGAGGAGCCCAGGATGAGGACTTCCGTCTTGTCTGAGTTCAGTTTCAGGCGGCTGGTCATCATCCATTCGGCTACGTCTTTCATCCCTTCGTGGAGGTTGGCTCTGGCGGCGGCGGGGTTGTTGGTCAGGGAGAGGATCAGCTGGGTGTCGTCTGCGTAGGAGATGATGTTGAGGTTGTGTTGGCGTGCGATGGCCGCAAGGGGGCTCATGTAGACGTTGAAGAGGGTGGGGCTCAGTGATGATCCTTGGGGGACGCCGCAGATGACTTCGGTGGCCTCTGACTTGTACGGTGGTAGGCGGACTCTCTGTGTCCTTCCGTCGAGGAAGGAGATGATCCATTCCAGTGCCTTCTCCTGGATTCTGACGTTGCTGAGGCGCTGCACTAGGGTGCTGTGGCAGACAGTGTCGAATGCCGCGGAGAGGTCTAGGAGGATGAGGGCCGCTGTTTCTCCGTTGTCCAGCAGGGCTCGGATGTCATCGGTGGCAGCGATGAGGGCGGTCTCGGTGCTGTGGTTGGTTCGGAAGCCAGACTGTGAGGGGTCGAGGGATCCATTCGTCTCGAGGAAGGCGGCCAGCTGCTTGTTGACGGTCTTCTCGATGACTTTGGCTGGAAACGGGAGGAGCGAGATGGGGCGGTAATTCTTGAGTTCGGTGGGGTCCGCTGTTGGTTTCTTTAGTAGAGCGCTGAGTTCGGCGTGCTTCCAGCTCTCAGGGAAGGTGGCGGCGTCGAAGGAGGTGTTGATGATGTCCCGCAGGTGGGGTGCGATGACAGCGTCGGCCTTGTTGAATACGTGGTGAGGGCAGGGGTCGGTCGGAGATCCGGAGTGGATAGAGTTCATCGTGCGGATGGTGTCTTCTGTGTTGATCGGGGTCCAGGCGCTGAGGGTGGTGGTGGGGGGCGTTGGTGCGGTCGTGGGGGGCGTTGTTTGTGGGATGAAGCTGTTGTGTATGTCAGCGATCTTGTTGTGGAAGTAGGAGGCGAGGGAGTTGCAGAGGTCTTGCGACGGGGTGATGTCGTTGTTTCCGGCGTTGGGGTTGGAGAGCTCTTTCACGATGTTGAAGAGTTCTTTGCAGTTGTGTGCGTTGTTGTCCAGCCAGTCCTTGAATGCAGTTTTCTTGGTGGCGTGGATTAGTTGATGGTGCTTCCGGGTGGCGAGCTTGAGGGTGGTCATGTTGTCCGGGGTTGGCTCCCTTCTCCAGGCTTTCTCGAGGGCTCGGCAGTTCTTCTTGGAGCTCTTGAGTTCGTCGGTGAACCATGGGGCCTTCTTGCTGCCGGGTCTGCTGGGCGGGGTCCTCAGTGGGGCGAGTTCGTCCGCGCAGGTCCTGATCCACTTCGTGAGGTTGTCGGCGGCCTGTCTAGGGTTCACTGAGCTGGCTGGAGGGTGCTGACTCAGGGAAGCGGCGAGCTGGTCGGCTGTGATCTTGTTCCAGCTTCTTCGAGCATCCTGTTGCTGGTGGTGGTGGATCTTGCCTTTTCACGTTTTCCTTTTACTTGTAACATACGCTTTAAAGGAATGATTTACAAACGGCACACTCAAATCAATCCTCTGATTATAGATGTACACATCATATTCAATCTTATTAATTTTGTGTAACTTCGTACGTCAGTAGCAGCCGCAAATACAAAATTGATTTTGATTGATGAAAAGGAAGTACAACTAAAAAAGAAATGAGAAAGAAGTGGCGAGTTTATAAGAGGCCATTTATGTAGTTTCAGAGTTGTGTGAATAAGAGATTTCACCTGTCCCAGTCCATGGCTCAATTCAGAGGACAAAGCAAAATGTAACCCTGATGTCTGAATGTAGTAAGATTCTTACCACTGGGCTTTACTGCTAAACCGTGACCAGACTTCGGAATGTGAGAAATGCAAATGAGAAAAGAAAGGTGTTAATTCATATGGAAAAATGTGTTTGCTCTCCGTTACGTGGATGGCTCGTAGGAACATAAAAGGTAATTGGCTTATCTGAAAGCAAAGCCAGGCCAAAAGGGCTCATCCAAAAGACCAGTGTGAGCTTATTTTTGTTTGCCAGGTTGAGCTGGTTTTTGTCTGCCGCTTCTTAGGTCGAGCGCGAATGTGCTGCTCTGGCGAGACTTTTAGTAAGGGGCTTTCAAAAGCTCACCACACTTTCGTCACAGGCCATTGGCTTTTGCGTGTGTCTTTCTAAGAAAGACAGCACGCAATTGGGCAAAGGTAGGCGCATGTCCCGCCTTTGCTCCGCCCACGGCCTATTGCTTGCGGTTACCCGCATGGGCGACATCTGTTTGCAATTATCGTGCCAAAAACGCGTGCGTGATAATTGAAAACAGATGTTTCGCTGTGGCGCGCGCGCACCACTCGCGTGCTTGTTCTCCCTCCCCTCAAAATTTCCAGAATTACTTGAGCTTTTCAGCAACTTTCCTTCTCCAGGCGAGTAACACAGCCACGGCGGCTTCCCCCCTCCTTCCGCTGCTGCAGCCCCATCACATGATTAGACCCTTATTTAGCTCCTTCTCTTCCCAATAATCACTCGCTCATTAGCTCGTAGCAGCCGTTAATTATGCAAATGAGGCAGTCCCGCGGGGGTGGATGAGTGGATTTGTGTGTGTGTGTGTGTGTGCCTGCGAGGCTGCAGGAGTGGACGGATGGCGGATTTCACAATCGCCTAGGCAACCCGGGATGTTTTACTTTTCCGCTACCCGGGGGTCAGATACCAGAGCTGGGAGCCATGACGTCAGCCAGGAATGAGGGAGATAGGCGGGGAGGAGGCAGTAAGTAGGGAACCCGGTTCGAGTCTCGCATCGGCTCACCATCTTGAAATCCTGGGCAAATCACTTAATATCCCCATGCCTAAAAATACACAAAAATGAATTTGTTTGTGTGTGATGTAAGCAACTAGTGCTCATTTAAATCACTTCGCATACTTCCAGGTTGTGTTCGCACTACATAGCCTAGCCCTTCCTTTATTTCTTTACCCAATAAAATTTCTCTACCCAGAACGAGGCTTGGAATGCACTTCTCCCGTGTGACGTTTCTGCCAGCTCGCTACAAGAGCACGCACTGCGTGTCTTTTTGCTTATGCGCAATTGTAGATTTGGTTAGCGGGCTGGGGGATGGTGGGCTGCTGCCGCCCTCCTACAGGACATCCCAACTCCAGCACATAGTGGGGTCATATCCACTGCTGTTTTCTCGACATCTTGAGGAGCTGTGCCCTCCGTGTGAGGACAGTGCGTGTAACCCCTACCTGCAGCTACTTCCGCTCATGCCGTGCTGGCTCCTGTGGTCCAGACTCCATCATGCGAGGAGCTGCTGCCATCCTAACCCCTGAACCAACCGGGGTTAGATCCTCAGGTCCGCTCCCCCTAGGAGGACGGGGCTTCTAACCCCTGTATAACTTCCGATCAGTCTCGTCACAGCTTCCGTTGTTCTCCCCGCCAGGTGAGAAGCTACTTCCACCCTCGTACAGGACACCCTATCACCTGTCCCTACCTGGGTCAGATCCCCTGCTCCTTTCATGACCACTTGAGGAGCTTTGCTCACCCTAGGAGGCCAGGGCATAGAACCCCTACAGCTACTTCTGCTCAGCTCGAGCCAGCTCCTCTCCTTACCCCGGGTAGATCTCTTGCCTTGTTCTGTCACAGCCACGACCCTTGTACATAACCCACTCCCGGCACCAGCTCAGCTCTTCTCTGTACCCTGCGAAGCGCTGTCCCTTCCTTCCAGCAGATCATCCATCCCTGGTGGCCCGGCCAGCTCCTGGGGTGCCATCACCATCCAGGGCACAGGTGGACCCTCTTCACCTCAGAGGTGACGGTCCGCAGGGTCTGTTCCTCCTCCGTTCTTTTATTTTAGACAAGCTAGCCCACCTCAATATTCACCGGCCTCCGGCTCTGCGGATTACAATCTCTGACTAAAAAGATGCTTTTCTGAGGTCAGAACAACGTTTATATTAATAAAATACAGTACTTTTCTGTTATTTTATGGCAGAGAGTGGCTCATTTTAGCGGGAATTGCATAGTAAGTCATTCTGTAATGTCTTTGCCATTTTGCCGATTTCTAATGTCTGTGAAGGATTTTGTAATGTGTGACTTTGTTGTCAGAAGCCTCGACGTGTCTTAATATCATAAAGACGTGAGCTGTGGTCCTGGTCTGCCAAGCGACGATGGCATTGGGTTTGCACTCTGTCTGCAACCACCGACTCTGCCGTGGCATCGTGAGGCCTGTGGCCCCCTCCCACACATAACCATGGGCCTCAGAGACTGTTCTGTTCGTATGAGAACAAGCATTGGCATAGCCAATAGGTCTCGCCTTTGGGACCTTATAAGTGTTTAGCCATGCAACAGTTGATGTTATTGCACCAAGGATATTGTACTGCATAACTAAATACTTATAAGGTTCCAAAGGCGAGACCTATTGCCTATGCCAATGCTTGTTTTGTCTGCCAGTGTGAGCTGTTTTGATTCTGCCAGTGTGACCTGGATTTTGAAGGCCAATGGGGGCTGATTTTTGTCTGCCAGTGTGGGTTGCTGTTGTGGCCAAGGCAGGCTGGTTAGGTCTCGCATAGCGTTGCAGCGCAATGCGTTGCTCGCTTTGCGAGGCATGCAGTATTCACTATAGCTGATGGAAGCTCAGCCCACTTTCCGTCCATAATTTTCATTGGCTTCAATCATAACTCCAGCATTGTGATTGGTTTTTGGCTTCTTAGTCCCGCCTCCTGACGGCCATGTCATCAGTTTTGTTCTACTGAGGCTATCAGCCCCTTTATTTTAAAAACCGTTTAGTTCCCCTGCCTCTCACCGTTCCCTCCCGCAGTCCGTATTTTATTTTTACCACAACCACCCCTCCACCCCCTCCCATTCGGGCCTTCTTTAATGACCGCACTTTCGTTTAAAATGCAATAGGGCTCGCGTAAATACGTATCCTATTGCATTTTCAGTGCTTGTTTGTTTTATAATTGGTGGCTGAATTTGCACTCTTTGTCTTACATCGTACGCATGCGTGACAAAACAGTGGCGTTTTTCCAATTCACTGTGGGAGGCAGAAACAGCACAAGCAGCGATTCAGCGGGTGGCCTGGCCAGTCACCACCAGTTTGGCGCTCCTTTTTTGTATTTGAAACTATTATTTGTTGCTCACTTGCTCGCGGTCGTCGTGGAATCTCCTTTTAAGTCAAAGGCTGATTGTACACTAGATTCCATCCGTGGAGAGGGACAGTGTAGAGGAGAAGGGGCGCAGTGGCAGTGTCACAACACTTCTCAGTTTTACAGGGTCTTCCGCCATCTCAGTGTCTTGTCGGCAGCAGGAGGGGACATCTTCCAATGACATACTCTCCTGTCATGTAGCCAAGCTCCCCGGTAAGCGCGAGAGGGTGCTGCAGCTCTGGCAGGAGGCACTTAGGCTGTGTGCGTTGCTATGGAAACTACCTGCTGCGTTTTAGGAGCTTCGACGATGTTTATGGACGAGAGGCCCACTAACTTCCCACGCACCTCTCGGGAGTTCTTTACTGCACGCACTGTTCTGCAGTGTATTTTTGGCACCTTATCTCTCACCGGCTCAGAACTTGTAAACCATCCACGCAACACTCAAACGGGCGCACTCCCGCAAACAAGCACAAGCATTGGCAAAATTGATTGCGACATTTCATGCACTGTGGTGCACACGGCACGGCGCATGTTTAAGTATTTAATCCTGTCTTGACTCAGAGGTAAGTACATATTTATGCGCACATTTATTTATTTGTTCAGTACTCATGCTTGTAGTAGCAACTCAACCTTAAACACAAACCTGCAGGAAAGATGACCGAGCCTGCACGTCCCTCCTTGGTTAGGAGTCTATGTTTGGTTTCACATAGAGCTGAAAAAGGGTTTACAACCCTGACAAGTGAAATTGAAATATAACAAAGCTATGCCCCCACATTTACCCAAACGACCCATCTCTTACAGTCAGAGAGTCCTGTGCATTTTCTTTTACTGATTTGTAATAAAAAGCAAGCAGGGCAGTATGTCTTTCCCTTGTGTTGCTTAGGTAATAGCTAGTACCTTAAGTTGGATGAAAAATAAGTTGGGAAAGTCTCTAGAGCAGTGGTCTTCAAACTTTTTAATGCACCCTTCCCCCTCCCCCCCCCCCCCCCCCCCCCTGAAGAAACACTATTTGGCCATCCCTCAGATTTTTTCACAATTATTCTTTTACAATGACAATGTTTAAACATGTTAGACGTATTAGAACATTACAGTGAAGTTCTGTTACCATTTTAGAAATGCATTTTAATACATGATAGCTAAACATACAGTTCTTGTCAGGCAGGCCTTACTAAAAGTATCCACGGTGTGATTAATAGAAATGGGGGTGGGGGTTTTGAAGAATATTTGGAGTCCCTTCCCTTTTGACACCTTCTCCAAGCCAGGATATAAATGACAAAAGATGTTACTTATGGCCCATTACTGAGCAACTTTCTGCCCCTCATTTTCTTCTGCTTAAACCAAAGCACTGTTATCAGCATAATGCTTCTTTTAGCCAGAGCCTTGTGCCCCCCCGCCCCCTTCCCCAGAACACTTAAGGCCCCCTTAGCGGGGCCCGCCCCCTAGTTTGAAGACCCCTACTCTAGAAGGGCCATGGACAAAGAAGCGTGCCCAGAAAATCTACCAATGGGCATGGACAATTCAATTAAGGGCAGAGCTTTAAATAAGTAAACTAAAATCATGTGCCTCACACAGCTACAGCAGTTGGCTTTGCGAATGCTTGTTAGCTGCATTAGATACATAAACAATGATTTTGTTGTGAAGGATTAGAATTGAAATTGTTTCAATTCTGAAAATACAAGCCCCAGACTTAAAAATGTACTAAGCTGTAGGGAAACCGATGTGACCTACAGAGTGTTTCAAACTCTCAAGGTGTCACCACTTTGTTCAACAGTCTTTCACTCTGCTACGCTTAGTCCCTTTTTCTCCCCACATTTTTCTCAAATCCTTCACCTGCATATCTCACACTTTCCCAGCATTACAACTAACACTTGTTGGACCATGGCTTCGTGCACTATGCAGAGAGACCTGGTACTGGATGTGCATGGAGTTGAAACACATTTATGAGCCCCTTATAGGCAGTGCGAGAAACTCACACTACCACGTCTATCGCAGCTGAAACTCTGCTTTACTGACTTCTTGTTTGCTGAGCAGTTCAAGGAAATCCAGTAAAGCAAACGAAAAGCAGAGACAAGCTGACTCTCATGTTTAGGAGATTCTGCCTGCCTCGTCAGAGAGGATTAAAATTGAGTGTGTACAGTTAATGATGCAACCTGCTTCCCAAGGTGAGCCAGAAAGTAATGGCAGATTAGGTTTAGATTCTGTTAGTGATTCCCTTTTCGGCCAGGAAAAATTGGTGCCCCTTTCTGTTTCAATTGTCGGTCGCATGCACGCCATTTGCGGCATCCTCTGGAACCGAACGCCGACAGACTGTCTCTGAAGAGACTTCATCTGGCGATTTGAAGCTTACGAGGTTGCAGCTTCAAGCTTTAAGTTGTTCAGAGGATGTGGCTGTTGCGATTTAAGATTCTAGGCACCTGGCAACCTTAAAGGTTTATTCTAGGCATTGGAGATCATTCTCTATATGGGCAACCATGAGAGCCTTTAGTAAACCAGAAGCTGAGAAATTAGATCATTTGATTTACAGGCTATTCAGAGGGTATTTTCTTAAGTGCCTAGTGATTGATTGTCCTCTTCCTACTTTGAAACTTCCAAAGATTTTAAGAACTTTCAATTAGCTTCTTTTGAGTGATTAAAGTCAGTGGAACTCCAGTTTCTCTCCTTTAAGTTTCTTTCCTGGTGGCTATTTGTTCAGGGCGAATAGGTGGCGAGTTAGAAGCATTGTTTTGTTTTGACTCTTTTCTTCATCTCCTTACAGACAAGGTTATCTTGAAACCGAAGTGTTCCTTTGTGCATAAGGTTTCAATGGACTTTTATGTATCTCAAGACCTGGTTCTTCCAGTTTATTCTCCTAAACCATTTGCTTTCTGCTAAGGGACTTTCTTTTTTAATTTGTCTGGCAACTGCCTCTATTTAACATTCTTGATTGAAAACGATCAGCAGAGGTCAGTAAAATACCAGAATCACTTTAGCATTCTCTAGATTCCAGTCCATAGAAATTGTCTTCCACGAGCACCCGTAGACAATAATATGTTTTTCAAATCTTGTATTTTTAGTGATATGACCAACGAAGGCCCTGATTTTATATTAA
This sequence comes from Triturus cristatus, assembly GCF_964204655.1. Classification (NCBI taxonomy): domain Eukaryota; kingdom Metazoa; phylum Chordata; class Amphibia; order Caudata; family Salamandridae; genus Triturus; species Triturus cristatus. The sequence continues at coordinate 79,938,776 of NC_140590.1, read as the reverse complement.
AAAGAGAGCTTTGGACTATACCATTTCCAGGTGAAAGGCAATATTTATTTCTGTGTGTTCCCATACCTGGCGTGTCACGCAGTTTGGTGCTTACTTTCCCTCCATGTTAAATATCAGTAGACGTTTCAGCACCCAGGCTAATGTGCTGCATAGCTAAATACATATAAGGTCCCAAAGGTGAGACCGGTTGCATTGCAAATGTTTGTTTTTTGAAGGTTGGCACATGTGTACTGTAGGAGCAGAGGCAGGTGACTAGAGCAGTTATCTGTTTGAGCTCATTGATGTTCCCTAGGATGCACTCATTGCCTCTACCCTAAACTTATTTCTGTGGATAATGTTGTTGAGAACCCCTGTTAAGGAATCCCTTAGCACACTGTCCTCATTAGCACAATGTTACTTGACCACTTTGTTTCTAAATACATCACTCACAATGAAGTGTTCAGACACAATAAAACAGTGTTTTGTGAGAAGTCTAGCATTGTAAGTGCACTTTTTAGGTTGAGTATTAGCGCTGACCTGTTGTATCTCTTTTTGGGGCTTTGGCAAACCCACCCATTGCTATTGGCTACTAGCTGCAGTATTCAGAAATGATGGCTTCTTATTGGTCTATTACTTCAATTGTCCCTCTTTTGTGTGGCTCCTTCCTACCATGACGATTTCACTAATGGCTTCTTTTGGTTGTTCCACAGGAGGAGGCCGTGCCTAGTTTTTTCTTGGTGCTTCCCCTGAGTCACTCCTCGCCACTCCCCTCTGCCTTAAGGCTTCCTCCTAGCAGTCTCAACGTCGCACTTTCTGCTGGATATATATCTTTTTGGGGTTTATTGGCATTCCTAATTTGTTTTAGTGACAAATACATGTATTTTTTTATTTTCAAATGTACAGATTTACCACTGCCGAGACTCATACCCGGTTTCCCAGGTCCAAAGACGGTATCTCAAGAGGTTACACCACACACTCTTTCTTCCTTCCTGCTGTTTTACTTTTGCTTGTGAATCCTTCTTATTGCCCCTCACTGTCACTTAATCGCCCCGTGTAGTCCCCTCGCCCCACAACCACTATAGTATAGTTTTAATGCGCCTGCTCCCTTCCATGACAGCAGGAACTAGATTGCCTACCCATGGCGTGTTGCTAAATTGTACTCTGGAATGCTGTGTCATTATTACTGTACAGGGTATGGGCGCTCACCAGGCTGTGCAGTTCCCTCCCCCCACCACCACCTCGTAATGCAGACCACTGGGATTTCTTGACACAGTCGATAAGTTCTCGCTGCCTTCCCTGCACCAGAGCAGATGTGGCACCAGCTAAACGATAACAAACTGGAACGGGATTTGGTAGTAGATTTTCACATTGCCTTGTGTACACCAATCGTAAACATGCGTAAAAATGATGCGCTTCATGGTTTGGTCTGAAGCCCTTAAATCTTCTTTAGAGAAATTACCCTGTGCCCCACCCTCCATCACTGCTTGTGATTTTTAATCCTCCAGGGACCCTCGCCATCACTTTTAATGAGCATTTCCCTGTCTCAGCTCAATGCCTGATTCATGTACACCATGCTCTATCTTTCACACACGTTTGCTCAGTAGCATTCTCTTCCCCCACCCTCCTTCCCGACTGCTCCCCTCTCCCTCCAGGCCTCTCATCCCTCCGTCGTTGCTCCTCTCTCCCTCAAGCCCTCTCGTCACTCCCTCGTTGCTCCCCTCTCCCTCCATTTGCACTCCGAATTGTTCGCCCCTCCTCTGAAAAATGCAGTTGTAAGTTAGCCCAGCCTAGGGTAGCAGTGGCATTGGCATGTCCCTTAGCAGCACATGCACTGCTGGGGCACGGCGCTCCCTCCACCCCTCCAGCTGTCAGCCATTCTCAGCTCCCTGCGAGTCCAGAGAGGCAGGACTCGCAGGGAGCTTAGCCTCGCCTGGCACAGAAACTCGAGGGTTGCATATACCCACCCAAAACTAACGACATAGTGCCAATATCGGCAACACTCACCACCACTCATGCAGCATCATACCGAATACATAAACAGACAAGACACCTTTTTCGTGGAGAAAATTGCTGCAGGTTTACTAGCATACCAAATATGCCAACATGGTGGGTTATCTTACAGGCGATCCAAAGGCAAGCCGCCCCTCGCGGCTTACCACGTGATGGGCCAACATGCATTGTAGCCTAAGCCAATCGGTGCTTAACGATTATGGTGAGGGGATAGCCCCTCCCATCTCCGGTGAACCGTTGGTCAACCTCATTACTCATGCCCCCCCCCCTACGTGGGGCGGAGCGTTCAAGCGAATTCCGGTTGTACAGGTTTCCAACCGCCCGTAGGACAGACGGGGCGCCGTTGCACCTCAGGGTCGACCGCGAAGACTTCCTGGGGATATTAGGCCTCAGCACCCTTTGTGCTCATGAAGAGGGTACCCCTGAGTACCTTTCCGCCTCTGGATCGCCCTGTAACTCCACCTGCAGCATAAAACAAAAGATTAGAAATTTCTTCCCCCCCACCCTGATTACGCCGGGTAAGCGGTAGAGAGGGAACGGTGTCAGGGGTGAGGAGGAAGAGGCCGCTAGGTCGGCGGGGGAGAACATATACCTCTCCCCTACCCCTACCTGGGCCAGAAATGACGAGCGGGACCCCAAAGGGGTCTCGTGACGCTGGGCTGTCCCGTGTGCCATCTTGTGGCACTAAAGGGGCCGCCCTCTTATGAGGGTCCCCTGCGTGGATGTCAGGCAGCCCACATAGTGCCAATATCGGCAACACTCACCACCCCTCATGCAGCATCATACCGAGTAAATAAACAGACAAGACACCTTTTTCGTGGAGAAAATTGCTGCAGGTTTATTAGCATACTAAATATGCCAACATGGTGGGTGTGGGAGCCGGCCTCGTGGCGTGGTCCTGTTCCCCCTCGGCGAGCCGCACGAGGTCCCATACACCTCGGGGCTCCTCCATTTTGGATCATACGTCACGCCACGTGACCACCTGCGTGACCCAGCTTCACCCGGCCTCTGTCCCAGCGAGGCCCGACATCAAGGCGCCAACCCCTGGCCCGGGGGATACCACGTGAACCCTTCCCACTCCCGGCGGAGGGCAGTATCGATGGGACCCCCAACCGTCCTTCCACACCTAGGTGCGATCGCCCCACAGCTCTCTGGGGCCTGGCGCCTCTCCTGCTGGGCGTCTGGCCGCTCCCTACCCGGCCTCTCCGCCCCCTCCGGGCGCAAGGGTCCGGACATCAAAGGGCTCCAGTCCTATATCTGGGGCGACCCGACAGCAGGACAGCAGTTGTATCCTGGAGTCACGAGCCCTGCTGATCGGATCGCGGCTGACCCTACGGAAGAAGACTCATCCTGAACCCACCTCTGAGCCCTGCTGACGACGTCGCGGCTCCACCGTGCTTAAAGACCTTCACGAACCCTTGGGGCCCTGCTGACGCTGTCGCGGCCTGACCTTGTTGAACTTTACCATCAGAGCCCAGCTGACCTCGTCGCGGCTCGACCGAAGCGGACCTACCACCGGAGCCCTGCTGACTGTGTCGCGGCTCGACCCAAGCGGAACTACCATCCGAGCCCTGCAGACGCCGTCGCGGCTCTCCACGTCCGAGCCGCTCCGAGACCAGCACTCAAGGTCTGGCGCAGAGCCTTCCCGTACCTGGTTGGTACTAAGACTGTCCCGCTACCTTATCCCTCTAAAGACATTAAGACTCTTACCGGATCCCTCGATCCCACTGTAAATATTGAACGTACTGCTATTGATAAAGAACCAAGTTAAGCAACTGATACAGAGTCCTGTGTGGTGGTATTACTGGGCCTAGTACGAACGTAGGAGAAGGACCTCCCCTAGGGGGCTTCTCAGCGGCGCTCGGCTATAACTTTGCGGTAGGAAGGTGCCCCGGAGTAGTCTTCCCGACTCCCCGGCGGTCCTCCCTCCAACAGTGGGTTATCTTACAGGCGATCCAAAGGCAAGCCGCCCCTCGCGGCTTACCATCTGATGGGCCAACTTGCATCGTGGCCTTAGCCAATCGGTGCTTAGCGGTTATGGTGAGGGGATAGCCCCTACCACCTCCGGTGAACCGTCGGTCCACCTCATTACTCACGCCCCCCCCTACGAGGGGCAGAGCGTTCAAGCGACCCCAGGTTGTACAGGTTTCCAACCTCCCGTAGGACAGACGGGGCGCCGTCGCACCTCAGGGTCCACGGCGAAGACTTCCTGGGGATATTAGGCCTCAGCACCCTTTGTGCTCATGAAGAGGGTACCCCTGAGTACCTTTCTGCCTCTGGATCACCCTGTAACTCCGCTACAGCCCTGGGTGTGGCGACCGTCGCAGCCAGGGCCCCCCACCAAGGCCGGCATTCCTACTTACATGTGCGTTTCGTGTTCCCCAGCACTCGTTTCCCACATTATGGAACAGGAGCACACTTGCTTAGTGGACCGCTTCCACCCAGCCTAATACTATGGCTATGTGGGCGGGGCATTTCATGCATAACTTGAAGCAACCTGTTACCCGTCCTGGGAGCCGAGTGCCTCTACTTTGTTGACGTTGACCCGACATGTGCCAGACCTTAGTGATACTAAACCATGGCAAACTGTGCTGTTCGCATGGTGCACACTATTGCAGTCACAGCAACCGTTTGGAGTGACAACTTACGCCACCTACCAGGCTTGCTTAATTAAAGCTTGATCACAGATACACACATATCTGCTAACCTGCTGTGACCCTAGATGTTCAAACAGCTCTCGACTTAATACCTTGTAATCCCAGGACCTAGGTCAGCCTTCCTTGCTTGCAACCATGCCCCTTACCCATGGCAGTGAGGTTGGGGCCCCCTAAGTGGCACACCACGCTGTTAGGGAAACCTTCCCCTCCCGTCAGTCTCTGCCCTGATCTGTTCGGGGCGGCTCCATCGCATTCCGGGGAACCCCATCCCGGCAAACTGCGCCTGGGAAACCGCATGGAGCAATTTATCCTTCTCCTACCCTGGAAAGTCAACTCATTGCCTCCCAGGTGTCAGACCACAGTGATGGCCCGTGCCGCAGCTTCTACAGATGCTGTTCCAGCGCATGCCTCACTGGGGTGCCTATGGTATACACACCATTCGTCTGTCCATAAAACACTTAACCTGACTTCTGGCCACTCCCTTGGGTGGCTGCGGATGGATGTACATTTTACACTTTGGGATTTCTATCATTTCTCCTGCATGATGCTGACCGTTCCCAAGGATATCTTGCTTAACTGAAGCAACCTGTATCATGCAGCTTTGGATCTGAGGCCATCGAGTAGGAGATTGGTCCTTCAGACCTCAACCTCTATCCTTGAAGCCTGAACCTGCGGCTATGCCTACGAGTCCTGTAAATATGTGCCAACATGACGTGTATTTGAGCGCGTTGTCCCCCTGGGGGTCTGCTGGCTCTGGCAGAGACAAGATGAAGCATGCCAACCTGCCCCCAAACTCAGCAGAACAACCACACGTGCGAGCTTGCCACAAACTTCTGTAAAAGCATGCCAACCCACCCAACCATCTCCAGCACTCTGGGGGCACACGGCCACTCCTTGGCCTGACTCCAACCATGTTGAAGTCCTGGATGGTCTCGAGGCTCCATTTCTTGGTGCATGCTTGCAACCCTTAACATTATCACATTAGTTGGAAAAGACCACTGCCTGGCAGCAAGCTTAGCTAAGCCCCTGCAGAAATCGCCTGCCTGTGCGAGCAGACCAAGATTCATCACTCCCCACTCCATCACCATCTTTCTTGCTTCCCGACGTTGGCATTATGCTGTTTATGGCGTTTTGCTTCCCTTTGCTCCAGGGGAGAGCAGTCCTGTCTGGAGGTGTGTGTACTGAAGGAAATGTGTCCTGGAAGTACCTATGATTTGAGTTCAAATGTCACTACTTCACAGTACTTCGTGTGTTTAATAAAACTAATAACAGGTCCAACAAATCACTCGGGCATTCACCGCCTACTTTAGGCATGTTGGATTGAGGGGATCCCGTGAAATATGTAAAATATCTCCCTTGGCATACCATCCCTTTAACACAAGGTTTACCTCTTTAGGCATGTCACTAATTGTCTCCATCATGTGTTTAAGGCTAGTTTGAGTCCTGCTTGGACAACATCCCTTCTAACACACCGTGTTGAGTAACTACTCATGTTCGTCTCTTGTACAAGTCATCCCCGTTTGCCTGGTACTCATTGGACCCAAGGAAGCTTTTAACCCTATACAAATGTATATATCATGTTGTGCAACTTGGGACACTATTACTTCCTCACTACGTACTTCTAGGCATGTAAATACTGCCAAAGGTATCCCCACCTTAGTACCTAAATAACCACTAAACAAATACTGTCTAAGGTAAAACGATTACCAGTGCACCTAGCCAAGGGCCCTCCACTTCTTGTGAACCTCTGTTGTTGTGTTTTAGACTGTTGTTTTTGCCTGGCCTCCTACTAAGACAACACTACATGGCCATTAACGTGCCAACATGTGTCCAATGAGATTAAACCAGTTAAAGGCTTTATTGTATCCGCCAGACCCAAAGTGGAGCCAGAGCTGAATGGTCTAAGTGTGGGTCAGACTGGAAGAGGTATGTGTGGCTAATGCAGGCCCAAAGATCTGTGCTAATTGCTGCTGCATCACCATAATGCCAATGGGCCTGAGTATAAGAAACTGGCGATGCTGTGATACAACTTATGTAAATGTGGGCAGTATTAATACCGACAGTTCATATTCAAGTACATGTCACCAACTACTGCCTGCTCCATACCACGCTCTACCAGTGCTCTATCAGTTACTACTGGCATACCTCCTGGCCTGCACCATGCCTAACTCACTTAGTGGATAATACGTTTATGAATGTCCCCTATGCTACATGCCTGTCTCGCTTAGATGCACTTCAGAGCATGTGGCCAAGAGCATTGAATGTCCCTAGCCATGAAAACATAATAAGCCACGCACCGAACCAAGGACATACCTAAATATCTCTGAGGTAACGCCCTTGGATGACGTCAGACAGGCAAAATGCCAGAGACTTCGACTGCCCAAGCAGCCCTCGGTGTCAAAAGGACCAAAATGCCCTAGAGCAGCCCCTTGAATGTAAACCAAGCATATCCCCCAACCTGCTTCAACCTGGCCCTGAACTGACACATCTGCACCCCACTTCCGGATGACGATCTATATGCTTCATGTTTCCGGCTTTGCTGCCAAGTGTCCCAGATCATGCACTGCTATATCCAACCAGATTAGCTTCTTTCTCTGACCGCATGTGAAAGGATAATGTAACCACCAAACCCAATGTAAACCTAAAACGCAAGCAGAACTTGTCAGGAGACATTCAACCTCTGCCCTTGAAGCGCAGCAAACTTGGCAAATGAGGCAATCCAGCCCCCCCCCCCCCTCCCCCCTCCCTCAAAGGCTAAAAGGATGGCTTGGGCAGAAGGCAATAGTCAACAATTATCTTGACTTACTCAGTGCCTGTTGTAGAGGTCCTCTCTGAAAGCCATAAAGTGCCACCTAGTGGCAGACTGTCAGGGGCGCCAATGGTGACAATTGAGTGACGGTGCCGCGTACCAGAAAAAACCACGAGTCAGATTTAGCACAGATGAACTTGCTGCTGAAAATAGCAGTGGAGAGCCACTGCCGCACTTCCGGAAGTCCAGACTTGACTTTCTCACCTTGTGGGTTTAAAGAAGGTACAAATTTGACAAGTGCGTACCCCGTGACTAACTAGATGGGGAGAAAATCTAAGGGACCCTCCCCCTGCCGTGTACAAAACAATTGTATGTCACATATACTGATCTGAAGATAACTTCCTGAGAAGTCCTCCAAGTACCCCACAATGAGGGCCAGACAAGCCTTCTACCATTCTACCCATGTGGTTACTTGTCCTGTCACCTAGCAGCTGTGGCCAGCCAGGACTGTTGACTTTGTCGCTGTTTGGTAATTGCATAAGGTAATTAGCAACAACTGTGGCTATCGTGTAAGAATATCAAAATTCCACCATTCTGAACTGATCAGACTGTGCCAAGGGAGTGGTACCTTCATGGGATTTCCAAATTTTTAGAGGACAAACAGCACAGTCCAAACAGTTCATATTCCACACTGCTCCTGCCCCTGTCCCAGTTAAACTTGTGCTTGCACCACCCTTCAGGTATATGGAAATTGTGTCAAATCACTCGCTTACTACACTCACTTTTGGCACTTGACCCTTTACTTGGACAGGCCCGAGTTGGAAACCTCCCTCTATCAGGCCAGCCAGCCGGCTGACCACCACAAAACATCAGTGTCCTTCAGCCCCCACTTAGCCTGGATACTAAACCAGGTATAGATATTATAATAGACAATGGCACATTTACAAAACTTTACAGAGCTGTAAGCTTGACCGTACTGTGCATCCACTTAAACTACTCGCCCTCTAGCATAATCTTTGCCCATTCAGACTGCACACCTCCAGCAAATATATCCCATGGATGTTTCTTGCTACCCCCATTGGTGGTACTCATATCCTCCCCAGGAGGATGAAATGCTGAGTGGGCGGCCCCCTCACAAAGGGATGGTCTTAACCCTAGCTGCCCCAGTTATTGCCTTTGTGGCTTCTCTTCCCTCCCTCATTGCCACCCTCTCCCTCCAGGCTTCTCGTACCTCCCCTCTCCATCCAGGCCTCTCGTCCCTCCCTCGTTGCTCCCCTGTCCTTCGTTGTTCCCCTCTCCCTCCTGGCTTCTCATTCCTCCCATGCTCCTCTCTTCTTCCTCCAGGCCTCTCGCCCCTTCTCTGCTGCGCGCCTCTCCCTCCAGGCCTCTCGTCCTTCCCCTCTCCCTCCAGGCTTCTTGTTCCTCCCTCGTTGCTCCCCTGTCCTTCGTTGTTCCCCTCTCCCTCCTGGCTTCTCATTCCTCCCATGCTCCTCTCTTCTTCCTCCAGGCCTCTCGCCCCTTCTCTGCTGCGCGCCTCTCCCTCCAGGCCTCTCGTCCTTCCCCTCTCCCTCCAGGCTTCTTGTTCCTCCCTCGGTGCTCTGCTCTCCCTCCAGGCTTCTCAGCCCTCCCTCGTTGCTCTCCTCTCACTGTGCTTAATTTGAGCCCGGGATAATGTGCTGCATTGATAAATACTTATAAGGTCCCAAAAGCAAGACCGATTGCATTGCAAATGCTTGTTTTATTCCGTCACTAGGCGATTTCGTATTTTTCTTCACACACACTCCTTCTGTCTGCACACCCTCACTCATTTCCAGAGTAGACGAGTGCATAGGTTACCTACTACACATTGTCCCTTGCGCTCCCCTATACTTTGAAGGGTAGCAGCTTACATCTACTGCTTGGGAAAGATGCCAGTAGGCGCCCGCTGACGGAGCACGCCACCCATCGGTGGGCGAGGGCCTTCATCCTCAACTTGGAAGGGTTTCTCACTAGACTACACCAGAATTAGTACCTAGTCTTTTTGTAGTGGCAGCCTGCTCTACGTGTGGTTATATAAATGCTTGGGAGGTTGAACAGGCGGCCTGTCAATCCTCCCGACTCTGATGTGTGTTATGCTTTATCCCTATAAACACAAGCTTCTGAGAGCTTCAAAATGATGAAAGAAACACAGGAGGATAATCTTCGCTTCGATCTTACAGCACACTAAAGTCTAGCTTGATCCCCAGCCTAATCTTTACCCCTCACCGCACATTCAGGCGTGACTGCGCATGCTCAGGGAAAGGGACTGGGAGGAAACAGAGAAAGGACTACAAGTTTGTTTCATACTTTCCAAAACTCTCGCCTTCTAACTCACATTGACGAAAAACAAACAGATTTCACAGGGTCAGAGCTGCCAAGCTTTCAGATTGCTTATATGTGACATTTCTAGGGTTGCAGTGTGTTTATGTGTGACATTTCGATGCTGTATGTTTAACACGTTGAGTGACACTTCACTAGTAGAACAAGGAAGTTATGTCTGTGTATGAAGATTGATTTCAGAAATGTTCCCTTTTCTTATATGCACTGATGTACAGGGAGTCTTCTAACGGTTGCAGCACTTGTGCGGTGTAGAGGCATGTCATACCACTAACCATGCTCAGATGCAGCTCAGATCCCACCAGCGCAGCTCACAATGGGTATGCACAGGTAATGCGAACATCAACATAGTGCCAATATCGGCAACAGTTACCACAACACACATAAGTACATAAATAAAACACACGACACTGAATGTAAGTGGAGAAATATTGCTGCAGGTTTATTAGCATAAGCAATATGCAAACATGGTGGGTTATCTTACGGGCGATCCCAGGGCAGGCCAGCCCCTGTGCCGCCTGCCCGTCTGATAAGCCTAGAGTCACCATGGCAACGCCAATTGGTGTGTACCTAATGTTGGGAGGGTCCCCCCCTCCCACCTGTGGACCACCAGTCCACTTGCTACACACGCCCCCCCGTGATGGGTGGGCGGAGCCTACATGGCAGCCCCCGGTTGCTCAGACCCACAACCGCCTGTCGGATAGCGGGGCGCCGTCGTTCTTCCAGGGGACCCGCTAAACATCCCTGGGTATCCTGGCTTAGCACCCCATGGTGCTGCTGCATGCTGTACCCCTTGGTAAGTGCAGACCCTGGATCGCCCTGTAACTCCTCCACAGCCTTGGGAGTGGCCACCGTCACTACCAGGGCCCCCCAACAAAGTCCCCTATTATTTGCAACCCGCAGGAGGGGGTGGAGACAGAATATGTACCCCCCCCCTGGCTCCTCCCCGCCGGAAGCAGCTCACCGCTGGGGTCTCCCTAGGTCCATCCCAGGGACACGACCTCCCACCCCTGTGCCTTCCTGTGGCACTAAGGCGGCCGCCCTCAATGGGGCGGGCCGCTGCGCAACCCCCCCCCGGGCAGCCTTACATATGAGAGCTGCAGGACTTACTGAGTTGACTCCTGTGATCCGCAGACAGGCAAAGTATTCACGAGATAAAGCTGAGAGCCTGTCTGGGTGCATCTCCCTCTGTCAAGTGAGACTCAGGGGAGAAGCGTAAAGGCCCCTCTGAGCTGCAGAACCTGACAGCCGAGCTCCATGCGCCATGGACAGTCTGAGAATGGCGCAACGCTAGAGTACGCTTATGGTAATTCTTTCATCATATTACCCCAATGTGAAGGACACTGCACTGGTGGATTCTCCTCCGGATTCTGCTTTTGCCCAGTTAGTATCTTGAAGATGCTTCAGTGCCACTCACCTCTAAGTCTTGCCCCAGACTGCTTGCCCAGGAGGGAACTGAGATAGTTCACAGAAGGTGTTATCTAGCCTTTCCTTGTTCCCGTGGAAGAGGAAATGGCTGCCCCCTCTCTTCCTTCTCCTTAACTTCATTCACTCCTTCATCTTTCTAGTATTTCCATATTTTTTTCTCTCTCTGATCCCATAATCTTCCTTTCACTCACTCTAAGGGGCATAATTACAAAGAAGTGACGGAGCGCAGCGTTAGCCTTCTTAGCTTAACCCCACGCTCTGGCATTTTGGAAACGCATTGCTACACCGTACTTACAACAATACAGTGCAGCTCTGCGTTTCCCCATGCGCTGGCTCTAAATTTAGCTGCCAAAGGCCAACGAAGGCTCCCTTGCACTAGGGTCATATTTAAAATGATTATTTATGTGCAGGATGGGACACCTTCCTGCATATAAACAATTATGCACAGCATTTTGCTGTTTGTATGTGTGCTGCGCAATGCCGCAAATATAAAACCAGCAAAAATGAGGAGAACTAAAGCATTTCTCCTCATTGTGTCCCGTTAAGACTAGGTTTTTCCTGGTCTTAATTTTTCCACTACCCCATATTTCTTGTAAATATGGGGTAGTGTGAAACTCAGTGGGTGCTGCGGCAGAACGTCCACCACACCAGTTGCCCACCCCTTTCACGCTAAGTATAGCATGAAAGGGTGGCTTTTTAGGTCGAGCCTAGGCAGCGCATGCCCTGTCTCTCGACAAACAGTATCTGCTCTAAGCATGTTGACCATGCGCTTTGTAGGAGAGTAGGATCTGCTTCACATGTTTACCCCCACTTTTTGCTGGTGTTTTACTGGTTTTCGACTTTAGTCTGGCTGGGACCCTGCTATTCAGGGCCCCAGCCTAGCTGCTTCCTCTCTAAAATTATTCCATGTACTTTAGGTACAGTTCAGATTGAATCTGAGGTGCCCTTATAAGTCCCTAGTATATGGTATACAATGCACCCAGGGCATAGATACCTCAGAGGCCTATCAGGGGCTGAAGCATGTATTGTGCCACCCAAAATGACACCACAGGTCTGCTACTGCAGCCTGAGTAAGGTGGTGCATGCACCCCTTACTAAGATATAGGTTCACTATATCTCACTATATAATGCACATACAAACCTATCAGTCACCACTATGGCAGGCCTTATCAATCCTGAAGGCAGGGTGATTGGTTATATGTGAGGGGTGCCCAGGCATGAGCTGAGCCCCTCTGCAGCCTTCGGAATCTCTTCTCCGGGGTTGTCAGTAGTGCAGCCTGACCATATACTCTTAAGTGCATTATAACCAAACAGTAAATGCTAACTTTGGACTGGCTGCACGGAAACATGTTGTGTTTGGTGTCAAACACCTTGGAATCATACCCCCACACCAGTAACTGGTGTGGGGGTATGATCCCACCCTTCTAGAGGGAGAAACATGACCACACTGGTATACCCGGTAGAAACTTAATAGAGCCCTGGCATCACAGAATGGATGCTGCAGCCACAGACACGGGTCTGGCCTCCTGCTGCTGACCGAAACTCCGGCAGGGGAGGCCTGGACAATAGTTTTCCTGTCACAGGGAGGTGTGACCACCTCCCAGACAGGCTTATGTGTATTGGGGCTGGGTGGGAGCACTCTCTGAGTGCTTTGAAGTCCTGCACTGGGGGCACATTTGGTGTCCCTGTGCATAGTCCAGCTCAAACCAGTTCAGGGGCTTCCAGCCCCTGCTCTGGCGCGAAACTGGACAAAGGAAATGGGTGTAGCCACCCCTCTTTCCAAACCCTCCCATAGGTGGGTCCCCAGAGTATGTCCAACCCCCTACCTTAGTATAAGTATGGGACCCCAGTCCTTAGGATTTTAGATTACCCTGGATGAAACTCTGAAGCCGAATCCTGGACCTTCGACGCTCTGCTCAAGACCAGAGGACTGAAGAAATCTCCCTTGGGGTCAAAGAGTGACTCCCCTGCTTGGCAGGCACCAACATAGCAATTTGCCGGTCTGCATTATTGAAGCTCCCGCCGGACTCCGAAGTATTTGCAGTCCATGAAGAGGATTTCCAGATATCTCAGAGGCTGACCCGAGTTCCCAGCAAAGCTGAGACCCGCAGCCCTCGTGAGTAGCGTGGAACCGGAACTCCTGGTCACTGTGCACTTTTGCAAGTGCATTGACTTCTCGACTCCTCTTGAAGTCGTCCTTAGGCTAACTTGTATCCCCCACCTGGAGCACTAAATTTACTGAAGATTTTCGGCCTGGTCATTCCGAGTGACCCGTTGGCCGCCATTTTGTGTTTCGTCTGGAGGTCCCTTCACGAACCCTGGTCCATTGACTGGTGGGTCCCTGAAGGGGTAACTTTGTATTTTCTTGGGCTTCCCTGGTTGCTCCAGACATGCCCTGACTCCCAACCAAGTGGTGAGTCCCATAGACCTTGCTGGTCTGCACCGAAGCATCTTTCTCGTTTCTGCGTGGGTTGCTGTTGCCAAGACTTGTTGTGTCCAATCCGGGCACCGACGCTGCAGCACTCGACATCCTTCGTGGGACAGCTCGAATCCAGCTCGTGGTCATCCTCAACGCCTCCTGGTCCTCGTGGCAGAAGAGTCAAGCTTCATCTCTTTCACCTGAAATCACCCGACATCGGTGGGCATCTGCTCATCGCCTTTCTGGTCACTGACTAGTGACCCAGACTCTGTCCCCTCTGCTTTCAGGTTCTTCTCGTCTTCGATCAAGGCTTGGATCTCTTTGGACACTTCGCAACTTCACGGCAGCAGCACTTCTTCGCCAGCTCCCATTGAAATCAACGACGCGACCCGACACCAAAAGACACCAATGCACCCGGCTTCCCTGGGTGAAGTAAGACGAGTTCTCTGGTGCTCCCGTGGGTGCTAGCCCTAGAGCTTCCTAAGTCCATAAGGGTTTGGTCCTGACTCATTTCTAAGTATCCCTAATCTTTAAAACCTAAGCGCGACTTTCCCCATAGAAGCTAACTTGAGCTTGCGGCTGTGTTCACTCACAGCACACGGCTCCCGTGGGTCCCCTGTGTCACTACCTTGGGTGGTTCATATGGGGTACCAGCGATTCTACATGCTCAAGGCCTTGTGTCTAGTTAAGTTGTGGTTCTTATGCCACTATTTTAGTATATGGTTTGGCTCGCCCCTAGGGCCTAACATGTATTTGTGCTATTTTACTGTGATTATTGAAGTGTAATTTATATGTTTTGACCTCTAGTCTCATAAAGAGACTAGGAGGGTGTGTTTAGTAATAAATACATATATTTTTTATATATACCTGGTGTGGATATCTTTCATTTAGTGACTCAAGAGATTATAGACTGGTAAAATAAGCTGCTTTACATTCCTTCAAGACTTAGCCTGAAGGCTGCTCTCCATAGCTACCACTAGGATAGCTTTCAATAAAGGTTGTTTTTAACCAATTCACCATAAGGGGTTGTTTGGACTGATACAAGGTGCCCACTAGAACTAGTGGACAGCATATATCAGGCCAACTTCTCACACCCTTCGCTCTACATTGGCTCTTTTTTGTGCCTTGCATAAATCGGTGCTTTTCATAGGTGCATCTCTTTCATTTGTCCCTCCTTGTGGTGGTTTGTTGCCTCCCTGGAGACTGGCCCTATTACGCGTGGCCATCCCCTTCTCTGCGTTGTGTGGTTTGCGGCGCACTACTTTCATCCCGTCCTTCGGCTCTTTACACATGCAGTACTTTATCTTGTGGCCTGAGGTGTGGAGTTCAGCTTCCTCCCGCCCCCTTTCTCCTGTTGCTCCTGCCGCTGGGCCTCTGCCGCACTCATTGGAGGAGGGGCGGGGTAGCGCGGTGCCACTCTGCACACTTGGTCAGATCAGTGTTTGATCCCTTGCGGCCAGCTTCCAAGGCTCGGAGCACGAACTGCTCCGTTATATTTTTGTGTTTAAAAACCACAGGCGCCCGCCCACTAAGCGCTTTACCAATGGGAGCTGGGAATGCAGGGCCAAAGGTGGCCTGTAGCTCCCAGAGGCCGCTCTGGACGTCCCGCTCTGTTGCTGCCGATCAAAGCCAATGCTGCGGATTCACCTTCACGTCAGAAACATTCCAGCTGGTCTCGTGCACCATGCGACAGTATTTGTCGCCGACAAGAGGGGAGGTGCAAAACGAAAATAATACATTCGCACATTTCACAGCATCCGCGTGGACACGGCTGCAGCACCCTCCTCCCGGCTGCGGGGCGGCCCTCTGCTGGAGCACTGGTCCCGGGCCGCCCCACGCAGGCTGTCACACACACTGGCTGTCACACTTCGTGTGAAGCGAGCGCTCTCTCGGGAAGGGGAAGGAAACGCGCAGCTTCACAGCGTCACACCGATGGTGCATTTCACACCCTGCGTATCCTGGCTGAGTTCCCTTGCAGGCTGTGGTTGTGGGTCGGTGTCAGTTTTCCCTCCCACAAAGCGATTCCCAGGCCGTCAGCGTTCAAAACGTAATGAATGTAATGGATGTTTCCACGTGCAACGTAACTGGGGCTCATGTAAAGCGCTCCGATACTTTGGGGTTAAACTTGTGCTATATAAATCTGCGGGAAAAAACGCAAACTCCCAGATCCCCGCCATGCCGCTCCCAGCGTGCATAGGGCCAGGTCTTCTGGGCAGTTTCCTGCAAAGTACGGCCCATGGATAACTGGGGAATGTTCAATGCTTCGGGGGATGTTACAAAGGTGTAAAGTAAAAGTACCCATGATCAGGTGTTCACAGAAAGCCTGAACAAATGGCTTTTAAAATAGATGCGCGCCTCGCAGCTACGTCTGGAGCTAGGACTGACGCCACGACACCTGTAGGCGCCTTTGCTGATGAGGAGCTCGGGTGTGGAGGTTAAAGGTCGCCAGAGTGCCCAAAGGTCGTCCATTTGTGCCGTGGCCTGCGTGTCTTATGCTGTCATCTGGGACGGAAGCCGAGTTGTCCATAGCTTTGCTTTTGATTGATTTGTGTCGAATGAAACTTCCGTTCATCTCATTGGTCCGAAGATCGAGCGATGTCCTTTCTTGAGATGTCATTACCCCAATTGGGCGTTTTAAACCCTTAAAAACACATACCTCTCGATTGTCACAGACTGTTTACATATCCTACAGATACCTATTACCAACTCGCCCCTGGGTCACTGGGTTCACCTCAGTGACAGCACCAGGGCCTCTGAAGTCCTGTTTAGGGCCCGGGCTGTAGGGAGCCCGGCGGTAACTCCTTGCCGGCTGCAGCTCACAACGGAGACTCGGCTAACACCAGCTGCTTTGCTGTGAACTGACGCACGCAGTGGAAACAAAGGAATGCGACTCACTCATTGGGTGATGGCCTCGCGCGCTGCTCATATTTCACTATACTAATTCAACGCTAATCCTTTATAGGTTCCGGAGTAGCGTGCTACTCTCCCAAAAAAGCGCTTCAACACCCAATCAAGGGTAACAAGTGCTATATAAGTGCAAACCTTTTTCCTTCCTCTATCCCTCCGCTATCCTTCTGGATCCAAATAACGGACTAACCAGTCCACCACTCAAATGACTTTCATATCTCATTATACTAATGCAACACAAATCCTTTATGGGTAGCGTGCTACTCTCTGAAAAAGCAATTCGATGAATTGTCAGGGGTAGTAAGCGCTATATAAATGCAATTACGCGCATAATCAACAGGAGTGGACTGCAAGCACTTACTTACCTGATCTGAGGGGAACGCTGGTTGAGCGGGGGAAACCTGCTTCTTGCCATTTCATCGGTGCCGTGAGGGGAACGGCTGCTGCGAACTTCAATTCCCAGCCTTACCTGGGACCGGCGCACCGCCCACACATCATCGGAGCGAGCCGGAGCCCTACAAAGGAAGTCAGGTGCCTCCACAGCGCGGGACGCACATAATCAACAGGAGTGGACTGCAAGCACTTACTTACCTGATCTGAGGGGAACGCTGGTTGAGCGGGGGAAACCTGCTTCTTGCCATTTCATCGGTGCCGTGAGGGGAACGGCTGCTGCGAACTTCAATTCCCAGCCTCACCTGGGACCGGCGCACCGCCCACACGTCATCGGAGCGAGACGGAGCCCTACAAAGGAAGTCAGGTGCCTCCACAGCGCGGGACGCGCGCGGGCGGCGCCCGGGCGAAGCCCGGGCCAAGGGTGGGCCCGTCCTTGCCCGTCATAGACCGGAGTAGGCTGGGCTGGGCCACGTTATTTGGCTGGAACTTCCAAAAAGGGTGACCAGTGGAGTTGTTGAACACTCACCAAGGTACTGTTCTTGCGCTTGCGGGACGTCCAGCATACATGCTGTCTAGTTGTGTACTGGGAGAACCTTGTTGTTTAATATACTCCCTTCTGCTAGCTGAGAATGAACAAAGCTAAGGGTAACTTGGGTAATAGGGTAGTGGGTACTCTGGATGCTTTCTTATCCAGGGCGAGTTCT
Organism: Triturus cristatus; assembly: GCF_964204655.1. Classification (NCBI taxonomy): domain Eukaryota; kingdom Metazoa; phylum Chordata; class Amphibia; order Caudata; family Salamandridae; genus Triturus; species Triturus cristatus. Next base: position 79,921,175 of record NC_140590.1, on the reverse strand, counting down.
GAATTGACCCAAGAGATCTTGGATACTGAACTTAGACTTTCCTTAGATCCTCATAGCTCTATGAATAGGATATCTACAACACCGGAACTCCTTCCACCCATAGAGTCAGGTGTCATTGAGGGTTCATCAATTAATATTTTACTATCTGCGCATCTTGAGGAATTGGATGGGCGGGAGGTTGAGGAATCTGTGGTTGCGGATAAAGGAATGACTACTAGGGGGAAACAGGGCAAAAATAAAACAACTAAAGCTCCTAACCCCAGAAAGAAGGGAAAAAGGGAACGTAAGCCAGTGAGCGTACAAGACAGCGAGGGTGGGATAACAGTCAGCGTTCAAACTCCAGACATTATTGACATTGATAATATTATCAGGGAAAGACCGGTAACAAAGAATGTCACTGAGGGTAGTCAGGAACATGAGGGTAATCCAGAAATCCTTGAAAAATTATTAATAAAGCTTTTGGACCCTATTTTAAAAAAGCTTACAAGTATAGAGGACAGATTAACAATTTTGGAAAGGAATGTTGGGGGGATATCTGATATTAGGTTACATACTACACATAACACTATAGCAGAAGCATCCTCAGGTGGCAACCCCAAGGCACATAAGGATGACTCAGCAGCAAGAATAGTAGACTCGACATTCATAGCTGCTCAGTCTCCCCCATTGCCTAAATCGATATCCAATCAAGGGCCGCTGGAATCCAATAAACACAGTAGTACCATTGATAAGCCTCTGATTAATCAGGAACGGACAGTTTTGGATTCTCACTTGCAGAAATTTCATTCGATCGATCTCCGGTGGGAGTCCGTACCGTATACCGTAATCCTGAGTAATGTCCCCCAACTGAAAGAAGAGGTTACAGAAGACTTTGATCAACTTAAAAACAAATTAAATCAATGGTTTACTAAAAATCTATATAGGGGACAGGATGTTAATAGATTCATAATTATGGCCCGTAGAACATACTGGATTGGTAAAAGAACCAAATCACACAATGGCGATTGCATTGTTGTGAATTTTGATAATCCACATACTGCCACAAAAATTTTACAGGAGTTTCAAATGGGTCAACCGGGTTCTGGCTCTAACATAGTGATTTTGCCACTTACATACTTCTACCCTCAGGAACCTTGGCCGCATAGTTTTGAAACTAACAGTATAGGCCATACATATTTAAGGGAGTCCATGAGACAGAATCACCCCTATCGATCCAACATTCGTTCACAAATTATAAGGAATAGGGCTAATCCTCTTGCCTGTCAAGGTGTAGAATTAACAAACAGATATCAGCCACTATCAGATATTGATGAGTGCGACTGATTAACCCCTCAGATAACAGGTGAAACAAGCCCGCTAATCCCTAGACAGGTTCTACATAAAGATAAAGTAATAGATAAATCTCTGACTCCTAAAAATAACATCTTATCCTGGAACATTGCTGGGTTGGCCAAGAAAAGCAATGATCCGCGCTGGATTGCGTTTGTCACCCAGTATATGATTATAAATCTTCAGGAAACATGGGACGTGGACAACAACCATTATCTAGATGGTTATCAAGCTTTTTTTGTCCCAGCCTCTCCCTCAGCCAGTGGCAGGCCTAAGGGAGGCCTTGTAACATACGTCTCTTTAGAGACAAACTGTGAAGTGTGCCAGATCAACCATTCTCACCCCGGAATTTTAGCAATTACACTAAAGAAGGGGCACGTAGTATGGGGGATAATAAATTTTTATAACTCTCCATCTACAGTGGAAGAAGGAGGGAACATCAAGTCCCTGGATAAATTTGTAAAAGAACATATGGCCAACATCTTGCACAGCCTGATTATCACAGGGGATTTTAACATTCACCCATGTGGAAGTCCCCTTACCACTTGTTTAGCAAATCTTGGCTGTCCACTAATATCAGGCCTACATTATGAGCACACATCACATGGAGAGGAATTAAATGATTTCTTGTGTGAACATGATATGGGGTCTAGTATGACACTAATGAGCCCGTCCACACTGTATACCATCCCTACTTTTATAGGTAAAGGGAATGGCACTTTTATTGATTATATTTTGATTTCATCTTCTTTAATTCCCCATTTAGGGAATTTTTTAATTTTAACAAATGAATTTAGTGATCATAATCCGCTGTCGGTTTACCTTGGAGGTATACTGTCCGATCCTAAATGCTCTAAACCAGCTACTGGAGGGTTAAGACCCATCGATGGGAAAAGGAGGCTTAAATGGACTCATATTTCGCCCAATGTTTTTAATGAAAAAGTAAAGACCCACTGCCTGAGAGAAATTGAAACCTGTACAACTGTCGGAATAATGTCTAGATCTATTCTGGATGCTTTTGTTAACCTGTCCACAAAAATATCTGATCTTTTGTTAACAAGCACAGGACATAAGGCTAACCATGGCCCTAAATGGTTTGATAAAAACTGTTCCAAGGCGGCCAAACTCTTAAAAAAAGCACTTGTAAAAGAACCCAGAGACCCAGCTGCAGTACGTACCCTGAGAAGGTCGTATAGAGACACCCTAGCATCCCGTAGGTCCTCTCTAAAAACAGAGGCCTGGGAAGAACTAATAGATAGTAGCACTCTAAAAGATAGTGCTAGGTTCTGGAAACTGTAAATGGCCCCTTATTCCATCAGGAGGGAGGTGATGGCCTGGTGGCACATATTGCTGAATGTGACTGGGTCAATCACTTTAAAGTAATGTTTGATTGCTTGACAGAACCCAATGACAGTAGAATGAGTGGCAGAGATGCTCCCACTATAACATTTACAGAACTGGAGATCTTGGATGGAATCAAGGGTCTGACAAACAATAAAGCTCCGGGGCCCGATGGGATTCCCCCGGACTTATATAAATCAGATCCCGAATTCTGGGCGACCATTCTCTGTCCGGTTTTCAATGCAGCAGCCACAGAAGGCTGTTTAAATAGCTGGGCTCTGTCTACTATAGTGCCGGTGTTTAAAAAAGGCAACAGAAATGATACGAGTTGTTACAGACCAATATCACTTATAGATTCAGTGGTGAAGGTTATGGGGCGTGCCATTTTAACTAGGTTGAAGGACTGGGCAGCCGAAAATAAGATTTTAATGGACTGTCAGTATGGATTTCATGCAGGACGCTCAACCACCACTCAGTGTCTCAATCTGTATCTATTGCTCAACAAATATATCGTGGTAAATCCAGGTTCGATTCATCTCGCCTTCATGGATCTCTCATCAGCCTTTGACTGTGTCAACAGGTCAAGGCTCTGGTTGACCATGGAGGCGAGAGGGGTGGACGTAGGGTTGATTAACTTTCTACGGGATTTACATTCATCAACTCGAGCAAATGTTAGGTACGGTAAAGATCTAAAGGTTACTACTGACTTTCCTATTAAGAAAGGCGTCAGGCAAGGTTGCATTATGGCCCCGTTTTTATTTAATTTTTATATCAACGATCTTGAGAGGACCCTGGTAGAGACCGGTGCAGACTTTCCGCGTATAGCGGGTAGGGGTATACCCGTCCTGCTGTACGCGGATGACGCTGTACTTTTAGCTAGAACCGAAATTGGACTCCAGACCCTGTTAAATTCTTTCCACGGGTTTATGACTGAGTTAGACCTGAAGATTAACAGTGCAAAGTCATATACCATGAGTTTGGGTAAGCGTTCAAGGAAAACCTTTATCTTTAAAACAGGGGGAGATCTTATTCCTAGCACCAATGTATTCTCCTACCTGGGAGTCCTATTTGATGATAAACTAAAGTGGGATGCTGCCATACACAAAAAAAGGGGGGAGATGGCACGGGTTAACGCGTCAATTTTTAATTTTGCCTCAAAAACAGGGAAGAAACCAACAGGGGCTATGCTTCAGGTATATAGAGCAAAGAGCATCGCCACAGCAACCTATGGCAGTGAGCTGTGGGGACGTGCTGCGATAAATCCCATACAGGTCGAGTAAAACAAGTTTCTAAAAAGACTTCTTTGTGTCCCGCTAAGCACTTCTAATTTGGTGGCCCATGAAGAGCTAGGAGTATCCTATATAGCCGACCAGATAGCAATGAGTCCTATGACCTTCTGGTTACAATGCTGGCTTAATCAAGACATACCCTTGACTCAGGATATTCTCAGGGATTGCCTGGCTTTGGAGAATAAGGCACGGATCCCATGGCTTTCTTATATTAAAAAGGGGTTTGAACTAATTGGAAGGGGCTCTTTGTTCTCTAGGCCTGAAGAGATTGTCAAAAAGGATATTTCCTTGGTTAAATCCCTTTTCTTGAATTATAGGACATTAGAAAGGGAAGGAACTGAGCTTACAAAACCAAGTGTACGGTCACATATCGCTTTAATAACTACCCATACTGCTGAACCTTATTTAATGTCTACCCTTACGACCCATGAACATTTTTTATTAACTCGGTTTAGATGTAACACTTTCCATCTTTTACTGGCTAGACCTAAAGTGGGTCATTTGGGGCAGACGCTACCAGTATGTGGCTGTGATGGACAGTCCCTACAAAGCTTAGTACACTTCATGTTCTTTTGTAATTTTTATTCTGTCCCTAGGAAAACCTACCTGATACCAATCTTAAAGAAAATGAATTTTACTCAGGTTAAACCTGCTATAATGTTTTTACAATTATTGCATATGGAGTGTATATATTTTATTATCCATTTTTTAAAATCAACAATGAAATCGAGAGCGGATATGGACTGTTAAATTGTCATGGATCTTTATTTCTCTTAATTGGTTGTTTCTTTTTGTATGTATGTGACTTTTTATGAATTTACACACTAAATTCGAAATAAAGTATCTTTTGATTTGATTTGATTTACTATACAATACAAAGTACCCGTACCTGGGCATTTCAGAACTTGATCAAAAAGAATAAACATTGAGTTCCAAAAAATAGATGTGGCGAGCACCACCAATCCCACCATGGGCATGTAGCAGTCAGCCTCAGTTACTTCACCTTGAAGGGCAATCTCTCACAGACATTGCCTCTTACATCATATTCTCTCTCACATCCCACACCCCCCCTACACCAGGTCTTTCCCACTCAGTCTCGCACACTAGTCTCTCACATGGATGTCTATACATATACACTGATGCACGCGCTCAGTCATTCTCTGTGCCACTCCACTCTCACAAGCTACTTTACTCTAGGCCACTCTACTCCAATCTATTCAACACCGTTTATGCCACTGAACTCTGCTCTACACCCCTCCATGACACTCTAGCACCCCTCAGCACTCTACTACACTCAAACAATCTACTCCATTCAACGCAACGCCCTTTCATTATGCAACACTATACTCCCTACATTACATTCCACAACACTACATGCCACTCCATTTCACAACATACCACTCAACTCTACTCAACACCACGCTGCTCAATAACACTCCACTCCACGACCCCTTCCACCAATAACTTGCAGCCATACTGAATAGTAGCGATACTAATGTGCAACTTAGCTAAAACATATCGGCAAAGCCATAGGCACAACCTTTTGGCTATGCCAATGCTTGTTTTACAAGGCAGGGTTAAGCCACATTAAGTGGCTTAACACTGCCTTTTAAATAAGGAGAAGCCCGTATCGCCACCACAGGGTCAAAATAGTGACGTTTTGGTGGCAATAGGAGTTGTCATAGAAAACGGCCTCAATGCTGATACAGCACTGACCAATGCCAACATATTGTCCTATTTCGATGTCAATGGCTGTCCCAGTTTTTTGTTCTGAAAATCTGCTCACCCTACCATAGGATACAGCGGCGCGATGGGGAGTGCCGCATAGAATAGAGAATAAAGAAAATAGAGTAAAACTGCTGCCTGGTGTAAAGAATGGGAAAAGAGAGATCGTAAGGGCAGAATGAGGCTTCCCTCTGGAAACGGTGGGAGGCAAAGGGTGCCAAAGAACCAAGGAAGGGCGTGAAACACCCACCAATTGCAGGGGGGAGGCAACAATTTAACTGCCCACTGAGGTTACGGAGGCAATATGGATTTAAGGTCTTGATGCAAATTTACTGACCAGTACAGGCGCAGGAACAGCCATGATGGGTAAAAGAGACCGCTCTCTGCAGCCATATAGGGTGGAAACAGAGGGGCAGCACCAGTGCTTAATTTGTAAAATAAGGAGCGCCGGTGCCCTAACTCTGCTCGGAAGCCCACAGCCAGCACTATTGAACATTGCACGCTGAATACCGAGGCTGCAAAGTCTTAAATCCACCTCATGCCTCTTTCAACCACTATCAGAAACCCTCTTCCCCTTTATATCACTTGTTCTCCCTTTGTGACGATTTTTCTGTCTTTCTTTAACCCCATCTTTCCCCTCCATGTGCTTTTCTTCCATCTTGCTCTTTGGGAATGTCCAATCAGGAAAAGTAAGAGCCGGTCCCCAAAGTGAGTGCCGGTGACCCACAATGCGGAACGCCAGCTCAAATTAAGCACTAGGCAGCTCCCGGAGCGACAATGTATGTCACTGAATGCGAAACCGTGTAAGAAATAACCTGATTGGTGAAGGCTGGACATTTATATACAGGTAATGTGACTCAGTCACATGACTACTGTAGTAACTACTACAGAAGAGCTCAGCTCATTGGAAACATCGACATCTGAAGCGGTTGGAGTAGCTCAGCTCAGAAAAAGCTCTCCAAGAGTTGAAGGAAAGGACGGCATGTTCACAAGAGCAGCCATGGGCCTTCTCTTGCTACTGGCAGCAGAAGAGAAGCACTCCCTACTGCCACAGCAAACAGGCCAGCCTGACTTCACAAGCCGAGGAATGAGTGACACGAGTTCAAGGGCTCTTGATGAGTGGTGGGCGGCACGCTTCAGCTGCACTTTCGAGTCGAAGCCAGGGCCAGACTGGGAACCCAAAGTAGCCTTAGCGATTCTGTCGGACCAGTCCCCCTGGTGGGCTTGGGAGGAGGAGGAGGAGGAGGAGGGTGCAAAATCGGCCCCCACCTTTTCAGCCTCCGGGGTAGACGCCCGATGCTCGCCATGGCCAGTCTGGCCCTGGTCGGAGCGCCTCTTATCACGAGTCCCATGCACAGCTACCAACCAGAGCCCACACCAGCATGAGAAGGCTGACCCTGCTGTGGGCGGTGCCTGGCCGGAGCACAGACCATTTGCAAGAGCCCACACCAGCATGAGAAGGATGACCCTGCTGTGGGCGGTGCCTGTCCAGAGCACAGACCATTTGCAAGAGCCCACACCAGCATGAGAAGGCTGACCCTGCTGTGGGCGGTGCCTGTCCAGAGCACAGACCATTTGCAAGAGCCCACACCAGCATGAGAAGGATGACCCTGCTGTGGGCGGTGCCTGTCCAGAGCACAGACCATTTGCAAGAGCCCACACCAGCATGAGAAGGATGACCCTGCTGTGGGCGGTGCCTGGCCGGAGCACAGACCATTTGCAAGAGCCCACACCAGCATGAGAAGAATGACCCTGCTGTGGGCGGTGCCTGTCCAGAGCACAGACCATTTGCAAGAGCCCACACCAGCATGAGAAGGATGACCCTGCTGTGGGTGGTGCCTGGCCGGAGCACAGACCATTTGCAAGAGCCCACACCAGCATGAGAAGGATGACCCTGCTGTGGGCGGTGCCTGTCCAGAGCACAGACCATTTGCAAGAGCCCACACCAGCATGAGAAGGCTGACCCTGCTGTGGGCGGTGCCTGGCCAGAGCACAGACCATTTGCAAGAGCCCACACCAGCATGAGAAGGCTGACCCTGCTGTGGGCGGTGCCTGGCCGGAGCACAGACCATTTGCAAGAGCCCACACCAGCATGAGAAGGCTGACCCTGCTGTGGGCGGTGCCTGTCCAGAGCACAGACCATTTGCAAGAGCCCACACCAGCATGAGAAGGATGACCCTGCTGTGGGCGGTGCCTGGCCAGAGCACAGACCATTTGCAAGAGCCCACACCAGCATGAGAAGGCTGACCCTGCTGTGGGCGGTGCCTGCCCAGAGCACAGACCATTTGCAAGAGCCCACACCAGCATGAGAAGGATGACCCTGCTGTGGGCGGTGCCTGTCCAGAGCACAGACCATTTGCAGAACTCAAAGCCAGCATTTGGATCACGACGCAGCACCCCTTGTTACCCTGGCAACGAGCTCCCATCCACCCCTAGCACAGAGTGTGCTGACAGCAGCTAAAGGTTGTTTTCTGGCAAGTCTCAGCTGACACTCTAACTGTAGTTTTACATGGGCAATTCAGATCAAGCGGCCCTGAATTTGGTGACAGTAGATAATCAATGTGGTAATGAGGGACAATGACTAATTTGTGTTAGTATAACCTGTGATGAGTGACACTTGACAGGGCTGCAGAGAGTGCTTAATTTGTAAATATATTAGTGCTAGGGCCCTCGACAAGAGGCCATTGGAGCTCACATCACTCATTGCCCCTTCCAGCACTGCCAAAGACAGCACCAATACTACTGTTAACCATCTCACCCCTACAGTTGTGATAAATCAGACAACTCCAAGCACTCAAAGCTATAAGAATGACTTGGGTGGCAGGTATTAGTCATTTTTAATATATATTGAATTAATAAATAACTGGTGTTGTGCTAATCTCTAAATTAGATAAACAGCACCACCACGTGGTAGGCTGTCATAAATGCCAGTGCTGACAATTAAGTGCCTGTGCTGAGCACCGGAAACCACTGGTTCAAATTAAGCTGTGGCTGCAGAGAAGATCACACATGGCTTGAAATACAACTATACAGGTTATGAGTTTTGCTGACACATTGGGCCTAATGTACGATCCTTTTTGTTTGTGGCTGCTAATGGATTTGCCCCATAAAAATGCCGGACGTCCACATGCTCAAAATGTTGAGAATAAAAACATTAAAAATGAAAGCTGCTACTGGTGGTAACTTTCTACGTGTCTGTGCGTGTCTAAATGTAACGCATAAACAATAATATCTAGCAGTCAAATCCAGAAGCTGGCAGCCAGTACTGCCTGCAACTTGTCGCATGCCTTTGTTTACTCTCTTCATTGGCACGCTTCCTTGCTCCGGGTGTGCCCTTATGAGAGTTCATTAAACCAGTTTACCATGGCACCTCGCCAGGAGCACATTAGTTGCTTTTCACTTGCAAACATTTTTAGTGGGAGTGCTATAGACATTTTCATGATCATTGTGAACTTTGCACAGTTTATTTCTGGTGCAGATAGACATCAGTGCGTGCATTTTATTACCTGTTACAAAAGGGGCTCCTTATTCAACTGAAGTGTGACTTCTTTGCGTATCCTCCTTGCGGTCTGCTGAAGGCTGGAGAGTCCCTGGGGCGATCACCATGTCCCAGCCTGACCCTCATTTCATCATTATGGACAGCCAGAGCAGGAGTCTGCTATCACACTTCCCCTTAATACTTGGTGATGTTACTAACAACATGGATCTATGCTCTGTTAACAGATAGGGTACACCGTATGTGGTACTCCTTTCAGCGCGTGTGACTACAATCCATTGACCAGACCATGACATGACACATGCTCGATCGGAGCGGATGGACAGTCTTAGGGTACCAGGTCTTCACCTGAGTTCAAGTTGAAAAAAATCCTTCTGGATTTTCTTCTCTAAGTCTGTCTATCCTGAAATGTCCAAGTCACCCACAGCTGAAGACCGTCCTTCAAAGGAGCATGTGAGTAGTGCTCAAGTACATGACAACACGGGATCCTAGTTTTAGATCCCCTATATGTTTGTTGACCCAAACGTTATGCAGTGCTTCAATGATGTAGGAAAGTCAAACATGTGTGGACTCTCACTCCCTACATGTCTCCCATCTGTGGACTCTCAGTCCCTTCATGTCTCCCATCTGTAGGCTCCCACTCCCTACATGTCTCCCATCTGTGGGCTCCCACTCCCTACATGTCTCCCATCTGTGGACTCCCACTCCCTACATGTCTCCCATCTGTGGGCTCCCACTCCCTACATGTCTCCCAGCTGTGGGCTCTCACTCCCTACATGTCTCCCATCTGTGGGCTCTCACTCTCTACATGTCTCCCATCTGCGGGCTCTCACTCCCTACATGTGTCCCATCTGTGGGCTCTCACTCCCTACATGTCTCCCCTATCTGTGGGCTCTCACTCCCTACATGTCTCCCTTCTGTGGCCTCTCTCCCTACATGTCTTCCATCTGTGGGCTCTCACTCCCTACATGTTTCCCATTTGTGGACTCTCAGTCCCTACATGTCTCCCTTCTGTGGCCTCACTCCCTACATGTCTCCCATCTGTGGGCTCTCACTCCCTACATGTCTCCATCTGTGGGCTCTCACTCCCTACATGTCTACCATCTGTGGGTTTCTCACTCCCTACATGTCTTCCATCTGTGGACTCTCACTCCCTACATATCTCCCATCTGTGGGCTCCCACTCCCTACATGTCTCCCATCTGTGGACTCCCACTCCCTACATGTCTCCCATCTGTGGGCTCTCACTCCCTACATGTCTCCCTTCTGTGGCCTCAATCCCTACATGTCTTCCATCTGTGGGCTCTCACTCCCTACATGTTTCCCATTTGTGGACTCTCAGTCCCTACATGTCTCCCATCTGTGGACTCCCACTCCCTACATGTCTCCCATCTGTGGGCTCCCACTCCCTACATGTCTCCCATCTGTGGGCTCTCACTCCCTACATGTCTCCCATCTGTGGACTCCCACTCCCTACATGTCTCCCATCCGGGGGCTCTCACTCCCTACATGTTTCCCATCTGTGGACTCTCAGTCCCTACATGTCTCCCATCTGTGGACTCTCACTCCCTACATGTCTCCCATCCGGGGGCTCTCACTCCCTACATGTCTCCCATCCGGGGGCTCTCACTCCCTACATGTCTCCCATCTGTGGACTCTCAGTCCCTACATGTCTCCCATCTGTGGGCTCTCACTCCCTACATGTCTCCCATCCGTGGGCTCCCACTCCCTACATGTCTCCCATCTGTGGGCTCTCACTCCCTACATGTCTCCCATCTGTGGACTCCCACTCCCTACATGTCTCTCATCCGTGGGCTCTCACTCCCTATATGTCTCCCACCTTAGCTCTCTTCTGCCCCCACCCACACTGCTCCAGCCATTGTAAAGCCAAGTGTAATGTCTGGTGTGGATTCACGTCCCCACCATTGGATCAGGAAGGATCTTCAGGTCCACTTTTCTTGGATCAATCTGTTTCCAGCAGGTCCTCCTGTTCCTCAAGACCAGAGGCACCTCTACAAAGGACAGTGTCCTGATGCATGGTGACTACAACACCCCTGCATTTGTAAAACGGGTGCCTCTCCATCCCCCGCATCCAATGTCTTGTGTTCCAAAGAGACAAGAGCCCAGCAGCAGCCCCGGGTAGGTTGGGTGGTTGTCTGGTTTTGATGTAAGTAAGCAGTGGATGTTAGAAGGGGCCTGCTGTCCCCAAAGACACCAGAATGATAGTGAACACTTTGTAGCATCTTGCCATAAAACGTCTAACACCTAGAGTAAAGATACATTTGGGAATGGTTGGTTACTTCCAGATGTTTGGAAAAGAACTTTAGATCTAAGTCATCAGTTGGCTTGGGCATAACTGCGAGTGTTTATGAGTGAGATGAGAGTTCAACTTCTGACTTGCAGAAGCTAGCAGACCTGGGCAGAGCAAGGACCGAACCCCCCACATAGGCCCTCATTTATGAGAAATTGGCATTGGGCAGTGCCACAAGTGTTCTGTCTGCGCTACCCTATGCCAATGTTAAAGGGTATGAAGGCACCATATTAATTAAATAGGGTGCATTTCTGTCCTTACCTCCTGCGCTGGTGCACAATTTGCCACCTAGCGCGATCATAGGCACACTTGCACCATGGTGCAAGGTTGTGTCTGTGTCAGGTCGGAATGTTTTTATGCAGGAAGGGGTACTTTCCTGTACAAAAACAATCCCGAGAGGCTTTTTCCTCTTTCAGAATGTAGCACACATGGAAAGAGGAAAATAAAAATATTCTCCTTGTTACGCCTGCTCATGGGGTGGCGTAAGGTTGTGACGCTGCCCCAGGTTTACATGAATCTGGGGCAGCATCAAAATCCATGGGTGCTGCAACGCTCATGGAATGCCTCCCTGGTGCAACGCAGCAACTCTCTCTGCTTTTACTCTATATCCCTGAAGCTATGCAAAGCCATGCACAGTGACTCTGCGTTGCCTCTCAGTAGGATTGAGAGGTGTGCGGTGCTGAAGCATGCTGGGGCAGCGCAGGCCTCTCACAAATAAGCCCCACAGTTTCTTGGCCGCCGCCCCTGAAGGAGTAGGTAACAAGGACAAGGAAAAGACTTACTCCACTACTATGACCTGAAAGGAGAAGGAGGCAGACTGCCTGGTGAGACCCCAAGTTGATTCAGAAGTTCCAAGTGCTTCTGCGATGCACTCTGATTTGCAAAATGTTCCATGAGATCGGAAACCTCTTGCTGCGACCCTGCCCAGCCCATGAACGCAGGGATTGGAGAGTAAAGCTCGTGTGAGTCTCGGTTCCTCCAAGACAGACATTGCTACCAAGACCTTAAGATCAGGAAACATAGAGTCAAGGATCTGACAGGAGAATCACTGCCAAGAGGACACAGATTGGCCAAGGCCACTCTTCCCTTGGCTCTGACCACATTTTTGTGGTTGTTTCTGGTCTGTGACCTGGTTAAGACCTGAATGCTGTCTATGCCAAACCCCTGAGGCTGCACCATCCCATGCACCGAGTCTCCAGAGTCGTGTCTGTCCCCCATTCTCATCAGAGAGGCCCCACAATTTAATGTCACTCTTGCGAACCTTCAGTTTCAGATTTGGCCTTAAAAGCTCTGCTCACAAACTCACTGCTCCCAATATGGACTTGCGTGGTTGACACAACAGGGCGCCTGCTTGCAGCTTGCTCCTGCTTTGAGCGAATACGCTTTAAGTGCTCTTTAAGTGTTGTACCTTGCAAGACCCTCTTGTGAGCTTCTGTTACCCATGCAGAAACTCTTAGACTATGAATGGCAGTGATGAGTATCTGTCTGCCATTAACCAGAACATCACAGCATTGTGTGATATATTGACCTATTTCTTAAACATTTACACTTAACAGTAATACAAATTGTATTACTCTTAGATATGGCTTAATACTACCTTGGCATTAAAGGTATTGTACAATTACACAGGTCGCGATAAGGCCAGCGTAGTTATGGCTATGACAAAGTTTACAAAGGAAAGGCATTTTTTTTTTTTTTATGGTTGTTTTTTTAAATTTCAATGATTTTTTATTGAGATTCTTGTCATAAAAACGAAAACAAAAGCAGCACGTACAAAGCTAAACATTTAGTCATACAAAAACATAGAACATGCACAAGTTCTGTGAGTTCTACAATCTACGGTACCCTCCGCTTCCTTCTGTTTCTTTTATAGTCTGCCCTTCCCCTCTGTTCTAGTAATGGGTCTAGGGTGTGTAGAAAGGAGAGAGGGGCCTGAGCTGCGGTGCGTGTATAGGAGCATAGATAGAGAGAGAGAGCTTGGTAGTTTTGTTCTAAGAGCTAGAAGGCCGGAGTCGCACCCGCTTTTTTCATGGAGGTTCATATGGGCCTAGGTACTTGTCCATAGATGTCCACATCCCTCTGTTGGGTTGTCTCCACGGTGAGTCTCGTAGGGACAACGCATCTGCATCTCTAAGGTATGTTACCCAGTTGAGCCACCCTTTGAACGATGCCTTGGATGTGTCCTTCCACTTATTTAAAATCATTTTAATCCCTGCAGCAAGCAAGAGATCGAGTAGATCGCTGTCTCTTTGTGATAGTGGTTCTGACGTGATAGGGGTAGTTACCAGAGTTGCGAAATCTGACTCAATGGAACATCATAGCATGTCAGTTAGAAAGGCAAAGATTTTAAACAACTTTTTTCCTGTTGGATGAACCTGCGCAAAGGTGTCCTGAAATTGTACATTCACCCGGGGCTGTGGATAGTTTCCTGCTGATCTATCAAGGGGCCAAGAAAAAGGGGAGGGGTCTGCAAACATACCGTTTCCCAGGTTAATTGCAAGAGGATTATTTGGAAAGACGACTGAATTGAATGACATCAGCTTTGGCATGATGATATCATTTTACCCGATTTGATTTGATTTTTAGACTTGTAAAGCGCACGTATGCCCGAGGGCATCTTGGCGCTGGCATTGGCAGGAATGCTGAAACTTTAGTAGGCCCTGGTAGTCCTGACATTTTAGTTGACGAATAGCCAAGTTTTCAGTAGTCTTCTAAAAGCCATGAGTGACGTGCTATTCTTTATCGAGATCGGTACACGATTCCAGGTTTTCGCTGTCCCTAATAAGATACTTCTGCCCCCCCCACCCTCCCCCAGCGAACCTGCTTGTGCCTGGGAATTGACAGTAGTTGCGAGTGAGCTGACCTCAGGTTTCTAGCTGGCAAATATCTTCTGAGGTGTGTCCTCAGATACAGTGGACCTTTACCCTGTAATGCCTTATATGCTGGACATTGTGACTTGAATACAATTCTTTTTTCCACTGGAAGCCAATGGAGATCTCTCACTCGGTGGGAAACAGGTTCATATTTAGGGATGTCCAAAATGAATCTTGCTGCAGCATTCTGCATTCGCTGGAGTTTCAATAAGAACTGGGACTGTAGCCCCACATATAGGGCATTGCCGTAGTCCAGTCTGGAAAGGGCTAATGCTGTCACCAGCGTCTTTAATGCATCCAAGGGGATAAAAGGGCGTATTTTCCTAATCATTTTTAAAATGCCCCAAAAAGTAGATGCAAGCTTATTGATTTGACACTCAAATGTCAGTTTTTCATCAAATACCACCCCTAAGTTCCTGGCCTTTGGGACCGGGGTAGGGCACTCGCGAAGATCAGCTGGCCACCATCTTGGAGACCAAAAGGAGGTGTTTGACCCTAATAGCAGAACCTCTGTTTTTTCGCCGTTCAATTTAAGGCAATTATTCTGCATCCATGTATTTATCTGAGGCATTCAGAAGTTAAACCGATCAGCTGTCTCTTCGATATTATTTGAGACTAATACCACCACCTCGAGGAAGGCTCTTTCTTAGTTTGGTGTAAATCCATTCTGTACATTTTCAAGAAATTAGGGGCATATTATCAAGCAACTATTTAACCCCTTGCATGCCCGCCCCTTTCCCCGCCCAGTGCCGCGCCTTTCATTAGCGGGCGGAGTTCATGACGAGCTGGACTCGTCATGGGCACAGCGCCACCGCAGCCCATGACGAGTCCAGCTCGTCATGGGCACTGAAGGGGTTAAACACTAGGGGGCATATTATCAAGAAAACTGGTAGAAAACTGCCGCTAAAGCGAGGATAATGGGCTTGATAATATGCCACAGAGAATTCCAATAGAAGCCCATGTGGACACCAGAACATGGGCTTCTATGGGAATTCTCCATATGCCCCCTAGTGTTTAAATAGTTGCTAGAGTTGGGCATGAAGAGGTTAAATTCGAGAACATTGTATGTATATTGGGACTGGTAGGAATCAAGGGAGCTTTTCTCCTCTCTGCCGCTTCCGCACTGCGGTTCCAAGGATGGATCAGATGCTTCGGAACAATGCGATTGGCTGGCAGCAACATTATAGGGCATGGGACTCTGTTCCGCTGTCCTGAAAATCAAATGAAAAGTGCACAAAAAGGGGCCAAGGTGAGCACATCCGCTCCACCAGGTCCTTGCACAAACAGGTTTTTTTTAAAACAATTTTATTTTGCAGTTTCAAGGAAACAAATTACCATGACACATCTTACACATACACACTGAATAAAAAATCACATGGAGAAAGGTCAGATTTGCCAATGGCATAAATCCATATCCCAAAGTGAAAAAAATAATGAAAACAGCAACTCGCCTCCCTTGAGAGTACTTGAAAATGACATTTCAGCTGAACCTCCTTCAAATGCGGTGGAGGATATGATGTGAACATCAGATGCGCGTAATGTTTGGACATCGTCATATGCAGCCCCCCTGTCAACGATTGGTGTGGGTTGTGAATAGACGCCATGTAGCATCGCAATCTGCCACCCTATCCTAAAGGATTGCAGTCAATTTCTCCATGGCATATATGTGCAATTTAAAAAAAATTTTCATGGATCCTCCGTGACTCCCTGCAAGGCTGCCTGGTTCTGCAGACCAAGAGATTGGGTGGTCCACCACCAGGGCAAGCTTAACAGCCAGGCCCTTCATCCCAACCCCATAATGTACAGCATTAACTTACTTCGTATTTCAATTCTTTGTTGAGATTTTCTTATTACTATAACAAGAGTTACAACATTTTTTAAAACTGTCTCCACGCAGGGCGAGAAAATAAACAGAAAAATGGTAATCCTAAATCCTACTGTATACCATATCTTCTTTAAAGTAAATAGTAATAGATAACTAAAATCAAATGAAATGAAGAAGAAGAAGAACACAGGCAACAAGGAAGAAAAAGAGAAGGAAAATGAAAACACGCATGATGTCACCCTCTGCACAAAATGAAAGGCCGTGCTCTGTGAAAACTGGATGCCTTTGTCCACCCTCTGTGTAAACGGCCAGAGGGTGCCTAATGACGTTTGTCCAGAGGGTGCCCAATGACGTTTGTCCAGAGGGTGCCTGGTGACGTTCGGTCAGAGGGTGCCTGGTGACGTTCGGTCAGAAGTGCTGGCTGACGTTTGGTCAGAGGGTGCCTAATGATGTATGTCCAGAGGGTGCCTGGTGACGTTCAGTTAGAGGGTGCCTGGTGACGTTTGGTCAGAGGGTGCCTGGTGACGTTCGGTCAGAGGTACCGGCGGACGTTTGGTCAGAGGGTGCCTAATTACGTTTATCCAGAGGGTGTGTGGTGACGTTCAGTTAGAGGGTACCTGGTGACGTTCGGTCAGAGTGCCTGGTGACGATCAGTCAGAGGGTGCCTGGTGACGTTCGTCAGAGGTGCCTGGTGACGTTCAGTTAGAGGGTGCCTGGTGACGTTCGGTTAGAGGGTGCCTGGTGATGTTTGCCCAGAGGGTGCCTGGTGACGTTCGGTCAGAGGGTCCTGGTGACGTTCGGTCAGAGGTACCGGCTGACGTTTGGTCAGAGGGTGCCTAATTACGTTTGTCCAGAGGGTGTGTGGTGACGTTCAGTTAGAGGGTGCCTAGTGACGTTCGGTCAGAGAGTGCCTGGTGACGATCAGTCAGAGTGTGCCTGGTGACGTTCGTCAGAGGTGCCTGGTGACGTTCAGTTAGAGGGTGCCTGGTGACGTTCGGTTATAGGGTGCCTGATGATGTTTGCCCAGAGGGTGCCTGGTGATGTTCGGTTGGAGGGTGCCTGATGACGTTTTCCCAGAGGGTGTCTGGTGACCTTCGGTTAGAGGGTGCCTGATGACGTTCGGCCAGGGGGTGCCTGGTGACATTCGTCAGAGGGTGCCTGGTGATGTTCGTCAGAGGTGCCTGCTGACATTCGGTCAGAGGGTGCCTGGTGACGTTCAGTTAGAGGGTGCCTGATGACATTCGGTCAGGGGGTGCCTGGTGACATTTGGTCAGAGAGTGCCTGGTGACGTTCGGTCAGAGGTACCGGCTGACGTTTGGTCAGAGGGTGCCTAATACGTTTGTCCAGAGGGTGTGGGGTGACGTTCAGTTAGAGGGTGCCTGGTGACGTTCGGTCAGAGTGCCTGGTGACGATCAGTCAGAGGGTGCCTGGTGACGTTCGTCAGAGGTGCCTGGTGACGTTCAGTTAGAGGGTGCCTGGTGACGTTCGGTTAGACGGTGCCTGGTGATGTTTGCCCAGAGGGTGCCTGGTGACGTTCGGTCAGAGGGTGCCTCGTGACATTCGGTCAGAGGTACGGGCTGACGTTTGGTCAGAGGGTGCCTAATTACATTTGTCCAGAGGGTGTGTGGTGACGTTCAGTTAGAGGGTGCCTGGTGACGTTCGGTCAGAGAGTGCCTGGTGACGATCAGTCAGAGTGTGCCTGGTGACGTTCGTCAGAGGTGCCTGGTGACGTTCAGTTAGAGGGTGCCTGGTGACGTTCGGTTATAGGGTGCCTGATGATGTTTGCCCAGAGGGTGCCTGGTGACGTTCGGTTAGAGGGTGCCTGATGACGTTTTCCCAGAGGGTGTCTGGTGACCTTCGGTTAGAGGGTGCCTGATGACGTTCGGCCAGGGGGTGCCTGGTAACATTCGTCAGAGGGTGCCTGGTGATGTTCGTCAGAGGTGCCTGCTGACGTTCGGTCAGATGGTGCCTGGTGACGTTCAGTTAGAGGGTGCCTGATGACGTTCGGTCAGGGGGTGCCTGGTGACGTTTGGTCAGAGGGTGCCTGGTGACGTTCGGTCAGAGGAAACGGCTGATGTTTGGTCAGAGGGTGCCTAATTACGTTTGTCCAGAGGGTGTGTGGTGATGTTCAGTTAGAGGGTGCCTGGTGACGTTCGGTCAGAGCGCCTGGTGACGATCAGTCAGAGGGTGCCTGGTGACGTTCGTCAGAGGTGCCTGGTGACGTTCAGTTAGAGGGTGCCTGGTGACGTTCGGTTAGAGGGTGCCTGGTGATGTTTGCCCAGAGGGTGCCTGGTGACGTTCGGTCAGAGGGTGCCTGGTGACGTTCGGTCAGAGGTACCGGCTGACGTTTGGTCAGAGGGTGCCTAATTACGTTTGTCCAGAGGGTGTGTGGTGACGTTCAGTTAGAGGGCGCCTGGTGACGTTCGGTCAGAGAGTGCCTGGTGACGATCAGTCAGAGTGTGCCTGGTGACGTTCGTCAGAGGTGCCTGGTGACGTTCAGTTAGAGGGTGCCTGGTGACGTTCGTCAGAGGTGCCTGGTGACGTTCAGTTAGAGGGTGCCTGGTGACGTTCGGTTATAGGGTGCCTGATGATGTTTGCCCAGAGGGTGCCTGGTGATGTTCGGTTGGAGGGTGCCTGATGGCGTTTTCCCAGAGGGTGTCTGGTGACCTTCGGTTAGAGGGTGCCTGATGACGTTCGGCCAGGGGGTGCCTGGTGACATTCGTCAGAGGGTGCCTGGTGATGTTCGTCAGAGGTGCCTGCTGACATTCGGTCAGAGGGTGCCTGGTGACGTTCAGTTAGAGGGTGCCTGATGACGTTTGGTCAGGGGGTGCCTGGTGACGTTTGGTCAGAGGGTGCCTGGTGACGTTCGGTCAGAGGTACCGGCTGACGTTTGGTCAGAGGGTGCCTAATTACGTTTGTCCAGAGGGTGTGGGGTGACGTTCAGTTAGAGGGTGCCTGGTGACGTTCGGTCAGAGTGCCTGGTGATGATCAGTTAGAGGGTGCCTGGTGACGTTCGTCAGAGGTGCCTGGTGACGTTCAGTTAGAGGGTGCCTGGTGACGTTCGGTTAGAGGGTGCCTGGTGATGTTTGCCCAGAGGGTGCCTGGTGACGTTCGGTCAGAGGGTGCCTGGTGACATTCGGTCAGAGGTACGGGCTGACGTTTGGTCAGAGGGTGCCTAATTACGTTTGTCCAGAGGGTGTGTGGTGACGTTCAGTTAGAGGGTGCCTGGTGACGTTCGGTCAGAGAGTGCCTGGTGACGATCAGTCAGAGTGTGCCTGGTGACGTTCGTCAGAGGTGCCTGGTGACGTTCAGTTAGAGGGTGCCTGGTGACGTTCGGTTATAGGGTGCCTGATGATGTTTGCCCAGAGGGTGCCTGGTGACGTTCGGTTAGAGGGTGCCTGATGACGTTTTCCCAGAGGGTGTCTGGTGACCTTCGGTTAGAGGGTGCCTGATGACGTTCGGCCAGGGGGTGCCTAATTACGTTTGTCCAGAGGGTGTGTGGTGACGTTCAGTTAGAGGGTGCCTGGTGACGTTCGGTCAGAGAGTGCCTGGTGACGATCAGTCAGAGTGTGCCTGGTGACGTTCGTCAGAGGTGCCTGGTGATGTTCAGTTAGAGGGTGCCTGGTGACGTTCGGTTATAGGGTGCCTGATGATGTTTGCCCAGAGGGTGCCTGGTGACGTTCGGTTAGAGGGTGCCTGATGACGTTTTCCCAGAGGGTGTCTGGTGACCTTCGGTTAGAGGGTGCCTGATGACGTTCGGCCAGGGGGTGCCTGGTAACATTGGTCAGAGGGTGCCTGGTGATGTTCATCAGAGGTGCCTGCTGACGTTCGGTCAGATGGTGCCTGGTGACGTTCAGTTAGAGGGTGCCTGATGACGTTCGGTCAGGGGGTGCCTGGTGACGTTTGGTCAGAGGGTGCCTGGTGACGTTCGGTCAGAGGAAACGGCTGATGTTTGGTCAGAGGGTGCCTAATTATGTTTGTCCGGAGGGTGTGTGGTGACGTTCAGTTAGAGGGTGCCTGGTGACGTTTTCCCAGAGGGTGTCTGGTGACCTTCGGTTAGAGGGTGCCTGATGACGTTCGGCCAGGGGGTGCCTGGTAACATTCGTCAGAGGGTGCCTGGTGATGTTCGTCAGAGGTGCCTGCTGACGTTCGGTCAGATGGTGCCTGGTGACGTTCAGTTAGAGGGTGCCTGGTGATGTTCGTCAGAGGTGCCTGCTGACGTTCGGTCAGATGGTGCCTGGTGACGTTCGGTTAGAGGGTGCCTGGTGATGTTTGCCCAGAGGGTGCCTGGTGACATTCGGTCAGAGGGTGCCTGGTGACGTTCGGTCAAAGGTACCGGCTGATGTTTGGTCAGAGGGTGCCTAATTACGTTTGTCCAGAGGGTGTGTGGTGACGTTCAGTTAGAGGGTGCCTGGTGACGTTCGGTCAGAGAGTGCCTGGTGACGATCAGTCAGAGTGTGCCTGGTGACGTTCGTCATAGGTGCCTGGTGACGTTCAGTTAGAGGGTGCCTGGTGACGTTCGGTTATAGGGTGCCTGATGATGTTTGCCCAGAGGGTGCCTGGTGACGTTCGGTTAGAGGGTGCCTGATGACGTTTTCCCAGAGGGTGTCTGGTGACCTTCGGTTAGAGGGTGCCTGATGACGTTCGGCCAGGGGGTGCTTGGTGACATTCATCAGAGGGTGCCTGGTGATGTTCGTCAGAGGTGCCTGCTGACGTTCGGTCAGAGGGTGCCTGGTGATGTTCAGTTAGAGGGTGCCTGATGACGTTCGGTCAGGGGGTGCCTGGTGACGTTTGGTCAGAGGGTGCCTGGTGATGATCGGTCAGAGGGTGTCTGGTGACGTTTGGCCAGGGGATGTCTGGTGACGTTCGGTCAGAGGTACCTGCTGACGTTTGGTCAGAGGTGCCTGGTGACGTTCGATCAGAGGGTGCCTCGTGACGTTTGGTCAGAGGTGCCTGGTGATGTTCGTCAGAGGTGCCAGCTGACGTTCGGTCAGAGAGTGCCTGGTGACGTTCGGTCAGAGGTGCCTGTAAAGATGTAGGTTTCCCCCCAGTGAAGGACAGGAGCCAAAGAAGTAATCTAACCTTTCTTTATTGGTTAGGTACTTGTAACACCTAAGAGCGCCGGGCATAAGCCTCCGATCGCTGTAATATCGCATCGCGTGTCTCGCGCTATTTGCGCATGTGCAGTAGCGTCCAAAATGGCCACCACGCGCATTTGCGTGCTTACGTAGTGCGCGATCTACTAGACCGCGACACTACATATCTCTCCCTTTTATACCACACAAAACTAATTACATGACTGACAGTGTTGTTTCAGTTCATAGTCTGTTACTCCAGTTCATAGTCTTTAAACTTGGATGGTCTCACCACCGCTCGCCAAACTCGGGTGCATCTTACCGGGGTAGCGTGTCCTTCTCGATGCCCTTCTGCGACAGGGCTTCCCCTTCTTCCTTCTAGGGTACCTTTTCCTTCTCTTCCTCCTTTCTCGCCCTCTTCCCGGGTCCTTTCTTCCATAGTTGGTCCTTCTCGTTCTTCCCCCTCGCTGTTATGATCTTCGAGCATACTCTCTTCATTCTCTCCATTCGGAGTTCCTGTTTCGTTCCTCGTGTCCTCTGGTGATGTCACTCCTTCCTTGTCCTCACGGGGCCACTGTAGGATTTTGTTGCATTTGGCCATGCGGTCTTGGGACCATACATTTCCATCACTGAGCAGCGCTGCTCGGTCATACACCTCTTCCACTCTTAGGGGTGGGGAGTATTTGCTGTGTCCCTTTCTCTTGAGAACTGCCAACTTTACTCTAACCCACTCCCTTTTTTCCAAAACTGTCTCTTTCACGTTTTTTCTGCGGTTGTACTGTTCTGTATATATCTTCTGTGCTTTCTCCAGGTTGTGTTGCACCACTGCTGGAGACCATTTGCTTGTGATTGTCTTCTCTTTCCACGCGACATTGTCTTTGGTGAAGGGTTGCCTTCCACGTAAAATTTGAAACGGGCTGTACCCCGTGCTAGTGGGGGTGATGCGGTATGCCCATACTGTGCTTTGTACCTCCTTTTCCCAGTCTTTGCCCCTGGAGATGGCTGCCTGTATGGAGCCCATTATCACTCTGTTGAACCTTTCTACTTGGCCGTTGCTGGCAGGGTGATATACCGACGTATGTTTGAGTCGGATGCCATTTCTTTCTGCAAATCGGGTCCATTTGTCCGAAGTAAATTGGGGTCCGTTGTCGCTAATTATAGCTCTTGGGATGCCTTCCCTGAGGAATACCGTTGTGATGAATCGAATTATTGTCTCAGTGTCCATTTCTTCTTGAATGTGTACCTCTGGCCACTTTGAGAATTTGTCCACTATCACACATATGTACTTGGGAATACCCTGGTTGTCAAGTACCGGCCCCAAGATGTCCACTGCCACTTCTTCCCAGGGATTACTGGGGTTCGTGAACCTTCCTAGAGCAGGTCTCATGGGTTTCAGGATTTTGTCAGCTCCTTGGCACTGCACACAGTCTCTGACATGTCTCTCCACCTGTAGATCCATGCCTGGCCACCAATACGTTTGTTTGGTTCTTGCTTTAGTCTTCACGATTCCCAGGTGCCCCTCATGTATTATAGTCAAAAGATATGGTATTATATTCGCTGGTGGTACTACTCGGTTTCCTCGGTATACAAACACTCCATCATTTCCCACCGACAACTCGTCCCTGCCCTCGTAGAATTGCCGAATTTGGGGCTTCTGTTGTTTCCTATCGGGCCACCCTCGCACTATGCATTTCTTGATTTCTTCCAGATCTCTATCTGCTCCATACGCGTCCTTCCATTCTCTCCTGCTTATTGCCCGTTCCGGATCATCAGTCAATGCTACCATCTCATCATCTTCTTCTGTGCCAGTGGTGGCACTTTCCATTGCTGACGCCCTGCTGAGATAATCTGCTATCTTGTTTCTTGAGCCTGGTATATATTCCACATCATAGCGATATTCCAAGAGTTTCAGTGTCATCTTCGCTATGCGGGGAGTCGCGCCGGCATGACCGCTAGACGTTAGTACCTTCGCTAGTGGTTTGTGGTCCGTTTTCAGCAGGAATCGCGTGCCCCACAGGAACTGGCGATACTTCCCCATGGCCCATACTGCAGCCAACATCTCTTTCTCAATCACGCTGAACTTTTGTTCTGAATTCGTTAGTGACCTGGACGCAAAGCTGATCGTCTCCTTCTTGCCGTCTTGTCTCTCTTGCATGAGCACTGCTCCCAACCCCTTTTCGCTGGCGTCTGTCATCAATATCGATTTGCCTAGGGGATCGTACCCTTGTAACGGGATAGCCTGGCTGATTTCTCGTTTGACTGTGTCAACTCTTCTTGCGTGTCTTCCGTCCATGCGAAAGCTGTTTTCTCCCTCGTGAACTGCCTCATGTGGTGCGTTTTCGTGGCAAAGTGTTGGACGAACTTACTGTAGTATTCCGCCATCCCTAGGAAGGATCTTACTTCTTCCTTGGTGGCGGGCGGAGAAGCATCGCAGATGGCTGTCACGTTCCCTTTTTTTGGTGTTATTCCATTCTCTCCGATTTCGTGCCCTAGGTATGTGACTGATGACATGCCGAAATGGCACTTCTCCCACTCTGCTGTTAGTCCGTTATCCTCCAGGATCCTAAGTACCACCTCCAGCTTCTCGTCGTGGTCTTCTTGTTCCTTCCCCATCACTAGGATATCGTCTTGAAAGTATTGTACTCCCTCTATGTCCCTGAACAGGTGGGCCATTAGCTTTTGGAAGACTGCCGCTGCCGATGCCAGACAGAAGGGCATACGGCAGAACTGATAGCACCCGAATGGAGTTATGAATGACGTCAGTTTCTTGCTCGTGTGGTGCAGGACTACCTGGTGGTACGCCGACTTTAGATCGATGGTGGAGAACCATTTCACTCCTTTTGTTCGTGCCAGCATTTCCTCTATGCGTGGTAGCGGGAACTTCTCCACCACAATACACTTGTTGAGTTCTCTGAGGTCCACACATAAGCGCACCTTGCCTGACGGTTTCATGGCCACCATTAATGGTGCCAACCATTCCGCGCTATCGATGGGTTCAATAATCCCTTCTTTCTCCAGTTGGTGTAGCTCCTGTTGCACTGCCTCTCTCACTGTGATCAGTATGTTCCTCACTTTGTGTGTGACCGGTCGGACGTTCTCCTTGAGCACGATTTTGTGGGTACATTTTTCCAATTTCCCTATCTTGTCCCCAAATATTTTCGGGTGTTCGCTTCGCAGTCCCGCTGCCTTGGACCATTTTGCTTCCAACGTCACCAACACTTGGGTGTCTCCTCCAGGGTTCAGTTGTATTCCCAATTCTCCTTGGTCCATCCAGCCTAGGACCGAGGGTCCTTTCTCTGCAATGTAAAATTTGCACTGGGCCCTGCGTTTTTTGAACTGGAAGAGCAGTCTTCTAAATCCCACCATTGGGATAGGTTCCCCTGTGTAGGTGACCGGTCGTATGTCGGGCGGTTCCAGATGTGGGCCTACTTTCGGTTCAAATTTCGCATCCCACACTGACCTTTGGACAATCGTGTAGGGGGACCCGGAATCCGCTACTATGGTGATCTCCACTCCTCCAATGTGGATATCGCACTGGGGTTTGCGAGACCTTCTGCCGTCAATACCTAGTACTTGGTCTTCCACGCAAAGGACTCTTAACCCTCTTCTTCCTCTCCTAGGTCTTGTGCCATGTATTTCACTGCGCGCTGTTTCCACTTCCTGCGACACACCTTCTCGTAGTGGCCGACCAGGCCGCAGAACGCGCACTTTACTCTGAAGGCGGGACATCGTTTGTGTGCCGCGTGGTTTGGGCTCCCACACCTGTAGCACTTCGACGTTCCTTCTTTGTCTTGTTTCTACGTTTGTCCCGGTTTTCCTTTCCCCTTGTATGTTCCCTTGTTTTCTCCTGGCGCCGGTTTTCCTCTTCCATATTGGTCGGCGTCCTCCACCTTGTTTATCGTGGGTTTCGGGGTCTGGTCTCTCTTCACTGCGTCTGCGCAGCGCTTGGTCAGTTCTGCCCTTTTCACGATGGCTATCACGTCTTTTAGCGTAGCATCTCCACTTGCCCACAATTTATCCTGCACCGTCTTACTTGTTGTGTGCATTACTATTTGGTCCTTTATAAATTCGTCGTGTAGAGCTCCGAATTTACACGTTATCGCCAGCTTCCTTAGTGCCGCAACGTAGTCGTCTATCGTTTCCCCCGCTTCTTGCTTCCTCTGCTGGAAATTGTAGCGGTCGATAGATGTGCAGACTGCGGGCGATAGTGGTTGTCTAAGTCTTCAATGGCGTGTTTGAACACGCCACCGTCCGCTGCTGGACGGGTGACCGGTGTTAAGTTTTGGAATACTCATATGCCCTCTGGTCCCAGATTATGTAAGAGTATCCTCTTTCTCCGACTGCTGGAGAACGCCTCTTCATTCTCGTCTTCCAGTGCTTCGAGGTAATTTTTGAAGTATTCTCTCCAGTCCTCCCATTTCATTTGAGGTTCCCCTCGTCTTGGTAGAAACGGGACCGGCGTCGTTAGTGCTGACGCCTGTGCGCACATCTTGGCTTCCGCCTGTTTTCTGGGACTACCTGGCGCTTCCGTCCCTTCTCCCCTTCTTTGGGTCGTCTGGGCCTCTTCAGTACCTTCTGCGCCCTTCCTCCATGATTCCGCCAGGGCCTCTTCTATATCTCGCCCTGGGTTGCCTACCACACTTCCTTGCAGCTGGTCGGCACTCTTGCTTTTCTCGTGCCTCCCTCTGGCTCCCGTCTGCCACTGCCGCGCTCTCTCGGTGTCCTGGGGTCTGTCCTGTGACCCCCTGGTGTACCTGCCCCTGTAGGACGTCATCTCCTCTGGCTCTCCTGCTGGTGGGGGCTTCCCCTCCCCTGGGTGTCCTTCAGGGTCCTCTGCGTCCCAGCCTCGTCGCCATTGTAAAGATGTAGGTTTCCCCCCAGTGAAGGACAGGAGCCAAAGTAGTAATCTAACCTTTCTTTATTGGTTAGGTACTTGTAACACCTAAGAGCGCCGGGCATAAGCCTCCGATCGCTGTAATATTGCCTCGCGCGTCTCGCGCTATTCGCGCATCCGCAGTAGCGTCCAAAATGGCCTCCACGCGCATTTGCGTGCTTACGTAGTGCGCGATCTACTAGACCGCAACACTACAGTGCCTGCTGACGTTGGGTCAGAGAGTGCCTAGTGACGATCAGTCAGAGGGTGCCTGGTGACATTCGGTCAGAGAGTGCCTGGTGACGATCAGTCAGAGGGTGGCTGGTGACATTCGGTCAGAGAGTACCTGGTGACGATCAGTCAGAGGTGCCTGGTGACATTCGGTCTGTCTATACTGTATACAATTTAAGTAAACGCACAGAAGAATTCGGCCCCTGGTGTAGGTTTGGAAACAAAATTTGCATTCAGAGTCACCGGTCTAGTTAGTATTCAGGGCCTCACCATACTTGTGATATTCGGTCCACACTTCCTTCACTTTGGCATTTCACACGTCATCAGAGGTGTCATCAGTCATGTTATTTGAGCTCACTCTATATCCCAGGCTCTTCCTCCAAGAGGAAGCTTCGACTGCTGTGGAAATATGGATTTTTCTGGTCAGTTATGTCCCCTATCTTGGACCCCAACGGTTCTATGTGCATGTTACAAGTACATGTATGTTCCCTCCAGTTCCTGTTATGAACACGCAAATACATGTGCGTCCACCGTTAACATGTCCTCTGTTGATCCGCCATGAATGGGCCGGATATTCCATTCCTAAGTACGAAAGGCCACCGCCTTTATATGGTTCACTTATGCCATTTTACAGTCCAGGCAAGTAGGCCCTGATTCTGTCATCAAACTCTTCTTGCCTTCTGCCTCTGAAAGCTCCAGTCTGAGCCTGCATCTGTGACCATGAACTTTGTCTCATTCCCTGCGCGGCTCACGAAGCCTGACATCAGCTTGCTGCCTGCCAAGAACTGTATTTCACCTTCGAAAATTATCTGCTCCGCTCCCTGCCCAATGCATTCCTGTCTAGTAGCTTAAGTAAACATTCTGCCAGTTACCGAGCAAAGGCCCGGTTTCTCTGTCTTCATGCAAGTAATTCATAGCCCTATTACTATGGAAGATTCCGCCCTCGCATCTAGTATAGACACTTAGACGCTTGTACACGCACTAACAGTCAGTATAGTCAGTATAGAATAAGATTCTACTCGAAGAGACCTCTCTTTTGGATAACTAGTTCTTTAAACATAGGATGTTAGATATGATTTGGGATTAGGTTGACTTGACCCTCCAGACTTCTGTCGCCACATGTAGAGCTAAATGTCAAGTCCCCTTCACCCCCTAGTTGCACGTCAATTACACGTCATGCTGCTGCGCGCGCATATCTGTCACCACTATCAATTGTTACGCCTCTTGTATTTGCCTCACTGTAATGCCTATTGTATAAAAGTAAGTGATTGTTAATAATGTATGTACTTCACTTCCTGAACCTTCGTGGTGATGGAACCTGGAGCAACCGATTATAATCGACCACTGGAATAAAGCCCATTCAGAACCTCTAATACCACGGATTCTGCCTCTTATTTACTGAGCTATTTTATTATGTTTCTGTATCAAATTAAGTCCCGGTAATTAAATTATTTACCACATGAATGGCGCCCGAACAGGGACACTTTCTCATCTCACGCGCCGGCGGTGCGTTGCAGGCCCGGTCTCCTGCCACAGCTGGACGGACAACAACGCGTACCAGCAGGATTTCCTGTATCTCCCTCCGGTCAAGCGGGGGCGACTGAGGCTGCGATCAACACCCAGACGAGGCGGTGAGAAGTGCGAAGTATCCCGACCAGAGCCTAGCTGAGAGAGCAAGATCCGAGGTATACAGAGGCCCACCAGTTTTCCGAAGCCCCAAGTCGAGTCCAGTGTCCGAAGTGTTCGAGTCGAGTCCAGTCCGGTTCAAGTTCAGTCCAGTTTCCGAGGCCTTCCGTTCCGAGCTACCCGGTGAGTACCATTACTGGGGAGGCGTTCTGGCGTGCACATAAGTTGTGCCGGTCCAGACGGGTTTGGGTACACAAATCCGGTCTGCACTGTTTCAGCAGTGTATCTGTACTGTTTAGCAGTATCTAGTATATCAAGTATATAAATTCAGAATAATTCAGTTCAAGTCGAGTATTATGTTTAGTGATTAAGTTTTTCTTAGATCGTCATCATCATCGTTGCTCAGTTAAATGTTAAATGTTAAATGTTTTAATAACGTTCTGCATATTGTGGTGTGAATGACTGTTCATTATTGTGTTTAATGTATTAAGTTTGTTCAAAATCAGGTATCAGATCAATTTTCAATATGCCGCTCTTTTCGAAATTAAGACAGATCACAACAAGAAAAGGGGTACTCGAAGAAGCCGTTCCTATTCCTCCTAAGGACACTCCAGGGCACTTCATGTATCATAAACATGGCTTAGACGCTATATTATTTCTTGATTTATGGGTAGACTACACTAAGGAATTACCAGAAAGTCAGAGGTGGCCCGCGGCTGGGACCTGGGATGCAGAGTGCATCGTGAAAGTAGAGGAAGAATTATGGAAAAAGAAAGCTAGACAATCACAGAAAGACGCCATTGAATTATGGCGTAAAGAATCGTATAGACGTACAGAAAAAGCACGTAGACAGGAAGAGAAGAGTAAAGAGAATTCAAATGAAGTCCGAGAAAATCTATTAATTGAAGAAGGTGCACGAGTGAAATCAGAACAAGTAGACAGACAAAGAAATGCCCTTATGAATGGTATGTATCCCCTTCTGGCTGAAGGATTACCTAAGGCTACTCCAGGGATACCAAAAGACTTGCCAACCCCATTATTTCCAATAAAGGTACATCCTAAGGGGCATCCTAGAACCGCAGAAGATGTCTTTCTTTCCTCATATTTAGATGACGCAGCTCCCGAGTATGCTAATCCCGCCCCACATAGACCGCCTGCCAGGGAGGTTCAACGCCAAGATCCAGTACCCGTATCCCTACAGCAACAAGTTCTGACACAAGTTCCGGCAAGCACATCTGTTTCTGCATCTGTTCCTACAGCTACTTCTATAGCTGTATCCACACCTATAGTTGCTGTATCACGTTCAACGAATCCTTTCACACCCGATACCCCAGACGGGGCTACCGGAGGTGCTACCAATATCTTTTCTACGCCACCTAGAATAAATAAACTTACTTTTCAAGAGTCAGCACATTCACGTACCCCCAAACTCATAAATGCCCGTACGCTTAAGGAACTTCTTATAGATTGTAGATATGACCCTGTGCCCGGAAAAGAGGACGAAATGACCCTAGCATCATTACGTATCAGACGAGCCGCGGTGTATTTAGGGAAGTTACCAGGAATGACTGCGCATCTAGATAATATATACCATTTTGTCCAAACAGGGCGAGATTCTGAATGTATTAACAGAGCTATGGAATACCAGAAAGTGGAAATACAGGGGGAACTGTTACGTTTCCTCATAAATTGTGTGATCAGAAATCAAGACCGACCGGGGGTAGACCCGGAAGCAATGCAAATTCTTACCAGATGGAGCCAGAATATATCAGAAGGGAGACATGATAAGCAAAACTGTATAGTAGCCATGTGCCGAAAGATCCGTAAAGAAATAGAACGCCTACACGAAGAAAGATTAGCGGTAGACCAGTTCGAGCAAAGCGAGGAAGAAGGATCAGGACTGCCCACAGGACAGCCAGAAACTATAGCCTATGTAGGTAGAGGAAGATCTTGTAATAATACTAAATGTCTTACTGACACAATACGTCCGATATGTCTAGAAAATAACAGGAATTTTCAAACACCTAAAATAAATATGAGGTCCCCCGAGCATTCGTTCCAAGCCGCTGACAAATTACTGCGAGAACGAAGGGGTTATCATTTTCTTGATTCTATGGATGAACAAGAATTAGCTAGGTCAGCCGTTCATTGGATTGACAGTCCCGGAAAGTATGATGATGATACAGTAGCACACACATTTTTGAATCTCCCCCCAGATGAACAGCGTTTAGCTGGGATTTATATGATTCAACAACTTCTTATACTATATAAAAGCCAACATTCAGATCCTGGTCCCTTACCTGATATATTGACTGAATTACTCATGAATAGATGGAGAGGTTCAGGTACTAAGTTAATTAAAGAAATACTAGAATCAAGAAAGCAGTACATTCTTTTTATATTGCCAGAACATGTCTCACTGCCCATCAAGGAAAGAACCACGTATTACATGGACAGACAGAATCCCTTACGAGAAGTGCACACAATAAAGGGCGAGGACAATGAGTTTAAACGTGTATATGTATATACGCCCATATCGAAAATAGAATTGTTGGAAATGAAGAAAGTGGTACCCAGTCATGACAAAGACCCAGCGGGTTTCCACCGAGAAATTAAAGACATGTTACTCATGGGAGAGTATACCTATCCCGACATTATGACAATATTAAAGGTATTAATGCCTGCTGGCATTTATGAAAAACTCAAGGAAAAAGAGTGGGAGGTGGGAGACCAAAAGATAGATTGGACAGCATTAGAAAATGAAGAAAAGGCCCGAGGTCCAGGTTCGGGGCTTGGGGACAAAACTAAAGCACTACCAGGTTTACTAGTACAGGTACTGCCACGTTTATTAACCACGAAAAAGGAAGACTGGGGTGCAATTTCAGCCTGTAAACAAAAGCAAGATGAAGACACTAGTGATTTCTATGCACGATTTGAAAAATGTTTCGGTATAAATAGTGGCATAAAAGCAAGTAGCGAATCATACCCACATCTGTTTGTGACAAAATTAGTTGAAAATTCCTTGCCCCAAGTGAAGAATAGAGTATTAAAATTCGAGAGTACCTGGCAAGGTAACACTCCATCACAAATGTTACAAATGTTACAGTATCATCACAATAGAATTAGAGAGGAACAAGATCATGAACAAAGACGCATGAAAGACACGAAAATGAAAATGCTAGTCTCCCAGACAGTTCCAGCTGAAGGACATAAAAAGGGTACGACACATTCTGGCGATTTAGCAGGACCTGTAAAAGGGACATGCAACTATTGTAAACAACTAGGTCATCATGTACACGATTGTCCAGTGCTAAAGCGAAATATCGCCACGGGTATTACAAAAGAAAGACCACGGCCACTTAGACAGGATCAGAATGAACAAGGAGCCTTGCAGCATGCACAGTCCATGCCAGCTCCACAACAGACTATACAGTTTGTGCCAGCTGCACCAGCGCTGCCTGTTGCTGCCACGCAAACCACGACACGACAACTGTACCAGACCACACAGTATGACTATCCTGATTATCAACGATATGCATGAACCAGCCTAGAGAGGGAAGTTGACTTACCCCTTATCGAGATCCCTGTAGATCAAGAAGGACCTTATGTACATAGTAAATTATTAGGCCAAGACAGAAAATTTTTACTCGATACAGGGGCAAGTCGAACAACTATAAAACGTAGTGAAGTTCCAGGGGCACCCCTCTCAGGCTCGCAGAATATTTCCCTTGGTTTTTCAGGAAAACCTATTGTTAATGAAGTGTCACAACCTCTTCCACTTACGATAGGACCTTTGACCCGAACTACAGATTTATTGCTTACTAAATCATGTCCAGAAAACCTGTTAGGAATAAAGACATTGAAAGCTCTAGGAGCTATAATATGTTGTTCTCCGGAAGGAGTAAGATTGTTTTTACGTGATTTTAAAGGTCATTATGTGTCTAGAGACATGGATCCCCGATTGCAGACTTTACCTACACATCTATGGGCACAAGGCCCTACTGATGTTGGTTGCATGAATATTACACCATATCGAGTTACACTAAAGGCAGGAGTGGTACTACCACGAATGCGACAATACAAGTTACCACCAGATGCTGTAGTGGCTTTACTACAAATCATTGACGAGCTCATTGCCCAAGGAGTGGTTGTAGAAACAGACTCCAATGTATGTAATTCACCGATAATTCCGATTCTCAAACGAACAGATCCGAAGGCCCCGCCAGTATATCGATTGGTTATTGATCTGCGCGAATTAAACAAGTGTATTGTGCCACAATTCCCTGTGGTCCCCGATATCTCATCATTACTGACAGCTATTGATTCCGAAGCAACATTCTTTACTGTAATTGATCTCAAAAATGCCTTTTTCAGCGTCCCAATAGATCCGGAAAGCCAATATTTGTTCGGATTTAGTTTAAATGGACGTAGCTTCAAATTCTCACGCGCACCTCAAGGATTTACAGAAAGCCCCAGCATCTATAGCCAAGCACTGAAACGAGAACTCGACAGTATCCACATGCCAGTTAACACTGCCTTGCTTCAATATGTCGATGATCTGCTGATCACCGCTAGAAGCGAACCCGAATGTGAGAAAGCATCACTGACAGTTTTACAATTTCTAGCCGAAAAGGGGCACAAGGTGTCCCCTTCTAAGCTGCAATTCTGTGTCCAGCGAGTTGTTTATCTTGGACACTCGCTGTCCAAGGAGGGAAGGCAGCTTACACCCGACCGCATTCAGTTAATAGCTAACATGCCAATACCCAAGACACAAAAGGAGGTACGGGCTTTCATAGGCCTCACTTCATATTGTAGGCAGTGGATCCCTCAGTATGCATTTCTAGCAAAACCACTCATTCAGTTGACAACACAGGAGGCAGCCACATCGACTGTTCTCCCTTGGACTCAGGAACATACACACGCTTTTGAAAGCTTAAATAAAGCTTTATGTCAAGCACCTGTTTTAGCAACACCATGTTACAGTAAACAGTTTACACTCTTTATTACAGAACGCGAAGGTACTGCCTTGTCAGTACTCACACAGGAACAAGCAGGAGCACACAAACCATGTGCTTATTTTTCTAGTACATTAGATCCCGTAGCTCAGGCTCTGCCTGCGTGCCTGAAATCAGTGGCAGCGACAGCTTTAGCAATCAGACAAAGCGATGCCATAGTGTTAGGACACCAATTGACAGTACAAGTACCACATGCAGTGGAGGTTCTTGTGAATCGAACGCAAACACAACATTTGACTATAGCAAGACTTACAGGGTATGAACTAACACTGTTTCAGCCACATATAGAAATCAGACGTTGTAACACATTGAATCCTGCCACACTTTTACCTGTGAATGGAACAGACCCACTAGCCCATGACTGTATTGAAGTTATTACAATCACGACGAAACCCAGACAAGATTTAACCGATGTCCCATTATCAGACCCAGACCTGACGTTGTATGTAGATGGTTCATGTATGAGAAAAGGTACAGGAGAACTAGTGGCCGCTTACGCAGTCACAACAGACACTGAAATCATTGAAACAAATTGCATAAATACCTTGTCCGCTCAAGCAGCAGAGCTCGTCGCTCTGACACAAGCCTGTATTCAAGCCACAAATAAGAAAGTCAACATATACACTGATTCACGTTATGCATTCGGAGTCGTACATGACTTCGGCGTGCTGTGGCAAGAGAGAGGTTATTTAACTTCTCACGGTGCCCACATTCAGCACGGACCCCTCATTCATGCTTTATTAGATGCAATACATCTACCCACTGCAATATCAATTATGAAATGTAAAGCTCATACGAAAGTTACTGATATCATTTCTCAAGGCAATGATTTAGCTGATAGAACAGCTAAACAGACTGCTCAAACTCAAACATCCGACATGACAAAGACAATAGTCCCGACGCCAACACATTGTATGACGGTTAAAGATCCTACTCTTGACGTAATTGACATACAGACACATGCTACACCAGACGAAATAAAGAAATGGACTGAATTAGGAGGGATCCAAACCGATCAAGGATGGATGATGAAGGAAAAGTCTGTGTGGTTCCTTCCTGATTCAATGGTCCAAGTTATAATTAACACTGTACATAGTCCTGCGCATCTAGGAGAAAAAGCTATGCTAGATAGCATTCAACACATTTGGTTTAATAAACATTTACGAGCTGCAGCCAAACAAAAAGTTCGTACCTGTCTGATCTGTTGCCAGTTCAACCCAGGAAAAAGCGTTCCCGTAGAACAGGGTGGATTTCATCCTCCTGATCATCCTTTTGAAGTCCTCCAGATGGATTATATCCAGATGGAACGATGTAGAGGATTCAAATATGTTCTCGTAGTTGTGTGTGCTCTTTCCCGTTGGACGGAGGCATACCCGGTTTCAGATTACACTGCCCCGACTACTGCCAAACAGTTGGTTCGAGAATTCTTCCCACGATACGGTTTACCACGTGTTGTTCATTCAGATAACGGCCAGCCGTTCTCATCCGAATTAATGAAACACGTTTCACTTTTGTTAGGCTATCAGTGGAAATTCCACTGTGTCCGACACCCCGAAGCAGCAGGTCTCGTAGAAAGACATAATCTGACTCTGAAAATAAGATTATCCAAAATATGCAGAGAAAAAGGTGTCGACTGGGTAGTAGCATTACCAGTTGCACTCTTTTACACAAGAATGGTAGCACACTCTCGAACAGGGCTATCCCCGTATGAAGTGATCTTCGGCAGACCACCAAATATGTGGGGGACGCCTATACCACGCAAAATAACTGATATTGACTGTAACATGCTGACAGATTACTTGGCTTCCTTGATGTCTGCACTACAATCTTGTCGTTCACAGGTAGCTGCAGCTTTTCCTGACAACACTGAGGTGAAACCCCATGACGTGGTTCCGGGAGACTTAGTCCTCGTGAGGAACTTTGATCGAAAGACGCAGCTGGAACCTAGGTGGAGGTCACCTCAGCTGGTGTTGCTCACAACAAGAACAGCCGTGAAGATCGAAGGCAGAAAAGGATGGATTCATTCAAGTCATATCAAGAAATTTCATGGACTGAAATCAGATGTGAATAGCACACCTTGTGTGTCTTCACCCATTGACTCAAAACTTCCTTTTGTGGAAAAAAGTGACTCCGAACTTTATAAATTAAAGCTCAGGCCCAATCAGTCGAGCAATTTGATTGTTTAAGTCCTCTCCAAGGTGAAGCGGTTGAATTGTCTCTGACATGTATCCCTTGGACCTGAATAGAGAAAGCACCCGAAAAATGTTGAAACGACAGGCGTACTGTAAATCACTGCGTAGTCATTGCATAGTGACGTTATTAATTTTGTTTTTCTCAAGTCTTTTAATAATTACTGCAAGTATATTGTTGCACATATATTATCCTATTTCTAGACATGTTTACAATGTTACTGCTGAACATTCTTTTAGTGAATTACCTCCGCTTGAGTTGTCTTATAGATTTGCACTGCGCAATAACACGTTTATTAGTATGTTGCATCATTCCCATCAGGTTAGCAATGCTACAAATTGTTGGATATGTGGCCGACTCCCTCCCTATCAGAATTATAAAGGAATTCTACCTCTCTTTCCATACCCGTTCACACACAACGGCTCCTGTGGAGCATGGTTTAGTTTAATTAATTCTCTAGATTCGAATTCTGCAGTTTATCAAGATAACTGGGTATGGGGAAATTTGAACTTAGTTTTGCTTAAAGTCTGCCACCCTAACAAGGAGGGACTTCCCCAGAGAACAGGAACTGATCTAGAAAATGAAGTGTATGGATTAGGTAATTTTACGCTCAATCTTATGATCCTAAATGTCGAATCAGAAGCTACTTCAATTTTGCCCGCTATGTCAATATTTCCAGTAAAAGGTGAATTATGTATAAGAAAGAATGGTTCCATACACATGGGCCATAGTAAATGCACCACTGTAGTAGAATTTAGTGATCAAGGCAAGTCTACATTTAGAGCTTCCCGCCATTCCTATTTCATATGTGGTCAGACGGCATATGTACGTTTACCTCTAGATTGGGATGGTACTTGCTATATTGGATTCCTTTTGCCACCTGTTTTTCTAGCTCCTGCTGATTATCACAGAAATATTCATTTAATATATAATAGAGTAAGGAGAGATCTCCCGATAGTCGATTACACTGAAACAGCATGGGAAAAATACACAGATTTCAATAAAGGTCTCTTTCCCTATATAGGTACCGTTACTAATAGTAAGCTGATACGTAGATTAACTAGAACCCTTGAAGCAGTAGTGAACGAAACTATTTCCGCCTTAGGCAATTTAACAGAAGAGCAGTCTGCTATGCGGATTGTTGTGCTTCAAAATCGTCTTGTCCTTGACGTCATCCTGGCCGATAGGGGCGGAGCTTGTAGGGTCATCGGATCAAGCTGTTGTATTTTCATACCAGAAAATTCGCCATCTGTATATAAAGCCATAACTCGTCTTCATAAGATTGTAAGCCAGATACACCAGAATCCAAGCACCTGGACTTGGTCCGGTTGGTTTTGGAGTGTATTATCTACCTTTGGATGGAAGGTCCTATCTTTTCTAGGTATTGGCCTTCTCATACTATTCAGTTGCTGTCTATGCCTGCAATATGGACCAGCGATTTGTGGTCTGTGTGCCACATCGTGCATTCCACATCAAGATTTTCATTCAAGATCCCGGAAGAAGAAAGAAGAACAAATGATGCTATATGAACAGATCAATGGATTAATGAAGATTGATATCTCTTGACGGGCAAGTAGGGGACAAGGAGGGAATGTGGAAATATGGATTTTTCTGGTCAGGTGTGTCCCCTATCTTGGACCCCAACGGTTCTATGTGCATGTTACAAGTACATGTATGTTCCCTCCAGTTCCAGTTATGAACACGCAAATACATGTGCGTCCACCGTTAACATGTCCTCTGTTGATCCGCCATGAATGGGCCGGATATTCCATTCCTAAGTACGAAAGGCCACCGCCTTTATATGGTTCACTTATGCCATTTTACAGTCCAGGCAAGTAGGCCCTGATTCTGTCATCAAACTCTTCTTGCCTTCTGCCTCTGAAAGCTCCAGTCTGATCCTGCATCTGTGACCATGAACTTTGTCTCATTCCCTGCGCGGCTCACGAAGCCTGACATCAGCTTGCTGCCTGCCAAGAACTGTATTTCACCTTCGAAAATTATCTGCTCCGCTCCCTGCCCAATGCATTCCTGTCTAGTAGCTTAAGTAAACATTCTGCCAGTTACCGAGCAAAGGCCCGGTTTCTCTGTCTTCATGCAAGTAATTCATAGCCCTATTACTATGGAAGATTCCGCCCTCGCATCTAGTATAGACACTTAGACGCTTGTACACGCACTAACAGTCAGTATAGTCAGTATAGAATAAGATTCTACTCGAAGAGACCTCTCTTTTGGATAACTAGTTCTTTAAACATAGGATGTTAGATATGATTTGGGATTAGGTTGACTTGACCCTCCAGACTTCTGTCGCCACATGTAGAGCTAAATGTCAAGTCCCCTTCACCCCCTAGTTGCACGTCAATTACACGTCATGCTGCTGCGCGCGCATATCTGTCACCACTATCAATTGTTACGCCTCTTGTATTTGCCTCACTGTAATGCCTATTGTATAAAAGTAAGTGATTGTTAATAATGTATGTACTTCACTTCCTGAACCTTCGTGGTGATGGAACCTGGAGCAACCGATTATAATCGACCACTGGAATAAAGCCCATTCAGAACCTCTAATACCACGGATTCTGCCTCTAATTTACTGAGCTATTTTATTATGTTTCTGTATCAAATTAAGTCCCGGTAATTAAATTATTTACCACACTGCTCAGCCTCTCTACCGTTTGAAAATGAAGGGATAGAAATGAGGCCGTTTGCAGTGCGGTACACTGGCTACAGAGGCCAGAGAGCCCGTCTGACGCGTGCGGTGCAGAGGACGGGAAGGCCGTAAGAGAGCGGAGACTGAGGCCAGCTGCAAGGAGCTGTCCGCGAGCACTCTGAGCTCCGCAGTGCCCTGGTGGAGGGCTGTCTCCTGACGGACTCAGCGGCAAGATGTTCCCGGCCCAGTGCTCTGAGGTGCCGAGCCGGCCCCCATGCGCCCCCCTCTTCCCCTCCCTCCTCGTCTTTGAACGTTCGCCTGCATGTCCCAGACATGCGGGTGTTGTATATGTGTGGGACAGCATCTGTTTGTCAGTTTGTCTGGTTTGCTGTTTGTGTGTAGGTGTCGGCGCACCCGTGTGTCCGCTTCTGTCTGCATGTCTCTGTGTATTTGTGTGTAAGTTGATATGTGTTTCTTATTCCGTTCCCTCAACTCACTCTTCCCCCTCTTCCAATCATCAAACCCTCTCTGTTTTACAGCTGATAAAACTGTGTACACATGGTTTCGTTTCCGGTTTCAAAAGTGATTCCCTTGACAGTCTGACTAGCCGCAGCCACAAGGCGGTGGTCAGAATGTGCTTGTGGTAATATTGTAGTTTAACAGTCCAGACACGCAACATCTAAACTGCAGCACAACCCTCTTACTGTATTCTCTGCTCTAGCAATCTTTCCTTTTGTAACGGGAAGTGCACAACTTACAGAAAGCCCGACACTGCTGTCTTTCTTCCCTAAAACTGCTGTCATTTATCCCAAATAACATTCACTGCTGCTTTCATGGAAGAAACACTATTCGCTTGAGATTGATCAGATCTGAGAGCCGTGTTTTTTGTAATATTACCCGAGTCACCGAGCCATGATTCTAAAGGCTGAATATTTGTCCTAATTGTAGACTTTGCTGTGTCCATAGAAGGTGTGCACATTTTATGCTGGGATTTCGCATTGCATGGTAAAGTTTCTTATTTGTTCAGGTCCGGTATATTTCCAGGGTTAAAACTTTGTCATCGTGGTGTGCACAAACTTTAAGCGAAAAGAAGCACGTTTACTACCCATGTTTACCTAGTTTTACCAAGTTGGTCTGATTTTGGCTTGTAGTACTGGTGTCTGTAATATGGCAGACAATGTAAGGGCACGAAAATTGCAAAGATAAGCATCCCTTTGATATGGTTCTGCCCCCGTTACTTGCCGCTCCCCAACCCATGTTGCTTTTTACAGAGCTGCAACTAACTCAAATTCTGCCTTTTCTGACTCCCCAGATTGCCTACTGTTATGTTTTATTTTTGTGTAACTGTGTTTGTTTTACCTTTGCCTACACCTCTCAATACCAATAAAGTAATTTTTATGGGGTTGCATTGAAGCAGTTCACAACTCCATTCATTAGTACAAGGTTCCCCTCCAACTGAGCATGAATATCTAAAAAACTCTGCCGGTTTATGGGCACACTTTATATTGCTTTCCACTGCAAACAAAAAAAATAAGTAAAAAACAATGTCATTTACAAAGCCAATAGCTCCAAATGTCACCAATGCGAGACCTATTGCATTGCAAATGCTTGTTTTTAATTCTGCCAGCAGAGCGGCGGAATTTTGACTTATCAGTAATTTTGTGTTGCAAATGTAACAGGGAATGACCAAACTTCCCTCAATTCTGTCAGCGGAATTGAAAATTCTGCCCAGGCCTGCTTACTTGTCTATCTCACTTCTTAGCTCCTGATTCAACGGTGTTCCTCCCTATTCTTGTGTTGTTCCCGCACAAGTGCAGCTCATTCTCACATTGTTCTGGATGAGTTGGATTCTTCCACTGCACTTTTTTATTTAATATCAGCTCTCCGTGCGAGTGCAATTGCTGTCTTTCTCTCTGCCCTGTCCGACGCATGTTACCACCCAGGCTTGTAGGGTGGTATCTTCACCGTCCCTGTTCCACCCCCTTTTTTTTTTCAAAAGCGTCTCCATTGTTCTGCCTCCCCGGGCTTGCTTCAGGGCAGTAAGACTGGTGCAACTGCACCTGGTGCTCACTTCAGGGTGGGCACTGTGTTTCGAAATGACATGGGTTTAAAAGCACCTTCTTCAGAGTTCCTTGTATGTTTAATAGTTTTCAGGCAAGAGTAAAAATATCAAGATAACTGGGGATTAATGTTCCTGCTGGAGAAAGGAGTATTGTCTAGTGTGAGTTTTGACTCATCATAAAGTAGCGCAGGGGTTAATGTGCCTGCTGCATAGAACGTGTACAATGCATATCACAGAACTCTATTTATGTAGAACACTCAAGGGGCTACTGCTTTTGTCACTGAAATACTTTTGTTACTCGCAGTTCATGAGTTACAGTCCTAATCTAACCCAGTGACTCATGAACTGACATCAAAGAGCTGCATACAAACTGTGCGGTAAAGGGTACAACATTATGATTTTCCCCAGTCTTTCATTATCCTAAATTTGCTAAAAACACTTTATAATTTACTTATTAGTAAAATCAACCCCAACCACTGAGGTATGTTTTAAATCCCGAGTTTGTGCTTCTCCAGACCAAACACTAAAATATACTGCCTACTAGTATGGATAGCATGTGATTCCTATATCTTGTATTCCTCATTGTCTTATGTACCGTCCCCTATAGGCTAATTTACACACGTATGATTGACTCTGAATAAGTGTGTGATGGAAGGTGCTCTGGCACCCTACACTGGTTTGAGTAGTGCTATAAATCAAATGAAATGCATGTGAGAGAGGAGCTGTGTAGAGATGAGGTGCACTGTTGTAGGGTGGTAGTGAGGAAATTAGTGGAGAAGGAGGTCATAGGTGTGGCAAAAAAGATTGCTGCACCAGACGCCCCCCACACTAAAGTCAGCCGTGCCACCACCCCTTGTATTCACTGCTGGCTGGAATTTTCCAACCACCCCTCCCACCTTACCATCACACTCCCGACCATCCCCTTTGGGTCTTTTTATTCATGTATTGACATTTCCAAAATGCAGTTGTAAAGATGTTCCTCCTTAAATGCTCTTTTGCTTAAATTGAGTGGGTCTTATTTATGTGGCCTTGCGTCACTTTTACGCCACTGGTGCGTCACTTTTTGTGACGCACAGGCAGCGTAAAACATGTGCCATGTTGCGCCCTTTTTTGCGACACATCTAGGCAGAGGCGTCACTTTGTAAACCCTGCACCACAGTATACCTGCGCCAGGTATAATGTGTGCAGGGTGGGCGTCCCCCCGCAAAATGCCTCGTAGAAGTGGCGCAGTGAAATCCATGAGATTTCAGTGCGCCACTTCTAGGACGCCATTGCGTCAATATCTTACTCCTGCCTCGCAGCAGGCGTAAGACTGACGCAGGCCCTTTCACATGGGGCCTGCCCCATGTGAAAGGACACATTGCTTGCATTGCGACTGTTTTCGGACACATCCCAGCAATGCGTCACTTTTGCGCCAACAGATATGTCAGAAATACTGATGTATCTGTAACTCCTTGAGACATGATGCGTCATTCAGTAAATATGACGCATCCGTAATGTCGCAAGGAGGGCGCACTGAGAAGTGACTCATCGCTGTTTTCACGCAGCGATGCGCCACTTCTGATAAATAAGGCCCCGTTTGTTTTTTTATTTACCTCCTCAAGATGGGCGCCTGCCATTTTGGAATGGTGCATTAAATAAATAAAATAATGGTCATTCATATCTCATGACGTGCAAACCTGTGTCACAACGTCATGCACCCGTCATGACACATGCATCACGATATGTGGCGTCATGTTGGAGTGAGTTTCCGTAAGTAGGGAACTTACTCCAAGATTGCTGGATACACGTGCGCATGCGTCTTGATTGCGTGTGCTCCATCGCTAGTGTAAACAATCATTGCAAAACCAACAGCGTGACACTTGCTAACGGTTGCTAGCCAGGCTTGCCATATATCAATAGCATATATGTCATGTGTTATATGAGTCACACGCAACAATTATCACACGTGCAAATGATGATGTTAAAACAAGTGCTGTTTGATGTTTACAACAAATAATATATACAGAAAACAACTAAGCGGGCTAAATATTGTAATCACACTTTGCAAATAAACTGTGCCCGTAATATTGACGCTACATTTCCCCTCAGATTTCTGTCTTTTCACCACAGCTTTCTGCATTCACAGCTTTTGACCAAGGTCTTCCTTTCTCTATGCCCTACACCCCCTTCCTCAGGCCTCCTACTCCTTTCCATCCCCATTGTGTTGGCACCCCCCTTTCCTTAGCAAAAGTCTTCTCTGGCGTCCATCTTTCGAGTACAACATACCGTTCGCGGTCCTCTGAACCACAGACCTCTCTCCTCAGCAACAACACCTTGTCATCTCTCTGCATCTTCAATGAGCTGTGACACAGAACATAGCAAAGGTGAGAGAGAGTGGGAAAAAGAGTGATGGAACTGAAGGGGAGAGAGAGAGAGAGAGAGAGAGAGAGAGAGACAGAGACAGAGAGACACAGAGAGACACAGCGAGTCAGCCAGACGACGCATCTGCTTGCCAGACACAACCATTTCCTTTCACACTCTCAGTTACACACTATTGGGCATCAATACTCAAATTGTCTTTCAGCAGCAAGTATTGAGTAAAACAAATCATAAACAGACAGGCAGCTCTCTCCACAGGCTGTGAATGCCAGCTTGCAGGCAGCTCTCTCCACAGGCTTTGAATGCCAGCTTGCAGGCAGCTCTCTCCACAGGCTTTGAATGCCAGCTTGCAGGCAGCTCTCTCCACAGGCTTTGAATGCCAGCTTGCAGGCAGCTCTCTCCACAGGCTTTGAATGCCAGCTTGCAGGCAGCTCTCTCCACAGGCTTTGAATGCCAGCTTGCAGGCAGCTCTCTCCACAGGCTTTGAATGCCAGCTTGATTGCAGCTTCTCATGGATTTGACCCATTTAATGAACTAGCTTAACCTCCTCTTTGGCCAGTGTTGAGATCTCATGTGATGTCTGATTGCTTGTGAAGAAGCT
The DNA here is from genome assembly GCF_964204655.1 of Triturus cristatus. Classification (NCBI taxonomy): domain Eukaryota; kingdom Metazoa; phylum Chordata; class Amphibia; order Caudata; family Salamandridae; genus Triturus; species Triturus cristatus. Next base: position 79,878,306 of record NC_140590.1, on the reverse strand, counting down.
CCCTTTAGCTTTCTTGGCTAACCCTTGTGCCGCTGATCCTTCTTTCTAGGTAGTGACAGGACGGCGGTCTTCCAGAAGTCCTGCGGGAATGCCTGGGAATGCAGCCATCCCGCCTCTATGGCCGCTGGAACGTTCCGCGTGCGAGCCATCTCCAAGTGCTGCGACATCGACTACTGCAACAATGGCACCATAGACTGTATGTGAAGATCTCAGCTCTCCACAACATGGTCGGAAGGGGGCATGATGGGTGTAAAATGTAAATGTAAATGTCAAGGTACTTATAGAGCTTACTGTCACCAGACGGCCACCTTGCGGTGTCGCCTTTTGCGGTTTCCTGGCGCTGATACTCATACCGCTGTGGAACCCCTCCTGGCTTTCCCTGTGAAGTGTCCACTCCTGGGCACCCCCAGGGTGAAGCCAGGCATCCTTAGTGCTGTTGGGGCCGGTGTGGAGGCTAAGCAAGCTATTGCCCAGAGTTGCAGCGTGGGGCCCGTGATTAGAATAGGCACCGAGGCGAGAATAGACAGGTCTGAGGAAATTGAGCCCGAGCCCCGCCGAGGCGGGAATCGAACCCTGATCTCTGGCCAGAACTCTGCTTCAGGGTCTGCCGCTCTAACCATTGAGCCACACTGTGTCTGGGTGTGTGTCTGTCTGTCTATCTCCCTGGTACCGATTCATAATTTATAGTTTTAGGAGACGCAAGCCCATAAGAGGGATTGACTGGCCCACACCAAAATTAGAAACGATGGAGTTAGACTCAAATCAGCACAAGTTGCATGTAAAACAACTTACTACTATGTAGCCTACCCGTGGTGGCTGGTGATGTTTCAAAGTGGTGGGGCATAAATTCCTTCCACCAATGTGCATCAGTGGATGGACATGACCTCCTTTTGAAGGGTTCAATGGCTCAAGTCCCTTTTTGCCATAAAAGGGGCATTGGGCATTTGACAGCACAGTTTTCACATACTCTAACAGAGTGCAGAGGTCCTTGAGGGGCACTCATGAAATATTACAGCACTTTTCTGGTGAGTTAAGCTCACACGAGCTACTGATTATCATTAGACATGTAGCCTTTTTATTCACTTCCTTTCCCCATCCAGCCCCTTCCAAGCATATTTACTTTCACATGCAAGAGATGGGACTCTACTTGAACGATGCAGGGTAGGCTAATCAAGGGATTCCCACCTTTTACAATCACTGTCTGTTGACAGCACCGCTCACACCGAGACATTAGCGGATTAAACTGAGGACAGACGTTTGCCAATGCTCCGAAGAGAGACTGTAGTAAGTAAGAAAAATACTTTATTTAGACAATCCAGTCCATTAAAGTGTCAAGTACAAGAAAACGTAAATAAGTTAAAATGACAATTCTGCAAATAAGCAGCATCTCATGATGTACTATGTTTAAATTCAACCTATGATATCAAATATATATGGCATTTCATTGCAATTAATGCATCTGCATGATAAACAAATAAGTCAAGACCCTAGGGCTGGAGCTAACAGACAGTAGTAGTAATCAATCAATCAATCAGGATTTATAGAGCGCTGCTAATCACCCACGAGGGTATTCAGGCGCTGAGAGCCTTGCTGCTGAGGGTGGAAACAGCTAAATAGTCAGTTCTTGAGATAAGATAATAAAAAAGGTTTATACTTCCACACAATTCATGAACTAACATCCGAGGTAATAAGAGACTTCTGGTAATAACAAAGAAAACCTCAATGAGTCTCCTGAATTCAGGACATATTATTGTCCAAATTTTATTTTTTTAAAACCTCAGCCTCGCATTTTCTGAAAATAAAAACACACTCCCCTTTTAAGAACAACATTTTATTTTTTCATTGATGAACAACATAACCCCAAAAGAGAAGTTTGGCATTTCCATGAAAAACAATACTTTTGTTCCATGACAACAGATTTTATTGTTTTGTAAAAATGTTTGATCTTCAAATATCATCTTGTCACTTTCACCAAGTGCCCACGTACTCTACTGTCATACAGGGGCAGATTGTGCCTTTCATGTCCATCCGTCAACATCAAACTACCGAACCGTCCATCCCATGGCAAAGATATTTACTCCTATTATTCCAGCGATAGCAGGAATGATATCTGGAAGGGAATCCGTAAGTGAAGGATGGACCAGTCCTGTGACAAGAGCCTCATACATTTCCCAGTCTGCCCACGGATGGCCATAGGGCTACGAGGACGTCAGCGAGCGTTGAACGTTGACAGCAGCACCCACACACATGGCACACATGGGCTATTATGTCAGTGCTAGCATGATGTAAAGAATGGCAGCTGCATATCACTAATGGCTTCATATTATATCAGGGTCAGTCCCCAAGAATACCCGAAGTGTATCTGTAAAGGCCTTTAGTATGTTAGCTTTAGCCAGCACGTTTCCTGAGATGCCTACAGGAGGCCTCCTATGGACCATTGTCTTAGGTTTGGCGCGGATCTTCCCCAAATGCCCCCGACAGGCCACTATTTCCTCTTTATTTTTCCAGGCTGCTCAAAGCGTGGCATGGACGGTCCATTACTACACCAGTGTATGACGCTCACACTGTGTCATTACTGCCGCATTATTGAGTTAAGATCGCCACTGTGTCCAGAAGAAGCGCACAATATGTCAGTAATGGACGGTTATTATGTTTGGGTGAGTTAATTTGTAGGAATGGACTCCACAAGTCATATAAAGGCCTCGGGGGCAGGCGCGAGCCCCATTGCTAGCAACTAGCCACATACATTCCAGACTGGATACACACACATGCATGTAAACACAGCACACACCCACCGCTTGAGTTTGGGCAGCATACTGTCAGTTGAATCAAAAACAATTAAGAACTTGGGGGCAAGAACATATATTGCTATTACCCCACTCAGTGGGAGGCAAAGCAATGTGTGCTAGAATTCGAATGTGTGCTCGGCTGCAATGCTCTGCAACACATGCACGGATCCACACACAACCTTATTCGCGCGACGGCTTCCTGCTTTATTTTACACCGTCGGTGCACTGGCAGAAAGACAAGTTGAATTATTCCCCGCACGTTATATGGCACAGTGCTCTCCATGACACAATAGGGTGACCAACTGACATGGGTGCAAATTCAGGGCAGTGAGTGTAAAAATTCAGGACAAATGGTCAAAATTCAGGACAAAAATTCAGGACAGGAGGTCAAAATTCAGGACAAAAGGTAAGTTTTACGGACACATCAGAGGAGGTTGCACAATAGTATATAAGTAAGTAAGTAGACAACCACTTAAGTACACGTGAATATAAGTTTATATTAGGTTGAGACAATTGTGCACTGCATGGTTTTTCAGTATGCGCGCAGCTTTAAGTAAGTGTGCAGGTCTTTTTGTGGTAACAAAACCACCCCCACCCCACCTTTCCAGCTCCCAGAGAAAACGCCTGATGCCCGGTCCGGCCAGTCTGGCCTTGATACCACCCTCCAATGGCGCCCCTTATCTTCACACAGACCCTCTCTCATGTGTATTTAATTTCTTCTATAGTGCTACTCATCCCAAGTATGTGGGGCAGAGTGTTGGAGTGCGTTACAACACACACATATTATATAGAGACAATCACTCATATAAATGTGAAAGTCAATGTATAGGAAATGTTGCTTAAGATAATGGGGCTTACAATGTGTAATCATACTTTCATCCATGATTCAGTCTTTCACCATTCATTCTGTCCTTCCATCTGTGTGCCCATCCATGACCATATTCAACCATTTACAAACATATCCTTCCATCCATCATTTCACTTATCCATCCCTCCATCCACCCTTTTACTCATCCATCCATTATCCATCCATCTTCCCTTTCACCCTATCCATCCGTACACTCCTCCATCCACTCTTCCACCCATCCATCCATTCACTCATCCATCCAGCCATCCTATCACTTACTCATTCATCCACCCAGTCACTCATCCTTCCACCCATTCGCCCATTCAGTCATCCATTTACCCATCCTCCCTTTCTCTCTCAATTCCCCTTTCACTTAGCCATCCATCCTTCCATCCACCCACCCATCCACTCATGAATCCATCCACTGAACCTATCAGTCATCCATCCTTTCACTCATCCATCCATCCATCCATCCTTTCTCTCATCCATCCACCCTTTCACTCCTTCACTCATCTATCCATCCTTTTGTCCATCTACCCGCCCTTTCACTCACTCATCCAACCTTACATCCACCCTTTCACTCATCCATCCATCCATTCACCCTTTCACTTATCAATTCATCAATCTGCCCTTTCACTTATCAATTCATCAATCCATCATTTCACTCATCCATCCACCCATTCACTCGCCCATCATGCACCCTTTCACTCATCCATCATCCATCCATCATTTCACTCACTCATCCATCCAGCCATCCATCCACCCATCCCTTCACTTACTTACTCACTCACCTTTTCACATTAATTATGAGCTGAGCCTTTGTCTGCAGAGTTGCAGACAGAAGAGACCCATCAAGAACTCTACCCTCGCTGTCATTACTAAAGCAAGGGGTGTGGCGGGGCAGGGTTCACTATGCCCCTGCACATAGGCAATATGAAAAAGTGGAAGGCATGAGTCATGAATGATGCACAGTGCCTGGACGTGGGGCGACTGTGACATGGTGTTGTTTCCAGAGCTTTAAGCGGGTGAAAATACTAGGATTCTCTCCAAAACGGAGTTTGATGTAATTAAGGGCATGGCTTAAAACACATAAGCTAAAAATCTGTGCTTAGTATAATGTGCCACCCAACTGGTATTTTTGTAACATTACACCTAGAACAAGTAAACATTACACCTACAACAAGCCAGAACTATTGGCTTTGTCAATAGTTGTTAGTTGCATAAAATAAAACAGCAGCAACCATGGCTTCATTGAATATAATATTGAAAATGCGTCTGTTCTAAACCGATGAGACTCGGAGAACTATAATCCTTTCCTTTGAACTTCTTTCACCGCCTTCCTTTGGTTAACTGGATTCTCACCTGGATGCAGCCTGGGCGTTTTTGCACTTCCAGGTGACAGAATGCCCTGCCCTGGACCGAGGCTGGAGGAGGCCACCGCATGCTGTGCCAGCCCAGACTGACCCATTGCCATTCTGTATGTGGCAATCAGCCCCACACAGAATGACAGTGGGCGGGGTGGGGCTGCTCTTGCAATCAGAGGAGTGCGAGGCGGCCCCATCACGGAGCTGAGGCCTCTCGCAGGGGAACAGCTCTGTTCCCTGAAAGGCCCAAAATTACGGACAAAAGGCATCCGTAAAAGGGATCCTAACGGACAACGGACGTGAGGTCCAAGTTACGGACGGTCCGTGAAATTTACGGACGGTTGGTCACCCTATGACACAACCTCTTGCCAAGACATGCATACTGTCACACTTAACATCTTTGCCACAGGTCACACGTTTTGTGAAAGGCTGTGACAGCAGGCAGATCATAGCAGTAACAGGAGTCCCTAAGGCTCAAGTTAATTTTAACGATATACAGCAGTGAGGTGTAATAGTTCGACAGGTCTAGTGTTTCCTATCACGGTGACCGCACGTCATCCGCAGGCCAGGCGTGGCCTGCGGAAACCAATAAAGGGAGCCGGCCCGCTCGGGGGCGAGGTCTCCAACCAGAGTAAAGGTGTAGCCTGATATTTATCTCCGGCGCTGCGTCAGGCTACTCGCCCAGTGCCCTGCCACAGGCCCGGCCCCAGAACTTTACACTGGCGACGAGGGTGGGGGCAGAAGTCACTGCGTGCCCCGTGGCCTCTCCCGGCAGCATCCGTCACCCGATCCTCCCCAGCTACGCGACGGTGCCCCGCGCGCGGGCGCGGAGACGAAGAGGAGGCCTTCGACCACGTGGGAGCACCCGCCGGCCGAGTGCGGTTGTCTCTCCCGGTCCCGCCGTTGGAGCGCCGGTATTCCCTGCTGTGCTGCTGCTGCCACCAGTGAGGAGGCGACCACTGTGCTCCATCAAGCCTTGGTAGCTCCAAGTAAGGAATCGCACCAAGTACAATTGACTGTCACACACAGACTGTGCCATTGCCTATAAGTTCCTCATCTGGTGCCACGGGGAGGGGATCTCCTGCCTACAAGCGGTGCTGGGGCCAGGCACGGTGTTTAAGGGGTCGCCCGAGAAAGTTTAGCCCCACGGCAGGGCCGGCATTTACCCTCCAAGCCCCGAGGGAGAAAAGGAGGGACAGTTGTACAAAGATACTGGGAGGGTGTGCTACCTCCTGATTTACAGCTCCACCTCACCCGCACAAGCGCACAAGCAGACACAATGAGCAATGATGGCCAGGCGGCCGCATCAGGCACTGGAGCGGTGCCTGGACAAGTGGCGGCGCCAGCCCCTGCCCCTTTTCAACATGCCGCGTCAGGGGTTTTACCCCCCTTCAGCGAGCTGGAAGACCTGGCTACCGCGGCACCTCAATAATTACTTCGTCGTCACAAGAGAAGCCGACAACGCAATAAAGAGGTCGTTGCTATTACATTACGCAGGGGATGAAATATTCAAGTTGTTCAAACATCTGCCTAACACGGGTACAGCCGCAGACTACGACGCTGCAGTGGCTGCTCTTGATGCCCATTTCGACCCACAACTCAACCCAGATTTCGAGCGCTTCAAGTTGCGCCAGGCCCGGCAACGGGAAGGGGAGTCGATGGACGTGTTCTACGCGCGGCTGCGTGAGCTGGCGAGCACCTGTACGGAAGACGACCAACTGAAGGAAATACGCGCCCAGCTCATACAAGGGTGCAGAGACAAGACGTTAAGAGGCCTCATCCTGCGCCAGCCGAAGATCTCGCTGGAGGACATGCTAGTTCTGGCAAGGTCGCACGACTTGTCGGCAGCCCGGGCCAACGAAATGGAGCAAGCGCTGGGCAAGGCCCCAGTGAAGACGGAGACCATCAAGACGGAGCGGGTGGACGCCCTCCGTACCAGGCCGCGAGGAGTCCACCACAAGGCCTCACGTCAAGAAGGATCGAAGCAAAAGTGTGGATACTGCGGATACGAACCGCACGCAGCGAAGGACTGCCCTGCACAAGGGAAGACGTGCACAAACTGCGGAATCCCCAATCACTTCGCGTCAGTATGCCGGAGACGCACGAGAGGCCGGGAGTTCCAAAACCGGAAGCCACCAGGCTGCCGGTGGAGCAGACGAGAGGGATGAGATACCAGGATGTGAGTGAAAAGTCGTCAAGCGATGGGGAGGAGGAGGTACACATGATCTCGTTTGCGAGGGAACTCAAGTTACAGCGTAGGCCCCAACCGACGTGTGTGGTACACGTGGCCGGGACAGAAGTGCACGCCGTGATCGACACGGGAGCCACGGTGAATGTAATGGGCCTCCAGCAGTACAGACGCCTAAAACCTCGCCCGCCGGTGCAGCCGTCCAAGACGAATATTTATGCCTACGGAGCCGACACCCCGTTGCCTCTCAAAGGAAAAATGACCGTCCCCGTCAAGGCCGATGACCATGAAGTGATGACGACTATCCATGTCATCGACAGGGAAGCCGACACCCTCATAAGCAGTCACACGGCGGAAGACCTAGGGTTAATATCGTTCGCACGGAGGGTGAAAACACACCAAGTGGATGAGCTGCTCAGTCAGTTCCCGGAGCTGTTTCGAGGCCTTGGCCGCATCAAGTGCGACCCCGTGAAGCTACATATCGACAAGACAGTCGTCCCGGTCGCGTTGAGGCATAGAAGAGTCCCGTTTCATCTACGACCACTAGTGGAGAAAGAACTAGAAAACCTCGAGAGACTCGGCGTTATCGAGAAAGTATCGGGCCCTACACCGTGGGTATCCCCGATGGTCATAGCAGAGAAACCGAAACAGCCTGGAGCGATACGGCTATGCATTGACATGAGGCTCCCCAACAAGGCCATAAAAAGGGAGCGGCACATCACGTCGACAATGGATGATATTATAGCCGATGTAAATGGATCCAAGTGGTTCTCGAAGATTGACCTAAACGCGGGATACCACCAGCTCCCGCTGGCCAAGGAGAGTCGCTACATCACGACGTTCAGCACCCACCTGGGACTCCGGAGGTACAAAAGACTAAACTTCAGGATATCTTCGGCGGCGGAGGTATTCCAGAACACCATACGGGAGATGCTGTCGGGGCTCCCAGGAGTGTTGAACGTAAGTGACGACATCCTCATCCATTCAGCGACAGCGGCCGACCACTACCGACACCTCCGCAGCACTCTGGCGCGGCTCCAGGAGCACGGGGCCACACTTCACAGAGAGAAGTGCCAATTCTTCCAACCATCCCTGGAATTCTTCGGGTACGTCTTCAATCAGGAAGGCATCCAGGTAGACCCTCGGAAGTCACAATCGATCAAAGGCACACCCGCGCCCACCTCGCCCACAGAGGTGCGCAGCTTCCTGGGCATGGCGACGTACTGCGGGAGGTTCATTCCCGGGCTGGCCACGCGGGCGGAGCCACTGAGAGCCCTTACCAAGTCGGATGCCCAGTGGCAGTGGGGACCGAAGGAAGAAGAGGCGTTCCAAGGTATCAAAGACGCCCTCCTGGGAGAAGCGACGCTTGCGTACTTTGACCCCACCAAGCGAACAGAGGTGTTGGTCGACGCCAGCCCCGTCGGGCTCGGCGCCGTGCTGACACAAGAGCGTGAACCAGGCAGGTGGGTCGCCCTGTCGTTTGCCAGCAAGTCTCTCACGCCCACCGAAGCACGATATGCCCAGATAGAGCGGGAGGCCCTCGCCATCAAGTGGGCCTGTCACCATTTCCACTTATACCTCAAGGGACAGCCGTTCACGATGGTGACCGATCACCAGCCACTCGTGCCACTCTTCAAAGGAACCTCACCAAGTCCCCCACCTCGCATCGAGAGATGGGCGGTCCAACTGCAGCCCTACGAGATGGAAGTGGTATACCGACCTGGCGCCAAGAACCCGGCGGACTTCTTATCTCACCACCCGGACAAGACGGTCACGCCAGAAGACGAAGACGACACCAACCAGTATGTGCAGCTAGTGTCGGAAGCAGCCTGCCCGCGGGACATGACCCTGGAAGACATAAAAGTGGCAGCCCTGACCGATGGGGTGTACACCCGAACGCTAAAGGCAGTGCAAGAAGGGTCATGGGCACACTTCCTGAGGCAGGCCAACTCCTGGGGTCCAGGAGAGAAGGAACAGACGACAAAGATGTGGCAGATCCGGCACGAGCTTAGCGCCACGCTGGACGGGATCCTGCTACGAGGACCTCGGCTGGTAATACCCGAAGGACTACGACAAAAGGCCACACAAATAGCCCATGGAGGACATCAGGGGATCACGAAAATGAAATCCCAGATGAGAGAGAAGCTCTGGTTCCCGGAACTGGAGAAGATGGTCGAGGAGTATGTGAGGCGATGCCCGCTGTGTCAATTGACGGGAGGCGCAGAACGGCCGGCACCAGTGATCACGGAAGACGCATGCCCGGCCCCGTGGTCACGGGTCATCATTGATTTCGGAAGCTTCCCGGGGGGGAAGCACACCCTGGTCTTGGTAGATGGATTCTCAAAATACCCCATAGTAGAGGTAGTGGCGTCCACAGCCTTTGTGCACGTAGCACCCATCCTCGAAAAGACATTTGCAATGTTTGGGTTCCCAGCGGAAATCCGCAGCGATAACGGACCGCCATTTCAGGGGGCTGAGTTCGCCACCTTTCTGGCACAGAGAGGGATACGCCATCGTCGGATAACACCCCAATGGCCGCAGGCCAACGGAGACGTAGAGGGTTTCATGCGCACACTGAACACGGTGTTCCGAATTGCCGAGGTGGAACAGGCAGACCCAGAAAAACGCCTCCACGAGTTCCTGCGAGAGTACAGAAGTTCTCCCCACTGCACCACTCAGAGAAGCCCATGGGCATTGATGCTCCATGGGCCCCAACGAGATTTACTTCCCTCGTGTCCGGGCTGGGCGCCGCCCCCACTGAGAGAAGCGGAAACACAAGACCGACGAACCCGCCGCAACAACCACGCGAGCCACCGGCGGCGCGCCGCCGAGAAAGCCATCCACCCGGGGGCCACCGTTCTCCTACGGGACCGCCGCCCAGGAAGAAAATTCCGGACCAGCTACGAACCAGGGAGCTGGACAGTCACCGCCAACCAAGGAACCATGGTCTCTGCCCGAAGGGGAGGCGAAGAAGTGTCCCGCAACATCTCGTGGTTCAAGGAGGTACCCCAAGACCACCCGGGGACGGCCACGGAAGGACAGACAGCCACCCCACCCCCCGGCACACCGGGGGAGGGCGAGAACTCTGCGAGTCCCCCAGCCGGTCCCACCCCAGCTGGCGGACCCCCCGCAAGCCCATGCCTGAGAAGCTCCCCCAGAAGGTACAACCTGAGACCCAATCCATGGCCCAGCCAAAGACTGAGAGACTTTGCCTGCTGAGGAGTGTCCAGGAGCGGCGGACGAGGGGGCACGCAAGTAGCACCGCACATATGACTGTACACAGTTGAACGTAATGTTATTGTCATGTATAGGAAAGGAAAAAGTTTGTTTTGAATGAAGTTGGATAGGGATGTAATAGTTCGACAGGTCTAGTGTTTCCTATCACGGTGACCGCACGTCATCCGCAGGCCAGGCGTGGCCTGCGGAAACCAATAAAGGGAGCCGGCCCGCTCGGGGGCGACGTCTCCAACCAGAGTAAAGGTGTAGCCTGATATTTATCCCCGGCGCTGCGTCAGGCTACTCGCCCAGTGCCCTGCCACAGGCCCGGCCCCAGAACTTTACATGAGGGAGCCTGCCAGCGAGAGCCTAGGTGCAGACATACAGCGAGCTTAGAAACAGTCACAGCCGCTTTCATTAGGTGCAATGTTTCATCCTTGCTCCCTCGTCATAGGACATGTCAGCTGACATGCATGAAGAGTAGGCGGGGACAGCTTTCAAGGCCTTTTCATGGCTCACAAAGCCTGACTGTGATGGCCTCTGCAGCTCCCTGCTCATTCTTTTCCAAGCCTGGGCTCTGAGAGTCAAACGCAGAGGCTGTGATGTAAACACTATGCGTGGATCTGAGCCCCGCATAGCAGGGCTACTCACCGCATAATGGCCAGAAATGCTGCTGACTGTTCCTCGCAAGGCTGCATATACCTCACCGGCTACCTATGCGGAGCAGGCAGAGGGCTTGTGGTTTTTATGTGCACTCAGTGTCTTTATTGGCTTCTGCTACTTGTTGTGATAACTGGAGTACGTTCTCGTGAGTGGCGTGTGGTCCAATGAGCAGAAGTTCAGCATGTAGCACCCGACCTGGTTTACTTTCATCCTCTCCACGCATGGCTGCGGCGCCACCTCTCTTTACTGAGTTAAGGCTGTCAACAGGTCTGAACTCCTTGCATAATGGAGTCAATCTAGCAAACAGGTTACGTGCACGCGCACATACACAGTGCCCGGCTGTCTGACCCTAAACCGGACCTGGATCCAGACCCTGAGGTACTGCTGGAGCAATGCGTTCCAAAGCATGCGACAATGTAAAAAGAGCCCAGCAGATCGGAGAGGCAGAGCCCCCAACACCACAACGCACAAGCCAGCACTTCAGCGTGCTCTTCCTGATCTCAGAGGCACATGACTCAGCCTACATCTGCAGCTGTAAGCAGCGTCTGTTGTGACACGCCTCGTGCTCTTAATCTGTGCGATCAGCAGGAGACAATAAAATACTAAATACTCTTTGCCAAAACTAAGTCCCACTCTAAGGCAACAAGACCACTTCAGAGTCAGGAAAGACCCGAAACCCTCTCTTCCTTCCGGCATTTCAAGAATAATGCGGAAGCACATGCCTGCAATCACACCTACGCTCCGCCTTTCATCGCCAGGATTCAGCTGCATTTACTGAGCACGGTAGACTGACAGTGTCCCACCTGCGGCTGCACAATCAGTCCCACACTGGAATTCGATGACTGAGACTGTTAACGCTCGGTAAACGCAGATGATTGGCACCGTCGCTCCTCCAAGCACTGTGCAGAGCAGGTCACAGCCCCCTCTGCCAGGATCTTGTTCGGACGAGCCTCCTTCATGTTTAACTTGCTGGGCCGTCAGTCAGGTCTGGTCTGCGCTCCCAGCATCCTGTGGGTGTCTGCCTTCTTATTACAGTTCACAGTGGTGAAGGGGGCGTGAGGTAGTCCGCTGTAAGGGCAGTGGGAAGGGCCATGCAGTAGCACCAGCACGGGAGCGCCTTTCTGTCCGTCCTCTCCGTCTGCTCACCTGTCCTCTGCTGGCCACTTCTTCAAGCCTGTTGCAATAACGAACCTTGCCAACCTCTGGCCCGCCTCGCTGTCGTGCCGCAAAGACTGGGCAAACAAGCACTGCTACGACAAGAGTCATTGCACATGCTTTGGGGATGCACACCAGAGCTTCACTCATTTGAAGTGAATTAAGAATAATACATGGCGTGTTCGGCTCTGGAGCGCCACCCTCTGTAGCAGGCACCCTGGCATTAAACCACAAGTGCAGGCGAGGCTACCCTAAACTGACTGAGCCATTCCTCATTCCCCACCATTGCACACCCAGAAGGTGTTGAGTAACAACCAATTACAACCGCTTGCCAAAACGCACCATCATATATCAGAGACCCAAAGGACATACTGCTAACGTGATGGCATTGATCGGCAGATAGACAATTGGCGAGCCACAATTGATAAAGTAAGCCTTCAAGCATCAATCAGAAACTCAGATCATCTAAACGTGGGCACAAATCACTTACACCATGAGGTGTTCAATATTAGAATATTGGAATGTTGGGAGCTCCTTTGAAGACAATGGAGCGCTCCGGGCTTCTACGGGCCAGTCAAGGCCCGCAAAGCAACATTCCAATGTTGTTTTCAAAGGCCTCTCGGAGCCCGAGGGAAGTTAAACCCCTCGAACTCCGAGAGGCCTTTGTTTTATTTATTGAAACATTGTGCCCTCTAGTGGCAGAATGTTCTAATAGCCTTATAGCCCTTCGTCGCTGGGCTATTCGGGCTATTAAAGTCCCGCTCCATTGTTAAAGTCCCTTGCCTTCGGCTTGGGCCTTTAACACTGGAGCAGGCCTTTAATAGCTGGTATAGCCCACTACTGCGGGCTAAAAGGCTATATTATTCCTACAAACACCATCACAGTCAGATGTTAGAAGTAAGGGCCTGATTTAAGGTTTGGACGATAGAAAGAAGGCAGACGGGGTGGAGGCGCGCTTTACATCCACTACCTTGTCTTAACTCTGCCCACCAAATTGAGAGTCGCCAGCTCCATAGACATTTTTATACTTTGGTAGAACCCGCCATTATAATCGTTCCTGTATGTGCTGGAAATGTTTGACAGCTGGCTCTATGAAACATAAAGGCTGGCATTTAAAAAAAGTTTTTACTCTCCATCACCGCCAGGTCACCATGGAAAGCAAAAAAAAAAGACACCCGACCGCCCAGTGTGAATTGAGCAGACAGTTGGATGGCTTACCTCGGATGACATGCACTCCATCAAGGTGTTAGAGGAGTATATTGGCAGCATAGCCAGAGCCAGAGCAGGCTCGGTCTTCAACATACTGTTATGTTAACATTGGTCTTATTACGGCTACTCTAAAAGAGTGTCCCGGCGCTTTTATTAGTAACCACCTGAAAACAGAGAACACAGCACAGCAAACAGAAAATGGAGAGCACAGCAGGAGAAGAACAGCCAGACTAGAGAGCAAAAAGCCAAGTTTTAAGGCCCCTCCTGAAGGTCAACAGGTTAGAGGTACTGCGCAGTGCCAAGGGCAAAGCATTCCAGCGCTGCGGTGCCAAAAACTTGAAAGAACGCCCTCCAATACGAGCTTTCTTAACACGGGGAACTACGGCCAGGAACAGAGACTCAGATCTCAAAGCTCGGGCCGGATGATAGAAGACAAGTCTCCTTTGAAGATATTTAGCACCTGAAGCATGAAGAGCCTTATGCGTTAAAGTCAAGGCCTTAAAAACAATCCGTTTCCGAATCGGAAGCCAGTGAAGTGACTGTAGAAGGCTAGAGGCACTGGCTCGCCTGTGCAGGCCAAAGATGGCTTGCGCGGCCGAATTCTGGACTACCTGCAACCGTTGCAGAAGATATTCCAGTAGGCCAAGATATAGGATGTTAGAGTAATCCAGTCTTGAGCCAATCAAGGCCTGCACCGTCGTCTTCCTGTGCTCTTCTGAGAGCAGAGGAAGAAACTTACGTAGCATTCTCAGGAGGCCGAAACATGTTCCAGTGAGACCAAGAATCTGGGATCTTAACGACAACCCATTATCAATCTTGATCCCCAGATTCTTTACTAGCTGAGAAGAGCTCGCTGGAGGAAACATGTTAACAGGCCACCATTCCTGCCAATGAGGGTCAGACGAACAACCAAAGAAGAGTACCTCTGATTTATCTGAGTTGCACTTGAGACTGTTACACTGAAACCATTTAAAAACAGCCCCAAGGCACTCACGGATACTCTCCCCATCAAAGTCTTCACCCTTCCTACACGTAAAGAGGAGCTGAGTATCGTCGGCATAGGAAACAATCTGAGCCCCCCGAGACTCCGCCAAAGCTGCCAGAGGGGTCATAAAGATATTAAAAAGAGTAGGGCTCAACACAGAACTCTGCGGAACTCCTACTCCCAAAGGCGGCATCGCGGCAGAGCTAGGCGGGACCCAGACTGTCTGTTGGTACGCCCCATCCTAAATTGGGGAAGTTGGGAGGAGAGGCATAGATGTCGATTCACCGAAATTTTTGGGGTAGTGGAAATGACATCACATGCCCTTTGACAGCAAATGGTGTTACAGGAAGTGACGTCACACTACCTTTGTCCTGGTAACATCCCAGGAAGTGCCATCCTGTGACCTTTGGGCCCCCAAGACTTCACTTGAAGTGGCATTTTTCTTTTTGGCACAGATGGAAGTCTAAAACTCAGCACCCCCACTCCTCAATCCCACTCTGCAGCATGATCAAATCATCTTGGCTGGTGAGCTCGATATCATATACTGTCCCTGGCTTGTTTCAGGCAGTCTTCCATTTATACATGCAATTTCATTCCTGATATAGTTCAGTCTATCTAACTGAAGCAATCACCCCTAAAAACAATGATCTGTAAATGAGAAGCCTAATGCTATCAAACGTGTCTATACCTGCAAGTGAGGAAGGGTATTTGTGGCCCGGGATGACTAAGGGAGGCAACAACACCCAACTGCAAATGTTAATCTACCCCGCAGTGTTATATGTGTGTATTTTGGATCTGGTGTTTCTGTTTTGTACACATAGCTGGCTAGCAAAGGCATGCATATCACAACAAAGGGCGGTTTGAGATTGTGTAAAAATGTAACACAGGACATCGATTGCAACATATTTGATGCCCTGGAGGGGATAGAGAATGCATACGTTTTGCTACTATATACGTATATTACTTACTGGCGGTAAGCAGTAGGTTGTTATAGTTAGGACCTAGTTTCCTTACGAAAAGTGTTTTTTGTTTTGTCGATAACTTTAGTGCCGTTTGATGAATCTTCACAAATTTTTCAAAACTAGTTTGGCGGTCACTTCAACTGTTGCCTGGGTAGTTTCGAGGTGATCTGTCAAGCAGGGACCGAGAAAAAGGGCTTCCCAAAACACATTTGCCCAATGTTAATTCCGATAGGGACTTGAGACACGACTACATCTCGTAACGCTGGACAGAATTGCAACAAATTTGGCAGAAATGTAGATGTGGGTTCAGAGCAATGGCTTTTGGTAGCTTGGTGTAAATCCATTCAGTAGTTTTAGAGATATTAACGGAAATCCAAATTTGTATATCTGGGGACGATGATCCTTTGCGGATCCGACAGTATCCATGCTGTAATCTGATTGGCTGCCAATACTTCAACCAAGAAGTTTTGGCAGCCATCTTGGGGCTCGTCTTCAGCCAAGTCCCACACAAAAAATAAAAAATATAGAAACGGGGGCAGGGTAGGAATACTCTGACCCCCTAGCTATGACGATGGGGTCCCAGAGGGACCGTGCTGGGGTTTAAAAACATTTTTATATTCAATTTTTGCTGCAAAATAGCAGGTGTACCCACAGATTTTCTGCAAAATTGAAAAAGAAAACAAGCATTGTCTCCTGCACTTGTTTTGAAATGAGCCCCCGGATAAGCCAAGTCCCAGGGGCATTTGTAGAAAAAGGAGGGTGGTGTACTAGGCCCCCCATCTAAGGCTCTATGAGCCCCGAGAACGACCACCTCCTTGGGGCTCTAGCATTCTCAATGCAGGAAGGCCACATGGACCCCCACGTGGGATTTTTTGAAGCCCGTGGAGCGCCACCTTACTCGGCCTTCATTATTGTAGAATGAGGGGGGCTGCACAGAGCCCCCTTCTGGGCTTTGTAGAAGCCCCGGGACTCCCCAACTCCCTGGGGTTAAAAAATAACACCACTTCTCAGGGGCCTATCTAACATATATAAAATTGGGAAGGGGGCTGCGCGTACACCCTCCCGGGCTATATACGGCCCAGGGACCACCACATCCCTGGAACTGGCCCATGCAGATCAAAGGAGGGGGCTCCGCCCCCCTATTTGAGCCATACATGGCCCCAGGGACAGCCACCCCCTACGACCGACTCCTGCTATGTCCCAGAGTGCCCACCCTGGAGCATAACTGTTTGCTTTTGCTTTGACAGCTCCCACCAAGCTAGATCAAACACTCAAGTCCCAGTGGGTGAGAGCTGTCAAAGTACTCCTGCCCACTGGAAACAGAGGTTTCATCTCTTTCCCTCACCGCAGACATGAGGGCAGGTAAAGAAATGAAACAATTGCTCCTGCACAGAGGGAGCTGCCTTTCCAGCTGCTCCCTCCATGCAGCTGTAATGCTGGCTCCTATAAGAGGGGGGGAGCTGGCTGGGACCACTGGGCCTTAAGGCTCTCTCCCCCCCACAGTCCCAGGGGAAACAGACAAAAAGAGGCAGAATAAAGGTCAGAAACGAGCAGAAAGAGGCAAAATAAAGGCAGCAACAAGCAGAAAATGGCAAGATAAAGGTGTGAAATGAACAGAAAGAGGCAAAATAAAGGTCAGAAAATTGCAGAAAGATGCAGGATAAAGGTCAGCAATGAATAGGAAAAAGACAAAATAGAGATCACAAACTAGCAGAAAGATGGAAAATATATGCCAGCAACGAGCATAAATAGGCACAATAGAGATCAGAAATGAGCAGAAAGAAGCAAAATAGAGATCACAAACTAGCGGAATCAAAATAGTGGTCAGAAACGTGCAGAAATAAGTAAAATAATGGTCTAAAACGAGCAGAAAGAGGCAAATAGAGGTCCAAAACGAGCAGGAAAAGGCAAATAGAGGTCAGAAACGAGTAGAAAGAGGCAAAATAAAGGTCAGCAACAAGCAAAAAGTGGCAAAGAGAGATCAGAAATGAGGTGAAAGAGGCAAAATAAAAGCTAGAAATGAGGAGAAAGGCAAAATAGACATCAGGTAGACAAACAGAAAGAGTCAAAATAAAGCTCAGAAATATGCAAATAGAGGCAAAATAAAGGTCAGCAACGAGCAGAAAGAGGCAAGATAAAGGCCAGAAATGAGCAGAAAGTGGCAAAATAGAGGTTAGAAAGGAGGAGACTCATGAACTGGCTCACAGACCCACTCAGACGCTCACACACCCACTCACGGACACTTGCACCCAATCATAGACCTACTCAGACACTCATGCACTCACTGATAGACTGACTAACACACTCATGGAGGCACTGCAAACCCACTCAGACACTCACTGAGACACTCATGCACCTACTCAGACAACCACTAAGACACTCCACAGACCCACTCAGACACTCACAAACCCACTCACAGACCCACTCAGACACTCATGCACTCACTCTCAAATGTTACAGGTTACAGCTAGGAAATAACAATAAAATCCATAGAAATTCACTGAAAAAAACAAAAGGTTACAGGGATGATATAATTAGGAAACAGAATTTTAAAAATCTTAAAATTAAGTGAAAAAAAACAAAGGTTACAGTGACGTTATAGTTAGGCTCAGATTTGACGAGTACAAAACCATAGAAATTCAGCATTTATAGTTACCTGAACTAACTTTAACTTGCGTCCCCACAATCCACTCCTTATTACCTCACACATTACATCACTCATGACATTGGTCAGTGACATCACTGATGACATCTCAAATGACATCACTGCTGACCTCTCCAACAGAGCCACTCACATACCCACTCCCACCCCATGCAACCTCATATACCCACTCACATACCCATACAGCCACTCACATACCCATGCACAGACCCATACAAGTACTCACCCAACCACTAACTCATCCATAGAGCCACTCACACATCCACTCACCCACTTTTACAGCCATTCACACACCCACCCTCTCACTTACACATATAGTTACTCATACAACCAGTCACTCACCCATACAGCCACTTAGACAGCCACACAGCTACTACACACTCACTTATTTACCTATACATCCTCTCACACACCCACTCACTCATCCATACAGCTTCTTAGCACATCCTCTCGCTCCCCCATACAACCACTCACACACTCACCCACACAACTTCTTATATACCCATTCATACAACCACTCACATATCCGCTCACTCAACCATATAGCCATTCACACAGATACTTAATTTCCAATACAGTGACTCACACCTACTCACTTTACCACCCTCTGAAACAGCCACTCAGTCACCCATACAGCCACTTACACACCCAGTCACTCACTCATACAGCCATTTAGACACCCACTCACTCACCCATTTAGTCACTCACAAACCCACTCACCCATCCATATAGCCACACACAGCAACTCACTCACCCATACAGCCACTAACAGCAACTCACTCACCAATACAGCCATTCACTCACTGACAACGCTACTTACACACCCTTTTATGAACCCATACAGCCACTCACACACCCATGCAGCCACTCAGACACTCACTCACACACAGATACACTCAGCCACTCACATAATATATGTTAGGAGTAGTATCTCTCATTAGTTCTACACCTAATACACTAATTACATTTTTATAGCAGCTTAGTGTGTATATATATATATATATACTACTCCAATTCATGCGATTTGATTTTCTCACAGAAACCGAGCCCAGATCCGTATGCGTGGTTCAAAAAAGAAATGTATTCGTTACATGGCAAAACGCCCGACGCGTTTCAGAGCAGCCGCTCCTTTGTCACGGGTCAATAAACATTTGTTTGTTCAAAGTATAAATAAAGTGCTTCACCTCACATGACATAACATAAATGTAGGACTACAACACCACATCCGGATCATTGCAACATGGCAGCCATTTTAGAGTGGTACTTATAACTCATAAAGTATACATAACGCTGTTTCACTCTTGAACGTTGCATAATAACATGATCTTAAATGTATAATGTTCAAACAATTAAACATAATTTCATTTTAATCGATATGTTTCACAGATTTAAACATAATTTTAACATTATTAGTAAATATCATGCCCCAGTGGGCTGTTACTCAGTGTCCCAGCACTGGTATCTTTCATCTCGAAACGTAATCAATATCAAACGCCCAAGTGGGCCGACGTTCAATGTTACAGCGTTTCATTCTTTAACATACACGTTATATGACCATAACTCCTTTTTAGCAGAATATCTACTACAATCATGCCCTAGTGGGTCTATAAACCTTAGATATCATTTGCTTTTTTGCTTTCATCCTCCTCTTATGATGATGGTGTCTCCGTCTCCTACAACCTAAAAAACAATTCTGATCAGAATCACTTACAAATGTTAAAATACAAACTTGTTCAGGGTTTACACGGTTCATTTAGAAGGGTTACAATTTGCATAAACAAATTTACATTTTATCCTAGATGGACAGACAGTTCCTCGTCTTTGTTCAATCCCGTTGGATGCATAGTCTCATATCTAATAATCAATTTAGATTCTAACCTTCTTAGTTCTTTAATTCTGTTTCCTCCTCTCTCTGAGATTGGAATTCTCTCTAAAGCACAAAATTTCAGCAGATTTACATTTTTATTGTGTCTCTCCTTGAAATGGCGTGCTATCGGATACTGTTTATCCTCATTAATGATCGCTCTTCTGTGTTCTAAAATCCGTTTTTTGACTTGGTATGAACAAGTTTGTATTTTAAAATTTGTAAGTGATTCTGATCAGAATTGTTTTTTATGTTGTAGGAGACGGAGACACCATCATCATAAGATGAGGATGAAAGCAAAAAAGCAAATGATATCTAAGGTTTATAGACCCACTAGGGCATGATTGTAGTAGATATTCTGCTAAAAAGGAGTTATGGTCATATAACGTGTATGTTAAAGATTGAAACGCTGTAACATTGAACGTTGGCCCACTTGGGCGTTTGATATTGATTACGTTTCGAGATGAAAGATACCAGTGCTGGGACACTGAGTAACAGCCCACTGGGGCATGATATTTACTAATAATGTTAAAATTATGTTTAAATCTGTGAAACATATCGATTAAAATGAAATTATGTTTAATTGTTTGAACATTATACATTTAAGATCATGTTATTATGCAACGTTCAAGAGTGAAACAGCGTTATGTATACTTTATGAGTTATAAGTACCACTCTAAAATGGCTGCCATGTTGCAATGATCCGGATGTGGTGTTGTAGTCCTACATTTATGTGATGTCATTTGATGTGAAACACTTTACTTATACTTTGAACAAACAAATGTTTATTGACCCGTGACAAAGGAGCGGCTGCTCCGAAACGCGTTGGGCGTTTTGCCATGTAACGAATACATTTCTTTTTTGAACCACGCATACGGATCTGGGCTCGGTTTCTGTGAGAAAATCAAATCGCATGAATTGGAGTAATTTATAGAGGTTCGCTACCTCACCGGAGCCCGCCGCCATTAGGAGGCAGAGAAACGCGAGTGAATTGGGGACATATATATATATATATATATATATATATATTGCAAAGATTACTCCTTCCACCTCTACCACGGCAGCGAAGAAAGAGATACGAACCACTTTGTCTTCTCAGGCAAGATGTTTTATTCCATACCCAGCAGCATACGACAGATGACGCGTTTCGGGCTCAAGCGCCCTTGTTCACATAAAGGCTGCAATTGATTTCGCCATTTTTAAATAACATGCCCTTCCCACAATAGTCACATGATACAAAACTTAATGAATGACATGGAAAACAGACTTCGTAAACATACCCCACGTAATGAATACATAGCGGTCAATGCAAAAATTCCTGGATAAATCCAATTTGTTATAAACAATTCATTCATTATGACTGCATAAATACATGCTATCATTAACAGATTTGTGACTTCGGAAGGCAATGTGCAAAAATAATGTTTGTTCGTGTTTTTAAAGTGCATAGCAGAACTAATGGAAGAATCAATATTTCAAATCATTTATGTGCAAATTAATGTGATATTAAGTATAAAAAATATTGGTTACATAGAATGACCACACAGATAGTATATATAGTATATATATATATTTTTTTCTATGTACATATAAACACACTCTATATACAAATATACATTAATCAGCAATCTACACCTGGCTAAGGCACCATTCTGAATATACTATGTATTAATACATGATGGCGTCAGCTTCTATTTGGAACACTTTCTTAATCTTTACAAATTCAGATCGTATCTGAATTTAATTATATTTTTTTAAAAACAAACAGAAGAACGGTAATATCAAAACTCTGCCACAGTGTAAATATATCGCCAACTAAGCTTGTAAGTACAAATGTATCCACCATTGTTAATGTGTTATCTATCCATCTCGCGTGATCACACATTTCACCAATATTTACAAAATCCAAACAATAAATTGTATAAATTTACATCCAAAAAAAGCAAACTCAAAAAAATATATATGTACCTCATATAAGTATATTATTTCGGGTTATCTACAGAAAAATTATTTATAGACATGTATACATATCTTCGGTGTTATTCAGACCATTTGGGCATTTGCTGTCGAAGTTAAGAATAAATTTAGTTTCTAATCTTCTTAGCATAGCCTCTCTGTTTCCTCCTCTGCGTGGTTTAGGAATAGCAGCTACCACATAATATTTTAGACAAGATAAATTATTACCATGAACTTGTTTAAAATGGCGCGCCACTGGGTAATTGGGATCACTATGCAGAATGGCACGCAAATGTTGCAGTATTCTCTCATGTGCCTGTAGTTTCGTACTTCCAATATAATGAAGCCCACAAGTACACGTGAGAACGTAAACTGCGAACTCGGTCTTACAATTATAGTTTCCCGTTATCTTGTGTGGTATAGGACTGAATGGAGTATAGTATTCTGTGGTGTTAACCCCGAACTTGCACGCCCGGCATGTTGAGCACTTGTAAAAACCATCTTTTGGTTTTAACCAATTAGATTTGGTTCTTATTTCTGGGCTAGTGATATCTAGTATTGCCCCCATGTTTCTAGCTCTACTGAAAGTTATAGTGGGGATGGATGGCAGACTCATTTTTAAGACAGGATCAGTTAATACTATTCCCCAATTTTTATTGACAATAGAACGGATTTTGCGTTCATTCTCACTATAAGCTGTGATAAGTCTAGGACATTGACTTTTAACTGTAACCTCAGGAGTATCTGATGGAACACATGATACCTCCAAGGCTGCTGTTGGAGCCGGGAGTAAGCTAGCTCTAGATCTAGTTGATGTTTTAGTCAGAGCTTTGGTCAAAATCTCATCTGAGTAGCCTCTTACTTTCATTCGGTGCATGGATTCTGCAGCACAGATGTTGAATTCTTCATCCGTGCTGCAAATCCTTTTCAGGCGTAATAATTCCCCATAGGGAATACTCGCAATTAGGTGTTTAGGGTGGGCACTGGAGGCATGGAGTGTTACATTGCCGGCAGTTGGTTTCCTGAAAAGGGTACTTTCTATTCTGTTGTTAGCTACATACAGTTTGACATCCAGAAATTCCAAACTGGAATTATCTATGTGGTGGGTAAAGTGGAGATTCAAATTATTAACATTAATGCTTTTAATGAATTCCAATGCTTTATTTTTATCACCACGCCACACGATGAAAATGTCATCGATGAATCTGTAGTAGTGTACTATGTTTTCATTGAAAACAGAAGAATAGTTCCTTTTGAGTACCTGCTCCTCCCACCAGCCTACGTGTAAACACGCATAGCTGGGGGAAAAGCAGGCACCCATAGCCACGCCCCTTAATTGCCTAAACATCTCCTTTCCAAATAAAAAGAAGTTGTTATTGAGACACCAATTCATCATACTCACTAGGGCCTTATTGTGCTGATAGAATTCGCACGTTTTTTGGTCCAAAAAGAATTTTACAGCTGCCAGACCTACCTGGTGATCTATACTGGTATATAAGGATTCAATATCCAATGTAATTAGATACATCCCATCTAACCAGTGTATATTCTCGATCTTACTCAAGAAATCACCCGTGTCTTTTATGTAACTAGGCAGTGTTTTCACATGGTTTTGTAGAAAAAAGTCGATATATTGGCCCACTTGTTCAGCCACACTCCCTATAGCTGAAATAATGGGCCTGCCCGGTATAGGAGAAACACCTTTATGCACTTTTGGTATTAAATATAACACAGGTACAATAGGGTTCTCATTATGCATAAATTTAAATTCATCATTAGAAATGAGGCCATCACCACGAAGTTGTACTAACAGTTTCTTGAGAGAATCTGTGGCCCCTTTGTAGTTTTTGATGTTGGATGGTTCGTAGCAATCTTTGTTATTTAGTTGGCGTTTTGCCTCCTTGATGTAATCTTCTCGGGGCCAGATTACTAGATTGCCCCCTTTGTCTGATTTCTTAACGATGATTTCGTTGTTTTCACTTAATTTTTTCATTAACTGGGCATAGTCTCTTTTCTTTTTTTCAACTTGTTTTCTTTTTTTGATTTTTTTGGACTGTACTTGTTTGTTCAGTTTTTTAATGTCTTCCACTACACAGTCGTGGAACGTATATATATATATATATATATATATATATATATATAAACACTCATTTCATTTTCATTTTCATAAGGCTTTATTCGGAGCTTAAACACAAAGTCCATAAAAGCACATACATACATACATCAAAAACAAATCATAATAACCATAAGTTAAATATACAGTACAGAATACAGAATTAAAAAACAGTTAAAATATCATGCTAGTCCTTGCTTTAACAGCTTGTAGGAGAAAAGTGGCAGTAAAAAAACAGACATCAGGGTTAGGATTAAAAAACAGAAAAGTTTATTAAAAGAATATTTCTCCCATGCTCCTGACAAAGCCATAGAATCTGGGAATGGACCCCAACCAATACATGTTTTTTAACAATAATGGGAACTTTCACTGAGATCAAAACCAGGAGCCCACCCTTTGCCCTACCCAAGGGTGACGCCACAGCTGGTAATTGATATGAAGCAAATGCATTATAATTGATTGGATCGGTACACCAGGTCTCTTGGAAACAAATAATATTAAAAGAGTTGATAAACTCCAACCAACCCAAGCAGGCATCCTTAGATGAGAGACCTGCTACATTCCAACTAACAATTGAGCATAACCGGGGGTTAGAATTTTTAATGGACATAGAACTCAATAAAATTGGTCCGCTGTGACCATGAGGGACACTTGTAAGGGAAGAATATCCACCCCGATCGTCAGAATCCAATCTCCCTTCTTCACAGCATCTGTTGTCATTAATGGGATCAACAGTAGGGCTACAGTTGGTACTTGGTCCCACAAGGTCAGAATCCCCCAATATTACATCGCCTCCCCCACCTCCTAAAGAAACAGCTTCATCCCTTGGGTTCTTCTGGACAGGACCCAGTCAGTCGTTGGAGTCCAGTCCACTCAGAGACTGGAATCTATTGGACGTAGCAACATTATAGGTGGTATGCGGGTTTGAGTCTCTTACCCCCGCCCTAATGTAGTCGGAATTAGGCTGATTATATAAATGCCTATAAAAATAGCCTAGGGGACGAAGGGAAATCCCATGGTCTCGGTAGGGGAGGGAAGTACCTCTTCTCAGAACAGTGGAGGCGAGTTGAGGGTTTCTAAAATTAACAACTATACAATCGCCATCACAGTTCTTGCGCGAGCTACCTATCCAATTAATTCTTCTGGTGCTTAAAATTTCGTCTGCTAGGGCTACTGGGAAACCACACTCCCGATGAAGCCAGTCCAAAGTCTTATTTTTCAGAGAGGCATGGGATTCACTATATGTATTATTGTAACCGGTCTCTCTATCTGGGGGGACATTGGTTAGTACTGCCACATAAGGTGCACAGTCCGGTGGTAAATCAGGGTGTGAGTTGACATTAATTTTGGCTTTTCCAGTACTAAGTGCCACCTGGTTCCCTGAAGCTAAATTAGACAAAGAATTTCGACCTGTTCTCAACGGGGGATTAGACACAATGGGTACCTTCTCACAAAGACCCCCAGGCATAGAGGTATTGGACATAACCGTAGGGGTGATCTCACTAACACTCTTGGGAATATGGCCTCCGACTTCCTTATCCTTAACTAGGTGACCTATACTGGGATTAGTAAATGATTCCAACATCCCTCCCAGTCTAACTACTTCTGCATTAACCAAATCAAGCTTAATCAATAGGGGTTTGACAATCAAGTCAAACTTGGCTTCTAGGGTACTGATTAGGAGATCGAATAGCTCACCATCTAAAGTGGCCGAAGTAGAGACCGGTACTAGATTAGGGTCACCCACAGCACTGGTTAGTGGTAAATCCACTCTCTTATTTGAGCGTTTCGTTCCCCGCTTCGGTTGGGCATTCTTGTTATTAATCTTACATGCCCGTGGGATTCTCTGCGATCTCGAGGCCGTTAGACAAGATAACGGTGGATCTGTCTGTCCAACCAGACTTGATTCTAGGTCAGTAGCAGCCCCAAGTTTTAAACCATCTGAACGGACTTGATCTGAGGACGCCGCCAAGATGGGGCTATCCAAGTGGTTGGAATTATTAACGGCCATGGGAGAGTTAGATAAAATAGATGGAGGGGGAATAATATCAAGGGACTCCACACGCCCCAGTGACTTTCGGCGCTCTTGGTTGATTTTATCCACCATTTTAACCAGATAATTGTCCAAGGTGGCCGTCGCAATAGCGTTTTTCGCTTTAGACATAGTACACTCAATCACACGGCCTTATTAATCCAGTTACCTAGTACAACTGACAGACTGGCGGGATACCATGCAGTGATGTTTAAACGCGATCCCGCTACCACACCCCCTCTTAAACTGATGGCTAAACGCTAATGGTCACAGTAATTAATATGACGATGGGGGACACAACAATCATACTGGAGCAACCAGAATGGGTGACTACCTTGGAGCTACACCCACCCTACTGGGTCCGGCCCAGCCACCTCCAGCCCCCTCCTGTCCCGGACTGTCACAGACTGTCCGCCCTTTGTCCGGGCTTCGTCCTGGGCGTCCCGCGCGCGTCCCGCGCTGCGGTAAATGAAAATATATGAAGGGGGCAGGAACCAATAGGCGGGTGGGCGGACCTTGATGCAGCTGTGAGCACGCACGGACTCCTGGAAGCTGGAGTCCCGTGCGGTAACCTTCCTCGGCCTCAGCAGTGGCGGCAACAGCAATCACGGCCCCTCCAGGGGTAGCGGCAACACAATTCACACTAGCCCCCAAGGACGAAGCGGGACCCGCGCCAGTGGGTTCCGCGAGGTCTTTTAAATGATTGTAGGCAGTGGGCGGACCTCGATGCAGCTGTGAGCACGCACGGACTCCTGGAAGCTGGAGTCCCGTGCGATAACCTTCCTCGGCCTCAGCGGTGGCGGCAACAGCAATAACGGCCCCTCCAGGGGTAGCGGCAACACAATTCACATATAAACACTCATAACCCCATAGAAAACACTTACACTCACTAGATGATGTAATCCGTGATGTCACTGACCATGTCATCAGTGATGTAATATGTGAGATCATAAGCTGTGCTTTGCGGGGGCATATGTTATAGTTAGTTCAGGTAACTATAACTGCTGAATTTCTATGGTTTTTACAAGTCAAATCTGAGTCTTAACTATAAAAAATGTTTTTCTTAGTGAGTATATATATATAACATTTCTTCAAAGCAAACTGCCTCCGAATCGATTAAAATGTCCTTGAAATATCCTTACATCATAGTTGTTTCTGGTACTGTTGGACTTGGCCCTTCTGGCAGGTTCATTTTGATTTTTACTGGTGACTTGGTGTGGTGATTGTTTGGTTTCTGCGCACTTTCCCTGTGTCCCAGGGTAAAGTGCGTGCGTGCTCTGAGTGCATGTGGTGAGATAGGCCTGCCCTCCCATAGGAATGCATGGGGAATGTATGTGTCCCTAGTAGTTCCTGATGCGTGGGGTGTGCAGGCCCGAGTTTGGTATGTGCGGACTCGTGGGAGTGAATGCTGCGCGATGATGTGTGCGGCGTGTATGTACCTAGTGTGGAAGTGCCACTTCTAGAAGTGGGCACTTCTGTGTGCAGTGTGTCTGTCGCGTGATTGGCTGGTCATGTCATGTGACGGGCTAGGGATTCCCCAGTGTCAGGATGAGTCACCCAGTGGTGAATGGGGAGATCAGCAGCTAGATGGGTGGGAGGAGTCCACCTGGGTCCTGAATAGGACAGGGTTTTCCAAACACAATGCTGGCCCCGCCCCCTGTGGTGCGACTGACGACCCTAGCCCTTCCAGTGAATAGAGTGAGGGGCTGAGCACATCAAGGGTGCTCCCCAACCAGCTGCGACTGGTTTCCCCCTCACCCTGAACCCAGAACAAAGGGTTTGCCTGTATAAAAATGGGGCTGTGTCCCCACAGAAACTGTTCTCTGCCAGGATCTTACCTGAGGGGGGCTGCTGCTGCTGCTGCTGGACCAGAGGACCGCCACTTGGATTACCTCCCTGCCTGGAGGCCCAGTGAGCTGGCTCTGGGTCCAGCCTTGCCCCCCACCCCTGCCCTGCTGCATGCAGGGAAGAACTTTGCTGGACTTTGTGGTAATTTGCCCCAAAGCGCTGGGAGCGCTTTATTGTGTCCCTCAGGCGCTTGGAAGCGCTTTTATTTTCCTTTAGCGCTCAGGAGCGCTTTATTTCTAACAGCCGGTGCCCACCCGGCGTTTGCCCCGTCTATACAGCTTCTGAATTCCTCTGGCAGGTGCCCACCCTGCCAGGGACATTGCCGGGGTCGTTGGCGGGTGCCCACCCCGCTTATTTGTCGTAATTTCGCGGCGGGTGCCCACCCCGCCGTATATTTCACATCGCGAGGGAGCCTACCCCTCTTACGGCCGGAATAATCACCGCTGCAGCCCGGGCTAAAACAGGAAGTCAGGCGGCCGAGGGCGGGCCTCCGGGACACCAGGACCGGAAGTAGGAGGGCGGGAGCCTACCCCGCCTCCCACCGAGGACGCGCGTTCAATTGCAAGCCCCGGAGCAGGCAGGAGCCTACCCTGCGCCCCGGGGTACTGAGGAGGGAAGCTGCCTTCCAGCGGACCGGCCAGGAGCAGAGCGGAGTCCCCAGGAAAACAGCCCGGTGAGTAGGGAAGGGCTGGGGGGACTCCATACTTGCGCTGTGGGTGCCGGTCCCAGACCGGCGAATCGAGAAAGCAACCCCCGCCCCCGGTGCGGGCCCGTTGCTACGGAGAGCCTCGCGCTGCTCTCCAACGTGGGGGACATTGCAAAGTTCTGAGCGCGTGGCGCTCCAACAGCGGGGCCAGTGTTCACGAGCCCTGTGAGGCTCCAAACGGGGCGCATTGGTCTGAGCCTCGTGGCTCCAACGAAGGGGGCCCATTGTTTCACGAGCCTGTGAGGCTCGCGAGTCCCTGAGCAGGACTCCAACGTGGGGAGCATTGTTGCTTGAGCCCTGTGTGTGGCTCCAACGTGGGGAACCCTGCAGTTCTAGAGCGCGAGCCGCTCCAACGAAGGAGCACGATATTATTTAGAGCCTGCGAGGCTCAGGGGGCATTCATTGATTAGAGCCTGCGAGGCTCAGGGGGCCACCAGAGTTTTGTTAGAGCCCCAAGGGGCCCCACGTGACTGTGATTTGTGTTCAAAGGGCACAGTGGTGCCCACGCTCCGTTTCCCAGCTGCCCAGCACTTCGTGGGCAGCTGCAACGTTTAGGTTGTGCCTTGTGCGCCGGGCTTGCGCAGCCTGCGCAGTCGCGCCCTGACATTCTTGTATATTGGGTATTTCTGCATCCTGAGAGGCCAGTTGGCCTGCGGACAGTTATCTTGTGTTGTGCCCTCCCCTAGGGCACTTGGTGATTTTCATACATGTACTTTTTGCGCCTGCGCAATGCCTTCATGATATTTTCTGGCCTGAATTGTGTTTACACCTCTAAATGTATTTTATGCATCCTGTGTTTATGTGCTTAGACCCCTACAGGTAGAGTGATACTTAGGTGGTTGTTTTCTCCTTAGTACAGGTGGTACTAGTAAGGTCCTAGTTCCCTGCGTGATATTCCTAAAGGTGGTTAGGGTTGCGTAGGTGGTACTTTCTGGTTACCAGTAGTTACTGGTTGTGTGCTATATGTTCTATTTTTAGTGCTACAGTGATTGTATGTGCTATGTTCTAAAATATTATTCCTACGTTCTAAGTGCTATTTCTAGAGTGCTAATTCCTGACAGTGGTCCATGTGGCCCTGTCCCCTGTATATATAATCCCTTGTAAATTCTGCCCGTGCCTGTTGGCACATTGTAAAGTGTGTGTTTTTATCTAATGTGTTGTGTATAATACAAAGGTTATTTTTATATAATACCTTGTGTGGAGTTTCCTTTGTGGTGGGCCTTGGGTGTTGTTGCTGGGTGCGTGCGCAAACGCTTTACACATCGCCTCAGGGATGAGCCTGTCTGCTCGTGCCAAGCTACCAAGGGGGTGAGCAGGGGTTATCTTTGGCGTGTAACTTCCTTGCCCTGACTAGAGTGGTGGTTTCTGCCTGACTTTGGCGCAAGCCTTAGCCAGCCAGAAATCCCATTTCTAACATTGGTGATCAGCGGTGGGATTTGGACTTGCGTTTGCGCTGTACCGCAGCGGCAACTGGCCGCACTACAAAACTCTGCATTTAGATAAATCACATGGTATAGGGATTATTGTTTTAAAATTGTTTTTAATTGTCATTTCTTTGGAAATGTGTTTTTGTGCACTGTGAGTTAGGTGTCCCTAGCTCGGGAGGGTAGATCATCCCCCTTAGTGCATTGTGTTTCTGGATTCACCAGAGGGTGGGATCCAGTGGAGGCAGCGTAATAGTGTCCTGTACATTTGTCCCCCGCCCTGCGCCCAGAGTTGGTACCTGTGTCACGTGGTGGTCAGGTTGAGGAATCAGGGGTGGTAGAAACTGCCTTACCAGTCCGAGGGGAGGGTTGTGTGTGGATGAGTGGTGAGTGGCACTAGGCAAGTGAGTGTGAGTTCTCTGGGTTAGAGAGCTTGCTGAATCTTTTTGTGAAGTGTGTACTCCTGTTAAGCTCAGACCCCTAGGTTCCCTGTGTGATCTTTTCTCTAGAACGTCTGCAAGAATGGAGCCTGCTTTTGATCTCAGTGATCTGGTTTATTACAGTATGCAGGAGTTGGAAAGGTTCTGTAGAGAAAGAAACATAGGGGTGAGAGAGTCAGACACTGTGTACGAATTGAGGAACTACATGATTGGATGGCAAGCAGATGAATGGAAACGTGAGCGCAGTGAGGGAGAAAGGGCCCGGGCCTCACACCTGGAGGGTGGTGGGTCTGTGGGGAGCCCTGAAGACTCAGAAGAAGATGACAGTACCTGGACGCCAGTAGAGAGTGAGGACCCCGTAGGTAGGGAGTCCCTTGCTGGGTCCAGCGTAGAAGATAGCGCCTCACCCCTTTCCCTGTCCCCTGAGCGCAGTGGTAGTTTTCTGGATTCCCCAGTGAGGGTGGAGTCCAGGGGGGGCAGCAATATAAAGTGCAGTATAGAGAGTCCCAGTCCCAGTTCCCCGAGTGTGGTACCTTGTTCCCGAGAGGAGGAATGTAGGTTGAAGTTCAGGGGCAGTAAGAAGCTGTCTCACCAGTCTTGGGAGGAGGCTGTGGAGGAATGTCATGATGCCCTGGTGGACTGGTTGGTGTTTAACCCGGAGCATGATTTGGATGGAGTACTAAATATGATTATCAAGGAGCAGATGCTCAGTAGTTGTTCTCCAGGGTTGCGCCAACACCTGTTGAGGTATAACTCTTTTTGTCCATGGAAACTTGCAGAGGAAGCAGAGCGCTGGGAAAGGGCCAGAGGTTCTCTAGTGTCATTAGTGAGTGATTCCAACAATAGTGGGTCAGAGATCCTCCAGCCCAGCGTGGTGGAGGAGGCTCAGTGTAGCCCAGCTAGGTCCCAGGATAGCGAGGAGGGTGTAGGGGCTCGCTGCCTGGCTCAGTGGAGCAGGAGTGAGGGGGTGACCGAGGGTCCCCAGACGCCCGAAACCCTGCCTCAGGACTTGGATGGTTTCATGAGGGAACACCAAGTTGGGGACCTAGGCTGTCCTGTTAGTCCACTTGAGGAAGATCTCTTAGTGCGTGGAGGACCTGGGGCACCTGTAACCAGGGCTCCTGTGGTTCTGGAGTCTGGCGCTACCGCTCCGGTAGGGAGGGTACAGGAGTCCAGCGTGAGTGATTGGGGGATGAGTTCCCCAGTGGAAGAGCCGGTGGGTCAGGGACTTCCCAGTTGGGCTAGGTTCCCGTGTAGTGACCAGGGTGACACCACTTCTGTTCTGGGGGATCTCCGCGCACTGTCAGGTGGACAGGGGACGGGAGATCAGCGCCAGACAGACAGTCGCTCGACATACGTGTCATTTGATAGCCTCAGGGGGATGGAGTGGAGATCCCCAGAAGTCCTGGAGTGCCAGGCAATTATTCCACCAAAGGTTCTAGGCCGGAGGTTGGAAGGCCAGGTTCGGGATCAGCCTGACCTGAAGGGTGGGACGTCTGTAATCAGCGTCCCGACCAGTTCTTCTTTCAGAGGTACCGCCCCAGTTGGTAGGGAGCAGGGTTCTGGAAGGGGGTGCAGAGGGTGGGAGAGCCCACCTCTGCCCCCGGTACAACCTGAGGGGTTAAACCCTGGGTTGGAATGGCGTTCTAGGTGTACCCCTCGCCAGAGGAGGAGGAACCCTAGGAGAAGAGGTAGGGGGAGGAGAGCCTTCCCTGAGACTCCTGGTCTGCCTGAGGGTGTAGACCCTAGGCTGGAGAACCAGTGGCAGTCTAGTCCTGTCTTTCAGAGAGGAAGAGTGGAGAATGGCCGCTATGTGCCAGGGGTTACTACCCCCCACTCTGTGGTTAGGCAAAGACCAGTGGCACCTGGGTGGCCTAGGGCCTGGTCTTGGCCGCGGACAACTTGGGAGTACCAGTGGGGTAGCCCAGTTGGTCCAGACAGTGGTGTTAGAAAGAATTCCATGGGTTCGCCGTGGCGTAGAACCGGAGGGTGTCCCTGCAGTTGCGGGCCCGCGTCCGTGTTCTATCGCCCCAAGCAGGGAAGTCCATCACGGTGGTGATTGGGCTGCCCTGCGTTTTGGCTGGAAGGGGGTTGTGTTGGACTTGGCCCTTCTGGCAGGTTCACCCCTGAACTTTTTTGATTTTTACTGGTGACTTGGTGTGGTGATTGTTTGGTTTCTGCGCACTTTCCCTGTGTCCCAGGGTAAAGTGCGTGCGTGCTCTGAGTGCATGTGGTGAGATAGGCCTGCCCTCCCATAGGAATGCATGGGGAATGTATGTGTCCCTAGTAGTTCCTGATGCGTGGGGTGTGCAGGCCCGAGTTTGGTATGTGCGGACTCGTGGGAGTGAATGCTGCGCGATGATGTGTGCGGCGTGTATGTACCTAGTGTGGAAGTGCCACTTCTAGAAGTGGGCACTTCTGTGTGCAGTGTGTCTGTCGCGTGATTGGCTGGTCATGTCATGTGACGGGCTAGGGATTCCCCAGTGTCAGGATGAGTCACCCAGTGGTGAATGGGGAGATCAGCAGCTAGATGGGTGGGAGGAGTCCACCTGGGTCCTGAATAGGACAGGGTTTTCCAAACACAATGCTGGCCCCGCCCCCTGTGGTGCGACTGACGACCCTAGCCCTTCCAGTGAATAGAGTGAGGGGCTGAGCACATCAAGGGTGCTCCCCAACCAGCTGCGACTGGTTTTCCCCCTCACCCTGAACCCAGAACAAAGGGTTTGCCTGTATAAAAATGGGGCTGTGTCCCCACAGAAACTGTTCTCTGCCAGGATCTTACCTGAGGGGGGCTGCTGCTGCTGCTGCTGGACCAGAGGACCGCCACTTGGATTACCTCCCTGCCTGGAGGCCCAGTGAGCTGGCTCTGGGTCCAGCCTTGCCCCCCACCCCTGCCCTGCTGCATGCAGGGAAGAACTTTGCTGGACTTTGTGGTAATTTGCCCCAAAGCGCTGGGAGCGCTTTATTGTGTCCCTCAGGCGCTTGGAAGCGCTTTTATTTTCCTTTAGCGCTCAGGAGCGCTTTATTTCTAACAGCCGGTGCCCACCCGGCGTTTGCCCCGTCTATACAGCTTCTGAATTCCTCTGGCAGGTGCCCACCCTGCCAGGGACATTGCCGGGGTCGTTGGCGGGTGCCCACCCCGCTTATTTGTCGTAATTTCGCGGCGGGTGCCCACCCCGCCGTATATTTCACATCGCGAGGGAGCCTACCCCTCTTACGGCCGGAATAATCACCGCTGCAGCCCGGGCTAAAACAGGAAGTCAGGCGGCCGAGGGCGGGCCTCCGGGACACCAGGACCGGAAGTAGGAGGGCGGGAGCCTACCCCGCCTCCCACCGAGGACGCGCGTTCAATTGCAAGCCCCGGAGCAGGCAGGAGCCTACCCTGCGCCCCGGGGTACTGAGGAGGGAAGCTGCCTTCCAGCGGACCGGCCAGGAGCAGAGCGGAGTCCCCAGGAAAACAGCCCGGTGAGTAGGGAAGGGCTGGGGGGACTCCATACTTGCGCTGTGGGTGCCGGTCCCAGACCGGCGAATCGAGAAAGCAACCCCCGCCCCCGGTGCGGGCCCGTTGCTACGGAGAGCCTCGCGCTGCTCTCCAACGTGGGGGACATTGCAAAGTTCTGAGCGCGTGGCGCTCCAACAGCGGGGCCAGTGTTCACGAGCCCTGTGATGCTCCAAACGGGGCGCATTGGTCTGAGCTTCGTGGCTCCAACGAAGGGGGCCCATTGTTTCACGAGCCTGTGAGGCTCGCGAGTCCCTGAGCAGGACTCCAACGTGGGGAGCATTGTTGCTTGAGCCCTGTGTGTGGCTCCAACGTGGGGAACCCTGCAGTTCTAGAGCGCGAGCCGCTCCAACGAAGGAGCACGATATTATTTAGAGCCTGCGAGGCTCAGGGGGCATTCATTGATTAGAGCCTGCGAGGCTCAGGGGGCCACCAGAGTTTTGTTAGAGCCCCAAGGGGCCCCACGTGACTGTGATTTGTGTTCAAAGGGCACAGTGGTGCCCACGCTCCGTTTCCCAGCTGCCCAGCACTTCGTGGGCAGCTGCAACGTTTAGGTTGTGCCTTGTGCGCCGGGCTTGCGCAGCCTGCGCAGTCGCGCCCTGACATTCTTGTATATTGGGTATTTCTGCATCCTGAGAGGCCAGTTGGCCTGCGGACAGTTATCTTGTGTTGTGCCCTCCCCTAGGGCACTTGGTGATTTTCATACATGTACTTTTTGCGCCTGCGCAATGCCTTCATGATATTTTCTGGCCTGAATTGTGTTTACACCTCTAAATGTATTTTATGCATCCTGTGTTTATGTGCTTAGACCCCTACAGGTAGAGTGATACTTAGGTGGTTGTTTTCTCCTTAGTACAGGTGGTACTAGTTAGGTCCTAGTTCCCTGCGTGATATTCCTAAAGGTGGTTAGGGTTGCGTAGGTGGTACTTTCTGGTTACCAGTAGTTACTGGTTGTGTGCTATATGTTCTATTTTTAGTGCTACAGTGATTGTATGTGCTATGTTCTAAAATATTATTCCTACGTTCTAAGTGCTATTTCTAGAGTGCTAATTCCTGACAGTGGTCCATGTGGCCCTGTCCCCTGTATATATAATCCCTTGTAAATTCTGCCCGTGCCTGTTGGCACATTGTAAAGTGTGTGTTTTTATCTAATGTGTTGTGTATAATACAAAGGTTATTTTTATATAATACCTTGTGTGGAGTTTCCTTTGTGGTGGGTCTTGGGTGTTGTTGCTGGGTGCGTGCGCAAACGCTTTACACATCGCCTCAGGGATAAGCCTGTCTGCTCGTGCCAAGCTACCAAGGGGGTGAGCAGGGGTTATCTTTGGCGTGTAACTTCCTTGCCCTGACTAGAGTGGTGGTTTCTGCCTGACTTTGGCGCAAGCCTTAGCCAGCCAGAAATCCCATTTCTAACAGGTACGATAAGGTATGAAAGGGGAAATAGGTTGGTGACCTTCTATCTTCATTTGCTCGTTGTGACAGCTGTTTGAAGGGCATTTCACTAGAGCTTCTCGCTGCTCAATAGGGTGTTATTTATCTCTCTTTACATTTCACTGTTGCTTGATATAGATAGATCATTGCTCAAATTGCAATACATAAGGCAATGGAATATCACATAGAAGGATACTAAAACAATGGAAATCTCACACACAAGCTATATGAAAACATGTCAGCTAAGAGTCCTATGATGAATTTATTGCAACAAATCTGACACACCGGGTGTTCTGCTAAATAAAGTGAACAGCAAAACATAAGTTATTCACATTAAGATACAAAAAAAATGGAAGTTGACCCCTGCCTTTTGTAGTAGGAGCTATTAAAGCATTGAGCACCTGTTGTCTAACCAGTGTTCACCCCAGGGCCTATAAAAGTGACTATTAGAAGCACAATGCAGAGCTAAGCTGGGACACACGCCACGTCACCCCCACGCTTGGTGTCCCAGTGCTAATGGCAATTGTACTGAAAACCAAGACAGGGCCCAAGGAGGACTGCAATGTACAGTGGACTGAAGCTGCTCCACCAGCCAGGGTGGACCAGCCTGGCCATGTCCATATATGTACATGCGCACAAGTTTATGTTGTGCTAGTGCACACTTCTGCGTAATCACAACAGCACCTCTCCTGCACTCCAGAGCCACCTCATAATTATTGGAAGCCTAAAAGCGTAATACATCATATGCATTATTATTTTTTAGGTTGAGCCGCGGCATCGCATAGGCGTTGTCTGCAAGACCTGCTGTAATCAAACAAAATGACTTTATTTCCGCTTGTTCCATACTATAAGTTCACTCTATCATTGCTCTTCTTTGCTGCCTTCTAACTCGTTCGTGCAGCCAATACCTCACATCTGTTTAAGGCTGAGGTGTACCGGCCAAGTACAGTTTTCTTGCACTGGCATTATATATAGGTTGTTTTGGGAGAACTGTTTTGTAAGTGTTGCTTTCCATCCGACGCTGCTTCCCCACCTATTCCTGCTCACTTGTTAGAGATGCTGTGGTATGAAGACTTGGCCTCTAACTCTTCGGAGGTTGCACAGGGATACGTGAATCTCCAACCAAAGGGTGCTGTCTTTTTATAGTCCAGTACCCTCCTCCCAGCTGCTTTCCAATTGCCCACTCACACCCGCAAAAGGTGTAGCTCATATTTATGTCTTGCAGCCCTACACAGGTCCTTGCACACATGGTGTACATGCTACATTACGCTGCTGCCTGTGGTTGAGAGAACAGATACACATTTCCGTGCATCCCTATATTTATTTTGAAGCTTTTTTATGGTTTTGCTGCTTTAAGACGTTGGTTTAACAAAAAACAAGAGCAACTCATATGTAGGGGTGGGCGGAATTTGCGGAATTGCGTTACGCAAATCTCCGCGAAACGGTAAAAAATCTCCGCGAACACGCAGAAATTCCGCGAACGCGCGGAATTGCTTGTTCGCGATGCTTTTTTCCTGTTCACAATTGCTGTTTGCGTGCTCGGGGAGAAATATCTCGCGAACACGCATTTTGAGATCGCGAACAAGCAAAAATTTTGCGAAATTGCGGAAAGCAGACTTTTTAGCAATTTCGCGTTCTCCGCGGAACGCGAAATTACGCAAATTCCGCAAATTCCGCGATCGGAACGGAATTTACCGCCCAGGCCTGCTCATATGTCCCTCGAGGGACCGCCTGGTTGTCCTTGAAAAAAACGTTGTCTCAAGGTACGAAAGATTAGTGTAGTTCAGTTTCTAATCTAAAGAAATCTGTTCTTTCTATCATCACATATGATAATCCTGTGCTCAGGGGTGATAATTCACTGCTATGAAGAGAGAGATTGAAGATAGGGATGATGCCACCTCGGTTGGTCAGCCCGGTGTCTCGAGTCAGGGAGAGCATCTGGTCAGAACCTCCGTCCTGAAGAGACCCCAATAACGATAGAGGGTTGAAACATCGTCGACAATTACAAAGGATAGTCCAGAACACGAGAACATTCTCTAGAAACGCATGATTCCTTCTGAAATCCTGAAGGACATCCTTGCAATCCCAATAACCAATCCTTTTCGAATATGTGTCCCTTGAGCGTGACTCGCCTGTGGGTTACGGTCACTCCTCTGGGGTTACACGAGTCACTGTCTTCCTTCCTGATGTATTTGTAAATAGTGGAATACACAGCATAGTTTAATCTGTGTATTTTTCTAATTGTCATTGTTCTTGGTTGCAAATAAAGAGCACTCACTTCGGCTGATGTGCGTGTTGTATACAATGCTTGTTTGTTGGGCTGTTTCTCCCTAGTCATATGCGAAGTCACTAATTAATCAGAATTATAGAGGCAACTAATTATTGAACATACGGACTGCATTAGTAGCCTGGTGTGCTTAAATCACTGCAAGATAGTTTGAACTTGCTTACAACAATACACATTTGTGTTACGTAAATGAGTTCCTTGTGAACAATTGTGCTTAAGCTGGCGTTGGGACCTTGGAGCAGAGCCCGGCAGCTTTGCTGCGAGTTGCTTCACCATCATGTGACAAGGCGGTCACGCCTCGTCATTCCTGGCACCAGGAGCGGCTCGCGCACGTTTCTGCGGCACGCTTCCTGCTGCTGAGCGCGCCGACGTGGACAGAGAATAGAAACTCACACAACGTGTGGAGCTCAAAGTGTGAGGTTAGTGTTAGAACCATGCTTCATATAGTCCTCTCGGCCTGCCGCGAGCTGACATGAAATGAGCACATTTGACGGAGAATGCAAAACAAACCTCTGTGGGATTTCTCGTTTTCTTACACCTCGGGATAATGTAGATAATGCAGCATCCTCTGGGAACAATCTCATTTTTCACTGCAGTGTCAAATTTAGGATGTAAGTAAGTAAAGCACATTATATTCATTTTTGTGTACCCAGAAAATATGTAAACAGGCCATTGAATACAATACAGTTTAACAGATTGTTCAGAAGAAACGGGGCAATCGTCAACTTTATGCCCCATGGCATGAAAGCCATGGAATGCATGGTGTTTCCAAATTCTGGTCTGAGACA
The DNA here is from genome assembly GCF_964204655.1 of Triturus cristatus. Lineage (NCBI taxonomy): Eukaryota > Metazoa > Chordata > Amphibia > Caudata > Salamandridae > Triturus > Triturus cristatus. Next base: position 79,839,878 of record NC_140590.1, on the reverse strand, counting down.
TCTGCAGCATAGTTTGCAAGGCTCTGTGGAACACGCATCCATTTCCCAAAGAATTTACTAACTTCACGCGTGGTGAGCGTGATGCCCAGTCAGCCTACAGCAGTCCGGATCACTGTTTACTGACACAGAGTTTTAAAGCTTCAGCTGAAGTGTTAGTCCTTCTCCTGTGCTGTGAAACCAAGCTGGGCAGAAAGCTAAAGAAGCCTTCCTGCCAGGGTGCTTTGTTTCCATGAAAGATATCCAGATGTGCGCACCAAGGGGCATATCAACAAGCAGCAGCGATAATTATCGCTGGCCGCCCTTAGCGTGAGGAATTTTATCGCAGGCTAGCGCAGATAATTATCGCCATGCTAGCGCTGTATTACCAACGCATAGCGCAATGGCAATAATTATTCCTGTGATAGCGATGTTTTCCATGGAACATCGCTGGTTTTCCAGCGATGTTCCATAGAAAACGGCGATATCCTTTTTGATAGGGCTGGGTGGTCTCAGCCCTATAATCCATCACCCATTGGCTAACATTGTTTAGTCAAAGGAAAAGCAGGCGTAAAGAAAGTAGCGATAACCAAAGTTAGCGCTACTTTTCTTATCGCTATGCTTGTTAGCGTGCCCATTGATAGTTGGAGAAATGTCAGTTAGCGACATTTCTCCAGTTATTTTGGGACGGAACGCCCACTTTGCATCTCATTAGAGATGCAAAGGTGGGCGTTACGGGAAAGGGCGCTAAGGCAAGGATTCACGCGATAGCGTGACCTTGCTGATACAGTGATAAAATTATCGCCGCTTTTCGTCCGAAAACATACCCAAAAGCGGCGATAATTTTTTATCGCTGCCTTGTTGATATGCCCCCAAGTTATTCTGCAAGCGTAAAAAGTAATCTTCAAATGTATCGGATGCTTGGGAGCAGGTACTGACTTGAAGTGATTGAAAGATTTGAAGCTTTGTGATGACAAAGATTTATTCTTTTGGAGTGGTAGTGCAAAGAGTTAACACTTGAGCTGTGAAGTGCGTGCTTTTACTTATAATTGTATTTATATAGCGCTTACTACCCCTTCTTCCCCCTCACTCTCCCACTGCCAGCTGCTCTCTCTATAGCGCTTTTTGCTTGCTTCCCCTCGTTTATTAATGCAATGTTCATACAGAGACAGCGCTCATGGTCGCAAGTCCACATGACCTCTAAAGAACTTCAGGGCATATTATCAAGAAACGGCGTTGGAGTTATCGCCGCATTAGCGGCAGAAAACTGCCGCTAAAGCGTTGATAATGGGCTTGATAATATGCCCTGGAGAATTCCAATAGAAGCCCATGTTCTGGTGTCAACCTGGGCTTCTATTGGAATTCTCAAGGGCATATTATCAAGCCAATTATCACCGCTTTAGCGGCAGATTTCTGCTGCTAAAGCGGCGATAATTTTAACGCCGTCCTTGAGAATATGGCCCTTCGATTCTTCCAGCCCCGAGCGCTGTGCCTGAAGTTTGCTACTGGTCTGGATGAACTCTGGCTCACATAGATGTTTTGAGGAAAGTGGCAAGGTGGTTCTATTGTGAATTATTAAGAAAGCTTGCAGGCTCCACATGTACAATGTTACAACGTTTTACAGATCTGTCTTTGGATTTAAACAGAGCTATGAAAATAGAAACCACATTAATGACATCAATTCCGTGCAACATCTCTTTTCTCGTATGTCTTTTAAAAAGGTTTCTGTGTATATTTCACAACTTGAAACAGGAGGGTGAGGTTGCTCAAGGCCTCCTACAACTGGCACCACATATCATCAAAAAGATATGTAAAAGGTGTATATAACGAGCAGAGCGGCTAATAGCTCTCAGACATGCGTAGATTGTGTGATATACAATTTTTTCCTCTCCTCACTACATAATTGCATCTAAGTGGCATGTTATGTTTTTAAGTGCCAGATAATTCCACAGCACACAAATCAACACCACATAATTCCATCACACACAGCACATTTAAACATCTCATAATTCCATGCCCCACAATTCAACTATACATAATTCCACTCCACAGCATTCCATGCCACATAATTACAATCCTAAAAATTTTAAGCCACATATTTCCACTTCACTCCATGCCTCATAATTCCATTTCACATAATAGCACTCCACCTAACTTAATGCCGCTCCACTCGAAACCAAATAATTACACTCCCTGCAACACAATTCAACTCCAAATAATTCAACTACACATAATTATACTCAACATAATACCACTCACCACCATATAATACAACCCTACATAATTACACTCTACTCCATACCACAAAATACACTCCACATAAATCCAGTCTATGCCACGTAGCAACACTCTACATAATTACAATCCAACTATGTATTGCCTGTTTCTCGCACTGATAGGGGATTTTCTGGAAGTCAGTCTGCATTCACTCAACTTCTTTTCCTGATTTGTTTGTCATGCATTTATGGTTTTATTAAGGTACCAATTTCTCATTCCATTATTTTTCACTGAGTAATTTATGCCCACAGTTTCAAGCGCATGATTTTGATTTTGCACATAATGTCTGCTTTTTGTAAGGACGACATGCTTTAGTCACTGGAACTAGTGCATGTTAGGACTTGATGGTCATATCCATTTCTTTGACTCTTCGTTCACTGAGCAGATTGGTTGTTTCCACTAAGGGTATTTTTCACATGGGGTGGTTGCCATCTTACCATGGCATTGTGCACACATGCTTATCACCTGCAATTACGATCTGCAAGCTCATGAGGTATTGGCAATTTTGAGCACCACATAATATGCAATGCTATGGCAGTGGTTTAAGCTTTTCCATATGCAAACGTTCTAGTCTGCGTCATTGCATGTTGTCTTTTTTGAATCTGGGTTAGTTCCTTTGATGTGCAGTTATGGAATTTCTGAATTTGAATTTGCACTTGATGAAGGGTGCTTTTCACCCAAAATGCATTAGGTCTTATGTTACAACTATGAATATCTTTTCAAGTTGAGAATACTCAATTGGAGTAATCTGCAAGAATGACATACCATTTGTGACAACAAGATAAGCCTAAAAGCAATTGATTAAATTACTTTACACAAGTGTATCACCATTTTGAGCATTAGATCTGGATCTTAGCTATTACCAATTTTCTTTTTTCACTACAAAAATGCAAAGCTATCCACACAGTTCCACACCACAAAATTCAAATCCACACATTTCCAGTCCACACTACATAATCTGACACCAAAACACATAATTTAACTCAACAAAACAATTACACAACACACCACAGAATTCCACATTATGCCACAAAATTCAATAGCACACCACAAACTTAAACTCCACTACATACCACTCCACAACACAAAATGCCCTTTCACATTATTACACTCCATAAAACACAATCCCTCACCACATAATTCCAGAACACTCAATACCACATAATTATTATAAACATATTTCTACTGCACTCCATACCACATAATTCCACTCCACATCTCACAATTCCACACCACACAATTCCACAGCTAACAATTCCAATACAACTCATATAATTTCACTACACATCAGTTACATACTCTCCATAACACATGGGTAAAGCACATTGTCATTTAGTTTAGTTTAGTTTAAAGGAGCTTGTAAAGCGCCTGGTGACGCCTCCTGGCGTGTCCCCGCGCTGTGGAGAGAGTGAATTATGTGGAAAAAGAGAACCTATCACGGATTAAAGAGGCAAGTTTTCAATTTCTTCCTAAAAGAGGTCTCATTCACCTCTAACCTGATGTCCATGGGCAGGAGGTTCCAGTGCTTCGCTGCTACTGTGCGGAAGGATCTGCCTCCCATTCTGGCCTTTTTAGGACGGGCAATTCTGAGCAGACCTGTACCTTTGGATCTAAGGGTTCTGTTGGGTTCATATGGCGAAGCCAGATCCGACATATAGGCAGGTGCCTTGTTATGGAGGATCTTGTGACACCATAGCAGAGCTTTAAAAATGATCCTCTTCTTGACAGGCAGCCAATGGAGAGTTGCCAGAGAGGGTCGTGAAGGGGCTCTGCGGGGCAGTCTTAATACTAGGCGTGCTGCCGAATTTTGTATGACCTGTAATTTCTTTATATTTTTCTCTGAAGTGCCTAAGAGTAAAACATTCCCGTAATCAATCCGGGAAGTTATTAGTGCCTGCGTCATAGTCCGTCTGGAGTTGAGAGGCAGCAAGTCAAGGGTACGGTTGAGAGTCTTCATCACTCCGAAGCACTTGCCTACAGTTCTCTTTATATGGCTATCAAAAGATAGCTTATTGTCAACCCAGACTCCTAAATTCTTCGCCTCCCGGCTGGGAGGGGGCAAAGGACCCAAACAGGTGGGCCACCATTCTTTAGTCCAATTGGTCTCATTACCTCGAATGATGATGACCTCTGTTTTGGTTCCGTTCAGTTTTAGACAGTGCTCTGTCATCCAAGATGCCAGCCTGCTCATACAGTTGTTAAAGTTAACGGCTTCCGTGGATGGGGCTTGCGTCAAAGATATTAGAAGTTGCGTATCGTCGGCGTAAGAGACAAGCTCCACGCCGAACGATTGCACCACCTCTGCCAGGGGGGCCATGTATAGATTAAACAGGGTGGGACTCAGGGCCGAGCCCTGAGGCACCCCCTGTTCAAGCCGCACACTGTCTGAGAGGGAAGTCCCTCTTTGGACTTGGAAGCTTCTATCGATCAGAAAGGCTTTCAGCCATCCCAATGCCCTGTTGGTTACTCCAGCTTTGTTTAGACACTGTAGCAAGATGGAGTGTGCTACAGTGTCAAACGCGGCACTGAGGTCGAGCATGATGAGGGCCATGGTCTTGCCCTCGTCTGCTCCCTTGCGTAGGGTTTCAGTGGCCCTGAGGAGAGCCGTTTCCGTTGAGAAGTTGGATCTGAAACCCGACTGGGATTTATGGAAAACATCGTGTTCTTCAAGATGTTCCATGAGTTGGATGTTGGCAATTTTCTCGGCTAGCTTAGCTAAGTAAGGTAGCAGGGAAATTGGCCGAAGGTTGTCCATAATGTCTTGGCTGACATTCGGCTTTTTCTTGATTGGTAGTACAACTGCCTGTTTCCAGTCCGCCGGCAGGCAAGCTGTGGAGAATGAGATCTGAAGTAGATGTCTATAATGAGGTTCTAGAGCAGGGAAGGCTTCAGCTAAAATTTTCGGAGGCGCCGGGTCTCGGGGAGAGCCCGATTTGATTTTGTTACACAGTTTAGACAGGACTTCGTACGAGGGAACTTCAAAAGATTTGAGGCACTTTAGAGTCTTAATAAGACTGTCATTTTCTGTGAAGTCAGAAGCCGACTCTACATGATTGGCGAAGCTTGTATATATTTTGATGATTTTACCTGAGAAGTACTGTGCAACTTCATTACATGATTCCACAGAATCATTTTGAATGGAGGAGTTAGTATCTACTACAGATATTTCTTTGTAAATCTGAAATAATTCCTTCGAGGAATTGCCTGCTTCCATGATACGGGAATGATAGTGCTCTGCCTTAGCCAAACGTACAGATTTGTAGTACACTCTTTGAGAGTTTTTATACTTTATTTTAGTTTCTGCGCAGAAATTCTGGCGCCAAGCTCTCTCAAGTTTTTTACAGGTTGTTTTCATGGTCTGCAGTTCTTGGCTAAACCAGGGAGCAGCTTTTTTTAGTCTCCTGGCATTAGTCATGATACGACTGGGGGCAGTGATATCGAGGGCCTTGATTACGATATTATTTAGATTATTGTTAGCTGCTTCACAGTCTTCCCCTTTAGGAGGGCCCTCCTCCTGAGTAATTTTAATAAAAGATTCTATAGAAAAGCTCTTCCATTTTCTGCGTTTATACCGCAGAGATTGGTGTTGGAAATGCTCAGTTCTGTCCAGTTGAATCGTGATCGGGATAATGTAGTGATCCGACCAAGGTATGGGTCTAGACTCTAAGGTGTGAACTCCCTGCCAGTTCCCAAAGATAGGATCCAATAGGTGACCTAATTGATGAGACGGTTCCTTGTTTTTCATTTCAAGTTGAACCGAAAGAAGCTCCGTCTGAATCTCAGAGGCAGCATTGTCTAGTGGATCTTCAAAATGAGCATTGAGATCACCTAGCACTAGAAGTCTGGACTTTCTAAGTGCTAAGTGAGTAATGGCTTCCATTAAAGTGGAAGTAAAGTCATACATTCTGCCAGGTGGGCGATAAATCAGGATGCCCGATACAGAGTGGTTGGGGCCGGTATTAATTGTGAAGGATCCAGCTTCACTGTGATCGATCTGTATAGGAGCTAAGGAGCAGACTAGAGGGGCTTTCGTGGCTATGGCTATGCCTCCCCCCCTTCCGTCTTTCCTGTCCAATCTAGAGAGGGAGTAGCCATGGGGCATGGCCTGGATAATGTCAGGGTCTGAATATTCATCTAACCAGGTCTCCGTCAAGAATAGAATGTTAAGATTTTGATCCTCGAGTAGATGAAATATTTCGAGGGCGTGCTTGCGGAGAGATCTACAATTGAGTAGAGCTGCTTTCAGGGAGTGACCCATGCTTGTTGTTGGAATGTGGATCATGGGTTCAAAGCTACACCCTGTACATTTACTTAACGACTGGGCGGTCATGGCATGCTTACAAGCTGCAGGCATGTCAGGTTGGAGATCAAGCAAAGCATGTCTGCCATACCTTATAGTGGTTGGTGTGGATGAACCACGATCTGTGGCCCCAGGCCCCGTTCAGCCGCGGACGGGCGCAGACGGGCTTGCCTTAGGCGCGCCTTCGGCGCGCAAACGGCGCGCCCGCTGCGCTCGTCCGCTGCGCTTCCGGGGGAAGCACATTTTTATAAAATGAGGGGGGCGTGGCCTAAGGGTGGTGGGCGTGGCCACAGTGCTTCCAGTCAATGGCGTCAGCCGTGGAAGGTTTACAACACCAATATCTCTAACTCAAGCACAAGTGAGACCTATTGCATTTGCAATGCTTGTTTAATTTGTGGACAAACCAAACCTGAGTCTTAATACATGTCTATGGAAGTTAGGGGTGACAAGCAAAGAGCCCTAGATTGTAACAGGCTGCTTAAGGGTGGCATTTGTAACCTCCAATTGACATGCATCTTTTGTCAGTTTGACAAATTAAAAACCATTGGCAAAGTCAATACAACTGATTTATAACTGAGTAGTCTAGCAAGGTTTTGTCAATGCTTGTTCTTTTATGACAACACAACCTAATGCATGTTTGCAAAATACATGTTAACCCCTTGGTGTATCTTTGCACTCAATACCAGGGGGCTGATTACGATGTCGAGCGGATCGCCACCCTCCGCATGGCGGTGGCGATCCGCCCGACATTTCCCTCCGCCCGTCCTTTCCCCCCGCCATATTAGTATGGCGGGGGGGCCCCGGCAGATGGAAAGACCGTCCGCCGGTTTTCCGCCAGTCGGCCAGTCGACCGGGCGGAAAAGGGGCTGGATATGGTGGCGGTGTCTGCTAGACACCACCATCCATATTGTGAACGGCAGCGGTGCAGGGCTTTCCATGGTGGAGACCCTGCCATGGAAAGACAGGCAGATTTTGCTGTCGGGCCCCGTTGCGGGCCCCCAGGGTTTTGGGGAGGTGGGGTGCACATGGGGGGTACCATTCATTGTCACGGACAAGGTGGCAGGCACCGCGCAGTGCCTGTCACCTTGTGCATGACAATGCACAACGTGCATTCCCAGCACTGTGGCGGGCAGTGCTGTGAACACCGCCCGCCATAATGCTGGGAATAGAGGATGGCACCACCACGGTGGTGGTGGCATCCTAATTGCCGGTGCGGGACCGCCATACCACTGGCGGCCGGTCCCAGCACCGCTATGGTGCATCCTAATCAGCCCCCAAGTGTTTAAAACTGCTCAACTCAACGATACTCATTTTATCAACCTCAGAAACATGTTAGACTTAGTGGCCCCACTGGGATTTGTAGTTGTGGCCCTGAGGTCAAACAGGTTCCTATAGTCAAAGCCTCTGTCCCTTGAACCACCAGATCCAACTGATGCTTTAAAGTTACTTGCAGTCAGCGGAGAGTGTGGTAGAAATCACTAATAGTACAAATTAAGGCAAGTGATGTCCTAAACAGTAGTATGGGTGTGCTAAAATGCAAAGCATTTGTGAATCTTCGCAAAGCACCCCTGAAAGTGTATTTAAGAAAGTTGAATCTTCACTTGTATAGCACTAACAAAATGGTACTGCTTAAGATGTAGTTTTTGATAGATAGTGTATATTTGTCATAATGCTTTTAGCATAGGAAAACTCTGGAAAAACCCTGACCCTGCGAGAGGGCCAGGTCCAACACATTAACATAATTGTAATACTTGTCTTTGTCATAGTATTTATCAAAATCCTATTTACATAAATCACCATAGATCTCTTACTTGGGCCTCCCATATTACCCCCAAATGGCCTTGTCAAAAGATAAAATCATTATGTTTCTGTGGAATTAAAAAAACTACCAAATTAATCTCCCAAATGCCAATCAGAACGAATATAATTTTTTTTCATCATCTTTTGCCGCCATTGATCATAATTTCTATAGCTGGGAATGTGTCCTGCCATCCCCAGGAGAATGCTCAATACTATTCGCTACGGAATTTCCTATATCAGTGGCTACACTTCTGAGTGATAAAGAGACTACTTTATGAATAGGGTGGGAAACTGGCCAAAAATGCACACAGGTTTTTCCTAAAAAATGCATCCTTCTCATTATTCACATTGTGGTCATTCGTTTTAACTATCGAACAATAGGAAATAGAACCATCACAATATTATCTTTGAACTAGTTATATCAAATATATTCAAAAACAGAAAAAAGGCTGTGCTTTCAAATAACATTAACATATAAACACAGTCAGCTGCTTGCCTACACACTTTATCAGGCAAGTGTCTCTATAGGTCTCTATAGCAACAAATAATACAATGTATCTAATTGTAAAATAAATATAGACAACATTTCCCAACAGCCTTGCGCCGCCACAATTGAATTATTCAAACTGAGCTCTAAAAGCAGGTACCCGTATGAATTTGACATTAGAAAAATAAACTAGGTGACCACATACTGAAACAAAGTTACAATAACACTCCAGTCCTAAAAGCAGGTGCCTGCATTGGAAATGACACATAACAAAGTAAAACTTTCAAACACTTAATCATACAAGTGCTTCATGAGAGCCTGGCTTGCCTTCAGTTTCCTGACTGCCTTGTACATGTACACTTCCATGCGAGATCTCATAGTCAAGCACATTGTTCTTTGCTTCCTTAAAAGGCTTCTCCAAAGACTCTCTTAGCAGGCACAATGTCCCCCTTGCAGGGTGTCCAAACAACAGCTCAAAGGGACTGATCCCAACCCCTTTTTGTGGGACCTCAATGGAGGTAAACAGTAGGTATGGGAGGAGTTTGTCAGACAACCCAATGATCATGCCCTTCAGGGTGCTATTGAAACTTTTCACCAGACCATTAGTCTGCGGGTGATATGGAGAGGTGAACTTGTAGGTAACATCACATTCATCCCACATCACTTTCAGATAGCTGAAGATGAAGTTTGTGCCCCTATCTGAAACAAACTCTTTTGGGAAACCCACTCTGGTGAACGCACCAAGAGCCCTAGCCACTGTAGGAGCAATGATTGCACTGGGAGGCATTACCTCAGGGTATCCTGTGGCATGGTTGACTACCACCAAGATATACTTATTCCCTAGGGAATCTAGGGGACCAACAATGTCCACCCCAACCGTCTCAAAGGAAGTCCGAACCACTGGCAGTAATACCAAAGGAGCCTTTGACTTGCCCTCTGCCTTGACACTGGCCTGGTAGGTAACATATGAGCTATAGAACTCATTCACCTTCTCAGACATATGGGTCCAACAGAAATTGATCACCAACTGGTTCCATGTCTCGCTCTGCCCCAAATGACCTGCCAAATGGATATGAGTCAAAGTCAGGATGAGCTCTCTGTACTTCTGCGGTACCACCAACCACCTGCTGGCTCCTTCCTTGAGGTTTCTGGCCTCAGTATAGAGCAGTCCCTCTTCCCATTAGATTCTCAAGGGTGGGACAGACTCTCTGCCCATGACAAACCTCCTCCCTGGAGAGTCCACAGCTCCTGTCAGTTCGGCCAAGTCTGACAGCTCTGGCAGGGATGGAGTCCTTTCCTCAGAGGCCAGACCTTCCTCCTCAGGGTCAGATTCCTGCTGCACCCTGGAGTTCCCTGGGCAGGCTCACCAAACCCAGTACCCTTGTCCTGGTATTCTTGGCCAATTGGTCTAGGATCCAAGTACCCAGCATTTCCCTTCTGGCTAGTCTGTGACCTGGTCACAGCATATATCCACTCAGGGAGCTCCAGTATTCTCATATGGAGCCGTCTCCCCACCTCTGATCATTCGGATGCTTTGAGATTATTTCCCAGAAAACTCTGGGAGTGCATGAGACACAACGACCTTCCCTATTCCAAATACACAATAGCCATTGGATGGAGTTTGGTTCTGCGGTCATCTGGTGAAACTCACCCTGTAGGCCCTGCTCTTTAGCCACCAGTGTGCCCATGACCATAGTCACACTTGCTCCTGTGTCTCTCAGAGCCTCAACCTCAGTTCAATTGATGGTAGGCCTCTTCATGTACTTATCCATGCTTGGAAGTAAGGCGGCCAGGGTTGCAATATCCACACCACCTAGGGACACTAAGGTTGCCTCTGTCACGTGCCTACCCCTCTCTGGGGCATTCTCTACCCCCATATTGACACTATCAGTACTGGGGGACTGCCCACCAGCTGGAGGCTCCTTTGTGCAGACAGAATCTCCCTTCTTGTGCCCTAGTTGATTACAGTCCAAGCTCTTTCCCACCTTTGAGGTGTCAAAGAAATTACCATTCTTTCTTTGATACCCTCTCCCCTTGAAGTTGGATTGGCTCGCACCCCACATTCAGGGTTTTCTTGGTCTTTTCCTTTTGACCTTCTTTCTCCTGGGCTTTACCATGGGTGGGGACCTGTCCTCCCTTCTTCTGATCACCTCCCTGGTGCTGATTGGAAACCTAGGTTCTCACCCACTCATCCGCTAACTCCCCCTGTTCTCCAGGACCAGTCAGTTTAGAGTCCACTAGATACTGACTAAACTTCTCTTACACACAATTAGTCAAAATGTGCTCTTTCAAAAACAAACTATACAATCTCTCATATGTGTTCACCTGGTCACCACCAATCCAGCCTTCTAGTGTCTTCACTGAGATATCCACAAAGTCCACCCATAACTGTGTGTTTACCTTCTGAGTGTCCATGAACCTTACCCTGTCCTGTTCTGGGGTCGAACCAAACGTCTGGACTAAGCATTGCCTCATGTGGGAGTAGGAGTTTGCCTTATCTCCCTGCAGGGTCAGGTGCCTATACCTCCTAGCTACTGGGAACATTTTCCAGAAGAATGAAACCCAATGCTTGAGATGGACCCCCATATCTCAAATGCCCTTTCAAATGCAGTCAGCCATTTGTAAATATTATCCCCCTCTGTGTACCTGGGTACTATGCCCTTGGGGAGCCAGGAATCACATTCACCACTCCTGGATATCTCACTCTCTTCTTTGTTATTGCTACCACCATTTCTTCTTGCTTTCTTCTCCTCACACTGCTCTTTAGCTAATTCCAGTTTCTTCTGCTCGAAAGCTATTGAAACTAGTTAGGCCTCAAGTTACCTTTCTGCAAGGGACAGTGGTGGTTCCTGTGTGGGGGACCCTGCCCTCCTACCACCATCTGGAATGATGTACCCAATACTGGAGGCAATGGAGGAGGCCTCATCCTCACCCTCCTCCTGGTTGACGTTGGAGGGGGCTGCCTGCCCTTCATTCTTTGGAGATGGCCTGGCCCAGCCCTTCAGGGACCTAACCAACTCTGTCTTTCTGATCCTTTTAGTAGCAGGTAGCCCCCTAGCCTTACACAAAACCCTAAGCTCAGCCACTTTGAGTTTAGTCAATTTATTCAGCTCCATGGTATTCCTAGTTTTGGGTCTCAGACTTAGGAAGATTTTGAAAAATCAAAACAATTAATTAAAAATCAGTTTAGTCCAAATTCCAACAATTCAAAAATCAAAATCTTGTGCTCCAAGACAATTGAGAGGAGTTTTAAAAGTTTTACTTAACCACTCTATGGTATATCCACACTGCTGAACACTAAATGTTGGAAAGTGGGTTATTGGTAGGGGCATGTATGCACCCATCACTATTATTAAAGCCACTAACACGGTTGAGGGTCCAGTAAAGGTCTCAGGAAATTAGCCCCTTGCTCATCCCTTGGTATCTGACAATGATCAGTCAGGCTTAACTAAAGAGACTGGAGTGTAAAGGTACTCTAGGTTGAGATGATGCAGGTGGGAACTGTTAACCTCTAGCTTGCAGGGAGTCCACTCCTTAATCCTTCTTGAAGAAAAGCACAGTCCCCAGGGCTGTATTACCAAACTGTGCAGCAGGTGCAGTCATTCAGAGTGCAGGCCTTTTGGTGCAAATCCAGATTCCAGCTGGGCAGTCCTTCTTCTCCTTGTAGTTTCAGGCAGCAGATCAGATATTTATTCAGTGTTCTGTGGTGACAAGGAAGGGGCACATCTGTCCAATGAGATGCAGGGTGCCACCTAAAAGCATAACAACTTCCTCCATAATGTGATATCTTCTCCCACAAAGCACTGTGCTTCCAAAATCCAACATGGATGATTTATTTCCAGAGGAGTAAGAGCTAGCTAAAACAACCCACTGTGTGGCTCGTTTGCATTAGCTCTCCTCACCCTGACCTCTTCAAACTCCTGTTCTCAACCTGTTCTAAACCTTCCATCTGGCTGGGGCACAGGAACTGGGTGTTGGTATGCCTCGCGTTCCTTACTTATCTGCTCTCTCTTAGAACTCAGTTTGACCCATCCTCCACTGATTCAGAGCTTTCTCCATCCGATAACCTCTGCTCCAGCCAGGCCACTTATCACCTAATCAAAGCAGCCTGGCTAAGTCTGTTAAGGCTGACCAATCAGCAGAGACCACTAGAAAGCTGGATTTTGGCTTACAGAACAGAAAGTTTCATATCTTCTCTTCTGTACTAGTTATGATAAATTCAGCAGTAACAAGTTGTTGCATTAATCAACACCAATCTTTTAAGTCCTGAAATGATATTATTTTACTCATTTCCTTGCAATATTTATAACTAAATTAAATATTGCAATGTTAGCCTATGGAGCTAAGCAGCTACAATGGGGAACATGAGATGGGGCTTTTCTCCTCACCAGGGCATATGAAACATATTTTTAAGGCCCTTGCTTATAGTTACATGACCTCCCCACCCCGGGACATCTAGGGGAGAACCTGGGGGTACCTAATATGTACAAATAAAGTAGATTATCACTTTTAAAGTGCCCATACCACCAAAGGCGAGTTTGCACACAATTTAAAGTCAGTCGGCAAGGTCAGGCAGGCTTTAAAACGACAACAGGCACTCAGCAGTGCACACATGCAAGTGCAAGAAATCTGCTGGGCCTTTACACTCCTTACCCCATTATATATTAGGGACTTATAGGTAAATTGCACCCACTGGCCCTATTATCTTCTAAGGATGTATAGGGGTTGTCATTGCCAATTGTAAGTGTTCCCTACTATATGTAGCATTTTACACAGAGCACTGGCCCTAGGCCCAGTTAGCAGAAACCAGGGTCCAGTCAGAGTCAATTAACAAACACCAGACTCCGAAATGAGGGGCCAATGTGAAATTGACCTAACCAAAGTAATCAAGAAGATTATTTTAAATACCAAACAAATAATATATAAATCCACATAAATTTACAGTCACAATCCACTGTTAGCAAGCAACATTTTGTAATGTACGTATCTCTAGCATCAAGAAACAAGGAGCTACTGTATGGGCTGTAGCTATTTATAGGTGGCAGTGTCCTTTGTTTGTGTTAATAACGTCCTGCCCAGGTGAGGGGCATTATGGTACTTGTAGTGTTCTTTAATGTAGCATTCAAAATAAAGCAAGAAAAGAGACTGCATAATAGAATCTACTGACTTGTAACAAAATTCTAAATTGAAAACTTAAACAAGCAGGTCAAATATGTCTCTCAATTACTCAGACACAATCCAACATAGTATTTCAAAGGTCTGGACTTCACAGCTTTTCCCTCCTCTGGTGAACATTTTCCTATCCAGCCAGTGTCAGTAGTTTAAACTGAGCTCCTTTCCTGGACCTCAATTGCATAAAATGCTAGGGGTAGTTGAAGTGACATCACACACCCTTTGATGCCCACTTTCACTCACACACACATTCACACTTATACACACTCCCTCACACAAAAACACTCTCACCCGCAAGGACGCACACAACATACATTTAAAAGCATTTTCTACTTACATCAGCTGCCATCGAAGGTCATATTTCAGCTAATTGTGCTTCATTTTCATTACACTAACAGTGAATAATGTAATATTATTATTCACTAGTAGTGTAATAAAAAATTGACAGAAAAGAAAAAGAGTGGAGCCTCACCGCCATCCATAAGGAGGAGCTGCCACTGTGTTCTTAGCACTGATTCGGTCATCTGTGAGGCCAGGGAAGACAAAGGCAGTGCCAGGGAACATAAAGGACATCCCTAAATGACCTCTTCCTGCCGGACCCCAGGCAGGTCTCATGTCCAGTCCTTCAAATACTAATGCTGAAAATTCACCAACCACCTGCATTCCGTCCCGAAGGTCATCCGTTCCCAAGACCTCCTCTGCCGCCCTCTGTTGATCGGACCCAACCCCCCCCGTTCTCGACTGACAATGAAGACCATTATCTTCTCTGTCTCTTTCAATCTATCCTTCTACAGAGACCGCTCTGAAGCAGCTCCGACCCCATTGCCCCTCACTCTACAATGCTGCAAACCTACGTCATATCCCATATTGTGATGTCAAGAATGCACACTGTTAGCTGGGTCAAGGGCGGGAAATCCATCGCCCTTAATTGACTTCTCTGGCTTACCGTCCCTCTTTAAGACCTACTGCCGCATGGACAACTTTACTGAAAGCACCCCAGATTACTTTGTTAATTAATCCAAAACCCACACAGGAGCCTCCGAATGCGCGGGGGTTAGAAAGCAGTACAAATGCCACACACCTGTCACTGCGACTATAGGTCACTCCACCTATGATCTCAGCATCCACACCTGTCACTGCGACTATAGGTCACTCCACCTATGATCTCAGCATCACTCACCCGTCACTGTGACTATAGGTCACAATACCTATGATCTCAGCATCACCCACCTGTCAGTGCGACTATAGGTCACTATACCTATGATCTCAGCATCACTCACCTGTCAGTGCGACTATTGGTCACTCCACCTATGATCTCCACATCACACACCTGTCACTGCGACTATAGGTCACTCTACCTATGATCTCAGCATCACTCACCTGTCACTCCGACTATAGGTCACTCCACCTATGATCTCAGCATCACTCACCTGTCACTGCGACTATAGGTCACTCCACCTATGATCGCAGCATCACTCACCTGTCACTGCGACTATAGGTCTCTCTACCTATGATCTCAGCATCACACACCTGTCTCTGAGACTATAGGTCTCTTTACCTATGATCTCAGCATCACACACCTGTCACTGCGACTATAGGTCTCTCTACCTATGACCTCAGCATCACACACCTGTCACTGCGACTATGAGTCACTCTACCTATGATCTCAGCATCACACACCTGTCACTGCGACTATAGGTCACTCTACCTATGATCTCAGCATCACTCACCTGTCACTGCGGCTATAGGTCACTCTACCTATGATCTCAGCATCACTCACCTGTCACTGCGACTATAGGTCACTCCACCAATGATCTCAGCATCCACACCTGTCACTGCGACTATAGGTCACTCCACCTATGATCTCAGCATCACTCACCTGTCACTCCGACTATAGGTCACTCTACCTATGATCTCAGTGACTATAGGTCTCTCGACCTATGATTTCAGCAACACTTATCTGTCACTGCGACTATAGGTCACTCTACCTATGATCTCAGCATCACTCACCTTTCACTGCGACTATAGGTCACTCTACCTATGATCTCAGCATCACACACCTGTCACTGCGACTGTAGGTCACTACCTATGATCGTAGCATCACTCACCTGTCACTCCGACTATAGGTCACTCTACCTATGATCTCAGCATCACACACCTGTCACTGCGACTATAGGTCACTCTACCTGTGATCTCAACATCACACACCTGTCACTGCGACTATAGGTCACTCTACCTATGATCTCAGCATCACTCACCTGTCACTGCGACTATAGGTCACTCCACCTATGATCTCAGCATCACTCACCTGTCACTACGACTATAGGTCACTATACCTATGATCTCAGCATCACTCACCTGTCACTGCGACTATAGGTCACTCTACCTATGATCTCAGCATCACTCACCTGTCACTGCGACTATAGGTCACTCTACCTATGATCGCAGCATCACTCACCTGTCACTGCGACTATAGGTCACTCTACCTATGATCGCAGCATCACTCACCTGTCACTGCGACTATAGGTCACTCTACCTATGATCTCAGCATCACTCACCTGTCACTCTGATTATAGGTCACTCCACCTATGATCTCAGCATCACTCACCTGTCACTGCGACTATAGGTCACTCTACCTATGATCCCAGCATCACTCACCTGTCACTGCGACTATAGGTCACTCTACCTATGATCTCAGCATCACACACCTGTCACTGTGACTATAGGTCACTCTACCTATGATCTCAGCATCACACACCAGTCACTGCGACTATAGGTCACTCTACCTATGATCGCAGCATCACACACCTGTCACTGCGACTATAGGTCACTATACCTATGATCTCAGCATCACTCACCTTTCACTGCGACTATAGGTCACTCTACCTATGATCTCAGCATCACTCACCTGTCACTGCGACTATAGGTCACTCTACCTATGATCGCAGCATCACTCACCTGTCACTGCGACTATAGGTCACTCTACCTATGATCGCAGCATCACTCACCTGTCACTGCGACTATAGGTCACTCTACCTATGATCTCAGCATCACACACCTGTCACTGCGACTATAGGTCACTCTACCTATGATCGCAGCATCACTCACCTGTCACTGCGACTATAGGTCACTCTACCTATGATCGCAGCATCACTCACCTGTCACTGCGACTATAGGTCCCTCTAACTATGATCTCAGCATCACTCACCTGTCACTCCGATTATAGGTCACTCCATCTATGATCTCAGCATCACTCACCTGTCACTGCGACTATAGGTCACTCTACCTATGATCTCAGCATCACTCACCTGTCACTGCGACTATAGGTCACTCTACCTATGATCTCAGCATCACTAACCTTTCACTGCGACTATAGGTCACTCCACCTATGATCTCAGCATCCACACCTGTCACTGTGACTATAGGTCACTCTACCTATGATCTCAGCATCACTCACCTGTCACTGCGACTATAGGTCACTCTACCTATGATCTCAGCATCACTCACCTTTCACTGCGACTATAGGTCACTCCACCTATGATCTCAGCATCCACACCTGTCACTGTGACTATAGGTCACTCTACCTATGATCTCAGCATCACTCACCTGTCACTGTGACTACAGGTCACTCTACCTATGATCGCAGCATCACTCACCTGTCACTGTGACTATAGGTCACTCCACCTATGATCTCAGCATCACTCACCTGTCACTGTGACTATAGGTCACTCCACCTATGATCTCAGCATCACACACCTGTCACTGCGACTATAGGTCACTCTACCTGTGATCTCAGCATCACTCACCTGTCACTGCGACTATAGGTCACTCCACCTATGATCTCAGCATCACTCACCTGTCACTATGACTATAGGTCACTATACCTATGACCTCAGCATCACTCACCTGTCACTGCGACCATAGGTCACTATACCTATGATCTCAGCATCACTCACCTGCCACTGCGACTATAGGTCACTCCACCTATGATCTCAGCATCACTCACCTGTCACTATGACTATAGGTCACTATACCTATGACCTCAGCATCACTCACCTGTCACTGCGACCATAGGTCACTATACCTATGATCTCAGCATCACTCACCTGCCACTGCGACTATAGGTCACTCCACCTATGATCTCAGCATCACTCACCTGTCACTGCGACTATAGGTCACTCCACCTATGATCTCAGCATCACACACCTGTCACTGTGACTATAGGTCACTCTACCTATGATCTCAGCATCACACACCTGTCACTGCGACTATAGGTCACTCTACCTATGATTGCAGCATCACTCACCTGTCACTGCCACTATAGGTCACTCTACCTATGATCGCAGCATCACTCACCTGTCACTGCGACTATAGGTCACTCTACCTATGATCGCAGCATCACTCACCTGTCACTGCGACTATAGGTCACTCTACCTATGATCTCAGCATCACTCACCTGTCACTCTGATTATAGGTCACTCCACCTATGATCTCAGCATCACTCACCTGTCACTGCGACTATAGGTCACTCTACCTATGATCCCAGCATCACTCACCTGTCACTGCGACTATAGGTCACTCTACCTATGATCTCAGCATCACACACCTGTCACTGTGACTATAGGTCACTCTACCTATGATCTCAGCATCACACACCAGTCACTGCGACTATAGGTCACTCTACCTATGATCGCAGCATCACTCACCTGTAACTGCGACTATAGGTCACTCTACCTATGATCTCAGCATCACTCACCTGTAACTGCGACTATAGGTCACTCTACCTATGATCGCAGCATCACTCACCTGTCACTGCGACTATAGGTCACTCCACCTATGATCTCAGCATCACACACCTGTCACTGCAACTATAGGTCACTCTACCTATGATCTCAGCATCACTCACCTGTCACTGCGACTATACGTCTCTCTACCTATGATCTCAGCATCACACACCTGTCACTGCGACTATAGGTCTCTCTACCTATGATCTTAGCATCCACACCTGTCACTGCGACTATAGGTCACTCTACCTATGATCTCAGCAATACACACCTGTCACTGCGACTATAGGTCACTCTACCTATGATCCCAGCATCACACACCTGTCACTGCGACTATAGGTCACTCTACTTATAATCTCAGCATCGCTCACCTGTCACTGGGACTATAGGTCACTATACCTATGATCTCAGCATCACTCACCTGTCACTGCAACTATAGGTCACTCCACCTATGATCTCAGCATCACTCACCTGTCACTCCGACTATAGGTCACTCCACCTATGATCTCAGCATCACTCACCTGTCACTGCGACTATAGGTCACTCCACCTATGATCGCAGCATCGCTCACCTGTCACTCCGACTATAGGTCACTCTACCTATGATCTCAGTGACTATAGGTCTCTCGACCTATGATTTCAGCAACACTCATCTGTCACTGCGACTATAGGTCACTCTACCTATGATCTCAGCATCACTCACCTTTCACTGCGACTATAGGTCACTCCACCTATGATCTCAGCATCACTCACCTGTCACTCCGACTATAGGTCACTCCACCTATGATCTCAGCATCACACACCTGTCACTGCGACTATAGGTCACTCCACCTATGATCTCAGCATCACTCACCTGTCACTGCAACTATAGGTCACTCCACCTATGATCTCAGCATCACTCACCTGTCACTCCGACTATAGGTCACTCCACCTATGATCTCAGCATCACTCACCTGTCACTGCGACTATAGGTCACTCCACCTATGATCGCAGCATCGCTCACCTGTCACTCCGACTATAGGTCACTCTACCTATGATCTCAGTGACTATAGGTCTCTCGACCTATGATTTCAGCAACACTCATCTGTCACTGCGACTATAGGTCACTCTACCTATGATCTCAGCATCACTCACCTTTCACTGCGACTATAGGTCACTCCACCTATGATCTCAGCATCACTCACCTGTCACTCCGACTATAGGTCACTCCACCTATGATCTCAGCATCACACACCTGTCACTGCGACTATAGGTCACTCCACCTATGATCTCAGCATCACTCACCTGTCACTGCAACTATAGGTCACTCCACCTATGATCTCAGCATCACTCACCTGTCACTCCGACTATAGGTCACTCCACCTATGATCTCAGCATCACACACCTGTCACTGCGACTATAGGTCACTCCACCTATGATCTCAGCATCACTCACCTGTCACTGCAACTATAGGTCACTCCACCTATGATCTCAGCATCACTCACCTGTCACTCCGACTATAGGTCACTCCACCTATGATCTCAGCATCACTCACCTGTCACTGCGACTATAGGTCACTCCACCTATGATCGCAGCATCGCTCACCTGTCACTCCGACTATAGGTCACTCTACCTATGATCTCAGTGACTATAGGTCTCTCGACCTATGATTTCAGCAACACTCATCTGTCACTGCGACTATAGGTCACTCTACCTATGATCTCAGCATCACTCACCTTTCACTGCGACTATAGGTCACTCCACCTATGATCTCAGCATCACTCACCTGTCACTCCGACTATAGGTCACTCCACCTATGATCTCAGCATCACACACCTGTCACTGCGACTATAGGTCACTCCACCTATGATCTCAGCATCACTCACCTGTCACTGCAACTATAGGTCACTCCACCTATGATCTCAGCATCACTCACCTGTCACTCCGACTATAGGTCACTCCACCTATGATCTCAGCATCACACACCTGTCACTGCGACTATAGGTCTCTCTACCTATGATCTGAGCATGGGAATTAAGCAGCTCGCTATCAGGAAAATAAATATACCAAGGGGTAAAGTTATGAAGCTTTCACGCAGTACAGGGCAGCAAGTCACCTGCGCTGTGTGAAAGGACAGGACAGCGCTGTATGTAACATAATATGATGCATTTCTGTTCTTTCCTTGCGCTGACAGCCTTTTGGCTGCCTAGCACCAATGCAGGTACCCTTGTGCCGTGGCATAAGGGGTGCAGGCGTTGCAGACAGGATTGCTTTTGTGCAGGGAGGGACACTTTCCTGTACAAAAACAATACTCCTCGTTTTTCCTCCTTTGGTGTATGCTGCAGAATGCAGCACACACGGAAAGAGGAAAAAACAAGGAGAAATAAAGATATTTCTCCTCGTAATGCCTCCCCTGGGGAAGTGTAGCAATTTGACACATTTCCAGGTTTACCAGTGCTGGTAAATCTGGTAATGGAACAAAATCCATGGGTGGATGCGTGGGATCACCCACGCTCCACCCATGTAGTGCCTCCCTGGGGCAAAGTAACGCAATGCAGCGGCTTGCTCTGCCTTGCTTTACTCTGGATTTATCAAGCCAGGCAGGGCCTCGCTAGGTGGCCTTGCGTACTTTTATAAATCCAGCTTAGATTTTGCGTTGCGTTGTGTGGCACAAGGGTGATGAAAAAACTTCATAGACATGCCCCTAAATCCTTTATGATGCTTTGAGCACAGCCTCCTCCTCTAAGCACGAAATGTGCTCTGAAGCTATTCTGTGTGCATGGAGGAGCTTTAACATCCTTCATTCAAACAGGTACTTACTCCAGTGCTTCCTCACTCAGGCACTGGCAGTGTACCCCTCTTCTGTGATGTTGTAAGGATACTGTCTGTTAAAAATGACTCTGCTGAGAGGTGTCACATTTTATTTTAGACACATGCAGGGTGGAAATTTCGAAAACTCTTCTCAGTATAGGATATTATTACAACAAAATACATGGATTAGTTTGGCCTGGTGAACAAGTCAGCTGAGCAGAGGGAATTATATCTGTGAAAAGAATTATACTTCTGGCATACAAAGGCGCCTGGGGCCGGTGAAAAATGATTCTGAAATTGACAACTTTGAAAGTCGCCTGATACTCCTGGATATTTTTGTAGATTGTAGTGCACAAAACTTACCACTGGAGGGCAGGCTTTAACTGCTGCGAGCACACCGGCGTGAATTTCTCATTTTAAAGTCCAAAAGCTTCTGCAATTAAGGCTGAAAGTTTATATTAGCTGATTTAGCGGCTCCCAACCATATCATATTTGATGTAGAGCATCTCCTGGGCTCGGGCTACTGCTGGCAGGGCTTCGAAGAGCGTCAAGACGGAAAGATGTGTCGGTGAGATTAATGCTCCTCATAAGCACCGAGTTCTAGTCGGCTCAGGGCCAGCTGAGCTTTTCATCCTTCTAGGTCACGGGCTTCGCCGTGTGAAATTATGAGAGCGGGCTCGCACGATTTGTTTGAATAATGACGACAATAACGTATTAGTATTTGTTATCTTTCTGTGATTACCGGAAACAACCTAAACCCCAAAAAAGAACCTGTCCATGAAATAATTTTTCATGGTCATTTTAGCTCGGGCTTGGTTCTTTTAAAGAAGGTAAATTATTTTCCACAAGTTGGAAGAGTTTCACAGCTATCTTGTGATACATAATTCAATGCGAGGTGTTCCTGATTTGTGCCCTTGAAGAGGAAAAACACCAGGAAAAACGAAATCACCTATTGTTATTGTTTTTGTGCAGGAAGGGACGCCTTCCTGCACAAAAACAATCATCCCCGCAATGCAGACACCCCTGGACCATGGTACACGGGTGCCGGTGTTGGCGCTTGGCATCCAATCGTGTGCCATTGCAGGCGAGAGCTCAGAGATATATTGTTGTAAATGTGACGCATCGTTCTGCTTTGAAAGTAATGCAGCGCGGCGCAGCCAAAGGGGAAGCAGCACAGTGCTGCGTTACTTTCTAATAAGTAAGGGGCATATCAACAACAACCGGCGATAATTATCGCTGAGCGCACTTAGCTCTCGGATAATTATCGCCGGCTAGCGCCGATTTTTATCGATGAGATAGTGTGCTATTAGCAACGCTTATCTCATCAGCGATAAAAATCCTAGCGCTAACTGGCTAACGTGAGATTATCGCTGGAAACCCAGCGATAATCTCACGTTAGCTAGTTGATAGGGACAGACAAACTTAGCCATGATATCCTCCTTCCATAGGATATCATGGCTAAATCAGTCCTGAAGCAGGTGTAAGGAAAGTAGTGATAACAGGGGTTATCGCTACTTTGCCTGACGCTATGCTTCATAGCGTTAGGCTTGCTGATAGGAGAAATGTCGCTTAGCGACATTTCTCCTGTCAAGCCAGGTCAGGAACGCCCACTTTGCATCTCATTAGAGATGCAAAGCTGGGCGTTAGGAATCCTGACGCTAAAGCAAGGTTTCACGCGTTAGCGTGACCTTGCTGATTAGGCTATAAAATTATCGCCGCTTTTCGGCCGAAAACGGCCGCAAAAGGGGCGATAATTTTTTATCGCCTGCTTGTTGATATGCCCCAAGGTCCCTTAGCCTTTTACAGTTTCGATTTATCCAATATCTGCAGAAATTCAGCGACACTGAAATAGCGTGGCTTTTCTCGAAGTAACCCTATTCGCTTTCTTGTTTCCTCTCCCTCAATACACCGTGGGCATGGCCAAGAGACTCTTTCGGCCCACTGCCACGTTGCCCGCAAGGGGCCATCAGGCTGATAATTCTTCATGTACAACGCTTTTTCGATGCCCTCTATATGTGTTGGACCATTTCTTTATAGATTTTGAAGCAAAGTGGCTCTCTTTGTTATTGTTGAGGCAGCTAACACAGCTAATACCACTAGATGGCGCCAGAGGATAGATCTGCCAGTTTTCTCTTCCCCTCCAGGACAGTATTTTTAAGCTTTGACACATATGTTTGTCATTCGCTGTGCCCTGTTTCACCTTGCTGTCAGAGCCATCACAACATTTTCTGACATGTCTGCACACTGCGGCTCGTTCGTTCGACTACAACTTCCATCGCACCCCCCACAACAGCCCAAGGACACTCTGACCTCTGCCAAGCAGCCAGGCCCCTGGGCACCAACCAGGTCAGCCGCATGGAGAGAAGCCTCAATGGAAACAACCAGGGGTCGAACTCTTACAAGCAGATGCTTCAACTGGCGATAATGCGGCCCTTCGAGGTGTGTACATCTGAGGCACAGCCTCGGCGCAGAGTACGATAAGATCCAGATTCCACTCAGAATAGAATGTAGCACAACGTATTAGTTACTGAGCACGTTATATTAATGGTAATAAAACATGTTTTAGCACAAGCCTAGCACTTTTTTAGCATCATATATAGTTTGATAACATTGTGCCTGAACTAGACGTTCCAACCCACACCATCCTTCAAGAGTGCACCTTGAATGTCCAACTGTGCCATCCCTATAACACAAACCCCAAAGAGTAGGGGTCATTGCCCTGAGTCCTGTAGGGTGACCCAAGGCAACGCAAGCCCGTACATGGGATATACTAAGCCAAGCAAAGCCACCACGCAGGGCTCTGTGGGGTTTAGTAAAAGTAAGCTAACGCAAGCAAGCCCGTACATGGGATTTACTAAGCCATGCAAAGCCACCACGCAGGGCTCTGTGGGGTTTGGTAAAAGTAAGCTAACGCAAGCAAGCACATTGCGTTACCTTGTGTTACTTCCCAGCAGGCAGGAGTTCCATGGGTGGAGTGTGGGTGTTCACAGGCATCCATGCATGTGACGGTGAACACTCTCTGTCGAACCCAGGCTCTGCAGCCTTTCTCTGGGCTTCAGCACAGCATGGGGGATTAGGCGGGGGCAAAAAGAGTTATTCGGAACAACTTTCAGCATCGTTTAGCTCTTCTGTGGGCTAGACAACGCTTGGGGAAATGTAACACACGTTGCTTTTGACTCTGGTCTTCATGGTCCTTCTATCCAGCCAGTGTCATGCGATGAGTCCACACAGTCCTTCTTCTGTGTCACTGTAGTTCCTCTCAGTTCAGGATAAGGGACAGCATATAGTTCTACTTCTATGTCTGTGGCATGACCTGGGGGCATAATATCAAGCCAGGCGTCAACATTATCACTGCTTTAGTGGCAGAAAACTGCCGCCAAAGCGGCGGTAATGGGCTTGATAATATGCCGCAGAGAATTCCCATAGAAGCCCATGTTGACACCAGAACATGGGCTTCTATGGGAATTCTCCAGGGCATATTATCAAGCCCATTATCTCCGCTTTAGCGGCAGTTTTCTGCCGCTAAAGCGGCGATAATTTTAACGCCGTTTCTTGATAATTTGCCCCCTGGTTTTTTAAATTCTGGTTATCTTATTTCTTAAGAAAAGCTTTGGACCCCTGTATTTTTGTTACTTTTTTTGTTTTTAAACAAAGTAACCAGCAGTCAGTTTTTGATTTGCAAAATGCTGTAGGGGAAATAAGTCTCTTTCATTTTTCTTTTGTGAGTGCAGTCGGTGTTGTTGGTGAATTCTGTCCTTTTCCTAGCAGAGGTGTTTCCTGTCGGGCGTAGGAGCGGGTATTGAGGGTCATCCGTCGTCTGTATTATCTGCACTTTGCTTTGTAGGGAGTTTGAATCAGTGTCGCTGGCTCCAGCATCCATGCCTCCTTTTATATAGGTTTTACATTCAACACTTCCCTTTTTGGGCCATCCCTGTCATCAGGTTTGAACATCCCTGTGTCTGTCGGCCCGTTAGTCTTCATGTCCCTGGGCCTGGTTCAGATACTGCATTTTGTAGTATCTTACACTTTCGGGTAAGTCTACTACTTTTCGGTATTCACAAACTGCACTTTTGTAGTATTTCCCTACCGCCATTATTTTCTATGGGACAGTGTTGCAGTACCAGTGGTTGGCCATGTGTAGTGCTGCACTTACTACAGCAGTGTTGATTACCACACATTTGTACGTTCCTTCAAAACAACATTATTTGATAACAAAAAGTAGTAAACATATCCAAAAGTGTAAGTTACCTTTTAGGGCTGGCTTGAGACCAGTGCAACTGGTGCAACTGCACCTGGTGCTTAGTGCAGGGAGGCTGCGTTTAGAAATAACTTATGGATTTAAAAACAACTGTCACATGGTTTCTTGTGTATCCATCAGGTTACAGGCAACAACAAAAATGTCAACATAACTATGGTGATTAACCCCTTCAGTGCCCGCCTCTTTCCCCGCCCTGTGCCGGCGCTTTCATTAGCGGGCGGGGTCTATGACGAGCTGGACTCGTCATGGGCACAGCGCAACCGCGGCCCATGACGAGTCCAGCTCGTCATGGGCACTGAAGGGGTTAAGGTTCCTCAGAATTTTGTCTAGGGGCAGTTTTGACCCATCATCAAGTAGCACAGAGTGTTAATATGCCTGCTGCAAAGAATGTGTACTATGCAGATCACAGAACTGTATTTAATGGGGATAGCTTGGTGGGTTACTGCTTTTGTCCCAGAGATCCTTTTGTTAATTGCATTTTATAAGTTACAATTCTGATATAGCATAGTGACCTATGAACTGTCATCAACAAGCTGCAAAAAAACTGCATGGTAGAGGTTAGAAAGTTTTGTTTTTATTCTAATTTTGCTAAAAAGAGTTTGTTTGGGTAGAAATACATTCTTATTAATAATGTCAATCTCAACCCCGTGGTACATTTCAAATCCTTAGTTTATTCTTCTCCCGACCAAATTCTCTTAAAATATACTGCCTACTAGTATGGATGAGGTAACCACTACACCCTATAATACTCATTGTCTTAAGCTATATAATATTTCCAATAGACTGATTTACACACGTGTAATTCGCTGTCTCTGTATGATGTGTGTGTGATGTAAAGTGCTCCAACACCCTACACTGGCATGAGTACCACTATAAAACGGTAAACAACCTTTACAACGCAACTTTTACAACGCACTACCATTACAACAAAACTTTTACAACGCAAGTGGATTTACAACGCTATGCCATTACAATGCAAGTCTTTACATCGACTTGCGCTAGATGGCGTGCTAACATTACAAATAGTGTAGTTTACTATCCCAACACCTTCCCTACTGTTAAGTGGACTGGAGTTGGAATAGTAAATTACACTTTTCTAATGTTAGCAGGCCATCTAGCGCAAGTCGATGTAAAGACTTGCGTTGTAATGGCATAGCGTTGTAACATCGCAGTCGTTGTAACGACCGCGATGTAACAGCACGCTTTGTACTGACTCGCGTTGTTACATCATACATCCCTATAAAACAAATAAAATGCATGTGAGAGAGGAGATAGGGAGAGGTGAGGGGCACTGGTGGAGCATGGTAGTGAGAGAATCCATGAAAAGGAGGTCATGGCGGGGAGGCAAAAAATATTGTTGCCCTGGGCTCCACCAGCACTAAAGCTGGTGCTGTTAGTTTTGCGACTCAGGCCCATCCTCTTCCTGTCCTTCGGTTCACCTGTCCCCATTTCTTAATGCACCTGGCACCCTTCTCCTGTCCCCTGTTCTCCACGTTTTTCTGTTCACAAGCCGCAGCATCCTCTGTCCACGAGCCACAGCATCTATCTATCCCTGTTACTGTATCGTCCAGAAATGCCTCCATGGCTCAAGTGCCCACATCAGTTTTTCCAGTACCTCTACTTTTGAACCATGTGCCTGCCCCCGTTGATGCTTTTGTCCCCAAGACCACATGCCATTTCCCTTCCATTGCACAGAGTGTTCTAGGTTGGCACAAATGTACCTTGCATCACTTTACAAACCTTTATCTTTGGTGACGTGTGTTTTCTCACTCTTTGTCCAGGGCAGCCGATGAATGATACAGCCAACGGGAAGGTCTGCCCATCCTGTGTGGCGGAAAACTCCCAGGACTGCCTAAACACCAACACTGTCAGCTGCACCGGGGAGGAGACCCAGTGTGTAAAGTTCACTGCCACCAAACACCGAGGTACTGTGTGTGTTGTGTATGGAGCTTATGTTTAGCAGTGAACACTAGAGGGCGCTTTATTGCGAGGAGGAATTATTTAATCCACTGCTTGTGCCTGTGGGCATCTACCATGAAACTCTGTGTCTTCAAGTTGTATGAAATCCTAATGAAGCGACTATTGTTAACGATACAGGTTTTGGCGTTAATGTAAAGATGAGGATCCTCCATACTCTATTGAAAAATCTTGAATATAGGTTTTTGGACATACTGATCACGTATCTAACTGACAATTCCTATTCAAATCACACCCTCTGAATATATAGTTCACGACATAGGGGATATCAGCCATGGACAAAGGTGGTGAGGTGATTCACTGGAGGTTAGACAGAGAGTTGGGATGTTCATGAGATGCCGCTCTGAAGTCTACGATGTGAGCTTTCATTTTCTGGTTACATTATAAGACTGTGCGTCTCCTCTCTGGCCAGAGAGGGTGCTCCGGAGCTGTGGTGCCGCTGCTTGGAAGGATTTGAACCAAGATACCTATTGGGGCGCTGAGAGTAGGCTAGGACAAGCAGAATTTGTTTATTAATATTGATTGCACGCTGTGTCACGCATGCAATTATGCATACGTCAACATACATCCAACCTGGTCTGATTGCAATTAAATTGCCCATAAATCCAGTGCAGAATGCAGAAATCCAGAGTATGGGGCTTATATATTTTCCCCCATCACCCTGTCCTGCAGATGTTGTGCTGACTGAACGCACCATTAACACTTGCCAAGTTTTACTGCATTGGAACCAGTGAGTCAGCTGTGGTGGGCTCTGCATTAGAGTCATGATGGGTTTCAACAGCATTTTCAAGCAACAGAACACATTCCCTGGTTCTCTCTGGCCACGTCAGTTCCTTTACTGAATTAGGATTTGAGTTTATCCGCACTATCTCACACCAACATGTTGTCCTATGGATCACAGTTCTTGACACTCCATTTGTGTGGTCAGATCAGGTGAGCCTTTTCTAGATTTTTTGGGATTAGTGTTTTGGTGAAGCAAATCAGTGTTGTGTCCTTACACTGTGCTGCATAGGCCCTTTCAAATTTATTTTTTGGTTTGATTTTAGCCAGATCAGATGATCACCTTCACTAAACCATTGTGCTCCCAAACCACAGAGCTTCCAACAATGTGATCCTACTGGAGAGGAGAAGGGAACATGGAGGGGAAAATATGATTTTGAGGTGGGTGTGTCTTGGAGGAACCAGAAGTGACTGGGCAGCCAGTTGGTATAACTGAAGTTATCACATGATGACCAAAAGAACTGTCCAACCATCACAGCACCAAAAACAAAGGCTTCAAGGGCTGCTTTGAGCTTATTGAAAAGACTGAAAAACCCACTCAATTTTGAGAATGTTTTAGAGCCTCCATACTTGAAGTGTAAACCTACTCTGTATGCATGGTCTAACTTACCTTAGAGTGCAATTTGTGATAATAATGTATCACTACTGTGTAATAATGTATTTCCACCATGTGATAAGGTGTCTCCACATTGTGATAATGTATTTTCACCATGTCATAATGTATCCCCACTATGTAATAATGTATCTCCATAGGGTGATAATGTATTTTCGCTATGTCATAATTCATCTCCACTGAGTGATAATATATATTCACAGGATCATAATATATTTCCACCATGTCATAATATAGCTCCACTGAGTGATAATATATATTCACAGGATCATAATATATTTCCACCATGTCATAATATAGCTCCACTGTGTGATAATGTATCTCCACCATCAGATAATGCATCTCCCCTGGGTGATAATGTGATATTGTTTCTCCCCCATGTGATAATGTATCTCCTATGGGTAATTGTGTTTCTGTAGTAGGGGATCTCTGTGTATAGTCATAATCATGAGAATAGTCCCACCCATGTGCGTGGACCCCGGAGCACTTCATTAGATATATTCTCTTAAGTTGTCCTCTTCTGCAGTCCTGCATAGACACTTAAGAGATAAAGAAAGACAATAATGCAGCCTAAAAACAACTAGGCTACGCTGGCCATTACTTCATCCTGAAGTGAAAAAGATAGCCAGGTAACAGTCACATTTAACTATTTTACTGAGTTTCACACATAGGGAAACTCCCCTTCACAAAGATCCTTTTTTTTCATGATAGAGATGAAGGGTTGGACAGACCAGCCCCATAGGCTGCCATTATGTGTCAGTAAATGGATACCGTGCCTTAAAGAATCCTTCCAGAGACCCTCGGTATCCCATGATGCACAGCCAAAGACTAGTTACTTTCAGTTCTTTTTTTTACGGCTCCTGCTAGCAGGACCCTGGAGCATTGAGTTCTACCTTGAATGGTATATTTTTCAATAATTAAGCTTTCTAAAGTTTGAGTGTTTTACTCGACGTCTTTGGCCTATTCCTTCCTTTTGCTGTCGTTTTTGGCCAGTTAGCCCACATTTTTCTTGTCAAAATGCCATCTTTATTTGACAAGTGCCCTAAGTGTGGCAGGAAGAAGGCTAAGTCGGACGCCCACAGAGTTTGTATTCTCTGTCTACCTACTTCACATGTTCCTGAATCCTGCGCCATCTGTAAATCCTTCTCCAGGAGAACCCTGCATGACAGGGAGAAGATTCGTCTGCAAGGCCTGGAGCAGAGAAGACAACAGGCTGCAGGTGGGACATCTGGGCAATTAGAGAGCCAGTCCTCCTCCAAGACCCATGCGTTGCCTCTGGAAAGCTCCCCAGTCGAAAGAAGGCTCAAAAACGACGCCGGTCCCGGTCGACGTCGAAGGCAACAACATCGACATCGAAGATCAACGTCGAGGGGACGGATGTCGAGGCCTCGGATGAGGTCGACGTTGAGGACATCCCGGTCAACGTCGACACACCATCGCCGTCGATCTGGGTCGAGGAGATATCGGCGCTCGCTGTCGAGGAGACGCTGCCGCTCACCATCGACGTTACGACCGTTCCTTGTGGGAGTCTCTTCACCAGTTCATAGACCTCCTACCTAGGGACAAACAGGAGGATTTCCAGGAGGTACTCAACGAGGGACTGATGGTCTCTAATCCGATTATCAGCACGGCAGCGGACACCTCTCTCCTTGCAGCCCACGAGTATTGCCATGGCGTTACTCTCCGACGGCATTCATGGTTGCGTCACACCTCTTTAAAACCAGAGGCTCAGCATCGCATCGCGAACCTTCCATTCTCAGGTACCACCTTCTTTGGTTCCCATGCGGACGAGGAGATGGCCCGCTTGAAGGCTGAGATAGCAACCCTCAAAGCTCGTAGGAATTTCCGCCCTTTCCAACGGTGTTATTCCTCTCAGCGATTCCAGCGTAGGCAGGGCGGTCAGTCTGGACAGCAACAACAGCAACAGTTTCAACGGTCATTTCAGCCATTTCAGAGATGCCAGTCGAGAGGAAGGTCTACCCAGCAGCCGACACCAGGGAACAAGGCCCCGGGAGGTTCCAAGCCCTGAAGGGTTACTTCCCCTTCTTCTGTAGCCCACTCCGGTGGGGGTAAGCATTCAAAATTATCTGGCAGAGTGGCAAAAGATAACTCAGGACAGTTGGGTGCTGAATATTGTTCGCAATGGATACTGTCTAAGTTTCACCAGCCCTCCTCCATCGATACCGCCAGTTCATTCTCAACACCGGCTGCGCGAGCTGCAGGTGGAGGCCGATACCCTGCTAAGGAAAAGGGTGATAGAACTGGTTCCTCCAACCCAGAAGGGACAAGGTCTATATTGAAGATTCTTTCTGGTATGCAAGAAGGACAAGTACAAATTCAGACCCATTCTCGACTTACGGCAAGCGAACACATGGATCCGCAGAGAAACGTTCCGCATGTTATCCCCGCATCAGATCTACCCTCATCTGCATCAGGGAGACAGGCTATGTGCAATAGATCTGCAAGACGCATATTTTCATGTGCCCATAGCAAGGAAACATCGCAAGTTCCTATGGTTCCTGGTCGGCACCAATCACTACCAATATGCAGTGCTTCCCTTCGGCCTGAAGTCAGCGCCCAGGACTTTTTCAAAATGCATGGCAGTAGTCGCAGCACACCTCCGGAAGAGCAAAGTGTTTGTCTATCAATACCCGGATGACTGGCTGATCAAGGCAGCCACGTTTCAGGAAGCACAACTGCATTTCAACAGGACGTCCGTTCTGCTGAATCGCTTAGGTCTACACATCAATCTCTCAAAGTCTGTCCCGACTCCTGTCCAGTGTCTGCAGTATCTGGGAGCCTCCATCGATACTCGCAAGGCAAGCGTGTGTCCTTCAGAGGAGAGACACTTATCAATCCTTCGGAAGGCTCAGACTCTCATGACCATACCCTTCCCGACGGTGAGGAAGGTGTCCTCTCTCCTGGGCTCCATGGCCTCGTGCATTTTTCTCACTCCTCATGCACGCCTCTGAATGCGGCCTCTGCAGGAATGTTTGGAGGATCAGTGGAAACAGAAAGAGGGGAGTTGGGAGGACAGGATTATGTTGTCACAGCAAGCCATCCAGTCTCTACGATGGTGGTGCTCTCCACACAATCTCCTCAGAGGGACTCCTTTCCACAAGGAGATTCCAACACAGACCATCGTGAGAGATGCGTCTCTCCACAGCTGGGGTGCACATTTGGATCACCTACAGATACAGGGCAGGTGGTCTGGGAAGGAGTCCATGTATCACATCAACTTCCTGGAACTTTGAGCTGTTCACTTGGCACTGAAAGCTTTCCAGCCTTCCTTTTGCACCAGTTCCCTGCTTGTACAGACGGACAACACAACAACGATGTTCTATCTCAACAAGCAGGGGGATCCCACTCTCGCCCACTGCCTCCGGAGGCCCAGGCGATCTGGCATTGGCTTCTGGCCAGCGACTTGACCATCACAGCGACTCACCTCCCGGGTGTGCAAAATGCTCAGGCAGACGCTCTCAGCAGACTCGTTCTCGAAAAATCACGATTGGGTCTTAAACGACGATGTGGTGCAAGAAATATTCGAAAGATGGGGAACTCCGGAGGTCGATCTGTTCGCCACCGTGGAAAACAGAAAATGCCGTGACTTCGCCTCCAGGTTCAACCAACCAGGGGCGCTGGGGAATGCACTGTGGATCAACTGGTCGAACAGCTTTCTCTACGCTTTTCCACCCATTCCCCTGATCCTGACAGTGTTGATCAAACTTTCCCAATCACGGGCCAAGAGGATCCTCATAGCTCCGGAGTGGCCCCGTCAGTGGTGGTTCCCCGATCTACTACACCGGTCTCTTCTGCCGCACCTTGAGCTTCCGTGTCGGCAGATGCTGCATCCCAACCTCTCGTCGTTGAATTTGGCAGCATGGCTCCTGAGCTAGTGCAGTATGGACATTTAAATCTCCCTCAGAACTGTATGGAGATATTAAAAGAAGTGAAAAGACCATCTACACGGACTTCCTACGCATATAAATGAAAGAGATTTTGCATTTGGTGTGCCTCTAAGAATGCAGATCCTACCTCCTGCAAGGAGGATGTCATTCTTCCTTATTTGCTGCATTTGGCTCAATCTGGCCTGAATTTTCATTCCATTAAAGTTCACCTAGCAGCTTTAACTGCGTATAGGAAATGTCCTTCACAAACTTCCTTTTTCCAACTCCCAGTCATCAAAGATTTTCTGGAAGGTTTGAAGAAGGTGTTTCCTCCCATTAGGCGTCCTTAACCTCTGTGGGAGCTTAATGTGGTGCTTTCTAGACTGATGCGGGAGCCTTTTGAGCCCATTCATAAGGCTTCTCTCCAGCATCTGTCCTGGAAGGCCGCTTTCCTTGTAGCCATAACATCGGCTCGCAGGGTGAGTGAAATCCAGGCTCTCTGTTGTCAAGAGCCTCACACAGTGTTTCATTCTTCTAAGGTAGTTATGAGGACTCACCCTAAATTCATTCCAAAAGTAGTGTCAGAGTTTCATGTGAATCAAACGATTTCTTTACCCACATTTTTTCAGCATCCTTCCTCTCCTGCTGAGAGATCCCTTAATTCTTTCGATGTTAGAAGGATGTTGAAGTTCTACTTAGATAAGACTAAGGAGATTCGTAGATCGGATCTGTTGTTTGTTAACTATGGCTCTGTCAGGACTGGTCTTGCTACCTCCAAGCAATCCATCACCAGGTGGATTGTGTCCTGTATTCAGTTGTGTTATCAGAAAGCCAACAAGACTCTAGTTAGTAAGCCTAAGGCTCACTCTACCAGAGGTAAAGCTGCTACAGCGGCTTTACTCCGTAACGTCCCTATTGCAGAAATCTGTAAGGCTGCCACTTGGAAGTCAGTCAATACTTTTACTAAACACTACTGCCTGGACTCTGATGCCAGGGCAGATGCTCAGGTTGGGCAGGCTTCACTGAGGAATCTGTTTGCACAATAGTGGGTCTGCTTGTTTCTGCCACCGCTGGGGTTTATTGTTTGGGGACGGGCTTGCTATTCTATTCACATGATTATGACTATACACAGAGATCCCCTACTACAGAAGGAGTAGTTTCTTACCTGTAACTCCAGTTCTGTTGTAGGGGTATCTCAGTGATAGTCATAAGCAGCCCCCTCTCCTCGCCAGTGGATGAAACAGTATGTCCAGAATTTAGCAGGCCTTGCTTCATACGCCTTCAAAAAGAACTGAAAGTAACTAGCCTTTGGCTGTGCATCATTGGATACCGAGGGTCTCTGGAAGGATTCTTAAAGGCACGGTATCCATTTACAGACACATAATGGCAGCCTATGGGGCTTGTCTGTCCAACCCCTCATCTCTATCATGAAAAAAGGATTTTTGTGAAGGGGAGTTCTCTAAGTGTGAAACTCAGTAAAATAGTTAAATGCAACTGTTACCTGGCTATCTTTTTCACTTCAGGATGAAGTAATGGCCAGCGTAGCCTAGTTGTTTTTAGGCTGCATTATTGTCTTTCTTTATCTCTTAAGTGTCTATGCAGGCCTGCAGAAGAAGACAACTTAAGAGAATATATCTAATGAAGTGCTCTGGGGTCCACGCACACGGGCGGGACTATTCACATTATTATGACTATCACAGAGATACCCCTACTACAGAACTGGAGTAACAGGTAAGAAGAAACTACTCCATTCCCACCAGGTTGCTGTGTGAAGAGTGCAGACCCTGTGTGATACACAGTGGCAAGTAGTGAGTAGGTAATACTTAAACCAGGAACTTAACACCACCCCATCTAGTGTGGGAACACGTGTGCTGGTCAACCGCTTGTTGCATCAAATGCTGAAGTCCTGTATGTTTTCTCTTCACAGGATCCCAAAGAACTTTCATTGGTTGTGCCACCAAGAGCATGAGTGACTCCAAGGGCAAATTGGCTTTTCCAGGGACATCATTGGTCATAACAGACTTCAGTACTATTTCCATGAGCGGCAAAGGCCCCAGTAGCCTTGGAAGCATTGGCCCTGGTAATAGCGCTGCACACCTGACCGGCCCACACCAGGGCCTGTGCACCCTCACCGGACTCCTCCTACTTCACCTTCTCAGCACATCTCCATCCTGACTGGCAACAGGAATGCTTGCCGCAGCTCTGCAGCACCTCTACAAGGGAGCAACAATGACACAGTCAATGTTGAATAAAGACTGCACCTCTACAAAAACCAGCCATGTACTAACCACATCTGGCATGTAATAAGCCTGACTGTGTTATTTATCTTGTTTAATAATTTGTCTTCTTACATATCATCTGCTTTTGTTGAAAGTCCATTTTTGGCTGTTAAGTTGAAGGAGCTGGTGGTCAGTCAAATGCTAACGTGAGGAGACAAAGCACCGTATTATTCTGTCCGAGCCAGGATACTGCCCTTGAATGCCCAGGGTTTACAGAATGTTACATGTGTAGACTCATGCTCACTAAGGATGGTGCAGTGTGTATGGATCCACATTAGGGACCTTTAAGACATAAATGCTTTATGAGATATTGCTGTCTTTAGTGTATTGTGTAGATAATATCATATATGGCATATTGATGACTTGAGAAGTAACACCAGACATGCTTAGAGAAGAATGAGAAAGAAAAATACTCTCTGTGCAAGTGTCCCTGCACATCTGCACATTCTTCCCTCGCACTGTGTACATAATATGAGGCTGGATATGAGCACCATAACCTCTACCCGCAGATGCCCTGCCAAGCGAGCGCTCTCTGTGATAAGCCATGCCATTAGTGACATCATGCATGAAGGCGGATGCATTGTGGGGAAGTCTTCAGTGAAGCAAGGGGTCAAGATTCAGATTTCCTCACCGCCTCACTTGTCCTAGTTGTTGTAATTTTACTATGATATTCTTGTGGTTTCTGTAGCAACTTTAAATATACACATAGGTTACGGTCCAGTAAATAGTATTGCCCATGAGTTGGCAATCTTCCTCTTTGAATATTTAAAACCAGTACAACAGTAGCCGCTAAGCGACCATCAGAGATTACCCAAGTAGGACTTCTGGAAAAAGAGTGCCCGCAAGCTGTGTTAGCCATAAATACTGCTATGATTTGCACATTGTTTCACATGGTTCTTAGATTGACTCCATTCATTGTTCATTGTGGAGTGAGAACACACTAGCACTATCCAATCTTTTTTTTGAGTCTTTAGCACTTTGTGCTGCCAGCAGTTTTGCAAAAGTTCAGTCGCAAAATGTGCAAGGTTCCCATGCATCACACCTACACAAACATACATCTGTTTTCTTCAAATTACCTTGCACATAGTTGCCAACATTTGAAAAAAATTCCAGTGACACTTCGCAACACAGCTATCAATGACTTACTTCAAAATTTACCACACCCACTGCACCAAAGCTTCCCCCACTCTGCCCAACCCACAGCATATTTTCACTCCAACTACTCATCATAGTGCAGATTATAGGGTCTAATCAATAAAGAAACGGGAATTGCAAACATAAGGCCAATGTGGCTGAGTTGGAAAAATTCTCCCACTCGGCTACTTTGGCCTAAAATTTGATATTCCCATCACACTTCCCTGTATGACTCTTTGCATAGCTGGAAGTGGAATTGCTGGGACTGTCCTGGGATAGTGAATTACCTGGAACAGTTTTCAACTTGCAGGAACTGTCCAGGCAAACACGGGACAGTTGGTACCTATGCTTGCGTAGATGATGGTGTGGCATGTTCTCTGGTGTCCAATCAGGGTGCACTATCCCTACAATCTTTGCAAGGGCATAAGCATTCTACCAACGAGGCAACTGCACTACAAATCCTTACAAGTGCAAGCCATGGGCTACAGAAATGGAATATTCGAAAGCAGGTCCTTTGCCTAGGAATACAAATGCTTGCCTCTTTGGGTATTCTCAAGATTTATAAAATGTCTGGTTGAGGAACAGTCAATATAAGTGTAGTTCATAAAATTGCAGTGAAAGGTAAATATGATAGTCTATCCAAGTACAAAGATACAATTTCCGTTTTCTTTATTATTCACCAAACACAGGCCAGGATGTCACTTCAAAATGGTGGGTTTGGTCACAGTGCGATAACGCCTCTGTTCTACCTGATTCTGGTCAGTGTGCAGCGATTCCTACTGAATCTAGCACACTTTCCCATGTAGGTGTTTTTCCTTCACTTGCTTGCAGTCAATGTCTGATGAGGAAAAATAAAACTTGTCCCCAAAAATTAGTGCCAGTGGGCCCCACTGGCAACCACCAGCCCAGTTAAGCACTGGAAGCATTATACTTTTAAAACAAGCAATAAAGATAAACTCAGCAGTAACAGAATGTATTAGATCCAAACAATATACTTTATTTTTGTTAAGAAATATATATATTTGTAATCCAGAATTTCAAGCCTGAACAAACTGTAGCATAAACAGTTGAGTCCTTTGCTTGCCAACAGTAATTCAGGTGTTCGCTTTCCGTGTCAAAAGCACATTCTTCCAATGTGTTCTTGTTCTGATGTAGTGAAGGAATAAAACATGCTTCTCATGATGATTTGTGTAAAGGATTCCTTCTGGCTTGTATCTTTTCTCTTCTTTCAGGCGTGAACTGATGCTTAAAATGGCGGGCGTGCCTGAGAGTGTACTGATGGAATGGAATGTCGGTGTGGAATGTTGAGGCGCCAATGAGAGAAGGTGTGGTTGTTCAAGGCGCTTGCGCATGGAAGCAAGGCCTCATTTATAGGGGTTTGGCATAGGGCAGCGCAGCAAGTCACTTTTCTGCGAATTCCCTATGTCAAACTGAAAGGGCTGGAATGCACCGCATTCATTGAATATGCTGCGTTCCTGTCCTTTCCCCTTGCACTGGCGCCATGTCAGCGGCCTAGCACCAATGCAGGCACCCCCTTGCAACATGGTGCAAGGGTGCCTGGGCTGTTGGCAGGATTGCTTTTCTGCAGGACGGGGCACCTTACTGCTCAAAACAACTCTTGGAAGATTTGTCCTCTTTCTATGTTTGCTGCAGAATGCAGCACACATGGAAAAAGCACCCCAAAAAATAACCTTATATCTCCTCGTTGCACCTACCCTGAAAGGCATAAGGTTTTGGTGCGTCTCCAGTCTTACATGGCTTTGAAATCTGGGGCAGCATCAAAATCCATGGGTGTTGGGTGGGAACACCCACCGCAACACCCATGGAACAGCGCTCTAGCGAAGAGTAAGGCAACACAGTAATTTGCGTTGCCTCGCCTTACTCCATATCTATGAGAGCATTCAAAGTCAGGCCAAGTGGCTTTGCGTAACCTCATAAATAGGATTTTGTAGTTTGTGCTGCCGGACGGTCACAAAAAGTGTCACTCTGGCGGCGCAAGGGAATCCTAGATATTCCCCATTTCTAAGGATGGGTGTGCCGCCGCGAGCAGTGAGCTACCCACGAGCACTGAAGGGGTGTCGCCCAGCTGTATCACAGGCAGCGCCGCAAGCCGGGCTTGGCAAGAACTTGCGCATCAGGACCAAGCCATTGAAGCCCTTTATCTACATGGCTTTGGAGACGTGCTCTGTATTCAATGAGATACCACGCATGCAAGTGTTTTATCGGCCTGGGCACAGACTGCAGAAATGACACGAAATGCACACATATTTACATACAATTGTTTATTATTAGGCTAAACGTCAATAAGGGACTTTGCACTATTTTTCAGTGTGAAATGCTTCCTCATACACATTTTGAAAGAGTGGACACATTTTGTGCTAATATTTTGCAAAATTGCACATGATGTGAACAACAGTAATTTACACTTATTTCATTCGCGTTGTTCCCATGGTGTTGCAACAGGAGTTTTACCAGAAGGAAATCTCAATTACGCCATGCGTATAATGGCGTAATCTTGAGCATGTTGCGTAAAAACAGAACGTGATATGGCCGAAATAATAGGAAAGTAGGCCATCGTAAACTGCACTCAGGCTTTGGGTTGTTAGTTCAGCCCTGGTCCCAACCAGCCCTCTGGCCCTCACCTCTGCATGATGCAGACAGGGAGGTAGGACTAAAAGGATTCAATAAAGATACAGGAGGATGGACATTGGGTTTTGACATTGATTTTGGTTTGATACATTCTCCAGGGGGAGCACCCCTACCCCCCAGAGTCATGGGGTTGGATTTCAAACTCCCTGGCCCCAGGACGTAGTTAATGTGCCAATACCAATTATAAATCTGGTTGAACTGCAAACCATGCACAACCCTCTGAGCAATCCTGCACAGGAACTATTTCCTGGTACTTTCAGTACCACAAGATGAGTTCAGGAACAAAGTGGACTTCCAAATCCTCTTTTGTGAATGAATAGCACACACAGAAACAACAAGTAGAAGCAAGATATGCATTTTTAATTTTGTTTATTTTAAAATTCTAACCAAGTGCACTAAATGTGGATGGTAGCCACAAGGCAGTGAAGCATGTCATGGAGATTTTAAACTCTAACATTGTTTTTACGTTTTCTCATTATAGCACTCTCATGCTATTTCTAGGCGCTATTGGAACTGTAGATAACACAGTAAATAGCATGCCTGTGTTTTTACTATGGATTAGCATGTTGGCTATTTCCTGTCGCAGCTTGTACACGCTGGAACGTAAACAATGACCAGCTGAAGGCCACTTCATTCTTTTATCACCTTCCATTGAGGCCAACACTGCAAATTGGCGTGACCGATGCCTCAACTGCAGTGGCGGTTCCTCCGCGATTGCGAGGCGCTTCAACCCACTGCCTGGCTCAGCGCCAGCAGATGAAAAATAGAATGATGTGCTTGCATATTTTCCATTTGCCGGCTCTGAGCCAGTGCTGAAGGGAAGAGTGGGGAGGAGGAGTCCTACATGCAGTGTCCGTCTCAGGCCAACCAAAACACACATGCGCACTTATGTTTCTACAGCCCGGCATCATTGGGCAGCCAGGCTGGACAAACCCCCACAAACTCTCTGGCCTGAGTGGAGCATCTTTCCCACCCGCTCAGGCCAATCCCCTCACCCTTTGTTTATGGCGGCCGCCACTGCTCAACGGCCCTGGCCCGTTGTCCCTCCCTAGCCGATAGTCGTATATCTGTTTTTTTACGGAATCTGATTGTCGACATTATATTATCTTAGCTAATATTTTGAAAACGATGTTTGGATTAGCAAAAATTAAATTAGAAACTAAACCAACAATCATGGAGACAATTGGATCAGCTCGATTATCATACGGATAGGATATATTTAGAGTTAATATAAACAATCCTGGAAAGCAGGTACAAAGGGTGGCAGCATTTCTACTCACGCCTAAAGCTTCACACTTTGTATGTAAGAAATAGAAGAATCTGAAAGACAAAAAAAGGTAATAGAAAATGCTGAACAGTAATGGTCAAAGTGTACACAATAGGATGTTTGAAGTATGGATGAGAAGTAGAGATAATATGCTTATTTAGGGTCTGGCTATAGACAGCATTGGCTGTCTGGTAAGACCTTAATGGTACCATTACACACAACACACATGATACATATATAATGTGCAGAAAGAGACGTTGGGACATTTGCCTTAAATCATTGGCTGTTGGAATGGATTTAGTGCAGCTTGAAGCAGTTATGTGGCAAAGTTCATTTCTTTATATTTTTCACTTTTAGTATGATGTATTGTACATTTGTCATTCTTTGTGATTTTCTTTTAACAATGGCAAGATGGATTTTTATTATGGTTTGAAGCGCAGTTTTAGGTCTTCACAGAGTGAAGCAAATTGAAAAACAGCATTGGCAAAACCAATACGTACGGTATCAAGACTTAAGCATGCATAGCTGCACTTTTATGCAAGCTTGATTTTGCATATTAAATCCAGACCTGTGGGCATTACTAATGCTTAATTTTCTTTTGCTTCTCTGTTCGAATGAGAAGACAATACCAGCACAGGGAAACATCAAAGAGTAGAGCAGATGAACTTTGAGAATGTGCTCAATTCTCTCCTAATGGTATGAGGGAGAACTGCAGATTGATTTTTTGTTATGTGGGAAAGAGAAATGCCTTGATTTGTAATCTGATGCTGGATTTCTACAGGTATGTAAAATATGGAGGAACATGCATGCAAAATGTAGCTGGTAAATACCATTGCAAATGCATAGTATGTACACTTAATATTGCATTGTATTTATTGTTTAAAGGGACTATACTTCATATGTGTGCGAACCTTTGGGATGATTAGTTGAGTTCTTGCTGCTGGTGTGTGCATGCATCTGACTAGTGAGGCCGGTTGGTCAAGGGTAGGACCTGCCTTAGGTTTTTATGTTATTTTGTTGTGATGAAGTTGATGTCTCATTTTTACTGGTTTTTCTAGTTGTGGTTATGCTGAGAGACAGATGTAGTCTATGTGGAAAGGGTCTGTGTTGGAGTTTGTGGTGGGGTAGTTTGTTGTTGTTGCACTGTGGGTTTGCGTTATGAATTATAGGAAACCAAGTGTGATAAGACGTTCCTTTGTTTTCTATATCATGGGTCATGTTGGCTCGTGCTTAGTGGGATGATGCGAATTTGGAAAGTTTGTTTCTACAGACCCCTTTCTGGAGGATACAGGACAGATGGGGGCTACTAGAATCCAACCATGGTAACAGAGGTTGTTTGTTATTGTTTGAATTGAGCTCGTCCCACTGTGGTTTTGCAAACTGGGCCAAGTACAACCCTTTCTACACCTTAATCTCAGGGTAGTGAAGGCGGGTAGAGACAGGCTCCTCAGCAGCCCCAACAAGTCCCACGCTTCATAGGTTAGACTAACACAGCAATGCCAGTGACCTGTGACCAATTAACACTTATAATTTACTCTTACACTTTTGAGTAACTTTACTACATTTGACTAGTCACATAATCCAAGTGTAAAGTTATTCAAAAGTCTAGACTTAGACTTGAGTTTGAGATATAAATACTCCAAACTCAACATCCTCTCTTACAACTAACTAACACAACATGTGATGCACAGAATGAACTCCCAAACAATGTAAGATGAAACTTAACGCTGGCCACACTCCTCCCTGTATGACGGCATTCCATGCTACATTCACCACTACACTCATTCATGTCACTTACCCTGTCAAAGGGTGCTTCTTGCACCTCTGCATTCATCCTTTTTTTGAGGCATTATGTACATTAAACATCACTGCACTCATCCCTGTCATAAGGCGTTCCATGCACTTCAGCTCCCACACTATTTGTGGAGAACATGCACTGCACTCATCTCCGTGTAGGGCAATTGGGCAAACCATGCCTTTCAACCCCCACTTAGCTAATGGAGCCATACGCTTCACCTATTCATGTCATAGGTACATCGGTCGAATTCAACCCCTACTCAACTAGCAGGATCATAGACTACACTCATTCTTGTCATAGGGCCTCCTGTGTACTTCAACTCCCACAGCACCAGTGGGGCCATATACTACACCCATCCATGATTTAGTTATTCCATGCAACATACCTTTTACTCACTCCTTCTTGGGCCCTCCATGCATTCAACTCTTTTGCACTCACCCTGTCCCATGGCATTTCACACAACTTTTATCACTGCATTAACTCCATCCTAGAGAACAGCTGCATTGGCCCTGTCATATAAGGCACTACATGCGTTCTACACTCCCCATTCACCCTGTTCTATGGGTACTCCATGCTCTTACTCCTACATGTACCAGTATCATACAGCAATGCATGCATTTCCAACTTTCACTCGCCTTGAAGGACCACTCTATGTGGCATCCATCCCTGTCTTCTACTCTGCACGGTCCCACCTCCAGGTTAGACACTCTCTACTGCTATCATTCCTTCTAGAGGGTATTCCATGTACACCACACACCTTAGGGCACTCATCCGTGCCTTCTACTCTGCACGGTCCCACCTCCAGGTCAGCCACTCTCTACTGCTATCATTAATTCTAGAGAGCATTCCATGAATGCCACACACCTTAGGGCACTCATCCCTGTCTTCTACTAAACACAGTCCCACCTCCAGGTCAGCCACTCTTTACTGCTATCATTAATTCTAGAGGGTATTTCATGAACGCCACACACCTTAGGGCACTCATCCCTGTCTTCTGAACTGCACAGTCCCACCTCCAGGTCAGCCACTCTCTACTGCTAACATTCACTCTAGAGGGTATTCCATGAACGTCACACACCTTAGGGCATCCATCCCTGTCTTCTACTCTGCACGGTCCCACCTCCAGTTCAGCCACTCTCTACTGCTATCATTAGTCTAGAGGGTATTCCACGAATGCCACACACCTTAGAGCACTCATCCGTGTCATCTACTCTGCACGGTTCCACCTCCAGGTCAGCCACTCTCTACTGCTATCATTCATTCTAGAGGGTATTCCATGAACACCACACATCCTTAGGGCACTCATCCCTGTCTTCTACTCTGCACAGTCCCACCTCCAGGTCAGCCACTCTGTACTGCTATCATAACTTCTAGAGGGTATTCCATGAACGCCACACACCTTAGGGCACTCATCCCTATCTTTAGGGATCCCGTGTATGTAATAACTTTAATAAAACAACAACTACTCCGATGTCCACTCTGAGAGCCAACCTGTGACAGGCATCCTTCCTTGGCTAAGAATTGCTGCATTTAACATTATGCGGCTCCACCCAACAAGTGAGCTACTGTGTGCTGCTTTCATTCACTCCAGAGGGCACTCCATGAGTGCCACACAACTGCAGACAGTCATCCCTGTCCTAGGGCATTCAGTGCCTGCAGCGACTTCAGATAAACAACAATATCACCGGTGTCTGCTCTGATATTCGACAGGCATCCTTTCAGTTGCCCAGGAACTACTGTGGTTGGCATTATGCGATTCCACATATGGGTTTGTGGCAGTCCTCATGAAACAGTTGTATCAAGGATACAGGACCTCTGTAAAATTGCATTTTACAGCGTTGTCCTGTACATCTGCAAGAGTCTATATACTTGTTCTGGTTACACTTACATACACAATTGTTCCTCTTTTCCTTTTTATGTCCATGAAACATT
Source organism: Triturus cristatus (assembly GCF_964204655.1). NCBI lineage: Eukaryota > Metazoa > Chordata > Amphibia > Caudata > Salamandridae > Triturus > Triturus cristatus. The sequence goes on along the minus strand of NC_140590.1, from coordinate 79,795,719 downwards.
AATCTGTGGTCCTCAGTCTTTGATAGTTCTCCACTCACAGAACAGCATCACTGAATTATTGCTGAGATATTCCATGAAACAGCAGCACAGTTTTTTTAAGAGGGTTAAATAAGTTTTTTTACAGACAGAATGAATCCTTTAACTTTGCTGAAATCCAGGCTGCAGCGGAAATTCACTTAGGGTCATATTTATAGCAAAGTCGTGCAGTTCAGTGCAGCAGGTTTCCTTGCTGCACTGCACTGTGTGACACGCAAAGGGCAGGAATGCACCATATGTAAGGCAACACAGCACATTCCTGCCTTTTCCCCTGTGCTGGCGTCCTTTTGGTAGCCTGGCACTAACACCGGCAACCTTTCACCATGGTGCACGGGTGGCTGCGTTGTTAGTGGCACCTTCCTGCATAAAAACAATCCCCTGAGGCTTTTTCCTCCTTCTATATGTGCTGCAGAATGCAGAACGCAACACACATATGAAGAGGAAAAGTGAGGAGAAATTAACAGATTTCTCCTCATTGCAGCTCAGCTGGGAGACCTAGGTTTTTGCCACATTCCCATGTCTACCACTTCTGGCAAATCGGGGAATGCTTCAAAATCCATGGATGTTGCATGAGAACACCCACGCAACGCCCATGCAAGTGCCTCCCTGGCACAGAGTAATGCAGCACAGTGATTTCTCCTGCATTTCATCACTCGAGATTATGAAGCCACTCGGGCTACGCAAGGTGTTCTTGGTTAGCTCCATAAATCTCATTTTTAATTTGCGTTGCTCTTGTTCCATGTTGAGTGGTGTAAGAGTGACACAAAGGGACTTGTAAATATGTCGGCAACCTCCTGGCTAGCAGAGATGCATAAAGCTAAATTTGTCTTTTGTTATAATAAACTTTATTGCATTTTAGTGATTGTTAAGTATGTCATACATATCATGGCGGGCTGAGCTGCAGCCAAGCAATGGAACAAACAGCTGATACCAGTATTGCAGCCATTATTACAATATTCAAAGCCCCATGCTAAGAACAGTGAGGATTCACTAATCCGAGTAGCTGAAGTAGTAGCATGTAGAATCATTGGCAACAACGCAGTCATCAGTGATGCGGATTGAGGCCATCCTGCCATGTTGTGGACCCTCACGAATGCGAACATACCAAACCGTTGAAGGACGGTCCAATGTTTGTATTGGGACCTATGTCTTAGGAGTCAGCAGCCTTGCAGCCAACCCCCATGAAAGTGCAGTCATCACACAACTTGTGGTGTGTATCTTGAATGGAAAGTAAACTCTGCTCTTACAAAACAGTAGCATTGAAAGGATCCCTTCAGGGCAGACACAAAAAGGGAGCAGAGTTGATTAAACCCAATCCAAGCTTCCCGACTCACTTGATTCCTTTGAAGCCATTGATGCCTTTCCACTCAGCTGCACTTTAACTTTCTCATATACAAACCCGCAGCGCTGTCACTAGCACAGAAAGCACCTGTGCAAACAAGACACGGTCCTGTTCACGTTTCCCCTGTAATGGACATAAAGAAACAAATGGACTATTCTTAGACATGTCCTTCTTAGGAGATTCCCCTAACCTTTTATTTTTATTTTTTGTCCTCCTGGTTTTCGCTGATTCTCTTTTCTTGGCTTTAGGACTCTGGGCACTTTCCCACTTTATTCCAATGGTAAAGCATGTGCGCCCTTCCTACACATGCCAGGAAGGGGTCCTTACTTGATTGGGTGAGGTGTTGTACCTGTGAGTGTCCTATAGAAAGGTTCACCATATACCCAGGGAGGGTACTGCCATGTGAAAATCAGCCTTGATCCTGTTACTCATGGGAACAGTCCAGCCAGAACTTTGCCCTAAGTTGGCAGGGTATGCCCAGATGTGGGTCCCTTTCTCACTTTGCCACTGGATTCAGGCTAGCCTGGCTGATGAGGAATGTTACCCCGAAACCAGTCCCATGATGCTTGTTTCCGGTAAGACCTGGCTTGGCAGTTCGGGCTGGACTGCTTCCACGAGGACTGATTTGCATATGACTGGGTCCGAACTGGGGTGGTGAAGTGAGCTAAAGAATGATGATGGATTCAAGCCAGATCTGTGACTAGGGGTGGGTGTCTGAAAAGTTTCAGAGCTCCATCTGCTGCAAGAGGCGAACACTGCAATTTATGTGATTATAGTCAGAACACCCTGAGGCTATTAAAACAGTTGTGTGTCACAAATAACAAAGGAACAAATATGGATTAGATTTGGCCCTGTGTCGCTAGCGAGGCAGCGGCGCCCCCAGAGGCTGGGCAGTAGCAGCGCACGGGGCTTCAGTGAGGAAGGGCGGGAGCTGCTGCTGCTGGTGGTTGTGAAACATCCTGGAGCTGTATTCTCAGGTACCACGCTCTCCCTCCCTGCTCTCTTCATTGCCAATCTACCCACCCCAGCTCTGTGTTCTGATTGGACATTGCCTGACGTTTCTCTGGAGGGGATTTTCCATGCCATACTGACTCAGTATCACTGCATGTTTTGATGTGGTTTACCTGTGGTAGTCTGTGTACCTTTTCGGCCATTAGTCACTTGTGGTAGGCGTGTGATACTTCTCAGCCGATTCCCAGGACAGCTTGTAGCTTGCATTGTTTCTTGCAAGACCAGCCTTACCGGCTCATCAGTATATCTGTATGGAAGTACATAATTATGTGGTGTGTGTGCGGTGCAAACCTAGTCAAAGGCAGTCGAGCGCTGTGCAGGCTCAAAGGCAAGGATACAGTTAATAAACGATTGGAGGAGAAAGTGGGTTCTAAAGATGGGCTGACCTTCAGTGTTCGAAAGTGTACCCTACCCTTCATTCAATCTACATGTCCACCTTTACTATCTTCGCATTGTTCTAACAGTAACCCCATTTGTCTGTCTTGTCAACAACATCCATCCATCCACCCATCCAGCCACTCACCCATCCATCCATCCATCCATCCACCCACCCAAACCCATCCATCCATCCCTCAATCCATCCATCACCCATCCCCAAAACCCATCCATCCACTCCAACCCCCACACACCCACCCACCCATCCATCCATCCATTCATCCATCCATCCATCAACCATCCCAAAAAACCTATCCATCCAGCCATCCCTACCCCCACCCACCCACACACCCAGCCACCCATCCATTCATTCACCCATCATCCATCCATCCATCCATCCCCCAGGCCCCTGTCTGTTTGTCCGTCTGTCTTCTGGCTGGTGGGCTGCATGTCTTTCATTCTGTGTACCTAATATGTCTGTTTTCCTTCACTGCGCATATGCATGTCCATCTGTCCCGTCTCTATCTTCAGTTCTAAAACATGTCCAATCACATACGTGTGCAGTTTACCACAAGAAAGAGTAACCTACATTCAAACAGGGACGGGGTAGTGGAGGCTGGGGGGCTTCTGCAAGGGGTAGGGAAATGGAGCCTTGATACCACGGGCAGATTTACAAGCACCGCGCCATTGAACCCTGACATCACTCTCTAGGCCGGCGCCACAAGGACAGATGTTTCACTACCGGCGAGGGCTGCAGAGACCAAGGGTAGGACCAAGACCGCGCCTCAGGCAGTGCTGCAACTACAGGTATTGCCAGGCCTGCCGTGGGTGACCAAGGGGCATATCAGCAACACCCAGCGATAATTATCGCTCAGCGCTCTGAGCGTGAGGATAATTATCGCCCGCTAACGTGGATTTTTATCGCTGAGATAGCGTGCTATTAGCAACGCTTATCTCCTCAGCGATAAAAATTCTCACCTTAGCTACCTAACGTGAGATTATCGCTGGAAACCCAGCGATAATCTCACGCAATGTGGCGTTAGCTTGCTGATAGGGACTCACAAACTTAGCCATGATATCCACCATCCATAGGATATCATGGCTAAGTCAGTACTGAAGCAGGCGTAAGGAAAGTAGCGATAACAGGGGTTATCGCTACTTTTCCTGCCACTATGCTTCATGGCGTGGGGCTTGATGATAGGAGAAATGTCGCTTAGCGACATTTCTCCTGTCATGTTAGGTCAGGAACGCCCACTTTGCATCTCATTAGTGATGCAAAGCTGGGCGTAAAGAATCCCCACGCTAAAGTAAGGTTTCAAGCGTTAGCGTGGCCTTGCTAATTAGGCGATAGAATTATCACCGCTTTTCGGCCGAAAACGCCCGCAAAAGCGGCGATAATTTTTTATCGCCTGCTTGTAAATATGCCCCTAAATTCCTCTCTTAGATGGTCAGAAGGGTTCAAGTCGCCATCCACCAGCATCTGGTCCAGAGTTTGTATGCCCACTTCTATGCACCGTGCCCAGCTGAGGCTTTGGCCATTGACGCAGAAGCTTTCATTGCCCCATAACAGCGCCTTAATGTGCAATCGATGGTCCACACCTAGTAGGCGTGAGCACGGCGTGGCACCAGGTTTATGCATGGCCTGTAACACAGGGTGCAGGGGAGGCAGTTGGGGGGCGTGGTCTCTTTAAAGAGGGTTAGGACCATCACCACATGAAAGGAGCGAGTGTTCCGCGGTGACCTACTACGGGCGGTCCGTGCGAGGTGCCTGGGAGCAGATATACAACTTGGGAGAGAAGAAGGGCCAAAGAGTAGTGCTCCACAGACGGGAGACCCAGGCCACCCCTAGTAGGGACGGGTGGAGCCCCACATAAAGGCCTGTATCCGGGAGTTGATGAGGCGGAGGGTGGCTAAGGGCACCACAACAAGTAGCATTCCCAACACATAGGTAAAGCGCGGCAGTTTGACCATCCTTACCGCTTATACTTAGCCCCTTATTTAAAATCCCAGGAGGGAGCATTGGATATGTTAATGTTATGTTAATTTAACTTATTGAGCACAACAAATACCCGGAGGTGTCTTTACGCTATGGAAACTACTGTAAGCCCTAGAAGTCTTTGCATTAGTTCAAGAAAAGCCATGTCTTCAGACTCTTTCTAAATAAGGCTCAGGAGCTTATAGACCTGATAGGCATAGGAAGCGTCTTCCATAACTTTGCTGTGCCATAGCCAATGCTTCGTCCCCCTCAAAGTCCGTTTTCATCTGCACGATCAGGGGAGTGTGCATCTTTAGAATGAATCTACGAGCCCATCCTGCTGAGCTCCTGCAAACCACCACTTGGATTCAACATTCTGAAGTGTGGCTCAATGATTAGAGCGGCAGACCCTGATGCAGAGGTCTAGCCCATGACCAGGGTTCAATTCCCCGCCACGGCGGGTCTTGGGCTCAAAATTCCACGGACCTGATAATTCTCGCCTCGGTGCCATTCCAATCATGGAGTCCCACTCTGCAACTCTGGGCAATAGCTTGCTTAATCTCCACAACGGCCCCCACAATGCTAAGGATGCCTGGCCTCCACCTTGGGGGTGCCCAGGAGTGGATGCCTCACAGGGAAAGCCAGGATGGGTTCCACAGCGGTATTCGTACAAGCGCCTTGAGACCCTTGCGGGTGAGTAGTGCGCTATACAAGTATCAATTTACATTCTGTTGCTGCAGTGTCTCTCAAGGTCATTTCTCATCTCAGCTTAAGTAAGCTTAACTCTCACTCCCACGGAAACCCCACTGGAACTATTACCAGAAGCTCCAACCTGTTTGGGAAATAGATTTTCCAGCAAAATAATATTGAGAAAGTCACCAGTATTTAAATCCAGTAGGAGCTGCTTCTCCTCAGTAGATGCTGGGTGGTAGTGGTGCTGGAGTGGAGGTGCTGCCCTTTTGCACCCTAGGAGTAAGCAATGCCTGTGTCTGTGCAGTAGAGTTTGGTAAAGTACCTAATACTGTCCAGGAGGGGTTAGAGTCATGTTTGGAAAATAGAGCCAACGAGTCCATATCATACAACATTTTCTAAATACCTTGCAACAGAGAATCTTTTCAATAAAACCCTTCTGTAACTCTGTCTTCTGAAAAATAATTTTGGAAACTTTGTATTAGAATTGACGGGGTGCTGCAGCACCTACTGCACCAGTACTTCCAGCTCTAGTGCTCGGCGATGCTTCAAATATTCGGAGTTATTGCAGAAAATGCCTTGTTGCTCTGCGTGGCTGCGATGGCCATCACACACAAGGACGGGCTAGAGAGGACATATGCAGTTAATCACTGGACTTGTTCACCTGCTGGAAGTGAACAGCCTACTTCATATAATGCTTTGAGACCATCAGATTCCTTGCTGTCCTTTATCAGCCACTGTCTGACACTTTGACTGACATTATTCCACCAATGGATGAAGAGACTGGTCTCAGGAGGTGGGAGAGTGACCACAAATCAACATTCGGACATTGCCCACTGGCACTTCAGCGTACAGCAATAATACAGTAATAATAAGCTAAAACAAAGTCCTGCTCTACACATATATGCGGGTGATGGCACTGCCCCTAATCTAAATCCAAGCAAAATAAGATCTTACATGCAGACATCGAGGTGGTTGGACTTGGCCCTTTTTGCAGGGTCATTCCCAAACTCTCTGCCTTTACCCTCTTGTTTTCCGAACCAGCTTTTGTTGGCTTATAGGACTCTGCACACTTTACAATTGCTATCCAGAGCTAAAGTGCCTGCGCTCTCTCCTTTAAACATGATCACATTGGCTTACACCCAGTTGATACACTTAGACCCTGATTACGAGTTTTGGGTAGAGCGATGGCGTGATGGAGCAAAACACTGCGCTACTGCTCCGCCAAAGGTCACACTGTCCACTAGATTACAACTTTTTCATAGTCTGGCAGGTGGGCGGCATGGTGGTCCCATGGCAGTGCCTCGTTTAAAGGCAGCAGTGCCATTAATAAAGGCACAGCAATGGGACCCCAATACAAGATTCCTGCAGGGCATGGGCTCGAAAGTCCATACCGTGCAGGAACCTGTGTGCATGCATATAGGGGGCATATGTTATGCCCCCCTGTGTGCATCCACATATATTTGAGGAAAAGCATATTGCGGCCTCTGACTGCAGCTCCTATGCCAGGGAACGGCAGTTCCCTGATGGAGTCGGCAGTCCCAGGGCAGTCCGACTGCCTGATGTAATCAGGCGGTTAGACTACCGCTGCAGCACCACAGCGCCACCAAGATCTGGTGGTCAGAGCACCGTCATACTCATTATAGGGCCCTTTATGTGTTTACATATAAATTCCTAGTAAAGTGGCATTACCTGTGCCCAGACTCTGCAACTTAAATGCTACTAGAGGGCGTGTAGCAGTAATTGTGTCACCCACCTGCGAAGCCTTTCAAACATGTCTGAGGCCTGCCATTGCAGCCTGTGTGCAGGTTAAACTGCCATTTTGACCTGCCAAAATAAACCTTTTGCAAGGCCCAAACCTTCCCTTTTATTACATATAAGTCAACATTTGTTAGAGGTACAGCAGGGAACTTGAAATGTGCCTATCTGAGCCATTTAGTGTCTTTGAATTGCACACAAATAAGTTGGATTCGACTCATGAAACTGAAAAACTCAACACTCAACTCAGCACAAACACAGCGCCATCCTGTGACCACTAAGATTATTCCTGAAGGAGAAACTTTAAGAGCAAGTACAGCCTCTTCTCTTGACAGAGATGTTGAAGCTTAAGTTGAAAACATAGACATTTGGGGAAAATCGTTTAGAAAAAAACATTTTAAAAAGGCCAGTGATGAAGTTTGAAATATTGATCAACATGCATTGTTTTGGTGTCTTGTGCTAGAAATAACAGGATGAAGTGAAAGCAAAGCAACATTACTTCAACTTCAGGATGCAGCAGAGGGATCCAAGCCACCAACAGATAAAGAGGATTGGTCAATTGTTTTGGGTGGATAATGGGTCTCAATTAAACATATTCACAAGTAACCAATTGAAGCAAATTTGAACAAAGCTGTTCGATCTACTGAAAACGTGGTTACCATCACTGGAGGTAAAGGGCTTTTCTGTGGCAACACATTAATTATCAGTGGGTAGAACGGCCTTCATTATACCCTTTGCCTGGACCAGAAAGCTCTGCTTGGTTCTGAACCCTGATTTTTTAAATCTTGTAATTAATACCAAATAGAAATGAGAGAGACTAACAAACATTTTAGCTTACTGTGGTACAGAATGTGTGGAGCATAGGTTCATGTTGTCCTGTACTGGCATCCATTAAAGCACCACGTAAAAGTCTGCTTTTCGAGACAAGTAGGCAATCTAGAACAGAACAGAACTTTACTTTATTCCATTGCAGAGCACCTTGCAGCTAGTGACATGCTCTGACTGTTTCCAGAGAGGTAAACCAAGATGTAATTATGCATTGCCATGAGTCAGTGTTGTGTCACAACAGTGTGTCCAAATGTGCCATTGCATAAAACCTGTGCTGTTGTTTTCAAGCCAGTATGGTTTGAAAGGTAGACAAAACATCAAGGTCTTCTTTATCCGTTGGCTAGAACTTGGGGGTTATTTATGGCATTTTGGCGCAGGGCTGCGCTGTCCTACGCCCAAGTAAAAGGGCAGGGATGCACTGTATTTAAGCAATATAGGACATTCCTGTCCTTTCTCCCTGCACTGGCACCGATTCGGCAGCCTAGCGCTAACATAGGCACGCTTGCACCGCTGCAATGATTCCCTTATTGCAGGCAGGATTGTTTTTGTTCAGGAAGGGTGCTTTGGCGCAATGCCCCTTCTTAGGAAAGTATTCCAATGGCTACCGGTATCTTACCGGAAGACCCTAGCCCATGCACTTACAATCAGTCGCCTGGACTACGGAAATGCATTACTCGCAGCATCCAATGAATCCCTTCTATCCAAACTTCAGGTGGTGCAAAACACAGCTGCCCGATTGGTAAGTAAATTGCCTCCGGGCACCCCGTCTGTCACTCTGCTAGGAGCATTCATTGGTTACCTGTAAGGAAAAGACCAATATTTAAACTGTCTGGCCTTCAAAGCGAGACCAGGTACAGGACCAAGATATCTTCAGGATAAACTATTCCCCTATCTTCGGCAAAGAAACCTCAGATCAAGCAACCAGCTTTTTCTCCAACCTCGACGTATTAGAACTCAAAAATACGGTGGTCGCTCTTTCTCATACCTTGCCCCCCACCATTAAAACCCGCACCCCTTCCACATTAGGGCATGTCCCAATTTTTCAAGCTTTAAAAGATATTTGAAGACCTGCCTCTTTTAATGTCACATGGGAGGCCACTCTGCTATCCAAGTGCTGAGAAGCCCTTTTGACGATGAGTCGTTGTGCTATACTAAGTTATTATAACATAACATAACCTTCCTGCACAAAAATAATACTACAAGGCATTTTTCTTTTTCCAGGTGTGCTGCAGAATGCAGCACACATAGAAAGAGGAAAAAAGAGGAGAAATACTCATATTTTTCCTCGTTACGCTTCACCTCGGGAGGTGTAAGTATTTGTCACTTCCCCAGGTTTACATCACTTTAAAAAACAGTGGTGGTAGCAAAAGTCATAGGATTTGATGCATTCCTAGGTTTACCAATCTTGGTAAATCTGGAAATGCACCACAATACATGGGTGGATGCATGGAAACACCCACACTCCACCCACGGAGCTCCTTTCCAGGGCAGAGTAATTGAAGACAGCGACTTGCACTGGCGTGCGTTACTAGAGATTTTCCAGGCAACAGAGAGCCACGCAAGGTTGATTTGCATTGCTTGGTAAATCTGATTTAAGGATTGTGTTGCTTGTTAACCAATTCTATGTTTTGCGACACCTAATGGGTGCACCAACATGAAAAAGCTCCTTGAGAGGTGAAAGCAGTCAGCGAGGAGGTCTGATTGTTGTTGCAGCAAAACCTGACCAATAGCTGATGGGGGCAGATGACCGCCTCCCACTCTTAGAGATCCCTGTCAAGTAGCTGATGATAATGTTGCCATGGCTCAGTGCTGCTGCCTCTCCCCCTAGCAGAACACAGGGCAGGAGAGGGACAGCAAATCAAGCATTTATGATTCTAAGAGCCGCATGATCATAAGGAGAAGGTAACCTTTCACACTTCACCTGGAACGGTGGGAAAAGCCTGGAAAATCTGCAGTTGAAGTTTACTGACTTCATTGATTTCTAATCAAGTGAAAATTAACTTACTTGTCCCACATCACACTGCTTTCGCCTAATTATGCGAAATCTTGGAAATATATCACTCAAAATTGCAGGTAAATATATGAAATGTAAAACAGCATTTGGCATTATATTTTAGCACGAAATGCATCATTACGTCTAAATTGATGTGAAGAGGCCTTCAATGAGCTGAGTCTGTGTGACTAGAGGCTGCACCAGGGGTCACCGCAACAGGTACCAAGCCCGACCGTACCATGCATTGTGAGCTGGTGGACACCATAAGTAGACCGTGACATAGCTGTCCATTACTAGGCCACCATTTATTCAGGTGTGGCGAGAGTTAGGATAGCAGTGTGTATGTTGTTATCGTGACTCTACGCAGCTTCTTATCAGTTCATCTCTCCCTTCATGAGTGGATTGTTTGTTAGGGCACACTATTAGTGATTATTCAGTGCAATGGGTATTTATGGGGCCTTCACACTTTGACATTGTTGCAGGGATTCTGCGGAGTCACAGAACTATGCTTGGGGTCACAGACCCTTAGAAGGCAAGGACTGAGTCATCCTACCACCTGAGTACCCATGAGCCCAGGACCGACTAGCTATAGAGTCTCACTTGCCCACCTACTCAGTCACAGAGGAACAAGTGATTAGACACCCCAGAACACAACACTCCCGACCCTCTCAAGAATCGCGGTTGCAAGACACACCCTTTCGCTCTCTCACTCGTACTAGTCCACAATAGGATCTGACAGAGACACAAGAAAAGTTTTAAATGTTTATTTTAAGTATTGTGCTCTAGTATGCAGTATATATGCCACAATGAGTAAGAAAATGCCTAACACAAATACGGTTGGCATAGTAAGTAGTCCATGAATTATAAAAGGAGCTGTCATTATATACGAAAGGGCAGCGTAACATCCCTCCCCTTCTACAGAAGCAAAATGATTATATATCAGAAGATCTCTGGGTGTTGTCAGCAGACCTCGTACCTTAGCATGCACAGATGAAAGTTCTACATCTCAGGTGCTGTCTCGATTTCCTCCCTGGAAAGATCCCTCTTGAAGTGTCTTGTTACCTATTCATGCATACCTATATGGCAGAAGTACATGTTCCCAAACCAAAGCTGCATTTGTGTGTTTTGTCTAGGTGCTGAGGCCAGACCAGAACAAAATAACAAGGGGCATTGTTGTTCGACCTTGTCTATGGAAAGCAGACTAAATCCCAGGACAGAACAGAACGCAAAAACAACGGCAGGCTCTGTGTGAAAGTACAGTGTGGCACAAAGCAAAATACTTTTGTATAGTAACGTGCGCAAAGCAGAGAACAGTCTGCAAACTGCTCATGTTATATAGGGAAAATGACAATGGGCCTGCACGGGACATATGACAACATCGTGACTGAGACAAGAGCCAAACCAGTCAATATTCTTTAGGAAAGTATGGTATTCTATTGCTAGAGCTTTTCTTATCTCCTACAAGACCTAAAGCAGTTTGTGAGTGGTGTAGCGCTTCACACCGCTGACAGAAAAATCTTATCTAAATATACGGCTTATGCATTTTGAATAGTTGTAGGTGGAGAAACTCAGATATTACTCGTCAGCAGTAGAGATGTGTTTAATGTGATTGCAAACAATTTCGTATAAGTAAAGATTTCTCTATATACATGTATTCTTACACGGTCCCATATACATTTTCATAGTTCCTGAAGGCTTTTAGGTATTTGCCTGTTTTTGTCCTATGGAGACATGCATAGGAGTTTAAGACCTGTGTCTTCACTGTTTATAAATGGACTTCTAGGAGGATTTCTCAGCTGGTGCCTTGCTTGTGAGAACAGCCATTTTTTCAAAGATTTACACTACCACAAATGTGCAGCCTCACCTCAGACTACATAACCTTATAAAGGAACTCCACCCTCTACCCATTTCTCTTTATGGTTATGAAACACCTTGGTGACTTGTAATATCCTTATAATGTACAGCAGGGGGTACTTTATCCCTTATATTATTTACTCATCAAAATCGATTTTCTCTGACTGCACCAGAGGTTGTGCAATGGCTTAGAAGAGAAATCGCTCATGCGAGGCACATTTTGAGTGTTCATCCTACCAAACGTAAAAAGATGAAAGTCTGAGCCTACTCTGCTGTAATTAAAACTCATCATTTGCAGTGCATAGAATTTGGAGATTATTTTGGAAGTTCTGTGCTGTGACATGCTGGATATGAAAAACCTTTGGAGTAATGGGATCTCTTAGTACCTTCATACTTACTTTATATACTCCAGGTTGAGGCAAGGAAATATTTCAAGTGTCTTAATGTTTTCATGAGACTTTAATGGTAGTCACATTATGAAAAACCTCTAGAGGCATAGGTTTACTAGGTCAACGATGATTAGAAGGTAAAGTGTCATGTAGTGTAATGTGGAGTTCTGGGTTCATTTTGCTAGCTCCACGTGGTGTAATTTTTTCTCGTGCAAGGCTCCAGAATGTTAAATTGGTGAGCACAAGTGAGATTTGTGATCCCCGCGCGTGATCTCCAGTTTCTTTATGGACATACAGCAATAGATTTTCTGACGTGAGCGGTGGAGAGCATTCAGAGTCAGAAGGCTGCCACTCGAGTAAAAAATCTACTCGAGTGGCTGCAAAATCAACTTGGGTAGCTGCGTGGAGCCATTCCAGCTGATCTTCCAGCGCGGAACTGGCTATCAGCTCTAAATCACAGTGCGAACAGAGTGATGTGCCTATTTCTGCCAATTAGTGGAACTTCCTGTAATCTGGTGGAGTTTTTATGTAACTCCACAGAATACCACGGTGTCAGATTCCACGAGTTCCGTCCACTTCTAGTCATACACTCGCCAAATGCAATGCAAGGAGGTTGATTGACCCATTAGAATACACTCTTTCTTGTCTGTATTTTGCACAACCAGGTGCATTTGCAGTAAATTGTAATCACAAATGGCGAGTTTGCTGTAAATGTTTACTGCAAAAGCCTTTTTTGTGCTAATTTTTTACAGTGACTGGCGTGTAAATATGCAAAGTGGCGTAATGGCATATTTTCAGGCCTTTCATGTAACAAGCATCACGTGAAATTCCCCTAATTGCGCAAATTACACTTGTGTAATAAAAAATTGGCCAAGGCCTAGAAACAAAGGGGCTTATTTACAAGCCACTTTTGCGCCACTTTTGCGTCACTTTTCCCATGTTAAAAGTGACGCAAAAGTGGCGCAAGGAGCTTGTAAATCTGCCCCAAAGTGCTTCCAAAACCTGACATTTCGTATTGCCAGGGGAAAAATGATCTCTTTGGTAATTTCACTGACTGGTTTGGCAGCAGGTATAGTGAGCACAGAGGTGTAATTGATTGTTCAGGTAGTTGCTCTGAAGTTTGCTAATGCCTGTTGGAGACATTTGTCTGTCTCGTGCCTCAGAGAGTGATTGTTGTTCACTCTGGCAGTTGCCCAAACAAGCGTCCTGGACAGTGTGGCTGTTGTGTGTGTGAATGTAAAGAGCTGGGTGGCTCTTTTGGCGTTCCTTTCCCAAGAGGTAGCAAGGATGGATGACATAGGCCCTGAGTGATGAGGTGATGGCTGAGCAGCTCTCTCTAGTCTCTTCTGGTGATGGCTCTTGGTTTGGTTGTTTCTGTGATTGATATGGCCTGGGCCATTGGTCAAGTTGGAGTTGGGTGCACATCCAGTTGATTGGTGCAGACAATAGATGGTGAGGACTGACAGAAGGTTGGGATGTAATAGAATATAGAGAGTGAGTAATTTGTGATTAAGTAATGGATAGGTTTTGATAGGAGGTGTGATAGTTAGACACTGCAAAAAAAGGCATGTGAGAAGAGCTAGAGAATTAGACAATATGTGGTTTGTGTGACATGTAATGAGGAACAGCGGTCATAGCTGGGAGGGTGATGATAGGGATTTTTGTTAGGACAGTGGGCAAGTATGGCACTGAGGTATGATAAAGAGAGGGCCAGAAGAAGAGATGATATGCGGGTGCTTGGCTGCTCTGTTTGACAGGAAGTAGGGTAAATGAATGAGTGTGGAGGGTGGACTATGGTGATGGTGGCTGAAGACAGATGCTGAACAGTGAAAAAAGGCATCATGAAGGTGTAGAGTTACAGGAGAAAGGTCTGCCAGTAAGGCACTGGCAGAAATTAGAGTGTGTTTTTTACTACATTGAGAGTTTGGGTACCCATCTCCTGATATGCTGCTGGAGCTGGAAGAAATAGAAGCTTTTGGGAAAAATAAGTTACTAAAGGGCTCCTGAGTCTCATACTCGGGAGCAGGGGGTGCACAGCCTCTGAGAACCTAAGTCATCCATCTCACATTTAAGGAGAAGCAAACTCTACATTGTTTTTATTGCATCAATGAGTGACTATAAGTAAAATATTTTTGTTACATATTATTGTAAATTAATGTATATTTAATTGAAATAAATAACAAAATGCTACAGCACTATTAAGTTAATGAATATAAATGCATTAAATTAAATAAAAAATATTTGGCAGTAGTAACTTAGGTTCATAAGTTAGCTCCACCCTATTATAAGTCTACTCATTTGAGAAACATTACATTCGGGTTTTGTGAATGGCCAAAAGTAGCAAAGCTACTAAAAAATGTAAGAGTAAATTACAGTGTAGCTGAAGTTGACTTTGTGAATAGCCCTGGCAGAGTTTTAAATAAGCGGGGCTCAAATAGAAACTCCGGGGGACCTCACAGTTAAGGGCACGAGGAGAATAATGGAAAGAGGGGAGATGATGACCCTGAGATCTGGCTTAGGCGATGCATTAGAATGGTATTGGATATAATGTCAAAGGCTGTACTCAGATCAAAGCACACTACAGAATTTCAGAGGCTGAAAGAAGAGCAGATTTATTACCATAAAAAGTTCTAAATTCAGATTTAAAAGAAACAGGAACTCAGATGATTTAATGAAGTGTGCAAAGTACCTGTTGACTGGAGTCTGTTGGCTTATTGTGCCGAAAAGTACTCAAAAATGACAGATCTGCATATATACAGCTTTATTTTAAAGTGGGTTAATGCTGGGCATGGCCCTTCTTAGGGGACTTTATCCCAAATCCTTTAGCTTTTTCCTCCTAGTGTTTGCCAAATCTCCATCGCATGACCTTAGAAATCTGGACACTTTACCATTTTACTGTAGAGGGAAGGTGCACGCGCCTGTCGTGCCAGAATTAGGCAGTGGGTGCACATGTAACGTAATGGGTTTAGGTGCCGTACCTCAGTGCAAACCATAAATAGCTACACCACATACATGGGGCAGGTACCGCACGGCTAGTAATGGATGTAGCACTTAGTGTGCCACCCACCGGATATCCTGCCAACCTTTAATGGGTATGACATTGCAGGTCTGTTGGACTGTGTACGATTCCTAATCTACCCCCCCACCCCAATAGAGTGAGAGTGCCCTTATGTGGTGCACAATATCATAAATATGTACATACACGAAAATAGAACACTTTTGAGCAGCACCACAGGCCAGAGCCACTCAGGTAAACCCATTGTCAAATGTGTTGTGCTTTTGGGATAAAATCCACGTATCCTGAATCACAGGTGGTCAGCACACGATCACTCTCAGTCACACATGCTTAATCTGCACCGCTACACGGAGCGACAGGTATCAGCCAGTCGGTATGGACCACTCTTGCACACATGTATACTCGGTACCCTAATGCGGTGCCACTGGGACACAGCAGGTCATTGGATCTCACCCTGAAGACTCTGTGGCCCCAGCCTCCCTAAAGCCTCTACATCACCCAGATTGTCCTATATCCCCGGATATAAGATAACCAGCCCCATCTTCCAGACCCTGGGCCACACACGGCCGAAGTCACACTTAGTCTGGGTCCTCGGGATGCAGGTGGGAATATTTAGCAGTTTTAATTAGGAGGTAGATTTATGGGAGTTCAGCAGTCACTCTGCAAGTTCACCCACCGGCCTCAAAACACAAAGGAGCCACGCAGTCTCTTGGCCCGCATCTGAACTCTCTAATAAGTGTTCCTTCAACCCAGTCAATCTCCCTTGCTACTACATGGTGCGAAGATGTCTTCAGGAGGGGCCAGGTATATAGAGGGCAGGTGGTCTGCCGTGATGAGGGTCAAAAAGGGAACAACCAATGAATGGGGAATAACACTGGGGAGCATCTCAATAGGAGGAGGCACCGCACACAATACATGATGATCAGGGTCATGCCCAAACAATCCGGGAAGAGCATCTGGTGAATGTTGTTATAAGTTGCAATATACACTTCAGATTTCAAACACGATGAGTTACCAATTCCCTGTCGGCCTGGAAATGGGGAACAATAACAGATGCATGTTGAGATGGGTTGCACCAAACAATTGTGGTCACACACAGTGAAGAGTTGCAATTCCGTAGCTCCCTGGAAATGAGGCACATTTTCCGGCTCACAGTTTTTTTTATAAGATATTTTTATTAGTTTAAAAAATCTGATAGTCACAAACATTTGTATTTATACATTTCACCCTTGTTACAACAAGTACAGGAATACATAGCGATTAATAGTGATTCAGTCATGCGCGCCCAGAGTATATCCACTATGTTTTGTCATCTCCATCTCTTTAGTAGGAGAGATACACAAGTCTCCCCATGTGTGTTCCATTTGCTCCATTTTTTATCCCACTTCTCAGGACAACCTCTAGATTTAAACACCTCTTTTTCTGCAATCATACATTTGTCTAGGTCCTTTGTCCAATTCCTTGTCGATGGTCCCTCTGCCACCCCCCACCTCATTGAGATTGTGCATTTCACTAGTGTATACCCCAGAGTGGCCATTTGTTGTTACACTTCTGTAAAGTCAGTTGCCTCCCATATATTAAGGAGCCCTAGTGGTGGTGTGAGGTTAATCTTTTTACCCAGTGTTTCCTGTATGTGTTTTGTGTCCGGTGCACAATAATTCATATTGCACCAGACCAGTCGGTCACACACACACACACACACACAGGCGCAAGTTCAGTAGAGCCACGTGAGGCAGAATGAGGCATTACTACAGGTACACCCCTACCTACAAGGGTCGCATCCTGTGAATCAGACACCGCATGCAATGAGCATGCAATCAGCATGTTGCATAAGAGAGATGCGGCACGTTCAATGAAACAGGTCACGCTGGGTCCTGTAACTGTTTAATCTACTCACCACCAACTAGATGCTTTTGAGTGTCATGGTCGCTGCCGTACAAGAACCACACGCCTTAGATGCGAGCAAGATTTCTGGGCTCTGCACTAGACAATCTGGTCTCCAGACACAAGTATTCATTCCACGCTCACAACCCGCAGTACCAGTTGGTATTCAGTAGCTGATGTGGGCACTTGAGAAGGCACAGCTCTCCAGATGCCACAGGTATATGGTTTAGGTCCTTCGCAGGAGATCTTTGATGTCCCTGAGATCTCCGGGAGAACAGGAGGCCATCGCCTGGGTATTTTAGAGAGCACACTTCATGGCGTTACACTTCAGCAGGTACTCGGCCCGGGCCAGCCAATTTTTGGACAGTTATCATCCATGTGCACAACAGAGTCCTCTGGCAATGTGTACAACGCAGTCCGGGTTCTCTGGTCCCACATCCCCACAATCGTATCTAACATTTTGCTGAAGGATGGCACCCATAGTTATACTGTTGCATGTCTTAAAAGTTAGGGGTGGTTTAGGGGGTTTCTCTTTGACCCACAGATGTCTTGCCTAAATTGTAGGCCTGTCTGCAATGGGGCCGTGGAATGAAAATCCTAAACCTTAGTGGAATCATGATGCGGCCCCTAGAGGCTAAATGTCAAAACCTCTCTTTCCAATCTATCCCATTCGGCCCTCAAATGGCAGAGGTCTTCTGTTCTCATGGGATGCCCGTGGTTTATGGCTGTTGCAACCCCTTGTGTCCACTGGAGCCATGGCACAAGAGACTCTTAGAACACAGAAATGTCCACATTCTATAGTGGCAGGTTGGACACATAGGGCAGTACTGCACCTCCAAACCAGTGGTCGGGCGCTTTCAAGATTGCGAGTGTTTCTCGTGTCTGCTGGGCTATTATTTGACGTTCCCACACCAGTGCCCAAGAAAGTGGGCACCGCAATGGACATGCCAAAAATGGTTCTTGCATGGCATGGACTGTAAAGTCCATGCCACTCAGGAACTGGGGTGCATGCACCCCATTGCATTGAGGCACAAGGAGGCCCTGTAGGGCCCTTTGTTTCCTCTCCACCACGGTTTTCATGGAGGAGGAACCACCATGAAAACTGTAGCAGAGAGGAAACTGGTAATATTCTTGGCAGGACCACGGCAGTACCCCAAACATATTGCAGTCTGAGGACTGCCACAACACTGCCAGGGAACAGCAGTTCCCTGGCAGCTGTGGCAGGGCAATAGCGGTCTGTCCGCCCTTACTGTATTATGGCAGTAGGAAGACCACTACTGCTGTGCCCCCATGACTCTGACGGCCCGTGGACCCCAGACCCGTAATCAAGCCCATAGTCCGCGTCACCAGAGATGCAAGTACACTCACCCGAGTCTGTACGGCAGACTAGACATGGGTTTAACTAATATGTGTGTCAATGCGCCCACACAAGCCTGCGATGGGAGGCGGTACAAGCAATCACGGACACCATGGGCACAGGAGTGCACATACAGTGGTCTGTAATGCCATCCTGCTCATGTGTTTAGTCACATTAGATGCCAGTGTGCACACACCGATCTGATATGGTAGACCAGGCCATGTTTCAGATCATTAAGTCAGCATCACTTCCCCACATGGGTAGGAAGGGTGTGTGCACTTTCACGTGGCAAGGTAAGGCTGGGCAATTAGGCCTACCCGGCCCTAGCACCTTTGGTGCGAGTGCGCACACACCACCCTGCCCAGGCTAGCCGGACACGGGTGGACCCCCTTGCGGGAGTGCACACCCGGCCTATGACGGCGGACCGGGCACCATGCAACTAGCACCATGGATGCAAGCGTATGGGCACAGGCCTGTTAGAACCCCGGGTATGCACTCACCAGCTTGGGAGTCAGGCCAGGCACCTATTAAAAATGCGATAGGTGCCAGGGCGCATCCTCAAGCCTGCAACGGCAGGCTGGACAAGCATTTGAAGCAGCATAAGGGCCGGTGCACAAAGGCGCACTCCCAGGTCTGCGTTGGCAGGCTGGCCCATGTTTCTGAACATCGTGTCAGTTCCTGGTCATAGCCTGTGTTGGAAGGCACACACAGATCCACACTGCCTTGACAGTGGGGATGTGCTCAGGTCCCTGAGGCCACATAAGAGAATCAGGAACAGCCCAGGAGTATCCCATGGTAAGAGCCGAACTCCAAGGCAAGGGAAGTCCCATTTGGGGGGGTTTCCCACTGCCAGGACAGGGAACATGCATATGGACCTGCACTGCCTTCAGCCATCCCCTTGCGCCAGTCAGTGATTCCCTTGGTGGGTGCCCTCACGGTATGAGACGACCCACTCAGGGTTGGCTGAGGCATATGTGTGCATCCTATGGATAGCATAACAATATGAGTTGACTTAGTACTGCTAGTAATATTTCCAAATGTGTTTTTTGTCTAAAAGGATATGATGCTCATGGTACAATGATTGAATATGTATGGTGGATATAAATTGTATTTAAATACATCCTGTGCGAAGTCTCTTTTGTGATGTTCAGTCTATTTATTGTGAGTGACTGCTGTGCCTTTGCTTTACACTTTGCCTCTGTAGTAGGCATAACTGCTTGGTACCAAGCTACCCAAGGGTGGGCACGGGTTAAATGTGGGTGTAATCACCTGCCCTTGACAGGAGTGGTAGGTTCAGCCAACCACATCCAACATTTATAGCAGAAGCTATTTCATTTGGAGAGGGAGATGAAAGAGGGGAAAGGATGTGGTGTAATGGCCAGAGTTGCTGACTTTGGAGGCGGGTATCCAGGTTCAAGTTTCGGCATCGGCTCAACATCCTGTGATTCTGGGCAAATCACGCAATCTCACCGTGCCAATGGACAGCCCCTGGATACCCCCACGGGCGATTAACCACGCTCTACAAATCCGAGTATTTAAAGTTTGATGAAAGGTATCTTTACGCATACAGGGAAAGATTACACAGTGAAATAATAGCTGGCGCCCCCTCTTTGCATGTATAGTGCAAGGCATGCATGGGGTAGGAGTCAAAAGAGGATCACAACTTCTTTTGGAGAAAAAATATTGTCCAGTCCCATTGATGGATAAAGGTTTGAACTCAGTGAAAAAAGTACAGTTACGGTTGAGATGGAAAGCCATCCTCTGACAGGCTGGAGTGGGTGGAAGTGTAGAAACGTAGGGACATATTTACTAGGAACTAGCGGAGTGCAGCATTAGCCACCTTGGCTTTATGCCACGCTCAACCACTTCCAAAACAAAGGTGTCCCTTCCTGCACATAAACAATATGAAATGGCTTTTTGAAACTTCTATGTGTGCTGCTTAATGTAGCACAAATACAAGTTGCGAAACGTATTTGTTTTTTAAATTGATTGTTTATGTGCTGGAAGGGTCACCTTCCTATACATAAACAATCAATTGCCTTTTGTTGCTTCTATGTTTGCTGCACAACACAGCACATATAGAAACATCAAAAACCAGTGGAAATGAAACAGTTCTCCTGATTGCGCCTGTTTAAAACCAGGTTTTCCCTAGTCTTAATTTTGGCGCTGCCCCATATTTACTCTGCCCTTGTAAATATGGGGCAGCGTAAAAAACAATGGGTGTTGCGGTGAAATGCTCACCACAACACCCATTGCCCGCCCTTTTCATGCTAAGTACAGCATGAAAGGGTGCCTTATTCACAAGGCATTGTTAAGCCACTTTAAGAGGCTTATCGCTGTCTTGTAAATAAGGTGAAGTCCATAACGCCACAGGAACGTCACTAAAAGTGACGTTCCTGTGGCGATAGGGGCTTGTAAATATGCCCCTTAGTGCTAGCATACAGATGTTGGTTTTGTCAGAGAATTAGGAAAAGAATGAGCGTTGGTCGAAGAGTGACTAAGAAGGAGTGAAAGCAATGGTCAGATTATACAGATTATGGATGATTGAAAAAGAATCAGATGACTTCTATCAGCAAAACTCTTGAGCTATGCTCTTTCTACTTGACCAGTAGATATCCAGATGAACCCCAAGATAAGAATACATCCTGGGACTTTATAGCATTCCTCAATGTCCCATCATTTCACCTGCCATTTTCACTCTCTACACAAAACCTCTGGGGGTGCTCCACTGGCGATCATTTTAAGATTCATCAGATTCACCTGAACACAAATCTACCTGAAGGAAAAGCTCTTGGGGCGGTCACACTGATCAACTAGCATATTGCCTGTCCATCATTCACGTTTGTCAAAATTGGCAATGACAACAAACAAGCTTAAGTGCAAAAAACGCTCAATATAATGAACTGTGATGTTTCCTACAACAAATTATCAGCAACATCAAAACCCTTAGATTTTAATTGTAGAATGAACCTACTTCATGACTCAAATCCCTAGAAATAAATAGGCAGCTTGTCACCAGCTCTCACTTCTCTTACAAATGATATCCTGCTATGATAGCACTACCTTTGCTTGATTTGTGGATTGCTGATCAGGCCATAGTCATGATCATCCCAAGCAGTGGTAAGCATCCCTCCCAGGAATTCACCTGACAGCACAGCATTGTGTCCTCTGCATAGCAATGAGATTGCTAAAGGGACTTTAATTGGATCATCCCTGCACTCAAGAAAATATGTTGGCTCCATTTGCAAACCCATATTATCAACGCAATTTCCTGTATCCTAGTCAAGTCTATCTTCTTTAACACACCACCCTACTTTAGACACATGGTAAAGAGATTAGGGATGTTAAACCTCACACTAAACCAGCCTGGAGATTATCATCCCTGAAACATACATTTGCAAGCAGGAAATGACCAGACGGCAGGCCTTCTCCTGTCTTGCAACATGGAACAATGCAGATTCAACAGACACCTTCACTCCTCCACTTCAGAGAGACATTGACTACTCTCTCCATCAAGGAACACCTAAATCAAAAGTAACAACTTGAATTTCTTACCGACATGGGTCACATCAAAAGAACACTCCTTATTGTAAACAAACCTTATCTGACAGTCAAGTAACACACGGATATTTATACATGTGGGGGCTCATTTATGAGCCCCTGCGTCACTTTTGCGCCACTGGTGCGTCACTTTTTGTGACACACCAGTGGCGTAAAACATGCGGCATGTTGCGCCATATTTACGAAGTGACGCATCTAGGTAGATGCGTCACTTCGTAAACCCCTGCGCTACATTATACCCGCGCCAGGTATAATGTATGCAGGGTGGGCGTACCCCCGCAAGAAAGAGTCGTAGGAGTGGCGCAGCGAGATCTATGAGATTTCGCTGCGTCACTTCTAGGACACCAATGCGTCAAAACCTTACTCCTGCCTCATGGCAGGCGTAAGGGTGATGCAGGCCCTTGTGAAAGGGGCATTGCTGGAGTTGCGTCAGGCTTCCGACACAACTTCAGCAATGTGCCACTTTTTGCGCCGACAGATACGTCAGTTATACTGACGTATCTGTCCTTCCTTGCGACATGATGCGTCATATTGTAAATATGACACATCATTGGTGTCGCAAGGAGGGCGCATTGAGAAGTGATGCATCGCTGCTTTCACGCAGCGATGCGTCACTTCTCATAAATGAGGCCCGTGGTGTTATATGTACATATTTCATTTCATTTTTTAATTTCACCTTGTGCAATATTCTACTCCAGGAACTAATGGATTACATCAGAAATTGAATTTTAGTGCCCATGGTTCTAAATGGCAGTCAGATCATCTATCAGTATTCAGTACATTTTCTAGTAATCAGTTAATTTCCTAGGAATAATACTGTTTGACTAATTGACGTGTTTTGACAGATCCCTTTCAATATATATGCATAAATGTCTCTATTCAGAGCTATTTGCAGTGTGAAGGGTTCTCATTTCACTCAACAATGTATGTGTCTCTTTGTATTTATTTATCCAATTTAGTAGGTTATTTTTGCCCAATTCCTACCACATGTTAAAGTCTCTGCCCAATAAATGCATGAGATCTTATTAGTGTTTTCACTGTTAATATGTTTGTTAAAAATCTCAGCAAGTGCACACCTATCTTTATCCGACCAAGGATGCATGTTTAGCTCACATCCTATCGCCTGTATCATTGTGCCAGGAGGCGCATTTAACATCAGTTTCATGTTGCTCCTATCTATGGCCTCCCAAAGGACTCATGAATAGACGCACAGTATGAAGAACCAAAGGTGGTGTCTATCCTTTATAAGCGTTTACACAGTGAAAGGATACCCATCTTTGTCATAGTTATATTTAACTAATGCTCTTGAGGTTAGCATTGTTCTGACTTTCAAAGAGTTGAGCACTTCGCCCACCTACAATTTCCTAAGAATTGCAATCCCAGGTACTTATCCACCTTCAATTTTTCTACTTTTGATCTCCTAGGTGCCACGTGAAATGTGCTTACTTTTTATTCAAAGAACAATAGTTTGGGTTTATCCACATTTACGGTGAGATAATGACAGTTAAAGAATCTGATTTCTTAATATAAAATGTCTTTTTTTCTTTTCTTACGGAGTTTTATATAGCGCAAACTTGACCCGGTATTGGAGCGCTTTATATAGCACCAGTTGCATTACATGAAGACACATTCATTTTTGTTAGGCACAGGGAGTTTAAGTGATTTGCCCAGAATCAAAGGATATTCAGCGTCACTGCCAAGACTCAAACCCGGTTCGCCAGGTTCGAGGCCCTAGCCTTTAGGCCAACTCCTCTTGTTTCCTTTGTAATCGCATTGTGCTATACTCTAGGGATACCAGGTAATCCAGATGCAATGAACAGGTAATATAGACTACACTCATCTTTAGGGGTAAAAATTTAGATATAGAGGTGCATATTATCAAGGTCCGGCGTTAAAATTATCGCCGCTTTATCAGCAGAAAACTGCCGCTAAAACAGCGATAATGGCTTGATAATATGCCGCAGAGAATTCCCATAGAAGCCCATGTTCACACATGAACCTCGGCTTCTATTGGAATTCTCTGCGGCATATTATCAAGCCCATTATCGCCGCTTTAGCGGTAGTTTTCTGCCGATAAAGCGGCGATAATTTGAACGCTGGACCTTGATAATATGCCCCAGAGTTTGGTGGACCAGGTTACTCAGTCACAAATGTGACAGATATTCTGTGCACTGTATTATGAGTCCATTATATCCTATGGCACTTGTAATACGGTGGACGAGATATCCACCACGTTTGTGACGGAGCAACCCGTCCCACAACCCCTAAATCAGGCCTTAACTTTGTCTTAATGCTGATGGACAGTTTGCCAGCTATAGACAAGAAAGAGCAGGACAAAGCAGACAGCCTTGCTGGAGACCATTGTTGATATCAAGTGGCCCTGGGAGATTCCCCGCAGGGTTTATCTCCACTTGTGCCCATTCGAAATCGTGGAGTGGTGGGATTCATTACTAAAGTACATTCCAAGTCCTGAATTTCTTCCAAAGGCACCCATGGTCTATCAAGGTGAATGTGGTTAAGAAGTTGCCACAGCAGCAAAATAGTCTTTCGTTTTGTTCAATCAACGTCCATGCTAAAGCCCATAGTGTAAAGCAATGGGCTACTGTTGAGCTGTTTTTCCAAGATCCACCTTGCTCATAGACAATAAGTCATTATCTACTTGCCCGTGCAGTACAAAATTCTGTTGCCATTCTTAAAGATGGGCTTCCCTACAGTGCCCCTCCACTAGATTTGGGAATGGCCCATTTCTGCAACCCATTGTAAGAATGGTGACCGTAGTCCAGACCTCCAATCAATGTTTGTTTAAATTACAGCTTCTGGAAGGTTATCCAGACTTCCAGATGGGCTCAACCTCGTTGATGAAATAGTTTCCTTAATGTGTTCTTGAGAGGACTTCACAATGGTATCATCCCCCAAATAGTCTGGTGGTTAGAATCCTGTTTCAGTGCGCCGTATAAATTATTGAGATAGACTACCCAGTCATGCTTTGGTAGCATATAGACTTGCGACATGGGTTTGCTGTATTTTTATCATTTATTAATCTCCAGATATTTCTTTAATCTATTTGTTGTATTTCCTCCATCCCAGTTCTATTAAAGAAGGCACTCTTTTTTTCTTTGATCCACCAATTATATTCTTTCTCAAAATCTTCTAATTACTGATTAGATATATGTTATACCCTACTTAATTGTATAACATGTACTCCAGCCCTGCTGCCTCTAGCTGCTCAGCCAGAGTGTGAGATGGTCATGGAATGTTGGTGTGCCTGTGATGCGTGGAATGCCTGGGTGTCTGAGTGGATGAGTGTTGGGAGTTAGAGATGGGCTGAGCAGCTAGGCAGGCTGCACCTGGTGGGGCTGGTACCACACTAGGCTGGCTGGGGTCAAGACAGATGTGACCTGTACTGGAGACTGAATAAAGAAGACTTAATAATACCTCCTGGCTCCAGGTGTCTATCTTCATAGACTACAACAATATATTTTCGAGATAATTTTTTAACGATTTTTACATTTTTAATGATTTTATTTTTAATAGAATAGCAGGATTCATCAAAACATTTTGAATTGGTTGATTTCGGAGCAAGGCTTCAGTGGATTTTTCCAGCTTTTATTATCTGTAGAGATGCCACTATGATTTACTGTAGAATTCCAATCAATTACCAATTATATATTTTACTACTTCACAGGGAATCATCTTGAAATCTTGTAGATTTTTGTAGATTCTGGAAATCAGATACGTT
This sequence comes from Triturus cristatus, assembly GCF_964204655.1. Classification (NCBI taxonomy): domain Eukaryota; kingdom Metazoa; phylum Chordata; class Amphibia; order Caudata; family Salamandridae; genus Triturus; species Triturus cristatus. Next base: position 79,769,911 of record NC_140590.1, on the reverse strand, counting down.
TTGCAAGTGATTTGTATTGAATTTAGCTGTCAGTCTTCAAGGATATTCTTGTAATACCTGGAGTACACTGTTGGCTTGTCTATTTATTTGTATACAAAGGGTTAGCTGAAATGGACAATAATCGCTACCTTCTAGGGGTAACAACCCAACATTCCAAAAGTAGACATCATTACAAACTGTCCTTACTTAAGTCAGAATGATAGAATCTGTTACCATTAGGCCAATATTCTCAATTTATGCAAAGGATTTGAACTCTCAAAACTGAAAAATGTGTTTCTTTGGATGAAATAGAGTCACCACGTGACCATATCCAATGGAGGTAATAGTTTCTCAGGGGCAGATTTACAAGCCCCTTGCGCCACTTTTGCGTCACTTTTCCCATGTTAAAACTGACGCAAAAGTGGCGCAAGGGCCATGTAAATAAGCCCCTCAGTATCCAGAGGTAGTTCATTTGGTGATCACAGTGAGTATTGCTTATGGTAATTGTTTCAGTTTGTGTTTTTTAGAGCAAACTCGGCTCAAGGGCATTCAGGCACTTTACACGAGCACCCGTTACATTACACAAGATCGGATTCAATTTCTGTAGGCACAGGGGAAATAAAGTGATTTGGCCAGAGTCACATAATGTTGCATAAACACCGGGACTCGAAAATACTTCCCAGTTCCAAAGTCGACAGCTCTGACCGTAAAGCCACATCCTCTCTCATAATATTTAATTACACTGGAAGAGCATGCTGTTCAAAGCCCATGAATAAATAAAGTATAAATACATTGGAGCAGGTTTGGTTTACATTTGTGATTTTGGAGACACACAGGCCCCCTGCCATAAGCTCAAGAGTTCTGGCTAAGTAGCTTCAGTAGGGCGGATGCTTAGGATGCTTGTAGCACTGTAAGAGCAGAGTGTTCCCTGGCACCAGACTCCCTTTCCCTGGCACAAAGCCGCTGTTGTTTGAGATCATCTGCTGATCTCACTGTGTCACAGGTTATTCGTTCTGCGTGGGAATTTCATGAGATGTTTATGGGAGGAATTTTCCATTCTCTTTAGATTGTGTTTGTGTGTGAGCTATGATTGAGCTCTTCATTCATAGTCTTTTTGCCTTCTCAGTCTGTTGTACCATGTATATTGTCTCTTAAAAAGGACCTTGTTTTATTTAGCAGCGATTACATTATTATTCCCCTCTACCCATGATACCATACATAGAATCATGTAGGAACTAAACTATACCATCAAATCACCCTCCTTTAGTTCCATTATATCGTATGGCCCTGCTCCTACCTAAATGCATGTCTTTACTTTGAGTTTATTGCCCATTACATCTTTGTAATAAGTTATTCTCCATTAACCAATACATATATTAAATCCTGTAGATCATTCCTGGTTTATATGGGTATAAACTATCAAGGTAATGCATGTGACAACCTGCTGTTTTACAAAGTAACCACAATTCTGACTATTAGATCTTGAAGTGCAGCTAAGATAGGCATACAAGACTGGAAAACATGTATGACACTGACACTAACATCAAAGGAAATGATTTCTCCATCTCACTTCAAAAGCACACTTTCACTTAATCATAAATGAACAAAAGTGATCCAATAAGCTGATTGAAATTATGATTATAGATTTCTCCAAATACTTAGGCTTCATTCTAGATAAGAAAATAAGTCTAGAATTCCACATGAAAACTTTGAAGAAATGTGTTTGTTTTCAACTGAAATCCGAAAACATGCCCTGTCTAGATAAGATCTAAAACTGCACTTGCTTGTACTCTTCCTACAGGCATAGCAATCTGCTTCTCACATCATACCAGTAAAGGCTAAAAAAGTTATCATCATTGAAAAAATAGCTTATATTGTAAGTATAGCTCTAATACTTGAAAATATGATCCTCTCCTTCCTATTCCGTCATCTTTAAAATTCCTCTCATCTGAGTTCAAATGTCTCTAAGATACTCTATTTGACCAATGAAGCCCTATATCTAAAAATGTTGCAATATTGATAAAAAAATGTTTTTAAGTTACTATATCATTTGGCATCTGTGTGGTTAGGCGTAAAGGAGTCTAGCGCTCCAAACAATTTCAAAAGCTCTCACACAAAGTGTTCCAAAGCTATGGAAAACACACACACTTCCTATCATCTACCACAGAAATACCTAGGCCACTTTTCGTATACTTCAAACAGCACCACCCCTTTATATTTTGTTTTCTTAAATTTGCTCTTAGGCGCAAATATAATGATCAGAACAGTTTATTATTGTGGTGAACCAAAATTTGTAAAAGTGTGCTTGATAGTTGTTCTCTGCCCCCAAGGATTGATTACACTAATACAAAGCTAAAATTGTAATAAATAAATAAAATTAAAATTCACTTAACATTTGGATAGTGCTAAACATCCCCCAGAGCATGAACTCTGACCTTCTAACAATGTTTACTTACAAGTGGCAGACCAAAGTAATATGATGCAGAGAGTGCACCCGAGGTGCAAAGTTCAAAGGTCACCTGTGGGGTTGCAGGTGACATTTGAACTATGAATTACATCACTCTGCAAGTGAGAGGAAATACGAAGCAGCTTATGTTAAAAGTAAACCACTTTTGACACATTGAAGAGCCTAGTTTTGCCATGAGATAATTGTCCATAAGGTGCACCTAGAAGCCCAAAGAACTTGGGTTTATAATATGTAAAGCTGAGGAAGCCAAATGAGGAATTGCCACGCCTCATGCAGTAAAGAAAACCGATAATTGATATACTACAATCAGCTAAAGCAACACTTCTGTTTTCTTTCAGATTAGAAACCAGCAACTGAAATCATCTCATGTAATTTTATTAAAAAATAAAACTGTCATGCTCCCAGTACCACAATACTACAATGGGACCCACTGAGGCCGCACACAAGGCTCCCCAATCCTGCCACTGGAGCTTCGGTAAGGGAAGCTTGCACTGTCTTGTCGAACATTGTAATTGAAGCTGGGCAATAATGGCAATTTTTAGTTTTAAATAAATCAATAAGAAAAGTGTGCGGTGGCGGTCCCCAGGGGGTTGGGAGCAGGACCTGGCCCCACTGCACATAGCAGAATGCTGTGCGTGGCAGAGAGTAGTTGCCCATGGAGGGTTGGCTGCAGAGGGGTTGGCCTCCCTTGAAGGTTGGCCACAGAGCCCGGTCACAGGCCAGTCCCTGCTGCCAATCCCACACTGTGCACAGCCTTTGGCCGTGGGAGTAGGTGGGTTTGGCACACACAGAGGTTGGCAGCAGGGCAAACCACCCCTGCACAAGGCCAAAAGCTGTGCTCAGTGTGCGAGTTGGGTGAATATGATCAAACACCCAGAAATTCACTGAAAATCCACAGGTTAAAGTGTTCTTTTGGTTAGGTTTGGTAATATTATCTTGCTTTACATTGAAAAAAAACCTTCAGAAATTAACTGAGAAGAAGCACTGCTAAAGCCATGCATGGTTCCGCCTGCAGGATTTTGGGTACCACTCGTGTCTGGCGGGCTTTCCTTTTGCTGTTCCCACAGCGGTGCCCTGAAAACAGGCACCGCAATGGGACTGCAAAAGAAGTTCCAGCACGGCTTGGAGTGTGAAGTCCATGCCGTGCTGGAACTTGGGGTACATGGAAACAGGGGGTCGCATGTGGTGCCCCCATGAATGCTTCCCCAAGGCGGGGGGGACACAGGGACCCTGCAGGGCCCCCTGGGGGTGGGGAAACTCTAAGGGGCAGATTTACAAGCCCCTTGCAACACTTTTGCACTGCCGTTATGTCACTTTATGTGATGCAACGGTGGCGGAAACAATGTCCCGCTTTGTGGCCCATTTGCAACATGACGCATTTAGGGAGTTGCGTCACATTATACCTGCGTCAGGTATAATGTATGCAGGGTGGGCGTTCCCATGCAGGAAATCCTCATAGAAGTGACGCAGTAAAATCTGCAAGATTTCACTGCTCCACTTCTAGGACGCCACTGTGTCAAAACCTTACTGGCAGATTTACAAACCCCTTGCGACACTTTTGCAATGCTGCTGCATCACTATTTGCGATGCAGCGGTGGTGTAAACAATGCGCCACATTGCGGCCCATTTACAAAATGACGCATCTAGGGAGATGCGTCATTTTGTAAACTCCTGTGTCATATTATACCTGCGTCATGTATAATGTATGCAGGGTGGGCGTTCCAAGCATGAAAGCCTCGTAGAAGTGACGCAGTGAGATCTACAAGATTTCACTGCTCCACTTCTAGGACGCCACTGCGTCAAAACCTTACGCCTGCTTCAAGCAGGCATAAGAAGTGACGCAGTTCAATAAATATAGGCCTCCCCATGCATTGCTGGAGTTGCGTCATGCTTGCGACACAACTCTAGCAATGTGTGACATTTACGCCAACAGATGCGTCAGAATTCTGTCAATCCTTGCACCATAGTGCACCATATTGTAAATAAGGCGCATACATGGTGGCGCAAGGGTATCGCAGACTGGAGCAGGGAAACTGATGCATCTCTACAAATGCGTCAGTATATTGCATATTGTATACCCATGTCTAGGCGCAGGGAAACTGATGCATCTCTACAGATGTGTCAGTATATTGCATATTGGATACCCCTGTCCGCTGTGCCACCGCCAGGGAATGTCGGTTCCGGAACCGACGCAGCAGTGGCTGAATGGCCGCCTCGGAAAAGGGTAGCCTCAGGACTGCCACCGCTCCGACACGATAAGTCTGGCTGTCAAATAGCGCCAGACTCATAATCGGCCCCTAAGATTTAAAATTACATTTTTTAAAAACTTAGAAATTCACTGAAAAAAACTTACAAAGGGTAAAGGGATGTTATAGCTATGCATTGTAATAATATTAAAACTATTGATTCAAAACAAAAAAAAATGGATGCTTAACCTTAAAAGAATTCAACACACTACAGGTGTGGACAATTTCGTATTCACCTAATAAGAATTGTCACTTACATACTTCGCATGACCTGCAATTGTAAGTCAAGAGGTTGACAGGTATTGGTTGGCCCTGTATAGACAGTTTCTTGCAGGCCCTATGGACTACATCCATTGTAAATTTAAGCTCTCCTAAATTACAGGATGAATTTACACTAAACCATGAAAATCACATTTCAAATGAGTAAAGTTTTGAATACATTCTAAATTTGGTTCAAATGTGTTTAGCCTTTTCTGTAGCTGTGAGAAACATTTCAGTCTTTTGTATTGAAGTGCTTTACTAATAAGTAGTTACATAACACAAGGGCACACATTCATTTATTTGTTTTAAACACAGGAGATTAAGTGATTTGCACAGGATCACTGGATGTTGAGCCAACACCGATACTTGAACCCCCAATTCCATAGCCGGCAGGTCTGGCCTTAAAGCCACAAAAATTGGAAATACGTCTTTTTGACTCCCTCGCCCCGTATTTTTTTTTTTATCGCAGGGAACTAAATGAAAATTGTCATGATGGACCTTAACTGCATAGTGTGAGCGGAAGGAAAATGTTTACATATTCGTCCATGGGTGTTGGACCTGTCAGCCTTAGGGCGGTCTCCCTCTACCTTTTTGCCCTTTTTGCCTCCCACTTGACTGTACATTTTTGTTGGACTTAGGACTCTGGGCGCCTTACCACTGCTAAACACTGCTAAGGTGCAGGTGCTCTCCCCCCAAAAACATGGAGACATTGGCATACCTGCCACAGACCCCTGCTGCCGCAGTGAAGCCCACCCCTCCATAGGTTAACATTGGGAACCCCCCTTATGGGATAACTTCTGACTGGGACCTAATAAGTATGTCATGTTTAGTATAGTTGGAATCGTAGCGAGGAACCCTCTCTAGTGATATATGGGGTTTGGGCACTACTGCTTTAGAAATCCCACTTTTAGAAAGTGGACATTTTCCTGCCTGCACTTAGGTTTTGCACTGCAGACTCCCCCCTACCATCTGCATGCTGATAGCCTTCCTGGGCTGTGAGGAGGCAGTGGTGATTCACACCTTTGCACTTGAATAGGGTGGGCCCGGCTGCCCCTCAATTGACATAACGACCCTGCCTTTGTCAATGTAGACAGCCAGGAGACAGGTCAGGAAAGGCAGGGAACACCCCAGAACCCTCTAGACCATTCCAGAAGCTTCTTCCCCCTTCTAGTGACTAGGCACCAGGGTATAAAAAGGAGGGTCCTTGCCACACATCTTGGTTACACTGCTGGTTCAAGAAGAAACTTTGCTGGAGTACAGACTGCTGCGCCAGGAGGATTGCCACTCTGCTCGATTTGACTGTTTGCAGGAACAGCTGTCCTGTTCTGTTGAGCTGGCCTACTGCCTGCTGATCTTGCCCTGCTAAGAGGTGACTGAAGAAACACCTCCACAGTGTTTCTGCGATTTGCTACTGATTGGTTCCCTGGTTACTGGGGGTTCACAAGAACACTACAAACTGCAAGGACTGTGCCTGCACGCTGTGCACGCAAAACTGCGCTTAACTTCACTCCTGCCCTTGCTGTGTGGCTAAAAGTTGCCCAAAGGATCAGCTGCCCATCGCTAAGTGAGCGTGTTCTACACCCAACGTGTGTTGTAAGGAGCGCTGTGCCTGCTGACACCACTGACAGCCCGGGGTCTCCGAGAACGCCCTGCCTGCATCAACGCGCTGTGTGGAGCCAACACACCAAAACACCGTGTACCTGTTTTGGCCCATAGCCCAGCTGGCACCGTGACCTTTGTGGAGGGGCCAACAGCGGAACCACCAGAGTGCGGCATGGGAGTTAATGGCAGAGCCGCTGTGCGAAAAGAGGCAAGCTATGCTGTAATCCCCGGCCGCGAGGTGTGGCCTAGCAACCGGGGCCTCCCCAGAGACGCATCGCAGAAGGAAAAGGAAGTTGCCCGGCAGGACATCACCACCACGTCAAGAGGGAAGCCGTGCTCGAGTTGGACGATGATCACCCCGACCTCCCCGTGCAGCGGTGGCCAAGAGAGTGCTCGTCCGCCCCGAGTCCAGGTGCCGGCAGCAACTGAGAACCCCCCACTGCAGGTAAGGCTCGCGTCAGCAGTCTGAGGCTGTGAGGTGGGCTGTCCCCCTTTTGAACTTGGCCCAGGTTGGGGCCCAGAGTAATGAGGTGGAGGGTTGCAGTACCAAGACCTGACCCGGTCTCCCAGCCTGATTGAGAGTATACTATGGGCAGAATTTTTGCTGTCAGTACTGCAAGGGCATATTAACATTGAAAGCCCAACTTTTGCGGCAGCATTCTTGTTGTAAGTACAGCGGGGGCATATTAACATTGAAAGCCCAACCTTTGCGGCAGGATCTCAGCTGGAAAACGCCTTCCTTGGCCTAAATCTGATCCAAAGAGTGAGAGGGATCCCGCGCCCCAGGGACATGTGGCCACATTGACAATAACTCATTCTTCTTCTTAAGTGACTTCCTATACGTCCGAAAAAGAGGTTGCATCCATGCTGGCTCTGCAAGATTATTTTCCTTTTTCTTATCAACGACACCCCTAAAGAAACCTCATGGTATATGTGGAATTTTTATTGATTTGAACTTGCCTAAAACTTTAGATAAAGATGCTTCTATTTTTCTAAAAAACCGGTGTGGTGTCCTTTTGTGGTATTTTCACTGTGTTTTGGTGGGTGTGTGTTGCACAAGTACTTCACACGTTGCCTCCTACGTTTGGCCTCCCTGCTCTGCGCCAAGCTACCAGAGGGTGGTCTAGGGTATTTTGAGACCCACCCTGTCGGAGGCAGTGGTCTCTACTTGGACAAGGGTACAACCCCTGCCAACTAGAGACCCTGTTTCTAACAATGGGAATTAGACTTTATGTAAAATTAAACATGCCCTTTAAATGGAACAATCCAGTAAACAACAAGTACACATCTGAGGGGCATATTATCAAGGACGGCGTTAAAAAGTATCGCCGGTTTAGCGGCGGAAAACTGCCGCTATGGCGGCGATAATGGGCTTGATATATGGTCTATGGAATTCCAATGGAAGCCCATGTCCTGGTGTCAACATGGGCTTCTATGGTTGAATGATAAGACGAGTGTGAATAATTCAAGTTGTCGTCCATCCAAAGGAAACTCGTTTTTTAACTTAATTCTATTGGAATTCTCACGGGCATATTATCAAGCCCATTATCGCCGCTTTAGCTGCTGTTTTCTGCCGCTAAACCGCCGATAATTTTAACGCCGTCCTTGATAATATGCCCGAGTGTGGTAACTCAACGAGCGAAATAGGAAGCAGGCCAAAAAAAGTAAGAGAATAAAATTAAATAGGTGATTCATTTATTGTCTATTTGAAATGTAAACCGGGAAATACATGTAATTACTTTCCGAGCAGAGGAACACGTTTACATAATCTGGACGAGCTCTGCAATATTATGTCGAAATTCGCCACCCCAGGGCCCAGGCCTCGGATGTCTTTTTAAGTTGTTGTGTTTTCAGAGGTAAGCGAAACAAGGAAGAAGAAGGAATGATGTAAGCTTGTTGTTACAAACCCTGCTGTATTTATGCTGGGTGGAGTCCAAATTGTAACCACTGGGTCGTAGCCATGGGGCATTCTGGGCCATGTTGTGAGAACATGAGAATGATGGGTTTTCTTTTAAGGTTTCCAATTTTACATGAATGCGGCACTTTAGACACACATAGAAAGGGGTAAACGTGTAGGTATAGTATGTTGTACTGGAAGGCTGACCTAGATTAAAACCCATACTTCACGTTACCCACGCACCTTTGCAGTATGATGCGGTGTGTGGTGTTTCAGGGGAAGACACAATCCTAATAGGTATGGCGTTGTTCTGCTCCCTTCGCCTTACACACTGCAATGCAACAACGTTTGCTGCTGCTCTGCGTTAACTTCCTGATTCTGGCATTCGTATTTCCGCCAAGGGTCACTGAGCTGCCAAACTAAACTTCCACCCAGAGTTCTTAAACCTTCACATTGCACTGGGTCGTAGTCAGTTTGGATCTCCAGCTCACACTGAACTGCATCATAATGATCCCTTTTCCAAAGATAACTTATTGATTGTTCAGTATTATGAGGGCCTATTTTAGGAAATATACACAATTGTAATGTTCAAATCGTGAAAACATGTCGTTCCAAAAACTTGATAGCACTGTGTTTATTACGACTTTTCAGCTGAGCTTTATGTGAAAGCATTTCTTAAGAAAATGTATTTATCAGTAAATGCATGTAAATGCTCATATTGTCGTTAAATAATTTAAGTTAATCTGAATGAATCCTCCCATTAAGAATTGAACTAATCCGTTTGGCCGTTGAGTTTGAATGTATGTAATTAACTCTAATTGTGTGACATGTGGTGTTTCCAGTGGGCATCTGTCAATCTGCAATTTATCGGTGTTCCAATTTCCTAACACTATTCTGTTGGAAGGCGGACCCCGAGGAGTCGGTGAAACCACCAAGGGGGGCCCTCACTCTGCACGAAGTAGCCGAGCGCTGCCGAGAAGTCTCCTGAGAGATCCTTCTCCTATCACGTACTAGCACAGTAACACCACCACACAGGACTCAAGGAGGTTGTCTTGCGACAAGCAATTCTTTATCAGCAATAAAAGGTTATGAGTTCAATATTTACACTAAGGGATCGAGGGATCCACCAAAAGTCTCAATGTCTCTTTGGAAGTGTAGGGGTAGGGGGACAGTCTTTGGCAGGAATGCGGTACGAGGGTACCTGGGGCCCAGTTCTTATCCTCAAGCTGGAGGACCTCCGACCTCGGAGGGGTCGAGCCGCGACGGCGTCAGCAGGGCTCTGGCGTACAGTTTGGGGAGAGCCGCGATTCAATCAGCAGGGCTCTCAAGATGGTTTCTGCTTAGCTCGAGCCGCGACGTCGTCAGCAGAGCTCCGAGGAAGGCTTCAGCGAGGTTGGGCCGCGACAGCGTCAGCAGGGCTCCGATGTTCCAGGTGGTTCAGATAGTTCACAAGAAGGAGCCGCGACGCAGTCAGCAGGGCTCGTGATGGTTCCGACAAGAGTTCTTCTCCGTAGGGTCAGCCGCGATTCAATCAGCAGGGCTCTCGACTCTGGGATACAACTGCCGATCTGTGGTGGGGTCGCCCCAGATATAGGTCTGGAGCCCTTTGATGTCCGGACCTATGCGCCCGGGAGGGCGGAGTGGCCGGGTGGAGGTGGCCAGACGCCCAGCAGGAGAGGCGCCAGGCCCAAGGGAGTTGCAGGGCGATCACACCTCGAGAGGGGAGGACAGTTGGGGGTCCCATCGATACTGTCCTCTGCCGGGGGCGATGAATGGTTCCTGCGGCACCCCCTGGCCAGTTCGTGGTGCCTCGCTGGGGTCGAGGCCGGGTTGAGCGGGGTCGCGCTGGCTGGTGCACAGTGTGACGTAGATGCCAACAAGATGGCGGATCCACGAGGAGTATGCGACCGCGTGCAGCTCCGGTGGAAGGGCCTTGGTGCAGTTCAGACGGTTGGCCCGTGAAGGCCGGGGCGGGGAATGGGCACAATCCAGGGGGTTAAGGACCACACCACGAGGCCGGGTCCAACATATTCCTTTTGCATCATAAGTCAGCACAGTTTCTTTATCCTCAATGCAAATATTCTGAGGTGTCCCTGAAAAGAATCTTGAGCGTTGATAATGTCATTCCATTGTTAAGGATTTTGCACATCCTACAGTTAATCCTGGTCTAATAGACCACAGCTTTCAACACAGGAACATGACAATCATTGGAGTTTAGCACTTGCAGCCGTTTGTACCTTCTAGTGTTCCTTCTTTTTCCATCATCCGAGGGGGCCTCAGTATTCTTATTACTGGGGGTGTTGGTCCCTCCGTTCTTGGCCTTGATCTCGAGCTCCTTGAGACTGCGCTCGTGCTCAAGAGTCAGTTTCTTCTCCTCCAACTCCCGGTGTCGTCTCTTCTCCTCGATCTCCTCTTGAAGCCGTAGCTGCTCTAGGGCCAGTTTCTTTTCTGCCAGCTGGAGTTCGCCGTCCAGCCGCAGTCGTGCGAGCTCTAGCTCGTGGCTCCGGACCTTCTCCCGCTCTCGTATTTCGTCCTCGGAGAGGCCGGTTTCTAGGCTCTTTCTTCCTCCGGTTGCCGGAGTCAGTGCGGTTGATGCGGTCTCAGTCAGGGGCAGGGGACCTTCTTCCTGGGAGGGGCCTGCCCCGGCCTCCCACCATGCCCTTAGAGCCTTCTGCATCTCCTCTTTGGTACCTAGGCCGGTGGTTGCAATGCCTTTGTCCTTGCAGAACTGTTTTAACTCTTTGTGCGTATATTCCTCCAGCCGTTCGGGCTGGAACTCCATTGTCGCGTTGTTTTCCTGGCTGCTCATGATGCTGTTCGTTTGGATGGGTAGCTAGTGGGTACTGGCTGGTACGTATTGCGTTCGGCTCGGATCCCGTCGCTGGCCACCAAATGTTGGAAGGCGGACCCCGAGGAGTCGGTGAAACCACCAAGGGGGGCCCTCACTCTGCACGAAGTAGCCGAGCGCTGCCGAGAAGTCTCCTGAGAGATCCTTCTCCTATCACGTACTAGCACAGTAACACCACCACACAGGACTCAAGGAGGTTGTCTTGCGACAAGCAATTCTTTATCAGCAATAAAAGGTTACGAGTTCAATATTTACACGAAGGGATCGAGGGATCCACCAAAAGTCTCAATGTCTCTTTGGAAGGGTAGGGGTAGCGGGACAGTCTTTGGCAGGAATGCGGTACGAGGGTACCTGGGGCCCAGTTCTTATCCTCAAGCTGGAGGACCTCCGACCTCGGAGGGGTCGAGCCGCGACGGCGTCAGCAGGGCTCTGGCGTACAGTTCGGGGAGAGCCGCGATTCAATCAGCAGGGCTCTCAAGATGGTTTCTGCTCAGCTCGAGCCGCGACGTCGTCAGCAGGGCTCCGAGGAAGGCTTCAGCGAGGTTGGGCCGCGACAGCGTCAGCAGGGCTCCGATGTTCCAGGTGGTTCAGATAGTTCACAAGAAGGAGCCGCGACGCAGTCAGCAGGGCTCGTGATGGTTCCGACAAGAGTTCTTCTCCGTAGGGTCAGCCGCGATTCAATCAGCAGGGCTCTCGACTCCGGGATACAACTGCCGATCTGTGGTGGGGTCGCCCCAGATATAGGTCTGGAGCCCTTTGATGTCCGGACCTATGCGCCCGGGAGGGCGGAGTGGCCGGGTGGAGGTGGCCAGACGCCCAGCAGAAGAGGCGCCAGGCCCAAGGGAGTTGCAGGGCGATCACACCTCGAGAGGGGAGGACAGTTGGGGGTCCCATCGATACTGTCCTCCGCCGGGGGCGATGAATGGTTCCTGCGGCACCCCCTGGCCAGTTCGTGGTGCCTCGGTGTTGGGGCTTCGCTGGGGTCGAGGCCGGGTTGAGCGGGGTCACGCTGGCTGGTGCACAGTGTGACGTAGATGCCAACAAGATGGCGGAGCCACGAGGAGTATGCGACCGCGTGCAGCTCCGGTGGAAGGGCCTTGGTGCAGTTCAGACGGTTGGCCCGTGAAGGCCGGGGTGGGGAATGGGCACAATCCAGGGGGTTAAGGACCACGCCACGAGGCCGGGTCCAACATATTCCTTTTGCATCATAAGTCAGCACAGTTTCTTTATCCTCAATGCAAATATTCTGAGGTGTCCCTGAAAAGAATCTTGAGCGTTGATAATGTCATTCCATTGTTAAGGATTTTGCACATCCTACAGTTAATCCTGGTCTAATAGACCACAGCTTTCAACACAGGAACATGACAATCATTGGAGTTTAGCACTTGCAGCCGTTTGTACCTTCTAGTGTTCCTTCTTTTTCCATCATCCGAGGGGTCCTCAGTATTCTTGTATTATTTTGGTTGCATTAATACTGTCTGGAGATTAACACTTAGGGCCTGGTTTGAAACTTGGTAGTTCCCTGCTCGCCAAGTCTATGGTCTGCTCACCTGCTTAAATGGAGGCAGAACATAGTTTTGGTAATGGATGCGACTACTCCGCCTCTGCTGTGGTCAAACTTCTTTGATGGATTGACGAAGTAAGGCCTGTTGTAGAATTGGCTTTATGTCCACCTTCCTAATTTAGATAGGATGACATATAGCTGTTTTTCAATTCCCATATCACCTCTAGGAAAAACCTGGTGGTAAGTGGCACTGAAAGGTGCCCAATGTCCCCCACTAGTAGAAAACTCCCATGGCCAGGAGGCATTGTTTTTTTTGTCTTTTATAATTCTTTGATGTCTTTTTATAATTTTAAATCTCACTTTGAGATTTTCTTTTTGAAAATAAAATAAAATTTCAACTTTGATGGACGGCTCCGTCATGCGTGACAGAGCCGTTCGGCAACGTTACACGACATTTGAAGGAACTGTCTTGATGGCGATTCCTTTCAGTGTTTGAAATATTCGCCGGGTTGACCAGCATTTCCAAATTTGCCAGTCGGCGCCTCAGCCAGGGTGACAGAAGCTGACTGGCCACATTTAAATCAGGCCCTTAGTTTTGAATACCTAGACCAATCGGAGTCTGTGATCTCAGCATTTAATTCAACTTCCCAATCTTCCTTTGACGTGTCAGATTGAATTGATGACAGCACCTGTAAAATCGTTATTTCTTTCATACAAGAATGATGCATGGTATTTCTCATTCTCTTCATATTTTGATCAATTAAATGTATATAGCTTCATAATATATTTTAGAGGAATCCAACTTTTCCTCTCATTACTGAGAATAACAATTTATCAGCTCTTGCTATTATTTTTTGCTTAGATGTTATACTATGATTCATCCAGGTTTCCCCAAAAAGTTTTCTTTTTTTTAGGAGGATGTAAGTATTGTCTCAATTGGGCTCTTCTAGCAGTTTGAGGAGGTCATAGTCTATATGATTGTAATGCAAGAGTTTTGATCGCCATTGTCAGATCTTACACTATTGCTCTAAGGGCCAGATGTACAAAGCTTTTTTTCAGCTCGCAAATGGCCCGATTCGGAGAATTGGACCGTTTTGCGACCTGTAAACAGCTTTTTTTAAAGTTCAAAGCCCTATTTGCGATTCCGTAAGCTATTAGGTAGGGGCGTGCCAAGGATATCCTTTCCTTATAGCGAGTTGCAAGGGGATGAATGATTGTTTTGCGACCGGAATGTGGTCGCAAAACGATCGCAGTTTACCACCTACTTCAAGAAGGTGGTAAGCCAGTTGCAAATGGGAAGGGGTCCCGAGGAGACCCCTTCACCTTTGTGACTTGGAGCAAAAACGTTTTTTGGACCACTGCCTGCTCTTAAAAAATGGTACAGAAACGGTAATTTTTTTTTTTTTAAACTCTAAAAAACAAAGGTTGCTTTATTTAAAAACAAACACAGACATGGTGGTCTGCTGTCCCCAGCAGGCCACCATCCCTGTGTTATTGCCCACTCCCAATGAGTCGCAAATTGGGACCTGGCTCATGAATATTGATGAGGCAGGTCAATTGCGACCCCATTGTAAATCTCAATTTAAGGCTCGCAAAATGAAATTGTCGTACATCTGGCCCCAAATAACGGATCAGGATGTCGGAGGTTGGTTCCTTGCTGGGCTGTGTGATTACAGGTAGTGTACATGAGATTGTATAGTTCAAAGGCTAACCACATGCAGTGGTACCCGTCTCCTTCACTTCCTTTGAGCAAAGAGTTTCCGGCCTGGCAGTAGGCGAGTAATGGTCAAACATTTGTGTTTATGGGATTGTTGCATTGTTTTTACTTATGAACTACAGTAACTTTATGTTCTCAACTACTGAGTGCCTTCCCATGTCGAGGATAGTTTCCTAAGAAGGGTATACCCAAAACTAGTCTCTGGGACCTGGGTGTAAAGCAGTATGTAAGGACAGTGGTCCCAGAAAACAACAGTGCAATGTGAGGAATCAAAACAAATATTCAAAACAAAGCATAAAACACAAGGTATTTGTTATGCTCAGTGTTTAATTCACACTGGGCAACGATCTCTTAATGCAAAAGTTTCTGTATTATTACATGTGACAATGTCCCACGGTGGGAACATGGTGTGGGGGAGGAAGGGAAAAGGGGTAGTGGTAGTAGTGTACTGTTTTTGATTGACACTCTAACTCTCAATCACTTCCCTATCCTCACTAAACACCAATACCCCCTTTCCCTTCCTCCCCTCACCATGTTCCCACCTTGGGACATTGTCACAGGTAATAATACAGAAACTTTTGCATTACGATATCGTTGCCCAGTGTGAATTAAACACTGAGCATAACAAATACCTTGTGTTTTGTGCTTTGTTTTGAATATTTGTTTTGATACTTCACATTGCACTGTCGTTTTTTGGGACCATGGTCCTTACATATTCCCATGTCGAGGAGCATCCCATCTGGTGCTGGTAGAGTTCCCATTTTCACCTTGTTCTGTTCTGCTGTTCTCCCCACTGGACATCTTTTTCCTAGTACATTATATTTGTGTGTTGCGTCCTGGTAAACTTGTTGTTGCTGGAAAATCAGGGATTATACATAATTCTCTTCCCCTGACCCTGTTTCCAGACAGCTGTTCGATGAATGCTGACATATCTGGGAGATTCAAATGCATAAGGTTTCTACCAGTGGTCTGAAGAAAAGAGTGTAACAGTATAATCTAAGTTTGGGAAAAGCCACCTTTTTAACCAGATCTTCAATTTACTAATGATATCATGGAAAGCTGTTTCAGATGCCAGAGAAAATTGCTATATTTCCTTTACCAGTTCATATGGAGTTTTACCTACAACACAAACATTTTGCAACACATTATTCCTGGTAAAATTATCATTATGCTGTCCCTCTTAGGTCACAGACTCAGGCTCAGGCTAACCTTATGCCTACAATCATACATTTGGATTAACTCCTTTATCTTTATGCTCAACATCAACATGGCACCATTATTCTGTTATTCATAAGTATGTTAATTGCTCTGCATTCCAGTGAAGCTGCCATCTTTTATATTATTTTCTTTTTCTCATTTCTAGAAGTTGGCATTAGGGGGGCGTGGCTAGGCGCCCGAAGAGGATGGCGGCGCCGAGGTAGGAGCTCCGTCCGTATCGGAGTGTGCAGGCGGTTTGCGCTCCTTCCAGGAGTTTTAAAAGGAGGACTCCGTCGTGGGATGCTGCCAGGCATGCCCTGAGTGCTTCTCTATCATCGAGGCGGCTTCGCAGGAGTCTGGCTGCCCATCTGGATCCCGGTCGCGGCACGGATTCGGCCACGGCCGCCATTTTGTTTTCATCGTGCTCGAACTCTCCTCAGCAGCGCGTTTCATCGCGCAATGGCCCCCAGCTGTTATGGTGACAGTGTAACACTCCCAACACCCCCAGCGGAATAATTGTTATGCACTAGCTCATACAGGTGACTTTTCATTTATTATAATGACTTTTTCTATGACCCCAATGGACTTCCTTTATTCTCCTCATATCAGGCAGCTATTTTAGGTCCCCAATCCGTATCTCCTGGCTAGTATTACTGGTTTTGCTTCCAGTTTGCACGTGTGCTCTCGGTATTCCTGCATTTTACAGATGCGTCGATGGGTGACTGTTCTGGCAAAGTCTGCAAGCGCAATTACATAAAAAATTCCAAGCTTTTTACGGAACTAGCCCATTTAGAAGTCTCTCCCTTTCAGTGAAGTTTCGTCGAACATGGAATCCTCCTCACAATCCTCAGCGAAGACGACGCCGAAGAGACTAAAAAAAGATCCGCCTTCGCCTCCCAAGTCCTCCTCGGTCATTTCGATGGAATTAATCCTTGAGGAGATACGGGCCTTGCGCCCGTTTATGGAAGAAACCAACGCAAAGTTGCAAGTCCTTACTGACAACTGGGCCTCAATGGACGAAAGAGTGTCATTGGTAGAGCGTGATATCTCGTCTCTTCAGGATTCCGCGGCCAAGGTCACCCACATGCATACGCAGATTTCGTATCTCCAGAAGCAGGTGGAGGACTTGGAAAATCGTAACAGACGCAATAATCTTCGCCTTTACGGCCTGGTGGAGGGCAGCGAGGGGAATGATCCTGTCAATTTTTTCAAGTCTTTTCTTCCCAAGATTTTACACTTACCCGAGGACACATCTCTAAACATCCAAAGCGCCCACAGACTTGGTCGAGCTAACTCCTCTTCAGCCTCATCAGCAAAGCCCAGAGGGGTAATAATGTATTTTTTGGAATACACAGATCTGCTGAAAGTCCTCTCAGTTGCCAGAGCTTCTCCTCGTCTTACATGGTCGGGCTCCACTCTGTTCTTTGCGCAGGATTATGCCAGAGCCACTGCGAATCGTCGTAAGGCCTTTTTGGACATGAGACCGGACCTCCGCTCCATTGGTGCCAGATACGGTCTCTTCCATCCCTGCTTATTCAAAGTCACCTACAATAATAAGACTACGACCTATGAGGAGCCTGCGCGCCTTCGAAGTTTCCTGAATTCCTGCGGCCATGCTGACATGGAGCTTTCTGGACCTTCCTCTTCTCGCCCAACGTGACTTATTTCCGAAGATGTATTATGATGCCCTGATTCTTATGTTCGCTGGTTTTTCTCATTTAATGGATTTTATAATTTGCATGTTTCTCTTGTTGGGTTTTACTCTTCATTGAAATGTTTGTTATTTATGTTGTGGTTTCTTTTTACGTTCCACTCATTACCTGTCCCATGACCTTGTCACCTGTTGTTGCCTAACCTTGTTACCCTTCCTCCTTCACAGATCATTGTTCTGCGTTCCGCCTGTTCCTCCGGTTGGACGTCTCACTGACCCCGAGTGCCTGCCTTCTCCAGTTGGCCCTACCTCCCTTCCCCCGTCTTCACGTACGTCCTTGCTTGTCTTTGTTCCTGATTGTATCCTCCCTAAGCTACCCCCTGTAAGTATTCTCCATTCTCCTTCTGTCGAGTTGGTTCTTGTTTTGTTTCTTTTGACTATGTTTATTCCTCGTTTACCTTCAGGTTTATTGGCTAATTTTGATACTGTTGCCTTTTATTCTTTCCTCCTTGCTATTGTTCACACTGTCGATTATCTGTCCCTGAGCCTTTATCTCAGCATGTCTTTACTGGTTCTTCTTCTTTCTTTTTGTCCTTTCTCCTTTTCATGGGTTTTTCTTTCATTGGTTCTGGTTTTCATCTTTTTTGAAAATAAGCTACTGTTATGTCATTGAATATATTGTCATGGAATGTGAAGGGTATCAACTCTCCGATTAAGCGTCAACGGATTTTATCACACCTAGCCAAATTGAATGTTGATATTGCATTCCTCCAAGAAACGCATTTAACTGATGTAGAGTCTGTTAAGCTTAAACGTGGATGGGTGGGTGAACTATTCTACTCACAGGGTGATGGCAAGCGAAATGGTGTGGCAATCCTATGTCGCAAGTCTCTCCCCTTTCAGATCCTTACCCACGAATCGGATGCTTCTGGTCGATGGGTTTATGCCAAGCTGTCACTCAGAGGTGTTCCAATTTCTCTGCTCAATGTCTATGGCCCAACCACGGGTGAACCTTCTTTTTGGGCTGATTTCTCTCCACTTTTAACAAAATTTGTGGACCACAATTTTAATTTTGCGGGGGATTGTAATCAACCTCTTGACCCCTTTGTCGATAGGGCGTCCATGGCCCCCCACATTCCTAATAGACCTCACAAGTTGTTTAGCCATGCTATTTCGCAGCATAAGCTAGTAGACTCCTGGCGCCTTTGTAATCCAAAGTTACGGGAGTACACCTTTTATTCTCCCTGTCACCATTCCCAGTCACGACTTGACTACATCTTTGTCTCACACAGCCTCGCTCAATCACTTCTACACTCTGAGATAGGCCCAATACTATTTTCCGATCATGCCCCTGTTCTTACAAGTGTTGACATACTTCCTAAAATTGCTGTCCCTAGAAGATGGCGATTTAATAATTCCCTCCTCGCCGATCCCAAGTTTACAACCACTTTTACCTCCTTTTTTGACGAATATTTTTTGATTAATACAGACGATGCCCTCCCTGACCACATTATATGGGATGCTTTTAAAGCAGCTGCACGTGACTTTATTATTCGTTACGTTGCAGATAAACGCAAGACTGCGCGTAGCTTCACCAAACGGCTCCTTTCTGACATCAAGAAATTGGAACATGCCTACTTTACATCTCACTCTGCTGACAGCTTGAATGCCCTTGTTGCTGCAAAAATGAAATTCAATGAGAAGTCCACGGAGGACGCCTCCCTGTACTTGTTGAAGTCTTCTGCTAAATTCTATGGGGGAAGGAACAAAGCAGGGAAGCTCCTAGCTAATTACTTGAAGATCAAACATAATAAGTTAAATATTGAATCTGTATATGACTCTGATGACACCTTGAAACACACGGATGTTGATATTCTTGCTGAATTCTCACGCTTTTATAAGACTTTATATACATCTGAAACTCAATCCTCTCCCAGCTCCCTTGCTAATTTTTTCTCCACCATTCACACACAACCTAATTTCCCCCCTGATCTTTCCTCTTTAGAATCTGACGTCACACAAAAGGAATTATTCACTGCATTGCAACATCTCAAACCCAATAAAGCTCCTGGCCCTGACGGTTTTACCGTCAAATTTAACCTCCATTTCTCTAAGTTATTGATTCCACGGCTTCATTCCCTTCTTCATACTTTTACTGATCGCGGCGCCTCCTCGGGGACGTTTTCGGATGCCCACATTTGCCTAATACCTAAGCCTGGGAAAGATGTAAAATATTGCAAAAACTACAGGCCCATATCCTTAGTCAATATTGACTACAAACTTTTTGCAAAAGCGCTAGCGATCCGATTGGATCACCTTCTCCCCGATCTTCTAGGCGAAGAACAATCTGGGTTTGTCAAGGGCCGGCATATTGCGGACAACACCAGACTTTTATTCGTTCGCCAGGGCTGCCCTTTGTCCCCCTTTCTTTTTAACCTTGCTTTAGAGCCGTTCCTGTCCAAATTGCGTCAAAATCCTGCTATTCGTGGTTTTCAGATTGCAGATTCTCACATTATACTTGCTGCTTATGCGGATGATATTTTACTCTTTTTCTCTCTAACCCTGCAGAATCTATTCCTGCTTTTCTGAATGAAGTCCGAAATTACTCCTCTATTTCTGGGTATAAACTTAACCATGACAAATGTGAGATCCTTCCCCTGACCAAATTTACTTTCAAACAAGATTTCAGTGACTCTCAGTTTACTTGGTGTCCTTCCCATATTAAGTACCTGGGTTTATATATCACCCCCTCTGTTTCGGACACTGTCTCTTTATGTATGTCCAAATGCGCACAAAAGATCGCTGATCTCACTGTAAGGTGGCATCCCTTATACCTGTCCTTGTGGGGTCGTCTTGACACTATTAAAATGATGATCTCCCCTATTATTCTTTATACGCTCTCTAATATTCCTGTACCCATCCCAATGAAATTCTTTAAAAAGGTCAACTTAACGTTATCTTCATTTTTATGGAACTCTAAAAAAACCAGAATGTCTCTTGACAGACTGATCTGTCCCGCCTCTGAGGGTGGTGTCAATTTCCCTGACTTTCCTGCTTATCAGAAGGCCTTTTTATTACGTCAAGCTTCCCTCTGGCTGCAAGATCCCACTTCTCCTTGTCCTCTATGGATTAAGGTTGAACGCGCTCTCCTTTCTCCGTTTTCTTTTGCAGAATATCTTGCTTTTTCCCGCAAACCCTCATTGCTCCCTACTTCTATTCATAAATACACCCTTAAGCTTTTACTGTCTGCTACCCCGGTCCCCCTACAACTGTCACTGATTTCCTTTCTGCTACCATCTGGCATAATAAATATCTCTTAATTGGTCGTAAGCCCTTTTATTGGAAATCTTGGAGAAGCCGAGGATTGATTTGGATCTCGCAGCTCTTCTCTGGCTCTACCTTCTTCTCTTTTCTTGATCTCCGTTCTTCCTTTGATTTGCCTTTCTCCTTTTTCTCTAAGTATCTTCTACTCAGGGCTGCGGTTTTGGAAGTTTATGAGCGGCTCTCGGTTTCTCCTCCCTCTCCTGCTCCGTCCACCCCCATTTCTCAACTTCACTCTATCTTGCGTACTGTTCCCAATGCATCCTTTATTTATAAACACCTTCATGCGCACGAGCTACCCAGACCTAAGTCCAAGGTTGAATCTCAGTGGGAATTTGATCTCGGAATAACCTGGCCGGTATCTTTATGGGACAAAATTTTGACAAAAATCCGTAAAACTTCTAGAGCAGCTTCCTTGACACAATCCTTACTTTTTATTTACAACAGACTACTTCACACTCCTTCTACACTACACAAGCGATTTCCCAGTACCTCAGACAACTGCTGGTCGTGTGGATCTCCTAATGCTACATTACCTCATATGCTATTTCTTTGTAAGCATGTGCATGATTTTTGGCTACAGGTGTGGGCTCAAGTTAATGTTATTTTCCACACTTGTATTCCCTTTTCTCTCACTCAACTTTTCTTGGGCAGTTTATCCCCTAGTTGGGACAATGTAGATATGTATGTTCGTATTGTTGATTTGCTATTTGCCATTGCCTTTCAGCAGATCACTGTTAATTGGAAAAATGCGTCCAAGATTTCTTTCAAAGCGTGGTGGTACAATGTCTGTCACAATCATAGACTTGATAATGCTTTTGTTTCTTCTGTTCACTCAGCAACCAAACGTGCAGACTTATGGCACCCCATTACGTTATATTTAGATAATTGTGTTGCTCGTTCCTCATGTCCATCGCCTGCTCAACAGGAAGTTCCTAAACCCCCATGATACCCTTCTAGTGTCCATAATTTTTCAATTATACTGTTTTGTTTTTACTTTTTCTGTACTTAGTTGTTTAGATATGATTGATGCAATTTCTTTGCTTCTTTTAAATTGCCCATGATTTTTATTATTTTGTTGTAGACTCTCTCTTACAAATTTTACTTTGTTGTAAACTCTTTCTGACATGTTGTATTCTGCATTCCCCTTCCTTCCCCTCCCTCCCCTCTCCTCTCCCTACCTGATATTCTGTATTGCATTCTCATTTTCCTTTGCCTAATAAAATTCTTTTAAACTTAAAAAAAGAAGTTGGCATTATGGTATATTCGTTCGAATTGATTTTATTTCCTGAAAAAATATCTAAATATATCCACTAATTTCTGAACCTGTGGAATATATTTCTTCTCTGTCATGATAACATGAGTCATCTTTTTAGAACAAATCGCAGTAACTAATGGCCAAGAGCTCTGTTAATAAAAAGAGAGATAGAGAGAAGCCTTGTTTGGTATTTTTGTGCAGATCTATCACTCCGGACAACACACAACAGTATGGAATTACATCATTTTTGCTGTTTGTTCAGGTCAATCTATTTTGCTGTGCGTACCAGTGCTGAACAGTCGGAAAAAAGATGCAGCTCCCCCAACACTCCAAACATGTGTTGTGCAATTAAAGTATCTCTCTCACAACATAATGGCTCTTTTAAGCTAAAAAAGTAAGTTTATTAAACATAAAATGAGAAAAGAGTATATTATACAACAGAGGGCTCAATTCTGATCCCGTAAGGACAGCCTTCCCCACTTGTACTGGAAGCCGCGTCTTTCAGATGACGAAGTATGATGCTCAAAATCCCTTACCTACAGAACGACACGGTCACATCAAACCAGTTTCCATTTTCCCCATGAGAAGCCTGTGCAAACGCTGAATGGCATCATACAGAGGCATATTCCCTGCCCGATTAGGGCCGGCCAAGTACGATGCGTTCTTCCCATATGCCGAATCCGTCACCACTACCCACACATCAGAGAATCCGAAGGAGTATTTCAGCTCCAAAGCACAACAAGATCCTTGCGAGCGGGATGGTGCAGCCATGTATTGTATCGCTCACGTCATACCCATACTCTACGCCTACGGCCAATGCTACAACCCTAACCAACGTATTCGTCACAGATGGTAAGTCAGACACCTACCACACAGAAAAATGCCACTATCCCGCAAAAGGAAACATTACACACAGCTTGTGAGAAGCACAGTCACCATGGTGGTGGGGGGAATACTTGCAGCATTGTCTACCCTATAGGGGGGTGGATGGCTAACACTACCAGTAATCTAATGCCCATAGGGGGATGGATGGCTAACATTCCCAGTAGTCTAATGCCCATGTAGGGGTGGATGGCTCATACTACAGAGCATTGTCTACTCCATACGGGGTGGATGGCTAACACTCCCAGCAATCTAATGCCCATTGGAGGGTGGATGTCTAACACTCCCAGAAATCTAATGCCCATACGGGGGTGGGGGAGGTGGATGGCTAACACAACCAGCAATTAATGCCCATGGGGGAGTGGATGGCTAACACCACCAGCATTGTCTTCTCCATTGCAGGGTGGGTGGCTAACACTACCAGCATTGTCTGCCCCATAGGGGGGTGGATGGCTATCACTCCCAGCAATCTAATGCCCATCAGGGGGTGGATGGTTAACACTCCTAGCAATCTAATGCCCATAAGGGTGGTTGGCTAACACTCCCAGCAATTTAATGCCCACAGGGGGTGGATGGCTAACACTCACAGCAATCTAATGCCCATGGTGGGGTGGATGGCTAACACTCCCAGCAATCTAATGCCCATGGGGGGTGGATGGTTAATACTACCAGCATTGTATACCCCATAGGAAGTGGATGGCTAACACTTCCAGCAATCTAATGCCCATAGAGGGGTGGATGGTTAACACTACCTCCATTGTCTACCCCATAGGGGGGATGGATGGCTAACACTACCAGCAATGTGGAGACAATATGGTGTTTGGGGGGCTAACCCCCAGCAATGTGGAGACCATATGGTATTTGGGGGGCTAACCCCCTCAGCAATGTGAATACAATATGGAGTTTGGGGGGCTAAACCCCCAGCAATGTGGAGACAGTACGGTGTTTGAGGGGCTAACCCCCCAGCAATGTGGAAACAATATGGTGTTGGGGGGCTACCCCCCCAGCAATGTGGAGACAGTATGGTGCTTGGGGGCTTACCCCCCAGCTATGTGGAGACACTATGGTGTTTGGGGGGCTAACCCCCCCCCCCCAGCAATTTTGAGACAAAATGGGGTTTGGCGGTAACCCCCCTGCAATCTAGAGGCAAATCTGGGGATTGTGGGGGTCAAATCCCTCCAGCATGGCATAATCATAAGAGCTGTGGGGTCAAACCCCACCCGCATGTTAGAGATTATTTGTGTGTTGGGTGCTGAATACCCACAGCAACATACAGGAAAGCATTGTTTAGGGGGGTTACATACACACAGCTATGTGTAGCCAATCTGGTGTTTGGGGGGGGTAAGACTCTCAGCAATGTGTAATTGGACAATGTAACATTTTACCATACAAAATGCATCAATACACACATTTGGAGTACAAGCTGCTGCAAAAACTAAATATTCTAAGCCAATTCTCAATTGTAATGAAGTGCAGTCCCACACTGTGGCATTAATGTTGTCTGGCAAGCTCAAAGCTTGGCAGTTTGGGCTGGACTGTTCCCATGAGGCACAGATTCAAGACTGATTTGCATATAGCTGTGTCCAAGATGGCCCACGGGTGGTTTGTTATTCAGAGTTATATAAGGCCCATGCCACAAGTCTACTTGGGAACAGAATTCTCAAAGATCGCCAAGGAATCATATTTTAAATTGAGGATGGGTGTTTTACCAGTAAACCAGCACCTCCCTCCTTGGCAAAGGTTAGAAACAACTACGAACTGCAGAATTTGTGGCGATTCCAAAGATGATATCCTCCACTTGTTGTGTAGCTGCAGGGGCCTAGACAAAGAGCGTAAACTGCTATTGAAACTGATGGAGCAGGTAAAGCAAAATTTTGTATACCACCTCTATTTTGCATGAAAATACAACTTATATAACCTACTTATATTATAATTTGACTAACGGTTTGCTGTGTTATAATAATCAACTATTTGCATTTTTATTAGACACCAATTACACGTGGGACTTATTGCTATTTGCATGGCAGAATAACTCTAATAACTAAATTATGTATGCATATTAATAGTAGTACATGTGGTAATAGGATATCGCATGATTTGTGTTGCTTTTGTGATGTTTGTGTTCCCGTTTTGGACCGTAAGGGTGAGTTTTATTGCTTTAAATGTCGCTAAAAGCTAGGAAAATACTAAAACATAAAGGGATTTGTGAGTGTTTAACATTAGAATCTTCATTTCTTTGTATTAATTACTCTTTTGTGTATGTTTTGCTTAAGTTGGCATTTGGGCCTACCAAATCATGGTGTCCAAAATGGAGTTCAGAAGTGGCCACCGTCTTGTGAGCGCGATGCGTACTGCGCAGACTTGGATGGCTCCAGAGACCTCTAGGCGACCCCAAGGTACAGTGTTCCTGGTGAAGGATAGGAATATGGAGGACTGCCAAACTTCAGTCAGTAAAATCTGGTCTAAATGAACAATTGGGACATACAAGCCAAACTTTTACATTGTTGCATAAGGGCAACATGGACAGAGGAAGTGAACCAGCAAAATCCATGAGAAAGTTCAAGTGATGTAAAAATTGGACGTTGCCAATTAGCCAATCATCTACCTTCTTAGCCTAAGAATGTTTCATGTATTCCCGAATTTCATTATAAAAAGGGTAGTAGAATAGGGAGGGGCATGAGAGGCATCCTGCTGTTCTCGATGACTGCACACCCCTATCGACCCCACAGACGATGACAGATGCTTGCACGATTTCTGGTCCTATGGAGATCTTTGGGACTGTAACGTGCTGAGCAAAGAACTTTCGGACTTTGAGCATTGGCCTGCTTTATTTGTACAATTTAACGGCTAAATTCAGTTATGCAGAGCCAAATGAATTAGGAAAAATCCAGATAGCAAGAATAGGTCAATATAAATATCATGCGATTTGTGCTGATTGAACAAAATTCTAAACTTTGATTGACCAAAATGCTAATATTAATTGCAAACAATATTTAGATAAAGAAATATTTGATTAACAGAAATTACGAGTTTGTGGTTTTTCAATGAAGAGAGTAGCGGATTCTGAGTCTTAAATGTGTTTTAGCTGGTTCTAAATCACCATGAACCAGTCCAACTAATTGGTTCATCGACCAAGTGGTGGAGTGCCTTGATGTTTAAGGTTAGGATTCTATAGGTGGTGATGCTAATGTATATTCTGTAAAATAACTTTTCTTCCCTATAGGTAATAAGGTACTCCCCCACATGTCCAGCACTTGGTTCTATCATCCCTCCTGTGTGCAGACTCGTGAGTGGAGACGTGCGAGTGTTGGTGTTATGGGCCCCACCAATGAATGCGTGTGTGAATGAGCTAGTGTGATGTCGGGTCTGCGACGCAGGGAGGATAGTTGTAAATTTGCTCTCTCTTTCCCCGGTCTCGCGCTGGATCGAAACCATTCTGGAACCAGAGAGGGATCCGAACTCGCAGGCAAGCATTAAAAGCCTATTTTGATGGAAGAGATATCCAATTAGCATGCAGACTAGTCAAATTTATAAATATTAAAAAAGCTATGTCAAATTCATCTGTAATATAACATACTAAACACAGAGGGCCATTTGTTGTTGTAGTACTTTATTCGACATATAAAAATATCATAAAAGTGCAGTACAATGTGTGATAAAAACAGATTAAAAAATTATACTACAACAAGTGGCTTCAGTCCGTACATAGTAAAAAATGAATAAAAAACAGCGTGTCAGTTCCACATATCCCCTGCAATTAATAGAGTGAACAATAATAGTCGCAGGGTCAGGGGAGTGGGTGGTTAGCTTGACGGTGGTGCGCCTTGAGCAGCCTGCGTCTTAATCTCCAGGCCCATCCCAGGTATTTGGCAGTCCCACAGATTACACTAGGGACAGTAGTGTCATAGGTCAAAATACGCAGTGCGACCCTAGCGGACCTTACGCCCAGATTGTTGCAAACAGGTTTAAGCCACCTAAGTCTTGGTTGCCTTTCAAAAGGCAGAAGCTGTAAAATCCAAATTGTTATATACTGTTTCTAACTGGATATCATAATCGGATACCCCCCCCCCTACTGTCACAACTGAGTAGAATGGAGGGCACTGCACATCGGACACAGACTAAGGTTATAATCGTTAAATCAGGAGCTTTTTCAGTTTTTTGTCCCATTCAATCTTTCCAATGATATATGAGATTTTTGATCAAACTTTCTGAAAATAACGATTATTGTAATGTATGTTGAGGTTTCTTTTATCAAATGTATTTGTATATGTGGCCTCATTTAAATGCGTTTTTTTGTTGTTGCAAAGATTTTAATTAATCATGCAATAAAGTTTTACTCAGCTGTGTCTGAACTGGGGTGGCGAAGTGAGTTAAAGACCGATGACGGATTCAACCCAGATCTGCTTCTGGGGGTGAGTGTCTGAAAAGTTTCAGCGCTTCGACCATCATCTCCTTGTGTTTGCTTTGTTCGCCCTAAGTTGGCAGGGTATGCACAGTCGTGGGTACCTTGCTCAGTTTGCCACTGGATTCAAACTAGCCTGGCTGATGAGGGCTGTTAGCCTGAAACCGGTCCCAGGATGCTTTTTTCAGGTCCAGGGAAGACATGGCTTGGCAGTTCGGGCTAGACAGTTCCCATGAGGCACAGGGTCAAGACTGATTTGCATATAGCTGTGTCTGAACTGGGGTGGTGAAGTGAGCTAAAGAACGATGATGGGTTCAACCCAGATCTGTGACTGGGGGTGAGTTTCTAAAAAGTTACAGCGCTCCGTCCATCAATCAAATCAATCACGTGTTTGTTAAGCGTGACTACTCACCTGTAAGGGTCTCAAAGCGCTGGGGAGGAGGAAGGTGCAGGTTCCAGTCCATCAAAGAGGGGGTCTGTCGAAGACCCACGTTCTGAAGTTTCTCGTGAAGTTGGGGAGTGATGTCAGTCTGAGCTGGAGCGATAGGGCATTCCAGACTCTGGCCGCTAGGAAGGAGAAGGAGCACCCTCCCGATCTGGTCTTTCTGGCATGGGGGACCACGGTTTAAGAGAGATGGGCTGATCGTAGGGTCCTTTGAGGTACGTGGAATTTGAGTCGGCTGTTCAGGTATGCTGGTTCGGTGTTGTGGAGGGCTTTCTGTGCATGGGTGAGGATCTTGAAGGTTATTTTAGTCTCGATGGGGAGCCAGTGGAGTGTGTGCAGGTGTTGGGAGATATGGCAGTGTCTTGGCAGGTTAAGGACCAGTCTTGCGGCGGCGTTCTGGATGTTTTGTAGCTTGCGGGTGAGGTTTTTGTTTATTCTGGTGTAGAGTGCGTTGCCGTAATCGAGCCTGCTGGTGACGAGGGCGTGAGTGACGGTCTTTTTGTGCTCGAGGGGGATCCATTTGAAGGTCTTCCGTAGGAAGCGGAGGGTGTGGAAGCAGGAGGATGCAACAGAGTTGATCTGGTGGTCCATTTTGAGCTCGGAGTCCAGGATGATTCCAAGGTTGCGTGCGTGGTCCGCGG
This sequence comes from Triturus cristatus, assembly GCF_964204655.1. Taxonomy (NCBI): domain Eukaryota; kingdom Metazoa; phylum Chordata; class Amphibia; order Caudata; family Salamandridae; genus Triturus; species Triturus cristatus. The sequence continues at coordinate 79,741,593 of NC_140590.1, read as the reverse complement.
GGGTGGGTGGGCTTCCGAGGGCGGGGTGCCACCAGGTGTTGTTCAAGGTGTCGGGTTTGGGCCCATGATGAGTACTTCTGTTTTGTCGGTGTTGAGTTGTAGGCAGCTGCTTTTCATCCAGTTGGCGACAGCTTCCATGCCTTCTTGAAGGTTTTGTTTGGCTGCATTGGGTTCGTTGGATAGGGAGAGGATGATTTGGGTATCGTCTGCGTATGAAACAATGTTGAGTCTGTGGGTTCTGATGATGGGGGCGAGCAGAGCCATGTCGACATTGAAGAGCGTGGGGCTGAAGGAGGACCCCTGGGGGACTTTGCAGGCAGTTGGTGTGGGGTACGAGAGGAAAGGAGGGAGTCTGACCCGCTGTGTTCTGCCAGAGAGGAAAGAGTGGATCCAGTCGAGGGCCTTGTCCCGGATCCCTGTGTCGTGGAGTCTGCATGTTAGGGTGCGGTGGGAGACTGTGTCGAAGGCCGCTGAGAGGTCAAGGAGGATGAAGGCTACTGTTTCTCCTTTGTCCAGTAGGGAGCGGATGTCATCTGTTGCAGCGAGGAGGGCGGTTTCTGTGCTGTGGTTTTTTCTCAAGCCGGTTTGGGAGGAGTTGAGTTGTGGTTGGGTTTCTCGATGACTTTCGCTGGGAACGGGAGCAGGGAGATGGGTCTATAGAGTTTTAGGTCGATGAGGTCTGCCGAGTACTTCTTCAGGAGGGGGTTGATCTCAGCGTGTTTCCAGTCGTCGAGGAAGGAGGCATTTGCCAGATTGCGGTTGATAGTGTGGCGAATCATGGGTGCGACGGTGTCGGCGGCTCTGTTGAAGATGTGGTGGGGGCAAGGGTCCGTGGGAGCCCTGGAGTGGATTGACTTCATCGTTTTCAGTGTGTCTTTGGTGGTGAAGGCTGCCCAGTTGTAGATCGCTGGTTTCATTGTGTTGGGGGAGGCTGGTGGGGGTTCAGTGTGTTGGTTGTCTTTGTCGAAGTTGTCGTAAATGTTCTTGATTTTGTGGTGGAAGAAGGTGCTAAGTTTGTTGCAGAGGTCTTGTGAGGGAGGAATGTCAGTAGACTCGCTGGTGGGTTGGGCGATCTCCTTGATGATGCTGAAGAGTTCTTTGCTGTTGTGTGCATGTGTGGAGATTCTGTCTTTGATCGCTTTTTTTCTCGTATTTCTGATGAGTTGATGGTGGGTGCTGGTGGCGGCTCTGAAGTTGTTGTGGGTTTCTGTGGATTTGGAGTTCCTCAAGGCCTTTTTGAGGTGGTGGCATGTGCTTCTGGACTCTCGAAATCTAGTGGTAAACCATCTGGCTTTCTTGGCATGTGTGTTGTTCTTCTTGAGGAGGGCTCTGGTATTGACACTGTCGGAGATCCATATGTGCAGAGTTCAGGCTCTGGTGCTGGAGTCATCGTCTTCCACAGTGGTTGGGGTAGAGTTGCCAAGTGAGGAGGTGAGCTGGTTGTTGGTGATTTTGGTCCAGTTTCTTCGTGAGAGCAGGTGCTGGTGTCTGTGGATGGTAGGTGTTCTGAAGGTGAAGTGGATGCATTAATGGTCAGTCCACGGGAGTTCGGTGATGTGGCTGAAAGTGATGGAGTTTCCTGTTGTGTAGAGGGTGTCAAGGGTGTGAACTGCTGAGTGCGTGGGTTCGGTCACGATCTGGTGAAGTCCAATGTTGTGGAGGTTGTCCAGGAGGGCTGTGGTGTTGAGGTCTAGTTGGTTGTTGAGGTGGAAGTTGAGGTCTCCCAGCAGGGTGTAGTTGGTGGATGCGATGGCTTGTGGTGAGATGATGTCCCTGATGGAGTTGGTGAAAGCTCCGCAGGGTTCGGGGATAGGTAGATGAGAGTTCCTCAGAGGGTGGTGGTAGGTCTGGCCTGTATCTTGAAGTGCAGGTGTTCCATCAGGTCTGTGGGCTCGTCGGGAAGTGTAGGAGTCCATCATCTCCTTGTGTTTGCTTTGTTCGCCCTAAGTTGGCAGGGTATGCCCAGACGTGGGTCCCTTACTCACTTTGCCACTGGATTTAAGCTAGCCTGGCTGATGAGGGCTGTTAGCCTGAAACCGGTCCCAGGATGCTTGTTTCCGTTCCAGGGAAGACATGGCTTGGCAGTTCAGGCTGGACTGTTTCCATGAGGCACAGGGGCAAGACTGATTTGCATATAGGTGTGTCTGAACTGGGTTGGCGAAGTGAGCTAAAGAACGATGATGGATTCAACCCAGATCTGTGACTGGGGGTGAGTGTCTGAAAAGTTTCAGTGCTCCGTCAGATTACCCTCCTAGGCTTGGTCACACTCCTAGGGGATAATGTGTGAAAACATGTTTTGGCTACACATATTCACTGCTTTGGTGGACTGTGTGACCCACTGTGCTTTGGGGGAAGTTTCTGACTTTGAATCTGCTGTGTCTGAGTCATGTACAATGCAGTCAATTTTGACTTTTTGTACCGTGACATATAGCTGCCACATCAGCTTGTGTATGTTATGTGAGTTACTGTTATGTGTTTGTGTCCCAGGTTTAAGTGGATGACTGCAAACTTAATGCCACCCCTACATTAGAGATGTTCATTGTTTGTGATTGTACATGTTTATCAGACATGACATCATGACAGTGTCCAACCTGTGACAGTGGTGTGCAGGTTTCTTTTTGTGACCCACTGTATGTATGATGTCTAACATATATGTGGCATACCATGATCCTATTGCATGTGCCTTTCAACCATGTGATTGCTGTCACTAAACCATTTCTTGTCTAATGTGTTTGGCGGGTTGTTGACTGTGATGGTTGCTCACATGTACGGTGACAGACACTAGTGACTATTTACAGTAACCATAGTTTGGTGACATGTCTAGAAAGGGAACTAATGCTGTGCTTTGTATCTAGGTGCAATAATTATCCTATCAATGTACATTTCCAATGGCCTGGGACTTCATTTTGTCCAGATATCATGTTACATATGTTGCAATGCATGTAGCTTTGTACGTTGTAAACTGACATCAACTGTCTTTACACTTTACACATAGGTATCATCGAAGACCTCCAGTTTACAGGCCCTTCCCCGACCTCCAGACCATTGAAGAACGTGATTGCATCCATAGATACCGCTTTACCAAGCCATTTATTGTTGAGCTGGCTGACCAGTTTGCACCGCATTTTCAGCCTGGACGCCCATATCCCACTGCGCTGACCCCCAAGGTGAAGGTGATGGCGGCACTACATTTCTTCGCCAAAGGTTAATTTCAGTATATTCTGGCAACATCAGGTGGCATTTCACAGACCATGTTCAGCCGTGTGCTTTGTGATGTTTTGGAGGCATTGCTACATTTCCTGGACCAATACATAAAGCTCCCAACACCTACACAGTTGCCAGACATCAAGGGGAGATCTATGCATTGGTTGCGCATGCCAAATGTCATTGGCTCAATTGATGGGACACATGTAGCTTTGATCCCACTACAAGCCAATGAGCAGACCTACAGGAATCGCAAACATTTCCACTCAATCAATGTCCTGGCAGTATGTCTGGCTGACATGGTGATCTCCCATGTGAGTGCACGTTTCCCTGGATCAGCACATGACGCGTACATCATGAGGAGTAGTGCCATCCCCCAGTTGATATTTCAGCTGCAACCTGAGCGTGCCTGTCTTGTTGGTAGGTTATGTTGTATGTTTATGTTGTGTGTGGCTTGTATCTCAGATTGTGCTTTGGTTTCAGACAACTGAAGTATTTTCTGTGTTCAATGTAGGAGACTCTGGATACCCCAACATGCCTTGGTTGCTGACACCACTACGTAATCCTGTCACCCCAGCTGAAGATTTGTTATAATAGGGCACATGGGAGGACCAGGCGAGTGATTGAGCGTACATTTAGGCTACTGAAGACATGGTTCCGGTGCCTGGATCGGACAGGAGGTGCACTACAATATGGCCCCCTGAAGGTGTGCAAGATTATCACAGCAGTATGCATGCTCCACAACTTGGCAATCCGGAAGGGAATACCACTTATACTGGATGACGGAGACCAGCAGCCACCAGCAAGGGAGGATCCAGACTTGAGACATGGTGTCAGTGATAATGAGGATGATGAGGGGGATTTGCGACAACAACTTATCCACAACCTTTTCATGTAAATGTGAGTTTTGAATGAGAGGAATCACCCCATAAATGTTTGTTTGTGTGTTGCTGTTGTCCTATGTGTATTTATGCTGCTGAGTGTCTGTTATTCTTCAATGGTTTTGGACAGAATTGCCTAATCCAATTTGGCATGTGACAAGGGCAATGCTACACTCAGTAACCGCTTGTGTTTACACTGACATTGGCATGCTTTAGCTGAGACAGTTTGCGACATCAAGCTAATTCTTTCCTGAGTTCCTGATTCAATTACATCCCTGGGCCATGAAACCTTTTGAACAGATGGTCATTTTTTGGGGACTTGTGAGACTTTTGTAACTGGGTGATGTGACTGCAGTTTGTGTCAAGGTGCAAGGTTGTGTCCTTTAAATAATCCTGTGCTCCACATTGAGGTGTGCCTTGTCTGTTTGCACACATCCACAGGTTATCCTGATACAAAACATATTCCATGGAGATTAGTTTTGGTAACAATTAATGTTTTTGGGCTTTTAGATGGGGACATGTGTGCTGACAGTAGACTACGATGGCATCACTACCATGTACAATGGGTTGTGTCATGACCTGGTTGTGTCTGTCTCTCATGCTGTGAACGGTTACATCTACTGCCAAGCCAGTATTTTGACATTACTGAATTGATTGCTTGTTCAATTTTGTGGACACATTCATCTTTGAGTTTCAGTGCGTCATTTCAACATGTACATTTGTGTTTCAAAGTCATGACATGAGCAAGTATTTGGTACAAAGTGATTTATTTTAGTGCATGGTTGGTTGATGACAAATGAGTTGATGGGGGAGTGATCAAACAAAACAGGGACAACAAAGTGCAGAAAGGAGTTGGTAGTGTTTGTAGATGAAGTTGTCAGAAGTAAATCCACAGTTATTTGAGTCCAACTAAGCCCTTCAGCTAATGTTGGATAGTTCAGTGAGAGTCAACAAAGTGAATGCTTGGCACACAATGGAGGGTATCAGGAGCAGCTTTTCACTTACTGGGGGTGATGCGTAGCCATTGGTCTCGCATGTTGTCTTCTTCATCGTACAACCCTTTTTCTCTTTTTCGGGGGGACCCTCAGGTGCAGGCAGCCGCGACCGTGCAGGGGGTGCTCCATCAGCGTCCACATCACTCCCTCTGGCAGTCGCAGATGTTTATATACCTGATGTTGTGGGCACACTGGGAGGTGTGGACATGTTGGTGGCAATCTGGCAGAGGCAGGTGAGAATGTCCCTGTGCACCACCGTCAGGTCTTCATTTTTTGCCATGTATTTGTTCACTCACTTTTGCATAATGGGCTGCCGGCTGTTCTTGCCTGGTCCTGAGGATCCCAACTACCTGGCCAAAATCCCCTGTGCAACCCTCATATGCATTGAGGATTCTGGATAGGTGTGGGTCATCTGCAGCATCAGCACCAGCTGCATGTTAGCGCATGTCCCCACGGCCCCTCCCACCACCCCTACTCACCGGAGTAAGACCAGTTGGTGCTGGCACAGTCACCACGGCGAGCCTACTTCCTCGTTGACAGTGGTGGTGTTGTCTACCAACTCCAGAGTGCCCCTTGTTGCTGTGCTTTTGTTGTTGGCTTGCGCTGGTGTTTCAGTGAGGATAGGGGTCAGCTGTGTGTTGGCTGCTGAAGCGGGAGGGGTCACAGAGGATACCAGTTGAACTGCTGCTGATGCTGTGGTCTGAGCCACACCTGATGGGCCAGGTAGTTCATCGTTATTCGAAGGATGTGGAGAGACCTCAACGCCAGAGAGCTCAGGGTTGACCAGAGTCCGGGACTGGGTGTCCTGATTTGTTTCTGAGGTGCCAGTATCAGCCATCTTGCCAGTACATTTCCATTCACTCTCAGGGACTGCATAGTCTCAGGTGTGCTGATTGGGCTGGCGGTGAAGGTGTGTGGAGGACAGGGCCTGCTGTTAGATGTATTCAGTGCAGACACTCCTCCTACCAGGCAGCACAACCATGCCATAAGGGAGTTTGATATTTGGCTGACAATGAGTAAAGTATACATTCAAGTTGTCTGACAGTACAGCCTGCTATGTGATTTGAGCACAACTTTCAGCAGAGCCTTGTGGTCCAGAACATCAACTCCCAGTGTCAGCCATTTTGTCAGTACATTTCCACTCACTATCAGGTAAGCATGGTTCCTGGTGGTCTTGTTGGGCAAGATGGGAGGAGGAGTATTTGCACTCACTTCAACTCCCATCAGACCCTGTGCTCCACACACCTTCGCAGCCAGCCCAAACAGCACACCTGTGACTACACCTGTGACTTTGCTGTCCCTAAGACTGAATGGAAATGTACTGGCAAGATGGCTGACACTGGGGACTGCTGTTTGTAACACAAAGCCAGGATGGGAGTTGTGGGCAAAAGCAAACAACAGGTCCCAGTGTCAGACATATTGAATGTACACTTTACCCACTGTCAGGACATCACTCTTACTGGTGTGCTCTTTGTGGTGTGTGGGAAGGTGTGGGTGGGCCTGATGGGAGTTTCAGCGACAACAAACACTCCTCCTCACACCGAAACCAAATAACTCATCAGGGCTCATGGCTTCCTGACAGTGTGGGGAAGTGTAATTGCACGATGGATGACACTGCTACATGGTGTTGCACTTGAAGCCAAATACCATCATGGCCCTGTCCGACACACATTTCTCCCACCCAGCCCAAACAGCACACCTGTGACTATTCTGTCCCTGCGAGTTAATGGAAATGTACTGGCAAGATGGCTGACAATGGGACCTGTTGTCTGCTGCTGCCCAAATCTCCCAGCAAAGCCTTGTGACCCCCACACCAGTCCCCAGTGTCAGACATCTTGACAGTACATTTACATTCACTCTCCGGGACTGCATAGTCACAGGTGTGCTGTTTGGGCTGGGTGGGCTGGGTGGGAGGAATGTGTGTGAGACAGGGCCTGGTGGGAGTTGTATTCAGTGCAAATACTCCCCCGACATGGCCTAACAAGGCCACCTTGAACTGTGCTTACCTCACAGTGAGTACAAAAGTACTTGCGAGATGGCTGACACTGGGGCCTGTTGTTTGATTTGCACACAGCTCCCATCAGGGCTTGCTGCTCACCACACCAGTCCCCAGTGTCAGTCATCTTGCTGGTACTTTTCCACTCACTGTGAGGAAAGCATTCTTCTAGATGGGGTTGTTGGGCTATGTGGGAGGATGATTGTTATCTGTGACTACAACTCCCATGAGGCATGTGCCAACACCCACCTTTCCAGCCATCCAAACCTTCCTTCCTGTGACTCAGCTTCCCTGTGAGTGAGTGAAACTGTGCTGGCAAGATGGCTGACGATGGTGACTATTGTTTGGAGCACAAAGCCTTGCTGTGAGTTTTTGGGAAGTTGGTACATGTTATGAAATCTTTAAGTTTACTTTGACATTGCAGGTATTGTGTTTGTTAAACTGGCATACATATCACATGGTCATTTGCTCCATATTGTTATCACTTTGTCAACAGTGATTTGTATCACTGTATCCTTGACAGTGATGTGTGTGGATGTGTAATTGATTACATTAGTGGACAGATGAGTAGGTACTCACCAGGGTCTTCTGGTGCTCCTGGTATTCTATAGACGCCCTCCGGTGGAAGGATGGCACACACCTTCTCCACCCAGGAAGTGAAGTGCACGGGTGGTGCAGGAGGGCCACCGCCAGTCCGCGGATTAAGGCGTGTTCTCTTGCAATCAGCTTCTTGACCCTCCTTCGCACATCATAGTACCTGCTCCTGATATCCTCCATTGTGAAGAGGCAAGGTTCTTGAGCATTTACCTTCTCAACTACCCTCTCCCACATCCTATTTTTCTAGGACAGGGGGTCTGTTTGACTTGGTTCCCAAATAAATGTAGCTCTACTCTGAGTAGTTCCTCTCTAAGCACTTACAACTCCTTATCTGTGAAACGTGCCTGCTTGTTGTAAATTGCAACTTCGATGTGATTAAGCATTTACTAAAGACATGAATTCCTCTGCTTTACACATGCCCCTTTTGTTATGTTGACTGAAGTCTGGACTCCATTTTGTATTGTCATGTCTCCACGTGCTCAGCACGAGAAGAGTCTTATCTTTGTGTTAGTTGCTCTTGTAATCTGCCTAGTAACAGTCTATAAATAGTTCCTTTGTCCGTCTGGCGCATGCCCAGACTTGACCACATCTGTTATCAGTTAGTCCTTGCTTGACCATGTTTTCGCGGGCTTAAGGAGTATGTCAGCTCCGCCCACATATCGATCTAGTATTGCAAATGTCCATAAAAGGTAACATTCTTCGTCTCATGTCGTATCCTCCCACTTATGAGCCCCTCTGTTGTGTATAAAAGGGGTCCGTGTATGCAAGTTCTTTGTGCTACTCTATGCAATACTGAAGGGTATTGTATGGATTTTAGGACCACCCTTAAGGGTTAATAAACTGTGTCTTTGTACTTTGCAGTTTCCGTGCCAACTTCCTTATAGATTCCTTTACAGGAGAGCGAACCCTTGTGTCCTGCGGGCCTAGCTGGGGCCTGTACTCATCAATTGGCGCCCGTCACGTGGGGCTCATCGGCGACTCGGATGCTCGAAGGATTGGTCGCGACGAAGGTGAGGAATTTGGCCGGGGATGTGATCACTGCAGAGGCCTTTTAGTCCTGGCATCCCGAGGTTTTTCTTCCTTCCCTTCCGACCTGACCATCTGGGTGGCGCCGGTCCTCGACTGAGACCTCTTCTGTCGGTCCTGCCGTGACAGCCGTTTGGGCGAATTTCAGAGCTTGGCAGTTGGAATCTGGACTCTTGATTGGTAAGAACCGTTGTACGGTACTTGCTCCGAGTTTTTGAAGCCTGGGTTGGCTATTTGAGTTTGATTTGGGATGACCGGTCATATCTTGTATTGATTATTGTGAGAATATATGCGTTGCAACACATATAGGCAGGTAATGTGGAGATATTTCTCCGGAACTGTGTAACTTTGAATAGCACAACGTTTAAGTGCCATTTTTTTGATAATACTGCATATTCTGCATTATTTTTTGAGCATGCCTGCTTTTAGCGCACTCCGTAAGTGGTGCTGCTGCTTTAGAAACCGGTTAAACCTCGAGGAATCTGCTCCAGCTCCCCCAGAGGGGACTCCTAATAGGGATATGTATGTGAAGCATGGTCTTTCCTCCATAATGTACAGCACAGTATGGAGGAAATATACCAAAAAGGATCCTGAGTTACGGTGGCCGTTGTATGGGTCGTTTGATATACGTAAGATTGAGTATGTGGAACAGTGTATGTGTAAACGGCGTGCGCGTCAAGACATGTTTGAATGTGTGCGACTATGGGTGAAGGAAGTGCGTGAGCGAGAGAAACGCGAGAAAGCGCTGTTTGATAAAGAGCAACGAAAGAATGATCATGTGAGAGCGCAGGAAGCAAAGCGTCGGGAGGAAAGAGAACAGACGGAGAAACAAGAGAAAGAACATAGGTTACAAGTCTCGGGTCAATATGCTGTTCGTCAGCCACTCTATCCTGTCCTTAATAATCATGACGATGATTTTTATTTATTAGATCGTTCTCCGCCTCCTTATGTTGGCGCGTCTGCCCCGAGGCCACAAGATTCTGGATCGGGTTCGAGTAAGGTAGACACGCGGTCCATGTTATCGGCTGAGCGAATGGGTGAGCTTCGACAGTTTTCCTATCGTGCATGTATGGGCAAGTTATCCCTTGATGAACTGTTGGCTTCTTGGGAGTCGTGGCAGGATAGAGAAAGGTTGTATTTCTTGGGACACTTTTCTGATGAAGTGATTGCTGCCTTTCGGAAATATTCCAGTGTCTTTGAACCTGACGATGTGGTATTAGACTCTAAAGCATTGCGTAATGGTGTTTTCTCTCCCTCTAAGGCGCCTGAGGCGGTTCGGCGACTGTTTGCGTTGCGGGATGCGGCAGCAGATCTTAAAGAGAAAGCGCGCCAACACCTTGAGGAGGAAAAGCGGTCGGATTCGCGTACCGGAGGCGGCCATTCATCCATCTCTCAATCAGATAAGAGCGATCCAGTGCATGCTAAACCAATGCGCGAGGCGGCGCTTTTGTATGTTCCTCCTAAAGGAGCGGGGACTAGCTCGGATATTACCTCCGCCGATGCTAAGGGATATTTTGTGTATAATTGGGTTTATACTCCCTGGGACAGGGCTGACGTCATGGCATTAAAAAATGCGTTGCCTGATCCCCGCAAGAATCCAGCGGCCTTTTACGAAGAAGTCGAGGGGGCCTTGAATTCTTGTATTATGACCTTAGCAGATATAGATTTGTTCTTTGGGCTTATTCTACCACCAGATATGTGGCGATCCGTGCGGAAGGTGGATGATGTTGCCACTTTTAAGGCTCGATGGTCTGAACTTGAGGATGAGGATAGGGAGAGAAAGCCCGCGCAGAAACCACCTCAGATTATCTTAGATCTCCCCGCTGCTATTCTGACTAAGTTGAAGACCATTATTCCTCCTAAAAAGATTGACTGGAATATGCTAGCCTCGTGTAAGCAGAAAGCCGATGAATCAGTTGCAGATTTCTTTACGCGCTTTGAGGAGACGTTCCATGATTTTAGTGCTCAGTCTCTTACGGATGATACGGGTCGGCACCTTTTTGCTGACAAATATGTGGCGAATTTATTACCGGCAATTGCAGCTCGCCTCAAAGCGAGTGAAAGTTCTTGGTCCACTACGACCCCGACAGCCCTCCTGACTATAGCTCAGTACTATGAGCGCCAGGAGCTAGAAGCGAAGGGGCAGGAGGAAAAGAAATCGAAGGATTTAAAAACGAAGGTGATGTTAGCACAAGTATATGGTCCGCCCCGACGGGGTGTAAATAGAGGTAGGGGAGGATTTTATGGTCCTCCCTCGGGCCGATCTGATCTGAATAGGAATCAATGTGCGTATTATAAGCAATCGGGACACTGGGCCAGAGATTGCCCAGCGTTGCAGGCTTCGCGTCAGGGACACAATCAGGGTGGCCCGAGAGGTAGAGGGGGTTTCTCGAATTTTAGAGGGAATTCTAATGATCACGCTCGTTTTGACCCTGCCGGGCAGCAACGAGATAGGTCTAATGTTTTCGATCGACAAAACCAGTATCAAGTGTCGGGGATTGACCGTTCTGGGTACCATGATTCTCAGCATGCATAGGAATGCGTTGGATGGGGGTTAGAATCAGTTGAGGTGCCGGTTGATCAGAAGGGTCCTTACGTATCAGCTGAGGTTTTGGGTTCTACTGATCAGTTCCTAGTGGATACAGGAGCGACTCGTAGTGCGCTGTCTAAACAATTGGTTCCGAGGGCTCCCCCATCTGGCTTAATGGTTACATCGGTAGGGTTTGATGGTACACTCTCCCGAAGCCCTCTTTCGCAGCCCCTCACATTCCAGGTTGATTCCTTTTCTGCACCCTGTCCGTTTTTGCTTGCCCCGAACACGCCGGACAATATTATGGGCCTTGATATGCTGAAGCACTTCAGAGCTACGATCCGCTGTTCCCCTGCTGGAGTGCGGGTGATATTGAATGACAATTACCCCTTGTCTGAACGGATGTGTGTGCTTACAGAAGATGCTGTGTTAGCTGCCCTCCCTCGTGCTCTGTGGGCCACCTCGGATACTGATGTGGGACAGATGGTGATTCCGCCTGTTCACATTAGTGTCCAGGAGGGGGCGGTGTTACCACGCCTTCCCCAGTATCGTATTTCGCAGGAGGGGGAAGAGGCTCTTATACAGATTGTGCAGGATTTGATTAAGGTGGGAGTGGTGGAAGAAGTTCCCTATAATGTTTGTAATAGCCCGATTCTACCCATTCTGAAAAAGGATACGGATGCCAAAGTCTATCGTTTTATCATTGATTTGAGAGAAGTGAACAAGATCGTGATACCTCAGTACCCAGTGGTTTCGGATATCACGACGTTGCTTACTTTGGTCCCGCCTACGGCGACCATGTTTTCAGTTATTGATTTGAAAAATGCCTTCTTTTCGATTCCCATTCATCCCGATAGTCGATACCTTTTTGGTTTCACTCTAAATAATAGGTCTTACCGATTTTGTAGAATCCCTCAGGGCTATACGGAAAGCCCTAGCATCTACAGTCAAGCCTTGAAAAGACAATTGGACTCTTTTGTTCTGCCCGAGGGTGTCGCCCTCATTCAATATGTCGATGACATCTTGCTGGCGGCTGACACTCCGGAGTTGTGTGAAACGAGTACGTTGTCTTTGCTTTCCTTTTTGGCATCCCACAATCACAAAGTCTCTCGGAAAAAGTTGCAATTCTGTAGACCAAAGGTGACTTATCTAGGTCACCTTTTGTCTAAGGAGGGACGTGCACTCACACCAGATCGTGTCCAAGTGATTCTGGATACACCGACGCCGTCCACGCAGAAGGACGTGCGCGCATTTTTGGGTCTTGTTTCTTTTTGTAGGCAGTGGATATTAGGGTTTTCGTACATAGCCAAGCCATTGTTAGCCCTTTTGACAAAAGATACACCTATCCCGCTTCCTTGGACGAATGAGTGTGACACTGCCTTTCAGAAACTGCGACAGGCCCTCTGTTCAGCACCAGTGTTAGGGACTCCCGATTATACCAAGCCTTTTTCGCTGTATGTGCATGAGAAAGATGGATGTGCATTATCGGTTTTAGTGCAGATGCACGGCGACAAGCAGCGCCCTTGTGCATATTTTTCGGCTGTACTTGATCCTGTTGCCCGAGCATTGCCTGGTTGTTTTCGCTCGGTCGCGGCGACAGCTGTGTCAATACGCCAGAGCGAGGGAATTGTGTTATCTCATAAGCTGTTGGTATTAGTCCCCCATGCTGTTGATGCCCTGCTTAATCAGACAAAGACGCAGCATTTGACCAGTGCCCGTTTAACGGGATATGAGCTGACGCTTTTGGCTCCTCATATTACGTTGAAGAGGGGTGTGACGTTAAATCCTGCCACATTGTTGCCATACCCCGAGACTCGGTCTGAGGCACGGAAAGCACATGATTGTATCCTTGTGACCGAGGAACAAACAAAGGGTCGTATTGATCTCCAGGATACGCCCTTTTCAGATGTAGATGGAGAACTGTGGGTGGACGGGTCATGCCTGAAGCTACCAGATGGTACGACTTCAGCAGCGTATGTGATTACCACATTGCAAACAATAGTGGAGACAGCACGCATACCACAGAAATCAGCTCAAGCAGCGGAACTGATAGCATTAACACGAGCATGTGAGCTCAGTACAGGATTGTGTGTGAATGTTTATACAGATAGCCGCTATGCCTTCGGAGTAGCGCACGATTTCGGCCTGCTCTGGAAGGAAAGAGGGTTCTTAACGTCACATGGAGTACAAATAATGCATGGGGAGTTAGTTCATAATCTTTTAACTGCATTGACATATCCAAAGAAAATTGCCATCGTTAAATGTAGCGCCCATAGGAAAGTAGTCGATAAAGTTGGAGAAGGGAATGCGTTAGCAGACCGGGTGGCGCGAGAGACTGCGATGCAGCCCGGTGCTACTGCCATGTATGTAGCGAAGTCGCAAGTAGAAAGATGGCATGATGCGAAGGAAGAAGTGCGAGAAATACAGAGGACCGCTTCGGATAAAGAACGGGAGCAATGGTCCGGTGAGGGAGAATTGGATGATGAGGGTTGCTGGAGAAATAAGCAGATGGATCGATGGAAATTACCCACAGCTTTTGTACAACCTATGGTTCAGATGGCACATGGGCTAGCACATGTTGGAGCTTCCGCAATTGTAAAATTGCTTAGCCAAGTTTGGGAGCATCCAGAGATTGCTAGCACGGCAAAGAGGGTGGTGCAGACCTGTATGATCTGCCTGAGGTACAACCCAGGAAAGGGTACTCGGACCCCAGCAGGAGGATTTGTAACACCTACTGCACCCTTTGAGGTTCTGCAGATGGATTACATCCAGCTTGAGCGTTGTAACAATTTGAAGTATGTTCTAGTAGTGGTGTGTGCCTTTAGCAAATGGGTTGAGGCATACCCTTACGAAGGACAATACTACAATGACTACAGCCAAGATGCTGTTGAAGGAGTTTTTCCCTCGATATGGCGTTTGTAGACTTCTGTGGAGTGATAACGGACCCCACTTTATAGCGGATGTTATAAAGTATGTTTTGAAGGGTCTAGGCATCACCCAGAAGTTCCACGCAGTATTCCACCCTCAATCTGCAGGACTAGTCGAGAAGTATAATGGTACACTGAAGCTCAAGATCGCTAAAATTCAAGCTTCGACGTCTTTGACTTGGCCAGATGCTTTACCGCTGGCGTTGTTGTCAATTAGATCGGTACCGCACTCTCGAATCGGTCTTACACCGTACGAGATTGTCTTTGGACGTCCAATGAATATTTGGGGTCCACCAAAACCTAAGACTGTGTACGATGTACCTTGTGTAATGATGAATGATTATCTGGCACAGTTAACGGATAACTTGGTTTCTATTCATCAACAGGTCCGGGAGGCGCTCCCTGATCGGTCCACCGGCGAAGGACATAGTCTCCGGCCTGGAGACTATGTGATGGTGAAAATCTTTGACAGGACGAACAGCCTGGAACCGAGATGGGTTGGTCCTGAGCAAGTCTTGCTGGCAACGAGGACGGCTGTGCGAGTTTCCAACAGAAAGAATTGGATCCATTCCCTGCACTGCCGCAGAGTACCGCCCGGATTGGTGGAGCCCGCTGTATTGACCGATCAACGAGAGATTCTGAGCACAGAGAAAGGCCGTGCTGTGGAATCGAACGACGCTGAGGAGCTCTTTCCGGACCACGCGACTCCTGGAGGAAGGCGATATCATCTGAGGCCAAGAAAGTGAATCCTTCAGTATCGGGACATGTTGTCAGAACGGCCCTTGGGTTAGTGAAACGGAGAGCCAGTGAGGCAAGGGGGGGGGATCGGCCCTGCATTAGTGTAGCGACACCCGTCTTGGCCCGTTGGTGAAGAAATCAACCGCTGCCCAAGGGGAAGAGTTCTGACAAACCTTTTAGTTTCAGGAAGGTATTGATTCTCTATTCTGACATGGAGAAAAAGAAGATCCTTTGTGCAACAGGTTTTATGCTCACAGTAGCTATTGTTGGGATAATCACATGGTTTGTGGAGGATGTGACTCCTGCTCGAGAGTTACTTGTGTTGACCACTCCAGTGCCTGAGGAGCACTACTTCTATACCCTTCCGTATCAAGAATTGAAGCATCGTCAATCTTATTTGAATAACACTTTCATCCAGATGTTGCATCATACCCACGTTGCCATGAATGCTACGAACTGTTGGATATGTGGTATGATGCCAGCTCATCAGAAGAAAGGAGGAACGCCATTCATACCTCTTCCTTTCTCTCATAATGGCTCTTGTAGAGCATGGTATACTTTGCTTTTTGCCACTCGGAAACCCACAGTGGGACGATTACTCTTCAGACTTAATAAAGAATGTCATCAGGATAAAGATGGATATCCGCAAGCGAATGGGACAATTTGGGAATGGGAAGAGTATCGACCAGACAATGAATCGATTCCATATGTTTTCACGAACACCAGAGACACTGCGGGAAAAGACAAATTTGTGATTCAAGTGGCACAAGCTCAAGCGGACCTGTGTGTCCAGAGTGTGGGTTATATTCCTGTTGGTGTTAGCGATTGCATTACCATATTGAACATTGATGGGTTGAATAACAGTACTTTCTTAGCATCCCATAATACGTACTTTGTATGCGGAAATAAAGGTTATTACCGTTTGCCAGCCGGTTGGTCCGGAGTATGCTATGTATCATTTTTGTTACCTCCTGTATTTCTGGCACCTGCATCCTATCATAAGGATTTAAAGTTTTAAAATAATGTGACTGTAAATAGGTATAAACGTACTCTATCAATTGATGACGTGGACCAGACTGACACCAGTTTGCAGCAGTATATCGACTTCAATTTAGGATTGTTTTTCTTCGTTGGAGCTGCCCTAAATAGTAGGAAAGTTCGAAGATTAACACGAGTGGTAGAGGCTGTGACAAACCAAACCGCTGCTGCTCTTGGGAATCTTACGGAAGAATTACAGATTACCCGAATTGTTGCATTGCAGAATCGTATGGTGTTAGATGTTATGTTAGCTGATCGAGGTGGAGCTTGTAAAATTATCGGAAGCAGTTGCTGCGTGTTTATTCCTGACCACACACCTTCAGTCTATAATGCAATTAACAGGCTGCATAAAATTGCAGCTGAAATCCATACAGAAAACGGCACTTGGTCCTTTTCTGGATGGTTCTGGGCATTGATTACTGCTTGGGGTTGGAAGGTTTTAACTGGTCTCTGTATAATTATAGCAGTTCTGTTTTCTTGTTGCATCTGTGTTCAATGTGGTCCCTTGCTCTGTTCCTTATGTGTATCATTTTGTATCCCCGATAAGAAAGCTATTGCCAATGTCACTTATCAGAAACATTTAGCTAAGGAAGTAGAAGAGATGATGATAATTGATATATATGATGATTATTCTAACAAGCCGGATGTCTTCAGTAAATGCTGAAAGGGTCGTCTGTTGTAAATTGCAACTTTGATGTGATTAAGTATTTACTAAAGACATGAATTCCTCTGCTTTACACATGCCCCTTTTGTTATGTTGACTGAAGTCTGGACTCCATTTTGTATTGTCATGTCTCCACGTGCTCAGCACGAGAAGAGTCTTATCTTTGTGTTAGTTGCTCTTGTAATCTGCCTAGTAACAGTCTATAAATAGTTCCTTTGTCCGTCTGGCGCATGCCCAGACTTGACCACATCTGTTATCAGTTAGTCCTTGCTTGACCATGTTTTCGCGGGCTTAAGGAGTATATCAGCTCCGCCCACATATCGATCTAGTATTGCAAATGTCCATAAAAGGTAACATTCTTCATCTCATGTCGTATCCTCCCACTTATGAGCCCCTCTGTTGTGTATAAAAGGGGTCCGTGTATGCAAGTTCTTTGTGCTACTCTATGCAATACTGAAGGGTATTGTATGGATTGTAGGACCACCCTTAAGGGTTAATAAACTGTGTCTTTGTACTTTGCAGTTTCCGTGCCAACTTCCTTATAGATTCCTTTACAGGAGAGCGAACCCTTGTGTCCTGCGGGCCTAGCTGGGGCCTGTACTCATCATGCTTTGGGGGCATGGTGAGGGTGAAGGTGTGGGCGAGAGTGAAGGTGTGGGTGAGTGTGAATGGGTAAAGGAGTGTGTGCTTGAGGATGTCCTTTCTGCCAAACAAAATGTGTGGCAGTTGTTTGATGGTTGATGTGTGTGGCAGAGAGCAGTGGCTCTTTTAGTATCTTCTGGTCAGTGCTGTTGTTATAAAGGATCATGGTCATCTGTTTTGCCCTTCCTATAGGTGGATTGGTGGGAGTGGCTATTTTTTTTTTTACATGGCCAATGCTTGTTTTCCTAAGATTTGACATTTCCCAGTTGCGTTATTGGTCACAAACTGACACGTTTCAAAGACCGCATCGCACACATCGTCATCTGTTTGCGGGTTGAACCGTGTCTGATTCATGCCCGCAATGCTATGTTTCAGCGTTCCTAAATGATTCGGTTGCATTTTCTGTCACAAGCCGACACATTTCAAAGACAGCATTGTACGTTGGAAAGATCAGGAAAATATACCCCACCTTCCGATTTGGGATGTGTTAGTTTTAACAAGGGCATACAAGTTTTTTTTTAATCCAAATGAACGAGGACAGTATAGAATTAATCTTTTTGAAGGATTTAAGGGATATTGGTAAAGGTATATTGGAAATGCTATACATTATGATCACTGCTGCCTGGACTGAAGTGTGGTTCCTCAACCACAGCTTTCACTGCAGGCCCCAGCTTGCCATTGCAGCATGTCAAAAGAATCACCGCAGTGTGAGTCCAAGCACTGCGTAATTGAAGTTTGTGGTGCCCTGCTCTGACTCTGACACAGAGCCTGCTTCATCGTTGGGAAATTGACACAACACCTGCTTTGCTGCATTGACACAGCGTGTCTGGATTTTCGATGCATCATCCCTGGGTCCTGATCTCTTCATCTACACCGCCTCTGCAGTAGGTAACCAACGCATCACCTTCCCAGCCAGTAAGGAACCAACAAATCACCTCCTCTGCCCAGCAGCAAGGAACTGACTCCTCTGCTCCCTTGTCAGTAAGGAACTGACGCATCACCTCACCTGTCAGTAACCTATGCATTATGTGCTTTTCCAGCGCCTCACTGCCCCTGCGCCTGTTCTTGTCTTTAATTTTTGCCGCATCCAAGGTACTTTGCTCTAAACAACTACATCCATTGATTTCTATGGACTAATCATGCCTAATCTTTTAAAAGTGATATTTTGACTTGTGTATATTAGATGTTTGTACTTTTGGTCTTGGTTTATTCAGATAAATATTGGTTATTTTTTTAAACTGGTGTGGTGTTCTTTTGTAGTGTTTTCTGTGCATGTATGTACACATGCTTTACATATTGCCTCTGAGAGGAGCCTGACTGCTCGTGTGAATCTACCAAGGAGATAAGCTGGGGTTATCTTAGCTGTGTAATACCCTTACCTTGACTAGAGTGAGAGTCCCTACTTGGATAGGGTGCAAACCACTGCCAACCAGAGACTCCGGGCCCGATTCACAGAATTAACTTAAGACTAAATCCTAAACGTACTACTTTGTGGTATTCACAGAATGCACTTACTACTTTTGGTATTCACAGACTGCACTTACTACTTTTGGTATTCACAGAATGGATTTACGACTACTAACTTTACGTCCGCACTCGGGCCGGAAATTCCGGCCAGGAGGCGGGGCTTCCGGCCCGGAGGTGGGGCTTCCGGGCCAGAGGCGGAGTTTCCGGGCCGGAGGTGGAGATTTTGGCCATGGCTAAATCTCCGCCACTGGCCGGAATCCCCACCTCTGGGCCGGAAGCTCCGCCTCCAGGCCGGAATTTCCGGCCCGAGTGCGGACGTAAAGTTAGTAGTCGTAAATCCATTCTGTGAATACCAAAAGTAGTAAGTGCAGTCTGTGAATACCAAAAGTAGTAAGTGCATTCTGTGAATACCACAAAGTAGTAAGTTTAGGATTTAGTCTTAAGTTAATTCTGTGAATCGGGCCCCCCATTTTAAACATTAATGGTCAGCGGTGAGGAAAGGACCGGTGCTTGTAAATCGCATACAGTGATTGGTGTACACCAATTCCATATTGCAGACCATTACGTACCAATATACTGTTTTTGATTTTTCTCTTATTGCATCTCTTGAGTTTGATCCACAATCCTATCTGAGGCCGGAGAACCATCCGCTGTACCTGCAGAGTTAGTGTTTGAGCAGGAGAGGTTGGTGCCTCAACTCAAAAAGTTCTGCAGAGATTTCAATCGTTCTTTGAAAGGCCTCACTAGAGTTGAGGAGCTGCAAAAGGCACTGAGGGACTAGTTGGCAGCCAGGGAGGCTGATGAACATTCAGTGGAGGAGTTAGAGGAACAAAGTTTGCATCTGGGATTGCTGGAAGAGCAAGCATCGCCAGTGTGACAGGGGGCCAACCTGAAGGGTGGAAGAGCTCCCTCCAGAACAGGCAGGTATGTCCTCTCCAAATCTTTCCCCAGAGGAGCTGGAGGACATGCAGGAATCTAGAAAGTACAAACTGAATAAGCTCAAAATGGAGCATGAAATGGAGCATGAAATGGAGCTCCAGTTGGAGTTTGCAAAAATCAAGATGGAGATGGAGATGGAAGACAAGAAAATTATGCTAGCTCATGAGCTGAACATGAGAGAGCTGGAATTTAAGTCCAGCACAGATGGTGGTAGCGAGAGTATCATGTCCAGTACTGAATAAAAGGTTCACAATCCCAGAGACTAGGTGCCTGACTTCAAGGAGGGGGATGGCATACACCAGGGGGTTTAGGTAAAGGAGGTAGCTCCATAGGTGTACAGAGTCCCCGCGGTGGATTGGGGACTCGCCCAGAGAGTCATATTCCCGGTGGTGGGAGGGGAACTCCACTGGCTCTAGAAGGGAGTGACAGTGAGAGGTGTACCCCCATGGAAGAAGCCCTGGTAAGGAAGTATGAAATCACCCCAGAAGAGTGTGGCTGAGTTTCAGTGACAGTCAGATACTGTCTTACCAGTCTTGAATGGTTGAGGTGGTATACTTGTTCAAGGCACTGGATGTTTGGGTGAAGGGTAATATGGTGAACACACATGAGGGGCTTTCCAATTTGATTGCTGGAGAGCATATGGTCAGTCGTGGTTTTCCAGAGCTATGTCAGCACCTGCTGGAGTGTGAGTTCTCTGACCCCAGTGAACTTTCACTGGAGGCAGACCTCGGGTGAGTGTTAGGGTGTCTGAAGAGGC
Organism: Triturus cristatus; assembly: GCF_964204655.1. Taxonomy (NCBI): domain Eukaryota; kingdom Metazoa; phylum Chordata; class Amphibia; order Caudata; family Salamandridae; genus Triturus; species Triturus cristatus. Next base: position 79,721,192 of record NC_140590.1, on the reverse strand, counting down.
ATTTGTGAATGATCCTAAAGGGTAGTGGCTCAGGTTTTCCCCAAACAAGTGAGGCAGAAGAAGATAGCAATTGCCCAGATAGATCCCAGTATAGTGGGATGGGTAGATGGTCCTAGATCCCTTCTCAGGGTACGAAGAGAGGTGATGGTAGGGTTTTGTTGCCCAAAACCGAGTCCCAGAACCTGGATGGTTCCCAGAAGGTGCACCAACAAGGGAGCCTAATTGGTATCGGGAGGCCATCCACTGAGGGCAGCCCCATAGTGTCAGGAGAACTTGGGGAGGCGGCTGTCACAAGCGTCCCACCAGGTCTGGTGTTGGGCAGCACCACTCTAGAGAGGAGGGTGCAGAAGTCCAGCTGGAGGGGTGAAGAGGGAGACAGTAACTAGTGGGAGGACCAGCTGGTCAGGGGTTAACCACACTGAGATAAGAGTTCCCCAGGAATGACTCGGAGGATACAATTTTTTACCTGAGAGGGCGTGATGGACAGGTGTCACGAGACCTGCGCAAGGCAGACTCTCACACAACACATGAAGAATGTGTTTCTCTTGGGGTGGAGGGATACTCCCCAGAAGTCCTTGCTTGCCAGGCACATGCTCAGTCTAAGGGTACAGACCCTGGGTTGGGATACCAGTTGAAGGTTAGCACCCCTGAACTGGTGGAAGAATTGTGCAGGACAGCTGCCACAAGCGCCATGACAGTTCTGGAATCTGGGGTACTGCTCCCAAAAGGAAGGTACCGAGCCCAGGAAAGTGGGCAGGGGGAGGAAGGAATTTCTCCTCACTCCTGTCCAGCCTTAGGGTACAGACCCTGGGCTGGAGGACCAGTCTTAGGATACCACCCCATAACTCGTGGGAGGGATAGTGGACAACGTGTGCCAGCCACCTGGGGTTACCGCCCCTCACTCTGAGACACCACAAAGGTAAGAAAGCTTTGGACAGCCTGAGGCCTGGCTCTTGTCACTGACAGTTGTCAGTGGCCACTGTGGGTTGCTGTCCTGGTGGACAGAGTGGTCATTGGGTTGGGGACAGAAGTCACACCCCGGGAGTCAAATGGGCCACACCACTGTTGGCTATGGTGGTACAGTTTACCTACTGGGATACGTTTGTGAACAAAGTAAGGTTAGGTGCTGCACAAATGGGATCCAGAGGTGAGGAGAAGGAGTCTGCATGGGTTAGCTTAGTGGTCCCTGGGAGTAAGAACAGAGGGATCAAAATGGGTTCAGGGAGGCATAGAAATGGATTGTGCCCCTGCGGTTGCGGGCCAGGGTCCTTTTTCTATTGACCCAAGTAGGGAAAATCCATCAAGGCATTGATAAGTAGACCCTGGCTTTAGGCAAGATGGGAGTTGTGTTGTACCTGGCCCTTTTTGCAGGGTTATCTCCAAACTTTATTGCCAGTAATGGTAAATCTGGGATACACCAAAATCCATAGGTGGATGCATGGGAACACCCATGTTCTACCCATGGAAAGCTTCTCTGGGGCAGTTTATCATAATGCAGTGATTTGCCTTACTCCAGATCTATTAAGGCTTTGCGTGGCTTGATAAATCTAACTTGGTACAAGGGCGACACAATTGTTTGCAAAAATTGGCCTTTGTTGGACCTTGCCCTTTTTGCAGGGTTATTCCCAAACCTTTTTGCCACCTTCCGTCTACATTTCTACCTGTTTTTATTGGCTTTAGGACTGTGGGCACTTTACAACTGACGATCAGTGTAAAGTACACGTGCTCTGTGTCTAAAATGTATTGGTGATTGGTTTATCCATAATTAGAATATTTGATTTACTAGTAAGTACCTAGTAAAGTGCACTGTGTGTGCCCAGGGCCTGTAAATCAATTGCCATTTAGTGGACCTGCAGCACTGATTGTGGCACCCACATGAGTAGCCCTTCAAACATGCATCAGACCTGCCACTGCAGTGCCTGTGTGTGCAGGTTTAAACTGCCATGTCGACCTGGCAAGTGCACCCACTTGCCACGTCCAAACCTTCCCTTTTACTACATGTAAGGCACCCGTAAGGTAGGCCAAAGGTAGGCCCATGGGCAGTGTGGAATGTATTTAAAAGATAGGACATGTAATGTTGTGTTTTACATAGCCTAGTAGTGAAATACTGCTAATTTTGTTTTTCGCTACAGCAGGGCCTATCTCTCCAAGGTTATCATTGAAGATGCCTTGTAATATCTTACAAGTGTATTTTCCAATTGGGACGAGATAGAGATTTGGAGTTTGGGGTCTCTGAACTAACAATTTGAAAATACATCCTTTGATGAAGTTGTTTTTTTAAATTGTGCGTTTGTAAATGCCTGTCTGGGTTGGCTGACAGCTCTTGTGCATTCACTCTAGACAGTAACACAAAGAAAACTGAGGTGTACCCTGCATATCCTGATTATAACAAAACCAAGAGCAACCCATATGTCCCTTTGAACTGGGTATAGCTGATCAGCCAAAAATACATTTGTTCACAAGGAACTCATTACAAAACATTAAAATGCGCAAGGAGTGCTAATGTCTTGCATCTAAATTAGAAATACAGTTAGAGTGAATAAGTATAACATTCTAACAATATTATTTCATTGATTGTAGTAAAGAATAAATCTCAGAATAGAAAAAGCCCACAGAGAACAGAATTTCTGTTGTGCCCAATTCAGCCGAAAATGGGCGTATTTTTATTTGCAAAAAAAATACTTAGAAAAATAATTCTACTGTGTATTCACACTATATACAAGATAAAAACGTGACTGATGTGCCCCAGTGTAGTGACCATAACCAACAGTGAAGTAGTTTATTGTAACAGTTAAAATAAGCAATTGGTTTTTGGAATAGTAAAGGAGGTCCTTTTTGAGATATGATTTTAATCCATTAATCTAGAATTTATTTATTTTATTTTGGGACTCTCCCTTCCTTTGCTGTCAATGACGTTTCGACCCTCTCATGTTACAGGGTCTCTTCAGGATGGGGATTCTGGGGACCTGAGCACTCTGAATTGGCCGAAGGTGTAGTGGAATCAATGGTCCTATATTTATACCAGTTGTAGCCAATGCGGCTAGTATCCCTAATGGTGTGTAGTAGCACCTTCTGGGACTCTGTCGGTGGAGTGTAGCATGATCCTCAATCCGTGATAAGGTAGCATCCAGGTAGTGAGGGGATTCCAGGAGTCAGGGTAGCTGAATGAGTGGCGTCAGGAATTCCTGTTCGGAATCCAGACGGACGAACGTATACGGGGCTGAGACCCGCATCTATAGCTGCAGCAGTGGGAAGAATTGGACTACCGCTGTTGTCCTCGTATCCGTGCACAGTGACATCACTGGATGAAGGACTGACCTAATGAGAGATCAGCACTACCTATCTCCGAGTCTGACCCCCAGGTAAGGGCCATACCGCCCAGGCCATTCATATTGAACATAGAACTGGGAGTATTGAGGAAGGAGTGATAATGCACCTCAGCTGCGCCCTGGATGTCCTTGCCTGGTTTGTAGGTTGTAGTTGAATCCTTGCCCCTCTTGGATTTTTCCGTAGCAGGCATATTATTATTAATGCCTGCTTCTGGAATGTTAACCGTCTCCAGTTGTGATGCCCCTGACCCGCTGATATTCTTCTTTTCTCGCATTTTGCAGCCCAAGACTCCCATTGAAAGGAGCCCTTTTATACTTTAGGACCCTCAGTGGGGAAAGGCACTTTGAGATCCTCCTCATCGTTAAGAGTCGCATTAAGGTCCAAATTAGTCTTATCTTGCAAAAGTGGCTGTATCGGACTTTGAAGACCACTAATGTAAATATACTCATGGTATGTAAGTAGGGCATCGACTGGGTTCTTTAGGAAGTCAGATTACCAATGCTCTTGTCCTTGTTCTTTGTAGTTAAATGCTGGAACTTTGGAATGAGGAGATGCAGGCCCTTCGTCTTGCTCTACCAAGAGGCTCCACCTCAGCACCCCCGTGAGAGCCGTGTTGTAAGATTGATCCATAAAGCTGCTTTTTCCGCTGAGTAGCTAATGGCACTCCAATTGTTCTCCCTGAACACATAATGGAAAATTATTGGGTAGAGGTTTTTGGGACACTGTTGCTGAGAGCGGGCTAGTTTGACTTATGGCCTCCGTATGGCCTTCTTCCTGTGAGTCACACTTGGCGCTACTTTTCTGTATTGCCTCAGCGCTGTTCCTCCTCCCTCTGACCTCCTCCTCATCGTCTGGGGCCTTCCGAGACGGGTAACTATCTGGCTCCTTCCAGCACTTCAGAAGCTACCCCAGTGGCAGTGAGCTGGGGCAAGTCACTACTACTGCTACTACACCTACTGCAGGAAAACCGAAACACACTGGTGGAAGCTGGGACTAGGAGGGAAGAGGTCAAAATAAATTGTTGGCATAGAGCGGAAGAATATTCAGAAGGCCGTCTTACCTCCCAGCTTCCAGCTCCAATGAAGTACTTGAGGTCTTTACTGCATAGCGCTTGGACGCCCTTGGGCAGCAGCCGCGCTATTCAAATCCCTTTTTCATTTCATTTCATAGCCTGGAGTAATGCCATGTTGCAGCTGGATTGTAGCAGGAATATTGCAGGTAACAATGAGGTATTGTGCCGCACTGGAGCTGTCCCTTTTCTTTTGTCTACTGCTTCTGGCCCCTTCAACTCTGAGCACTGTGACCATTGTGCCGATATGCCAGCTTGGACGAGTGGGGACCCCCCAGGTGAGAGAGCAGGCCGCACCCGAACCTGGATGGGCCTCCTCTGTGGACCACCTGTGGCCCTCACTCTGCAGCCGCCAACTACCGGTGGTTGCCCTCGTCATTGTGCTGACCAGGCAGAAGTGTGCAGCGACGAGCTAAAGGCAGTCGCAGCGTGACAGAGTGACCCGCACTATGAGTCTCAGGACTTTGGACTCCTGGCGCGGGTCGTGGTCTATGAGGGAGAGTGGAGGAGCTCAGGCTCCAGCATTTCATCTTACCTTGACGCCCCCTCGTATCTTGTGTCTTACGTCTCACAAAGACCTGGAATCAATCCATATACGAGGGTCTTATAAGGGTACACCAGTAGCCAATTCTGGATGTACAAAAGTAATTGCCAAGGCCATTTTGGGAAGGAGAACATATGCTAGAATCCTGATTAGCAGGATCCCAGCAAATTACAGTCAAAACACACTGACACCAAGTAATAAACAAGCATTGTCATAGACAATAGGTCTCGCCTTGGGACCTTTTAAGTGTTTAGCTGTGCAGTTTGTATATACATGGCTTGGCCAATCACAGACCAAAGAAAGGACAGGCTTTCACGCTAATGGATGGTGAATTGTCCATTTATATTGTAAAGTTATGAAAAATGTGGGAGTCATGGAGGCGTTGAAGACAACCGATTCTTGTTTAATTTTAAAGGTTACAAAGATTGCAAAAAATAGTCTGACAGCACAGACAGATTTCCTGTTTTTTCCTATCTCTGTGAATCAGTTGAAAATCATCCTGTAGTAATGAGGACTGAACAAAATAACTTTTCAGTTGCTGCAGATAGTAGGGACCCTCCCCGCACCGCACTAGCTAAACAAGAGGCGGAGCGCAGTCCATTGATCTAAGAAGGATGAAATGCTCAGTCAGCCCCCCCACAGCATTGCAAACCATGAGCTTCACACTGCATGCTGAGCTCTGTAGTATGTGCATTAACCTAGGGGACTGTATTATTGGATTCAGAGGGATTGAAGTCAGTAGGTCAGACGGTCTTTCAGCCTTTATGAAACCGCATGCACCACGCGCGCTCTCTTTCTCTCATCTCAGCAGCGGGCACTGATAACAGTGACGAGAAATAGTATTCACCGTTCCTCGATTCATCTCCAAACTGCCCCTAACACCCCGCATTTTCCCTGAAAACAATTTAGTTAATTTATGGTGGCATTTCCCTTTGACTTCTGAGACAATAGAAAACGTACTGGCACTGGTCAAAATTGTGGAGAGAGTCGGCCCAGGCTTAAGCCACTTTGCAGCAGTGAAAACAAGCGTCCATTGTGAAGACACTTATGAACAGGAATGAGGGGCTGGTTGTGTGTCATGAGTGTGGCGCGCTACAAGGAATGCTGCTGAACCGGTATATATGGATTAAACGGAGCTGCAGAATTATTTATATAACAAAAATTAACACAAGTCTCTTATTACCCCTGCATTGTATTTAATTTGAGAGTACCGGCACTGCTCACGAACAAACAGGTACTCTAAAGAGTGAGTACCCAGCCGCACTTCTATATTCCCATTTAAAGCACTGTTCAAGGGGGAAGGGTCCAAGTGGGGGCCAGTTGGGTCCCTTTCGAGAGGGGTGGCAATGACAGAGGGGATTGTAGTGATGGTCCGATCAGCATTCTAGTGTTTCAGCATGTTGTAACAGACACTGAACACCCACCCACTAAAGTCGTCACCAGTCAGGTGACTCTGACAATAAAAGGGGCCGAGCGCACGTGCTCTGGGCCAGTTAAGTACTTATACCACTTGTGTCTGCGTGTCCCTCATTTATCAGTATGCAGGCCTGAGGCCCAAATACCACAATGGCGACGAGGGGGCTGTGCCCGTGCGTGCAGCAGCCTAGAAGCTGTGGGAAAAGGGGAGAGAGCTGCCTGTGTGCAGGGCACCCCCTGGAGAAGGCGTCAGAAGCGCCTGATCGCTGCGGGGCGAGCGACGAGCCCAGGGTGAGAGACGGCAATCGGGGGCCCACCCCAGACCGGCAGGAAGGCCCACGGGGCGTGTGAAGTGCCCCGGGGCGAAGGTGAGGAGGTCGGGAGCCCACCCCACACCTCATGTGCCCGCAGTGGCTCCATATCCTGTGCAGAGGCACCAGGTAGCCCGGGGGGTGTGTGGAGAGCCCCGGGGCGTAGGTGAAGCGGTGGGTGCCCACCCCATCTCTCAAGTGTGTGCTGCCGAGCTGTCCGGCACGAAGAGAGACCCGGGATGGCGGCGATGCAGCACGAGCAGTGCTGGACTGCCAGGCTGCTCGACACCGCCGCAGACTGCATGGAGTGAGTGGCGAGCGGGCAGAAGGTGAGCCCGTAAAATAAGGGGAAGTGAAGCAAGACCGCTGTGAGGAAGGTAGAGAGTGGAGTAGCTACCCACTCCTCCGCACCCTCCAGGGAAGAACAAACTGTGCCCAATGTCCCCAAGGAATAACCAGCCCTGGGAGTAGCTCCAGCTCCTGCCCCACCCGCGCGGCGTGTGAGGAGCGAGCCGGCTGAGGTGGGGTGAGGCCAGGTATGGAGATGTAGTGCGAGGCCTGCGCGGCCCATAGTGAAAACGAAGCAGTGCCAGCAACCCCCAGCGCAGCCCGTGACAGAAGCGGGCCTGTGGCGAGGGGCAGAGCAGAAGCGGAGAAATGTGTGCGGCCCGCAGCGGCAATGAAAATCATGGAAACAGGAGAGCCGTGCTAACAGGTGCGAGGCCCCGCATAGCCAGGGGTGGAGGCGCAAGTTGCAGCAAAGGAACAGAGGCCAGCCGTCTATAGAGCTTTGTCAGGGGGCGATAGTGCCTGGACTTGAGCCTGCGTATTGCACTTTTCTCTCCCTGCATCGGGAGCAGTTGTAGGCACCAGTGTCCCGCTGCACACAGACACCAGGCCGGCCACTCAGCGTGAGGCTCATGTCCAACTCAGCCTGGCAGAATGACACAGCCAGAGAGCGGCAGGAGTGGCCCGAGAGTGAAGGGGCAGTGAAGTGTGGCACGCAGCGTGAGCACAGCTGCTGAGGCCTAAGGAATGCTGCAGGAACAATCACACGGACGCCCCTCACTGATGAGTCAAGGCAATAAAGAAGGAAAGCACCTACCGTGGTTGAGGTGCTTGGGCTACATGAGGAAGGTGATGAGTGGTAGCTGGGGAGCAGCTGAGGTCCCAAGGGAACCCTCGCACCGGCACACCCAAAATGAGAGAAGAGAGAAGCCACAGTCGATTGAAATGAGGATACACTGCCATCGTGTGTCTGATTAGAGGTACCACACCCACTAAATAAAAGAAGGGACTGTAACATACATGATACCACAAGAAAGACTGCAATTCATTGTCACCACACAGTCCATCTCTTTCTGGGAGTGGGAATAGTAATTTTTACCCCTACACTATCCAATGCTTTCCCTACTGTTGCACTCACTGGAGTGGGAATAGTAAATTTTACCCTCCCGCTATCCAACGCTTTCCCTACTGTTGCACTCTCTGGAGTGGGAATAGTAATTTTTACCCCTACGCTATCCAATGCTTTCCCTATTATTGCACTCTCTGGAGTGGGAATAGTAATTTTTACCCTCCCGCTATCCCACGCTTTCCCTACTGTTGCACTCTCTGGAGTGGGAATAGTAATTTTTACTCTCCCGCTATCCAACGCTTTCCCCACTATTGCACTTACTGGAGTAGTAATAGTAAATTTTACCCGCCCGCTATCCTACGCAAAAAATATTGAATATTTTTAAATAATATTACGTTAATATATATGTATTAATTTGTTTTTTTACTTACATTAATTATTTATTAATTGTAAAGGTTTTTAAGTATTTTTAAGTATGTTTTAGTTAATTATATGTATTATTTCATTAATTTTACATAACTTTTAAGACATTTAAAGAATTCAATATTTTGACCAACTATATTTTTTACAATGATATTTTGGATTCTATGGGCCCGATTCACAGAACTAACTTAAGACAAAATCCTAAACTTACTACCATTTTCGTATTCACAGAAGGCACTTACTCATTTTGGCATTCACAGAAGACACTTACTCACGTCGGTATTCACAGAAGTTAGGAGTCCTAACTTTAGGACTCCTAAATGCCTTCTGTGAATACCGAAAGTCTTAAAATTAGGATTTTTCTCAGTTTAGGAGTCCTAAAGTTAGGACTCCTAACTTTATTACTACTAAACTGAGAAAAATCCTAATTTTAAGGCTTTCGGTATTCACAGAAGGCATTTCGGAGTCCTAAAGTTAGGAGTCCTAACTATACTACTACTAAACTGAGAAAAATCCTAATTTTAAGGCTTTCGGTATTCACAGAAGGCATTTAGGAGTCCCAAAGTTAGGAGTCCTAACTTTACTACTACTAAATTGAGAAAAATCCTATTTTTAAGACTTTCAGTATTCACAGAAGGCATTTAGGAGTCCTAAAGTTAGGAGTCCTAACTATACTACTACTAAACTGAGAAAAATCCTAATTTTAAGACTTTCGGTATACACAGAAGGCATTTAGGAGTCCTAAAGTTAGGACTCCTTACTTCTCTGAATACCAAAATGAGTAAGTGCCTTCTGTGAATACCAAAATGGTAGTAAGTTTAGGATTTTGTCTTAAGTTAGTTCTGTGAATCGGGCCCTATATTTTTGTACTTACCTGTTTGTAGATAGGGATTCGATATTTTGGCATTCTATATTTTTTCCTCGATATTTTGGCAGGTCGATATTCTCCTTCTCGATATTTTGTCAGTGATCCATGAGAAATATGCCCCAGACAAAACAAGCATTTGCAATGCAATAGGACTCAGGACTCGCATTTACTTGAGATCTATTGCATTGTAAACGGGAGGGCAGGCGGGGAGAAGGCATGATCAGGGGGTGGTGGGCAAGAAGTCATGAACTGCGGGAGGAAAGGGGGAAAGGCAAGGAAAGCAAGTAGTGCTCAAGATCTAAATAAAACATACTGTGCAACACTCAAGTAAATGGCCCAGTAGCCATGGAAGGATACAAATGAAGACATGGCTGGCATAAGGAGGGACTAACAAGCCTAAAACCAATCAGAAGGCAGCATTTAGGAACAACAAAGACACAAGTAATGAAAAAGATGGGTGGAGAGTAGGCGGAGCTTCCACACCATACTGAATACTGCATGCCTCGCATGCACGCTGCCGCTATAGGCTCGACCTATTTAGGGCAACCAAGAAAGCAGAACCTACTTTCCTACACTTGCCCACACGTCCCTCCCTCCTCCCCCTCCAGGCAGTTGGTTGCACAAGTGTGTGCTAGGGCCGCTTCGGATTTAGGATTGTGTGACATGCATATTGGTTACTAACTCAGTTGGACTGCCTTTAAGCAAAATCTTTTCATTTTGAACTATAAGACACTGACTGGAAAGCACATTTATTGAGCATAATTAGGTGCACCATGGTGCCCCAGTGTTCGAGATCTATGAGTCACTCCTGGGTATAAACCTTCACTGCTCGACGCGATGGGTGCAAGGAATTAACGTGGTAATACGCAGCATCCCCCATGGGTAATGCAAAGTATCCACTGACTCTCCAGGGCCCTGAGAACCTGTGCCACATACCTGACGGAGGAGAGTGGAGGCCAAGGGTACACCGCAAACACATCTATCCAAACATGGCTAAAGACATTCAGCGCTATGAGAGCCACACAGCCTCACTGCCGCAATGTTTATGGTACATTGTGACCTAGATGGGTGCCTCCGTGCTGCACGCTGTGATTGTGATTCTGGGCACATCACTTAACCTCCCAGTGCCTGAAAAAAGGAGGAAGTCTCTGGGCGTAGTGCCCAGGGCTGTTAACAATGTGTGCAAGGAAGGTCTGACAATAACAGTTTAATAAAAGAAAGCACAGTCTCACAATCACATTCATTGCCTTAGCTCGATGGGGTCTTCCGATCGATCTCCGTGTTTCATGCCAGTTGTTTCTAGTAGTTTGAAACAAATTTTCAGGGGCAGTTTTCTCTGGTACAGTTCTTAGAGGGCAATCCTTCCCTGCCATACATTATCTGCCATTGTAATCTGATTAAAAATACAAAATAGTGATGAATGGAAAGCTTGAATTGATGTTCTGGAGTGGCCTTGCCTGGCAGTCTGGGAAGGATTGTTTCCATGAGGAGCTGAGTCGATACTGATTTGCATAAGGCAGTACTTGTCTAGGGTATCACAGTGGGTGAAAAAAGATGACCTGAAATGCGGCCAGTGGATGAGGTTAATTGAAGCATTCCATCCATCACCTTGTTGTTGCAGTTGATGTCCTAAGTGTGACGGGTATGCCTAAATATTGGTCTCATGCTCTTTGGTGTACAGGACTCAAGAGACACCCATATAACAGGGTAAACTGATCTGGGATTATGTGCGGTCCCTTCTGGACAGGGTCTTATCTGGCAGTAAGGGAGTACTCATCTCATAAAAAGCAGGGTACATGCTGGTTTGTATAAGGTGGGACTTGGGCTAGAATGGCATGGTGGGTGAAATATGAGGGACTAGAATACAGCCCGAACAATCCCCAGTGGCTAAAAATATTTCAAGCATTCCATCCATCACCCTGTAGCTGGACTTGTATTCTGATGGGCATCATTTTCCTTCAGTGTGTTTTAAGAGAAGCATCATTCGTTGCTGTGGGGGTATTGATTACTACAGCAATTTTCTAAGAGGCTCTATTCCCTTGAATAGCATAGCTAAAACATCATTGTCCCCATTCTCTGGCTCCATGATCTTTGCAGCATCATCCTCTGACACACTGCTCAGAAACAGGCAAAGATGTACACCAAGTGCCAACCAGTATTAATGGATTATCATTTGACATTGATCTGTGCTCTAGCAAGAGCTGCTCATATGCCTGGGTTCACTTTGCAGGTGACGTGGGATATTTGGATGCATTAAGGCTTGTTTTCATAACCCAATACGTAATTGCAAGCTCTCTTGGTCCTGTAGCTGTACACAAATGAAAGAATAAAGTCTTGCTCTCATGGCTTACTATGTACCTTTCTAACCAGGACTTGTGAAGCAGAGTAAACACAGTAGTGCCATCACTGGTTATAGGGAAGTGAACATGTCTGCAATGTGTTAACTACAGCCTTCCAGATAGTCCTTTTAGGGAACATGTATGTTGAGCACTCATTGCCATCTCCACATCTATGAGTAGAGGCCCTCTGACATACAAGAGTTGGAGACAAAATGTGGGAATTAAAGTTGATGCCGCAAACGTGATATTTCTCAAAATCACAGGGTTTGTGACTGCAAAATGATATTTGCAGATCAGAAGAGCATTTCCAACTCACAAATTGAATTTTGCAACCCCACCGAATTGCAATTAAAAGGGTGCGTGAAAGGGGTGGTCCCACCTCCTTGAAATTGGAAATAGTCCATATCTATGATCTGCAACTGTGGTCACAAAGCACTGATAAGTTATCAATGCATCATAGGAGATGTTGGTGGATTTGTAACCGCGGAAACTGTCTTTGCTAGGCTACTTCCCATTCAGGAATTGTGTTGGCTGAGCTTGGGGGAGCAGCAGTGGTCAAGGGGGCTCCTCCAATGTGTTACCATACACAAAGTATTTTTTCTTAAAGTAGCACCGTTTCTTTAAGGAACACAGACTGCTTTAAAAAACGTCAACTGTTTGTAAGTGCTAATGGAAGGATGGTGTCTTGATGGTCGCTTCAGGCTACCATCCCTCTGTAGCCAATCACAAAGACACACCAATAGGAACCTGCCTTATTAATATTCATTAGGGAGAACTTTCTGCAGCTACCTGTTATGTACCTTTATTAGTAAATAGGTTATATTGCAAATCAGAGTCATGTAGCAAAAAGTTGGTGTGCAATTTGTGACCCCGTTTTGTGAAGTGCCTCTGTACATCAGGTATCATTCAGATAAAGTGGAGCCGTTTGACTGCAGACAGAGAGCAGAAGCGAGAGTGATTGGTGCCACAAAGAGCCAAAAACTGGCCCACACACTGACATCAGACCATCCCTTCTAGCACTGCCAGAATGCCGCATAGGCCAGTCGGACCCTGGCAACCAAGGCACTCCAACCTAAATAATGATAGTCCCTCTTTAAAGGGAAAAGGAAGAGGAAAAGGTGCAAACAAAGAAAAATGCATGAGAAGCAGAGGATCAAGAACTATCGCTACATGGGAAAACAGTGTATCGCACCAAGAAAATTTAGTGAAGGATGATCAGTTATTCACAGATGCATATTGACCTATTCCTTTTTTCTAAGGAAATTGAAATTGTTAAAGGTTCATAAACTTTCCGCTCAAAGGCCGATGACACTAGGGTGCCGATTCCGATCGGGTAAAATTTTTTCCCGTACGACTCGTATCCGTATATTTTTACGTACGAATCGTACAAGTCCCGTCCCACCGGTGAAGTACGATCCGTACGTGAAATATACATACGAATCGCTTCGGGAAAAGGTCTACGAGATGTACCCAGACAGTTTTACATACAAATCGTAAAACTGAAGTCCGAGCGCACAAGTACGATCCGTAACGCCCTTCCGAATATACAAGCGTATGTAAAACGTCCCGTACGGAGCAAACTCTGTACCACTCATATCCCGGGTAAACTTGTGCCCGGGATACAAGTCGTACAGCTCCCCTTCCTCCCCCGCGTATGTCCGCACGTCCCCCGTATGTCAGCACCGTACCCCCGTATGTCAGCACCGTACACCCCCATGTCCCCACCATACCCCAGCCCCGTACTTGTACGCACCGTACCCCTGCACCCTACCCCAGCCCTGTACTTGGATGCACCATACCCCAGCACCGTACCCCAGCCCCGTACTTGGACGCACCGTACCCCAGCACCGTACATGGACGCACCGTACCCCAGCACCGTACCCCAGCCCCATACTTGTACGCACCGTACCCCAGCACCGTACCCCAGCCCTGTACTTGGACGCACCATGCCCCAGCACCATACCCCAGCACCGTACTTGGACGCACCGTACCCCAGCACCATACATGGACGCACCGTACCCCAGCACCGTACCCCAGCCCCGTACTTGTACGCACCGTACCCTAGCACCATACCCCAGCCCCGTACTTGTACGCACCGTACCCCAGCACCGTACCACAGCCCCGTACTTGGACGCACCATAATCCAGCCCCGTACATGAACGCACCGTACCCCAGCACCGTACCCCAGCCCCGTACTTGTACGCACTGTACCCCAGCACCATACCCCAGCCCCATACTTGGACGCACCGTACCCCAGCACTGTACCCCAGCCCCGTACTTGGACGCACCATACCCCAGCACCATCCCCCAGCATCGCGTATGTACGGACCTTACAACAACATTGCTTATGCGAGCACGGTACAACAACATCGCGTATGGACGCACCTTACATACGCAAAAACGACTCGTACTGAACCAGGACACTGTAAAACAGCACAAGGAGGGTCAATTCGACTCGCACAACACCACAAAACACGTCTACAGCAAAATGACTGACCTGGCACATCCAAACAGGTAAACAGAGGCCCAAACTCACAACCACCTCTTATAACACACCCACCAAAAAATTAAAACTCAGGCCCACCCTCAAATGGACCAATAAAAAGGGCCCACACACACAAACCATGAGCCTTTGCAACAGACTCACTGCAGCTACAGAGCACACCCCAACAACTGCACCCATACACCTTAACATATACACCTTCAACACACATTCCTTCACACAAACCCCCTCTCCACATTCCCACACACACCTTCACATTCACACCCACACACCCACAACCATCCACACCCTCACCCCACACCATGCCCACAGACAAGAATCCAAAGTTCACAAGGGAGGAGCTGGACATCATTGTCAACGAAGTCATCAGAGTCGAGTCACAGCTCTTTGGAACATTGGTCAGACAGACCAGCATAGCCGAAAAATCACGCCTGTGGCAGAGGATCGTCGATAGGGTGAGTGCTGTTGCGCCCATCAGAAGGACCAGGAATGAATGCCATGCCAGGTGGTACGATCTGCGGAGGGCAGTCAAGCGCAAAATGAACGAGGACTACGCCCAGAGCAATATCACTGGAGGTGGGCTGCCCCGCAGACCGGTACATTACCATCCCTGGGAGGAGAAGGTGATGGCCCTGCTTCTGCTGGTGGGAGTACACGGAGTCGAAGGAGTTGCAGAGCCAGGTGAGTACACAAACAACTTACGTAACATGAGGGTAATGGCATCCACACCCCAACTACACCAAATGCACGCAACTACCCCCAAGCCCTCACCAGACACCACCACACTCAAAAACAACACTCATACCACTAAAATGTGTATGCCCCATCCACAAAGCAAGGCCATGCCATGTCCCAGGCTACACGAAGCACAAACCCAAGACTGGATGTCTGGGATGCTGAGAGGGTGGGGCTCACAAAACACATTGTTCAACTCTGAATCAGACACCATTGCCCTCAGCCCATATGACCCAGGTACATACCCATGCACCATGCTCAATTCACAGGGACTGGCAAAGTACTGACAAGGTAGCTGACACTTGGCCCTGCTGTAGCCAGCACAAGGCCCTCCTGTTACCACTGTAAACTCAAACACCAACACCACAAGCTCAGATATCTAGGACAGGAACTCACACTCACTGTCATGCCAGCATGCACCATGAGGGGACAGATACATCACCTGGGAGAACCACAGCCAAATCACACTACACCCACCAGCAGGCCCTGTCACACACACCCCTTACACAAGCACACACCCCCGGGGCAGCCAATGGATTTACCCACTCTCACAATGGACATCTGACACAACAAGATCAATCCATAGCCAAAGAAGCATCCAAGCCAAAAATCCACATGGCAAACACTCAGGAGAACATATCAATCTCTCCCCCGCAACATACCCATCCACAAGTGAACAGTGAGGGGAATGCTAGGCACATACAACTACCTGGAGGAACTGTGCCAACTTGAATATGTATGAAACATGGATGTCGCATCAAACAGCATTAACATTGTCTCTCTTTCACACACAGGGCAACGTCATGGATCTCCTCCCAACAATGGGGGGGAAGAATCACAGTCCCAGGCTCGGGAGGAACCTGAACCCACCGGCAGCGATGCCTCTCAACATTCCGCGGATGACCCCAACCCACCTGGACCCTCTGGTGTCCAAGCCCCTGCAGCACCTGCCTCAGGTACATCTGTGCCAACCACCACCCCCATTCCTGCCACATCCCAGGAGACACCCAGGAGCCCTGCCCGCACTGAACAACTAAGCCAGTCTAACCTGGAGGGAGAAGGTTCACCGGGCACCCAGGAGGAGGCAGACAACCCTGCAACTGCCATCCCTCAGGGGTCCCGTAGACCCGATGTGCCCACAACGGCAGGCCAGGCTCGTGTGGGCAAGGGTGGTGGGAGTGGAGGCAGGCGGAGGCGAGAACCTGACCAGCCAGCTGAAGGGACCGGTATGTCACACATACGCAACATCATGGACGCATACCGGCGTGACACCAGGGCCATCAGTCAGGTAGTGGAGACCCTCACAGAGATTAAGAACCAGCAGGCTGAGCAACATGCCAGTCAACAACAACACCAAGGACGGATGGAGGCAAGACTGGCTGAGCTCCTGCCGGTGCAAACATACATAAGCTGTTCACTCCGTTGGATTGCCGACAACATGGGCAATCCTCCCTGTGCCACCAGGCGAAGACCAACACCAGCCACAGGGAGGGAGGAGGAGGAGGATTCGTCTGACAGAGCGTCCCAAGCATCGTCAAGGCCTGCATCTGAGGGTCCCGCGAGGAAGGTGGGTCGTCCACGGAAAAGACCGTGAGAGGCAGCAGACCATCCACATCTCCCAGGTCACCTGGCCTGGCACATGGCCTTCATGCGCAACAGCAGCACCTTATTCACTGACATTCTCTGCCACATGGACTTGCTGGTCACAGTCTGACCAATGATGACAACCACTGTGTTCTGGACTCTGATGACTTCAAATGCAAAGGATCCCATCTCCACCTGTGAACTTTGGATTCTAGGCACACTGTATAGCACCTATTTTTACCCACAATAGACACCCCCCACTGAGAATAAAACTAAATTTATTTAATTAGATGTTGCAGTCATTTTGCATGAGTCCACAACATATGTGTGGGGAAATGTCAAACTATGCCTGAGTGTTGAACTAACTCCAGCCATCCATACCCTGGGATCTGAGACCAGTACAGGACACAAATGGGTCACAATGTATTATCCAATACAGACATGGAGCACAATACTCACCCGTGATGGCCTCAAGCTGCTGAGGGGGGCTTGCAATACTGTGCGGACAGACCAATTTGGAAAAGCATCATTAAGGTGTAGAGGTCATGGCTCATGTGGAGGGAGTCCCAGGTATGTTTAGCCAGGTGGGAGAACTATGTCCTGCATGCTGGACTTCGGTGGATGTGAAGAATGTTGGCCAGGGCAAGGTTGGATGCACGGAGTTGCCCCAACAGGGTCTTGGATGACAGACGTTCAAGGTTGGTTTGGGGTCTGGGGTTGTGGACTGCCTCCTGAGTGTGGGTGAGGAGTCTGGAGGTCATCCTGCAGCAGACAGTGATCCATTGCAGCTATCTCACGTGGACGGTGATGTGGCTAGGGCGTGGGATGTTGAAGCTGAGGTGTGCAGATGCACCCTGGATGTGGACAAATTTTCCGGGAGTTTGGCTGTACTTGCTCAGTGGAGGGCGGGGCTGTAGCAAACACGGTTGGTGTCGTGGACCTGGGGGACGGTCTGTCTTGCCTTGGAGTGGATCTATCTGTGGGTAATGTGCATCATGCAGAGGGTGTTGCAGCATGGGGTACAGATGCTGGTGAGTTGCATGGCAATTGTGAGCGACGAGTCCATGATGCACACCATCTTGTGTGTGTGGCCACTGGGTGCTGGTGCAGTGCCCTGGCGGGTGGGACACAAGGAGTTGACCCAGCTGTAAGGGGACAATCCTCAGATGATTACCTCAGTCCTGTACAAGTCCAGCCTCAGGTGGCTGATGTTCAGCCATTCATCAACGGACCTCATGCCTTCTTGAAGGTTGGAACTGGCAATGGCTGTGTCTTTGGTGAGGGTGAGGAGCAGCTGGCTGTCAATGGCATACAAGATGATGATGAGGTTGTGTGCACATGTGATGGTGGAGAGGGGGGTCATGGACACATTGAATTATTGACACGCTGAGAGATGAGCCCTGGGCCATGTGCCAGATGACGCCACTGTACTACATGCTGAAGGCTTGAGTCCCACTCCCATGGCCTTGCTGGAGAGCCACTTGGTGATTTCATCCTGGTCCATCTCCTGGATACCAGTGTTGAAGATGTGTGAGCTGACAGTGTGTGACCACATCGTGCATAATGCTGCGGAGAGGACAAGGGGGGTGGCCTCACCATTGTTGAGCAGGGCAAAGTTGTCGGTGTTGGTGGCAATGATGACGGTTGCATTGGGTTGATTACCGTGAAAGACGGTCTTGTGCAGGTTGCCTGGAGCTCTTTGCATGGAGGAAGTTTGTCAGTTGCTCGTTGACTGTATTCCTGGCTAGGGAAGCACGTTGAGGTTCCTTGAGAGCCAGCGTTCCTGCCGTCCATTGTCTAAGAAGGGCCTGGGTCACTGCATGCCTCTATCTACCATGGAATGTGGCTAACTCCAAAGATACATACATGACATGCTGGACGGGGGCCACAAGGATGGGGAATGATGTGGTTGAGATGTTGTGTGGGAAGGGTCCTGATGGAGATCCCCAGGGGATGTTGCACATGAGCCGGGTGTTGTATCTGCTGATGATGGAAGTCCAAAACCTGAGGGTGGTTGGTCACACGTATAATAGTGCGTTCTGCCTCTGTGTGCCAAGGCTTGCGTGTATGTCCATGAGCTTGCAGTGGTAATAAGTTGCAAGGTATTGGCTCAGCCTTGCAAGGGTAGGGTGTCTTTTGGATGGAGAGCTGATGTCAGTGCACTCACGATGCTGATGAGCTCCTTGATGTCGTGCTGTTTTTTGGCCTCGTCCCCATCTGAAGGATCTCTAATTGTCCTTGCGGATGATATGGTGATGGCTGTGTGTGCCGTTTTCCAGGGCCACTGATGGTAATTTGTGTCGCAAGCTGTGCACAAGAGTCCTGCTAGACGTATATGAGTCCAGTAGGTCTGCCTTGTCCCAGGTGGCTTGATTGATGATGTGCGTCACAGGGAAGTCTGTCAACATTGCTGGATTGTTGGATCAGTTGCTGATCCAGTGTGTGAGGTTGCAGAGTGTGGCAGTGGTGTTGGTTCCAGTGTCCCACACAGCATGTCTGTGTTGACTTACATCAAGCATCTTTGGGGGATTGGCAGCGGGGTGTGGCAGTGTGTTGCCCGTTGGAGACGTGGATGCTAATGTGGATGGACCAATGATGGATGCTGGTGTGGTTCTCATCCAGCCAGAAGTTCCTGGCCCACAGCCACATGTATCCTGTGGATGTGAGGGCATGCGTGACGAAGGACGTGTTGATGGCTTTGCGGAATTGTGGATGTAGGCCTGGAGATCAGTAGATGAGTGTTACTCTGAGGGTTTGCAGGGGATTTGTGACCCTGAGTGCGTACTTGGGAATAGATATCAATTCATCCTCCGGGATTGTTAGAGCCGTCCCTGCGGGTGCTCTTGTATCCGTCTGAGATGGCAATGAAGAAGTTGTGTGCTGAGGATGCTTTCATCCAGGTCACTGTCATGATGGTGATGTGTGGGCCTGTTGTGTTGAGGAGGTATCAGAGTCCAATGGCGTGCTGTTGGAAGGAGCCGGTGTGGAGTAGGAGGGACATGACCTGGTTGGTGTGACAGGGCCTGGAAAGCGGGGCAGCGCTGTGTAGGCAGTTGGAATTGCACACTCAGCATGCGAAGGTGTGGTGTATGCGCTTAGGGTATTCCTGAGAGCAGGCGGTTGATTTTCGCTTGGACATTGCTTGGAGGGTGGCTGCAACATGAGACTGTTGTGTGATGTGGGTCATGCATGGACATGAGGGTCGTGCAATGTGCACGTTGCATGCACTGACGGTCCTGCCTTTGGCACCGCCTGGCCGCAACAGTGGCACAGACAAGCTGATGACAGCCTAATGAATGGGTGGAGGGAGGAAGGGAGGAGCTTCTTGGAGGCGTGTGGGCTGCAGAATCCTGGAACTTGGTTTGCCCTTGCCGCAGGGCCCGCAGCAGCAGGCGGCATCTACTGTAAACTAGGCCAAAAGTAGCACACAAAGACAAGGATGTCAGAAAGGACAACTGCAACAGGTGCATGTAAAGGAAGGAGTGTCAGGTTACTCATGGCTCACCCAGAGAAAATGGATGAACAATCACCAAAGATGACTGACACAGGATCAGGAAACAGAAGGCCGAGGAGACACACCCTCAGCAGGCATTGACAGCCCGTTGGTGGGAGCAACCTGCACAAATACATACACAACCATGGACTTCATGCACAATAGAGATTATTATCCATGAAGAACTGCATGCATGTTGCCGAACTACACATACACTCATATGCACAATCTTTGACTACTGTGCCAGAGATGACGCATGCAAAGTGGCAAGAGTCCTGCATTGACAGAGATGAGGCACTTCAGAGGGTGAGGAACACCTTTATTACTCAAGCTCACACTGAGGGAAATGCATCAATATGAACAGACTCACAGGTCATTTGACTGAACATGTGGGACCTACGCTGGACACCCCCTTCACAACACGGATGTTGTAAATCCAAATGAACTGGCACACAAGTTAAGGGGATGAGCCAAACACCTCCTGCTGCACACGGAGAGGCTGCAATTCCCCATTGAGCCTGTTATGGGTATGTCCCACACTATGTCCACCCGTAGCATCCCGTATGTTTCAGAGGGAATTGTTACACACATTGATGCCTTCATCAGAATCCAAAAACCATTACAGATGACTGTCACGAAGGGTGACTGTCAATTCATGGGAGTCATGCTACATGTTATGTGCCCCATGGTGAGTCAACATGTATGCATGGTAACACAACATGCACAGAGGCAGTCCCCACACATTCCAAACACGTACCACCCCCAAAATGCCTTGCTGCAATCCTTACCCAAAATGAAATTTCCCCATATCCATGCATGGAACACAGCACACATTGCAATACTCATGAGGAATAGCAGGAGGACAACGATGACACGAGCAGACAACATGCGCAAGAACCTGGGAATGACAGAAACACAAGAAGTCAGCTAAAAGATTTTTCTCCGCATACATGGTCATTTACTAAACAGGAACAATGTTGTCCCCATGCTAATTTAAAAGAAAGTGTCCCTGCTAAAATGTGTGGAATGACATCATCACTCGAGTGACACATCAGAACACACATCTAAGTCACTTAGCATACAGTCAGCTGGACACACACATTGCAACACATGCCACCCAAGCCTCCAAGCGTGCAAACTCAGACCCAGTGACTCACCATTATGAGAAGAAGTTGCGTATGAGCTGACTCCGGATATCCTCCTCCTCATCACGTGCCTCGTGACCAAGCCCTTCATCCTCCACGGGTGGATGTTCCTGCTCAACCTGCTCCAGGATGAGTGGCACTGCCTTCTCCACTGCCATGTTGTGCAGCATGCAGCACACGAGGAAGATTTTGCAGACCTTCGCCGGTGCATATGGGAGGGACCAGCCTGTCTTGTGGAGGCACCGGAATCTGCTCTTCAGGAGGCCAAACGTCCGCTCAATCAATCACCTGGTCTGCCCGTGTGCATTGTTGTACCGGTGATCTGCAGCTGATCTTGGGTTGCGGAGAGGCGTCATCAGCCATGGCATGTTGGGATAGCCAGAGTCCCCTACATGGAAACATCATGTAAATAAGTGGGTCAGGAGATGCCGTAAGAGCCAGAGATACCGCAACACACAGGACAAACAGAATATACCCACCAACAAGACATGCTCGCTCGTTGTGCAGCCACAGCATCATGTGTGGCACCGTGCTAAGCCTCATGATGTAGGCATCGTGTGCTGACCCTGGAAAATGTGCACAGACATGGGAAATCAGCATGTTAGCAAGACACACCAAAAAGGCATTGATAGAGTGGTAATGTTTACAGTTGCGATAGGCTACCTCCTGTGCCTGTGGTGGTACCAAAGCCACATGTGTCCCATCAATGGACCCAATGACATTGGGCATCCCTCCCAGGGCATAGAAATCACCCTTGACACCTGTCAACTCCTCAGGAGTCGGAAAATGGATGAATTCATCAAGGTGCTCCAACATGGCTGCCAAAACATAACGCAGGACACAGCTGAACATTGTCTGTGACATGCCACCAACATCAGCTATGGTGAATTGAAACGTACCTGTGGCAAAAAAATGTAGGGCTGCCATCACCTTCATCTTGGGGTCAGCGCAGTGGGATACCTGTGTCGCGGTTGGAGGTGTGGTGCCAGCTTGGCGGTCAAGTCCTCAATCAACTGTTGAGTGAATCTGTAACGTCAGATGCAGGCACGTTCCCTCATGGCACCCAAATCTGGCATTGGTCGGGGGACAGGCGGTGCCCTGCAGAAAATTGTGATGAATGACGAAGATTGAGAGCATAACAACATCAATGTCAATGAACAGAGCACATGCTCAACTGCTACTACACATCTGCTAAATACAGAGTCTGGTGTGTGCAATACATCCAGGACACGTATGCTAGCTTGGTGATACTCCTACGTAAAGCCAGATACACCCGTTGATTGGCAAGTCTACATGACATGCCCTGAAACGAGCCTGGGGCCAGTCTGAGTGAACAGCCAGAGACATCACAGGAGTGACATACATCAACAATGCTGCATTTAAAGGATGTCATCTCATACAGACAGCTGACGGCAAGCTAGACGCAAAGGTCACATGGAAAGTCAAATGTACAGATCACACACATTGCCATGAAGGGGTACACGTGAAAACAGAAAACACAGACATTGAGACGACGCAGATATGTCCTCATGTGAAAATATCATGTCGGATGCATACAGACCCTGCTTACGTGGGAATCCACATGTGGCATGGTGTGCGTAGATGTGTGCCATGCTCATCTCCACACAGACACATGTTGGATGCAGCAACAGCAGATGTGGTTGACGGAACAGTAATAGCAAGCTCATGGGAACACATGACACACACATGACATAGTCACATCGGGGCACGCTGATTGTGAAATGTCAGTTGTTAGTGTCCCTGTCCCTGACATCAGAGGACAGTTGCGGGTGCTGGTGACTGTGCCATACCAGTGATGCTGTGCTTGACACGTTTGTACTACAAGCACACATGTGCAAAGTGTGAAGGGGAAGTGTGCCACATAGTGCCCCATCACACATGACATGTGTACACAGGTCATCACACATCAATTGTGCAACTACATGAGGAGACATGTGCAATATCACTGCCTGACACACCTAGGCCCTTCACATGAAAGTCTGCAATGACAATGACTTGATGTACAGCGTTGTGCGAGTCGGAGACCTCCATTCCTTTCGTGTGCACCTCCTATCACCAGTGTAAGCATGTGAAACGCACCATACACACACTCTGAGAGCGTGTGTACGGTCCGTATCACTATAGTAGTGGTGCCGTAGGAGTACGCGTGGTACGGACCGTACACTCGTTGTGTGTACGGTCTGTATCGCTATAGTAGTGGTGCCGTAGGAGTACGCGTGTTACGGACTGTACACACGCTCTCAGAGCATATGTACGGTCCGTGTCACAATAGTAGTGGTGCCGTAGGAGCACGCGTGTTACAGACCGTACACACACGCGTACTCCTACGGCACCACTACTATAGTGATATGGACCGTACACACGCTCTCAGAGCGTATGTACGGTCCGTATCACTATAGTAGTGGTGCCGTAGGAGTACGCGTGGTACGGACCGTACACACGTCGTGTGTACGGTCCGTATCACTAGAGTAGTGGTGCCGTAGGTGTACGCGTGTTACGGACCGTACACACGCTCTCAGAGCATATGTATGGTCCGTATCACTATAGTAGTTGTGCCGTAGGAGTATGCGTGTTACGGACCGTACACACACGCGTACTCCTACGGCACCACAACTATAGTGATACGGACCGTACACACGCTCTGAGAGCGTATGTACGGTCCGTATCACTATAGTAGTTGTGCCGTAGGAGTACGTGTGGTACTCGCCGTACACACATCGTGTGTACGGTCCGTATCACTATAGTAGTGGTGCCGTAGGAGTACACGTGTTACGGAGCGTACACACACGCATACCCCTACGGCACCACTACTATAGTGATACGGACCGTACACACGCTCTCAGAGCGTATGTACGGTCCATATCACTATAGTAGTGGTGCCGTAGGAGTACACGTGGTACGGACCATACACACGTCGTGTGTACGGTCCGTATCACTATAGTAGTGGTGCTGTAGGAGTACGCGTGTTATGGACCGTACACACGCTCTCAGAGCGTATGTACGGTCCGTATCACTATAGTAGTGGTGCCGTAGGAGTACGCGTGTTACAGACCGTACACACACGCGTACTCCTACAGCACCACTACTATAGTGATACGGACCGTACACACGCTCTCAGAGCGTATGTACGGTCCGTATCACTATAGTAGTGGTGCCGTAGGAGTACGCGTGTTACGGACCGTATACACACGCATACTCCTACGGCACCACTACTATAGTGATACGGACCGTACACACGCTCTGAGAGCGTATGTACGGTCCGCATCACTATAGTAGTTGTGCCGTAGGAGTACGTGTGGTACGGACCGTACACACGTCGTGTATACGGTCCGTATCACTATAGTAGTGGTGCCGTAGGAGTACGCGTGTTACGGACCGTACACACACGCATACTCCTACAGCACCACTACTATAGTGATATGGACCATACACACGCTCTCAGAGCATATGTACGGTCCATATCACTATAATAGTGGTGCCGTAGGAGTACACGTGGTTCGGACCGTACACACGTCGTGTGTACGGTCCGTATCACTATAGTAGTGTTGCTGTAGGAATACGCGTGTTATGGACCGTACACACGCTCTCAGAGCGTATGTACGGTCCGTATCACTATAGTAGTGGTGCCATAGGGGTACACGTGTTATGGACCGTACACACACGCGTACTCCTACGGCACCACTACTATAGTGATACGTACCGCACACACGCTCTCAGAGCATATGTACGGTCCGTATCACTATAGTAGTGGTGCCGTAGGAGTACACGTGGTACGGACCATACACACGTCTTGTGTACGGTCCGTATCACTATAGTAGTGGTGCCATAGGAGTACGCGTGTTACGGACCGTACACACGCTCTCAGAGCATATGTACGGTCCGTATCACTATAGTAGTGGTGCCGTAGGAGTACACGTGGTACGGACCGTACACACGTCTTGTGTACGGTCCGTATCACTATAGTAGTGGTGCCGTAGGAGTATGCGTGTTACGGACCGTACACTCATGTGTACTCCTACGGCACCACTACTATAGTGATACGGACCGTACACAGGCTCTCAGAGCGTGTGTATGGTCCGTATCACTATTGTAGTAGTGCCGTACGGGTACGTGTGAAATGCACCGTACATGTTTTTCTTAATCAAAAATTACATAGGGGACAAGTATTAGGCCCAAAATGCATGCTGGTTGTCATGGATACAGAGATTCCAGTTGCAATGTGGCCATCATGTGGGCTTGAAAAGTCAGTTGGCCTAAAAATTACAATGTTGCAAAGTGGTGTTTGCCTTGCTATGATGCTCAAAATGTGAACCATGCAAATTTGTGTCATTGGTGTATGTTTAAAGGGATTGGAGGAAACGTAGGATGCAAATGAGTCTGACCAATCACTCTGTACTCCTGTAAATGAAAGCCCCCAGCAAGACAGATATAAGTCAGCCAGAACCCATGAGAGGGCACTTGCCTGCACAACTTTCCTGTCGACCACACTGCTGCTGTCTGTGCTTCCTCTGGCACCATGTCGCGGACTGTGGAGCGGGCCCAGCCATTCACCATGGAGGAGAATGAGGCCTTGCTGAATGTCCTCCTCCCACAGTACCCCAGCCTGTATGGGAGACCAGGAGAGCAGGTGAGTGCTGACCCCACTACCTTTGACTGTGCACCTGTTTCGTGGCTGTCACTTCTGGCATTGTGTCCAGGTGTGACAGACATGCAATGAGGTTTAGAGTGGGTCCCGGGGGGGGGAAAGTCTTATGTCTGTCATGCAGAGCATGAAGTTATTCCTGTGTGCACTCCTCACTTGCATTGTGCTTACTGTGACATTCACTGCATAGTGCATGACACATTCAGCCTGGCAAATCCTTGGTGGCATTTTTTGGCTATTGTCCTGAGGTGATTCAGTTGTCCCCCCGGTGTGACAGGTGACTGTACCCACAGATGTGTATGAGTTGAGGGGAGCTGTGGTGAGTGTGCCCAAGTGATGTGTACGCCCTCCTGGACATTGATGTGTGTGAAGGTTCCTTGTCATGTGGGTGAGTGTCTATGTGAAGTGTTGCACCACAGCTGCATGGAGGAGGCAACAGCTCTACCCATCTGATGTGAGGAGTAAGCCGTGCTGTGTGTCCGACACCTGTGACACCCCACAGGCAAGTGGCACATGTGCAGAGTGAGGTATGTATCCGCTGTTGCCAATGGCAGGCGATTGATCTGTGCCTGTGTGTGTCTGTGTACTCTGCTGAGGTTGCGTCAGTGGGCTGGGGCATGTAACTGCTTTGAGGTGCTGTCCATCAGCCTGGTGTTGCATGTGATGCACAGTGTGTGCCATGATCAGGGAGTGTGTCGCACCACTCCTGCCACCTGTGTAGTTTCAATGCCATGTAGTGCATTGGGGCTTCCACAGAGTCCAATGTCGATATGAGTAAGATGGGATTCCTTGGCAGCATCCTATGCCCTGGTCAAATGTGTGTCTCTGTGACATGGAGCAGGTGTAGTGATGTTGTCTCACTTTGTCATCCTCACAGGTAACTGCCTACAAGAAGGGGGGATCTGAAAGCAGATCGTCAGGGCCGTGAGAGTGGCGGGGGGTCACAGTCGGCGCCTAGCCCAAGTCAGAAAACGGTGGCATGACATCCGGTGCTGGACCCGGCGGATCGCCCGGGTCCAGCTGGGGCTCTCACCTCCACACCCCCACGGTGGGCGCCGACGCCTGGCCACCCACATGATGCGTGTCCTGGCGGTGGTGTTCCCTGACCTGGATAGGCAGTTACAGGAGGGACAGCAGAAAGGAGAGGGTAGGTACCTGTGCATGGTTGTTGTGTTGTGTGTCCCCAGCTTTTGGCAGTACTCTGTAGCCTGGATACACTGCCAGGGTTTATATGTGCAGTGCATACTCAGTTCCCCAAGTCAACCGGTGCTCTTATTCGTCCCTTACCCTGCTTGACATGTGTCCCCTGGTCTGTGTGTAATCACAATTGCACATGGTCATCTAGCCTGCCAGTTGATCCAAGTGCACATTGCTTTCTGCATCATGTGTGAGGGTGGTCTGTGACATGTGTTGGTACCTTGCCTGTGCCCTGTCCTGTTCACTCTGTTGGGGGTCCATATTTGTTAGCACTGATGATGAGTCTCAACATGGGAGTGTGAGGTTTTAAATGAACACACTTGCAGCATGCATGACCAATGTTGTGGCCTCAGACATGATGTGCATGAGTGGGAGATATGCATAGTGCCAGGACGGTTGCTCATGTTACAGTCAGATCATTCCAGGAACAACGAGCAGTGTGCCCACTACAGTCCCCTGAGACACCCTTGCCTCGTAATCATGTGTGTCATCCAACACTGTGTCCATTCTCAGTGTGTTCAGCATATGTTTGCCTCTGTGGCATTGTTCCCTGGCCTCATTTGTATTTATCCGAAGTGTGCTACATGTGTTGACTGGACAGGGAGACCCCATTTGGCTTGTGCATACTCACACTGGGCAGTGCCTGTATGTCTATTCACAACTATCTGTCGATGGTTGTTTGTCACAAATATGTGTTGGCAGCCTCACAAGGTGATGTGGAGTACATTTGGGAAGTCTTGCTGCACATTTTAGTAAAGCCTGATTAAGAGGTGTCACTTTTTGATCTGTCTCAATCACATTGTCTCAGGTATGGGGGATTTGTGCGGGCGAGGCCTACATGGCCAGACCTTATGTCTCCTTGCCAGGTCTGACCTGTGTGTGATAATTGGCTGGACAGAGACTCAACGTGCAGTGTCCCAGTGATGATGTGCAGGGTTTAATGTTTGTGCTTTGCAGCATGTGTCAATTGTTTAGATACATCATTCCTGCTCATTCATTTTTTGCACTAGTGTGTGGTCAAGATGCTACGTAGTTTGGTCTTTGTGTGCTGACATCTGTGTGGACATTCTGGCTTGCCATGGGGGTGTCTCCTCAGTGCTTTTCATATTGTTTATTAACTTTGTTATTTTGTACTTTGAGGTATATTATTTGAGGAAGGAGTTTTCTTTCCCTGATTCATGTGTGATTTATAACTGGCCAATGATTTACTGATGCTATATTATTAATTGGCTCTCAAAGAATGGTCTATAATAAGCGGCATGGCCCAGTGGGGCGGTATCCTTTAAATATCAATGCATTATATGTGCCTGTGGCATAGCCCACTTTGGTAGGATAACGGTCTTTGCTGATTTTCAAAAATAATATTGCATAGTCCTTCCAATGAATTGACTCTTTCATCCTCTGATGGTTATTTGTTTATTTATAATAGCACAAACTACAAAGTTTGGAAATATTTGTATGAATGAAATGAAATGAAATGAAAGAGGCATTTGTAAAGCGCATGGCTACCCTAGGGCCTCCCAGCGCTGAGAACCAGGTGAACAGAACGCTGACTGCTTATGCGATGGGGAAAAGATGCGTCTTCAGTAGTCTCCGGAAGGGTAGGTATTCTTCCTCCATACAATGAACACATTGAATGACGTAATTTTTGTAGGGCCTCATACTTTCAATTATATTTTATTTAATCATTGATATCATTGAGTGGAATGCATGTCTTTAGGATAGTTCTTCTCAATATGTGCATTGTTCTATGGGTAGGAAAAGTAACTCTTCATTGTATATCCACATATCTATTTTTTTTTCACCCTGGAGTGCCCTCTTTTGAATTATCCCAAAATCTGTATTGCATATATTGCAGGGACTCAGGCCCACTTCGGTGCACTCACATGGGAGGTAGCATCATGACAAGGAATGTTGAAAAAATAGATTTTTACTTTCAGTATATTATATACAATATTTGTTTATATTTTTTTTAAAGATATTATCTATCATATTAAACAATATTTTGTAGACAATAATGTTGTACTTTATATTGTTATTATATAAAGTCAATATTTATAAATGCTTAATTTTTGGCTCAATATTTTTTTGCGCAATATTTTTGATGCCTATAATATGTCATATAAGCCCCACTTGTAATCCCATTTTAAATTTGACTCTCTGGATTTACTGGCACTGTCCAGGATCGTTTACTAGTAAACTTGAGGGAATGATAACAAAGGGACCTTGTTATTTAGCATGCCCACTCAGGGGCTCTTTCATCCAATATACGTCCTGTCTGGGTCTACCATATAAAAAATGACAAAACCACAGAGAAAAGTCCCAGTAATATTCCCCAAAGAATGGGCAAAAACTCTTAGCTCTTGGGAGGCATTAGTTGTTTGTGCTGGAGGCACACCCCAGCCTGATCTTAAAAATAAACAAAACAGCTGTCTACCTCATGCTTTGTTCCACAGGGGGCTTTAAAGGCATAAGCCTCCTTCAGCAAGAAAGTGAATTCAGCTAGGAGGGCTACTCTTAGCTAGATAAACAATGAATTGAGGTCCTTCATTTGCTTGTTTAAAGTCATAACAGAATCCATAAAAACACAAAGCCTTCAGCATTTTAAATGCTTTGGACAAGACCAGATCTGAAGAACTCAATTCAGGCACAGAACAAATGGGGGCTCAGGAGGGCAGATTCTCCCTCTGGCATCCTTTTCTTTCCTGGTTCATCCTTGCGAGACCTGCTGGTGTTAGCTGCTGCTTGCCCATTTTGTTTTCAGATCTGACATTATGTAAGACACTCTGATTTTACTAAAATGATGTGTATAACATACTTAATACTAGTCAATGGGTTCAGAACTATTTAGAAAATTAAACAATTTTTGCATATTGCAAACAAATATTCCAGTGAAGAGGGATATTTGAAAATGTTATAACGTTCTGTAAATGTGAAGGAATTTGAAATTGAAGCAAAAAAACAAAGTTGGTATCTCAGCTTGATTTATGGGAGCAGCATAAGTACAGTAAAAAGAATATACTATGAGCAATAGATTAGGTGCAAAAAAGACAAAGTGGAATGCAGAGGGTTGCATATTGCTTTATCTGTTAGGATTAAAAACTGAAATGAGACAAGTTTGAACCTTCCCTTTCAAAATTAAAATTTATTTTTGTTGTATTTGTTCCACCTTTGTGTATTTAGTTGATATGTACTTCTTTCTGTATTTTTGGGTTTGCTTTGAGGTTCAAATCATACTAATTGCTGAGGACGGAGTCCCAGACTACCAGTAATTACTTAGCGGGAGCCTTCGAATTCCTGGTGTCTCTGGATCCAGTAATGATTAAGTTGGGGTCCACAGAGGTCAAAAGGTCAAGAACCATTGCAACAGATCCCTTACAGGGCAGCAGCTTGTCTTTGCCAGGTGCACATGCACAGTACAAGAAGGTACATTCCTGGCTGCACTCACAGTGAGCATTTGCAATGAGATACTTTGGAGAAGGCCAGAGCCTTGGCCCAGTCCAGTTTGCCATTCCGCCTGGGCTGCTTGAAGCGCTGAAGCCCCTTCATGCATAATTCAGTTACAATCTGCTCTCTACAGCTGATTGCAGTACGATTTGTTTAATGTTGCAAATGCTGATGGCAGGGTGAATAAAGGTCATAATTTTGAATCTACAGCAAGACAAAATCACCCTTCCTTCCTCCCAAGAACAGCACATTAAGGGTCCTTAAACAGAATATTTGTGACATTAGTATGAATGATTTGGTAGTTGGTTAAGGAGGGAGAAACCCTACTCAAGCAACAGCCACATTCCTCGTTAGGGTGAACCACTAAAAGTCATTAAATTAACCTGTGCTTAACCCTCTGGTAGCTTGGCACAAAAGCAGCAAGGCGTAACTTAGAGGCAATGTGTAAAGTATCTATGCTGCCCACATACAGTTATAAAGTGAAAACACAATAATAGACAAACAGAACATCAATTTGTTATATTTGAGTAAAATATAATACAGTATTTGACACTAAAATGATGTAAATCCAATCAGTAGAACCAATTTGAAAGGTTTCATGTAAGTATAGCACCAAAAGGCTATAGCTTCGGCTACAGCTTCGGAAGAAGATAGACTGAAGGTCAGCTTCGCTTCCTGCTGCTAGTATTCAGGCCACTAATCCAGTACCTGTTAGTGAGCTGCTTCAATTACATCAATGACTTAATCCTCTCATAGAGATGAACTGCCCCAGCACAGCAGTAAATTAGATAGATTGCAGTTCAGGGACTTTAGCTCCAAGGGATGGGCAATTGTTAGATTTACAATGAACATCACGTAGAATAGCAATTTTTTCGTGGAACGTTTCTGGGCTGAGGTCCAATGGAGCGTCTCCCGATTGGAATTCCTTTGTTGAAGATTTTGACATATGCGTCTTCCAAGAAACCTGGCTAGTAGAACCATATTACCATCTAGGATATTTAAACTACTATATACCAGCCATCCAAGGTAGCAAAGGTCGCCCCTCGGGGGGTCTTATAATCTGGGTTAGAAAGGACATTGGCTTTAAGATACAGGCACTACTAACAGAGAGCAATGATATCCTTGCCATCCGGTTGGGGTGTGGTTCTTATGGCAACATTGATATTTACAATGTTTATGCGAGAGGACTCAGTGGGGGCGAAGGTCGGAAACCATAGCTAGTTTCGTTGAGCTTCTAGACAACTTCTCTTGAGCCGCCTCTGTAGTCATAGCATGGGGCTTAAATACAACCTTTGAGCCCCATGATAATGGGGAATCTAACTTAACAAGGGAGGAAGATGAGCAGTGGGGCATCCCACGCTTGGAAATACCCCCAGTTGCAAAATGGACAGAAGCTGCCATACAGATGAAGGCCTTAAATCTAGAACATGGCCTAAGGGCGGCCAATGGAGGAACGACTTCTGACAAGAAAGGGGTCAACACATATAACAACGGCCACCATTCAAACGTATTGA
This sequence comes from Triturus cristatus, assembly GCF_964204655.1. NCBI lineage: Eukaryota > Metazoa > Chordata > Amphibia > Caudata > Salamandridae > Triturus > Triturus cristatus. The sequence goes on along the minus strand of NC_140590.1, from coordinate 79,689,254 downwards.
TTATCTATCAATTAGTCTAAAACTTTGGCACGGCCTAGAAGATATGGTCGTGACGGATAGAGTTGAGAGTGATCATAAGCCATTATGCTCCACGCTCACATTTAGGGAACTCCGAGAGCAGTCACAAGTCCACAACCCACTTACCAGAGGCGAGGTGATACCGACCAACGATATGCACCGCTTAAAGTGGCCGATGATTATAGAATGGCCGGAAATATTATCAACTATTCACACCGATGTTGAACATACCCTAACAGAGATGGTGTCTTCATTTCGCAATCAACAGTCACTAAAAAAATAACATCACTACATAACATCTTATTCACAAGAATGCACTCATATTTCCAAAATCCCTACAGGCCTAAGGGGACCAGCACCCAGCCACGCCATCATTTGTATAATAAAGAGTGTAAACAAAGCCACAGCCCTGGGGGAGGCAATTAGATCAGGAGATATGACTAGATTTCAACATACCAGGAAGCTCTAAAAGAAGGTGATGACAAACTCAAAAAGGGCCTGGGATGAGAAAAGATGGCAGGATCTAAAAGAAGCAAGCATTGGGAGCAATATACAATGCTTTTGGAGTCTGGTAAAATGGGGCACGGGGGTAGTACAAGCTCCCCAAAACCATGTGGACCCCGACACACGGGTTAATCATTTTGCAGAGCAATATGCTAATAACGATTTCGAGGAATGCAAGCCTTTGCAGGTTCACTTTTACCCAACTGATATAGTTTTTAATTTAGCGGACGTAAGTGCTGCATTGAGTACAATTACCAGCAGGAGAGCTCCAGGTATTGACAGTGTCCCTGCAGATATTTTTTATTTTTCTGCAGGACAAGGCTAAATGGAGTCAGTACATAATGCTGTTAGCGAATGATATCGCCCACGGTGCCCCTATCCAGGACGCCTGGCTGGGGAAGGGGGGTGGAGATTATCCCGATATATAAAAATTGGGAAAATCTTTACCTACACCCCCCAGGGCCAGCTCCTGAAGTGTCCCGAGGTGCCCACCCCAGGGACATTGCCATTTGTTATGGTAGGGCGGGAGCAAAGCTCCCGTCCTGTCATAGCAAACCCTGCTTTGGTTTTGCACAAGGGGAACTGCTTGTTAGCAGTGCTGGTGAGGCGATGAGGTCCTTTTGTGTCCTGAAAACCTCATGACTAAAGTGGACTTCACCCCCAAATAGCAGTGCGCCAGGAGGTGTAAAAAGGGGTTGTGACCTCAGACCACTCTCAGCAATCCAGCTATGTGGGACTTACTGGAGGTACCTGGTGGGCTAGTTTGCCCCCAGGGACCCTCAGTATTCAAGGGGACTTAATTCCCCAACTTAGAATATGCCAGGAGGGGCATTTGCAGAGAGGTGGAGAAAGGGGGCGTAGCCTGTCCCAGCTTTGAGCAATCCCACTATCTGGGACATACTGGAGGTATCAGGCAGGCTAGTGGACCCCTAAGTACCCCAGCAGCGAAGGGGACTTTAATCCCCATCCAAGAGCGTGCCAGGAAGTGCGTTTGCAGAGTGGTGGGGAAAGGGGGCATGGCCTGCTATGACAACTTAGCAATCCTGCTGTGTGGGACTTACTAGAGGTAATAGGAGGAGTAGTTGGCCCCCAAGGATGTCCTTGGGGGCCAACTACCACTCTTGTTACCGTCAGTAAGTCCCACACAGTGGGATTGCTAAGACGTCTTCGGAGGCAATGCCCCCTGTTCTCCACCACTCTGCAAATGCGCCTCCTGGCAGAGTACGGGATGGGGAAGAAGTCCAATTTACTCCTTAGGGACTTTGGGGTCCGAGAAGCCCTCCTGGTACCTCCGTAAGTCCTATGCAGTGGAATTCCTGAGTGCTGGTCAGAAGCCCAGCACCCTTTCTCCACCACTCTGCAAACGCGACTACTAGTTAAAGAAGTGTTTGCAATATTATAGGTTTTGCATTTGCGACAGTTAGAGCTATTGGCAATATAAATGTAAACTTTTTAAATGTTTTTCGGAGTGGAGTGGATGTACGATGTGTGTAGTGGAATTATGTTGTAAGTTGTGCCGTGAAATTATGTGGATAGAAAGTATGTGGTATTTATTTTTTAGGAATTGTGTAGAGTGGGACTATGTGTTATGGAGAGTAATTATGTGGTATGGTAGTGTGTCTTGTGGAGTGGTAACCTCAGGTTTAGTCTTCCTCGTTTCCATAGAAGCTAAACTATAAACTCGATGAGACAAATGAAGAAGGAATCACTGAGGAGCACTTCTGGACCTAGTCAGAGGTATGAGCAGGGCCACTGGAATTATGCGACTGTTTAGCTGCACTAACTTATGCACAATTATACATTTTCCGCATTAGCCACATAATTCATCATCTGCTGCCTAATCTGCAGAAATGAACAAAAAAAGCAGTATTTCTTGCTCAAACGGATCAAACGTTACCAAAAATGCAGCGACCAGTGTTACAGCGTGGTGGAAGGTCCTTTGTAAACCTAGTGTTAAATTGGTGCTAATAATGTGCATGCCACTATTGCACCGCTCTTGCCTCGTTCTGTACCTCTGTTGCTTCTTTCTGCACTTTCTTGCCTCTTTCTGCACCCTTCGAGCCTCTTTCAGCACCTCTGTTGCTTCTTTCTGCACTTCTCCTTCTTTCTGCACCCCTCGTGCCCCTTTCTGCACTCCTTTTCCCTCTTTTTGCACCCATCTTGCCTCTTTCTGCACACCTGTTCCCTCTTTCTGCACCCCTGCTACCTCTTTCTGCACCTCTGTTCCTTCTTTCTGCACCACTCTTTTTCTTTCTGTTTTCCTCTTGCCTCTTTTTCCATCCCACTTCCCCCTTTCTGCATCTCTGTTGCGTCTTAATGCACTTCTCTTGCTTCTTTCTGCACCTCTCTTGCTTCTGTTTGCACCCCTTGTGCCTCTTTCCGCACCCCTCTTGCCTCTTTCTGCACCTCTCTTGCTTCTTTCTGTACCTCACCTGCCTCTTTCTGTACTTCTCTTGCTTCTTTCCACACCTTTGTTGCTTCTTTCAGCAATTCTCTTGCCACTTTATGCACTTCTCTTGCTTGTTTCTGCACCTCTCTTGGGTCTTTCTGCACTTCTGTTGCCTCTTTCTGTTCCTCACTTGCTTCTTTCTGCACCCCTCTTGCCTCTTTCTGCACCACTCTTTTCTCTGTTTGCACTTCTCTTGCCTCTTTCTGCACCCCTGTTCCCTCTTTTTTCCCCTTCCCTGCCTGTACCTGCACCTCTCTTGCCTCTTTCTGTACCACTGTTGCTTCTTTCTGCAATTCTCTTCCTTCTTTCTGCACCCCTCCTGCCTCTTTCTGTACTTCTCTTGCCTCTTTGTGCACCTCTCCTACATTTTTCTGCACCCTCTTGCCTCTTTCTGCATCTCTTTTGCTTGTTTCTGCACCTCTCTTACATCTTTCTGCACCTCTGTTGCTTCTTTCTGTACCTCACTTGCTTCTTCCTGCACTCCTATTGCCTCTTTCTGCACCCCCCTTCCCTCTTTCTGCACCTCTCTTGCTTCTTTTTGCACCCTGTTCCCACTTGTTGCACCCTTCCTGTCTGTTTCTGCACCTCTCTTGCCTCTGTCTGCACCTCTGTTGCTTCTTTCTGTACTTTTCTTGCCTCTTTCTGCACCCTTCTAGCCTCTTCCAGCACATCTGTTGCTTCTTTTTGCACTTCTCTTCCTTTTTTTGCACCTCTCCTGCCTCTTTCTGTACCTCTCTTGCCTCTTTGGTACCTCTCCTACGTCTTTCTGCATCCCTATTACCTCTTTTTGCACCTCTTTTAGTTCTTTCTGCACTGCTCTTGCTTTTTTATGTATCTCTTTTGTTCTTTCTGCACTTTTCTAGCCTTTTTCAGCACCCTTTGAGCCTCTTTCAGCAACGTTGTTGCTTCTTTCTGCACTTCCCTTCCTTTTTTTGCACCATCCCTGCCTCTTTATGTACCTCTCTTGCCTCTTTGTGAACGTCTCCTACCTCTTTCTGCACTTCTCTTGCTTCTTTCTGCACCATTCGTGCCTGTTTCAGCACCTCTGTTGGTTCTTTCTGCACTGCTCTTGCTTCTATCTGCTACTCTCTTGCATATTTCTGCACCACTCTTGCCTCTTTCTGTACCTCTCTTGCCTCTTTCTGCACGTCACTTGCCTCTTTCTGCACCTCTCTTGCTTCTTTCAGCAATTCTCTAGCCTCTTTCTGCACTTCTCTTGCTTGTTTCTGTACCTCTCTTGCGTCTTTCTGCACCTCTGTTGACTCTTTATATACCTCACTTGCTTCTTTCTGCACCCCTCTTGCCTCTTTCTGCATCCCTCTTTTCTCTTTCTGCCCCACTCTTGCCTCTTTCTGCACCCCTGTTCCCTCTTTTTGCATCTTCCCTGCCTGTTTCTGCACCTCTCTTGCTTCTTTCTGTACCTCTGTTGCTTCATTCTGCACTTCTCTTCCTTCTTTCTGCACCCCTCCTGCCTCTTTCTGTACCTCTTTTGCCTCTTTTTGCACCTCTCCTACCTTTTTCTGCACCCCTCTTGCTTCTTTTTTAACCTCTGTTGGTTCTTTCTGCACTGTTCTTGCTTCTTTTTTGGAGCTCACTAGTCTTTCTGCACTTCTCTTGCTTCGTGGTTTTGTGCTTTGGGTATATCGGCCACAGCGCACTTTGAGGGTTTCATCTTTGGGTTCCTGACCTGTTTTTAAAAATATCACTATTTTATCCTCTGATTTTAAAATATTGCGGAATGTAAAATTCATTGTTTAGCCTCACCTTCAGAATTGTGGAGATGCTGTCTGCGGTGCCCGCCTGTAGGAACGGACCCGCCTAGTGGTCAGAACTCTAGTTCTTTGCTCCGTCCTCCAGCACTTTCTATTTAATTCCGGATGCCACCGGTGCACCGAAGGCGCGCCAAAGGCAAGCCAGTGTGCGCCCGTCAGCGCCCGGAACGCGTCCTTCACCAGAACCCCTTCCTGTCTCTCGAGTTATGCTTACTCGCGCAGCGAACTTATGAGCTATAATCCTGGTGAATGCTTGCTCCATAAATTAGAGTTGGATAAATTACTTCCCTGCCATAGGCACTGTAACATCTGTGTCTGGATGGCCCTAAATCCATCCACAACGTATATGATCAAGGACCTGGGTGGAAACAAGCCGGTTAATAACAGGGTTAACAACTCTTCGCGAGACAGCAGTGGCTCCCAACCAGCCGTTCAAACTTTTGATCTTCTTAATAAGAACCCTCGCCCCATTAGCTGCATTTTACTCAACACCAGGTTTTTCTAACAGAAACTCAGGTTAATGAAACAAGTGAGCTGGACTGGAATGCTGCAATCCCGGCTGGCTACTTTGTGCTTAATTCCAACAGAATTGGGGCAAAGGGTGGTACAATTGCCGTAAATTATTGCTCCCAATACACAGTGAGAATTACACCAGAACCCACATTGGATGCTGAGGCAATGTCATTTAGTGTAAAACTTAATAACCGAGAACTTTTCCAGGGTCTACTTGTCTATAGACCTCCGGGCCCTAGATCCTCCTCAATGCTCTACCTCTCCTGGTCTATTGGTCAGCGTCCTGATCTTGATCAGCCCTCACCCGACCCTGTTCCTGCTCACCCACCAGGACATTTACTCTGGGAACTTTCCCTCGTCAGTTGAGACCTAGCTATTTGACTAATGCCCAATGGAGCTACCTTGTTTAGCTATAGGGGAGACGGGCTGTGGATTCCCTCCTTGGACGTCACCTACCCAGTCGGTCTTTTGGCAGACTTCCTTTCGTCTCTCCTGCCGTCTTTTCCCTCATCCTCCCTTTTCACACTTCGCCCTTCGTTCTATTTGTCTCACATTTGTTTCCTCTCTCAATGTGTTGCTTATTTTTGATGTAATGTATAATTGTTATCATTTTCTGTAACATTGTGTAACCTAATATAAAGCGCTCTGATACCTATGGGTCTAGCCAGCGCTACATAAAACTCATTAAATAAATAAATAAATAAATAATCCTCCTTCGTCACCTCCCTCTAGACCTATCTGGAATCATGCCTAGATACCACTTCATTCACTGCACTAGGCGATTTTAACTTTCACCTGGAAGCCAATAACAATCCTGACTTATTCAGCCTAACAGAAAAGCTAGCTAGTTTTGGTCTGAATCAGATGGTTAGTGAGCCAACACACCAAGCAGGCCATACACTAGATGGCATTTTTACTAATAATGATTTTATAGAAGTAAAGACTGTGTGTTCCTTACCCTGGTCTGACCACTCAGCAGTATACTTCACCATTAACCTTGCAACAACCAATAGTTGTCGCAAGAACAGACCTTCTGTGGTTAAGTCTCACTCTTGGAAATTAGTTCATAAAAATGACCTGTCCATAGCTCTGAGGGAAAGGCCCTTAATTCCTACTGTTTCCAACCAGGCTGCAATCAATTTTGACAGCTGGCTCAACAAGGCAGCAAATAAGTTGGCACCGGAAGTGACGAAGCACTCTCGAAGAAAGCTAGCCTCGTCCCCTTGCTATTCGGCAGAACTTAAAAAAGTTAAAATCGAATGCAGGCAAAAGGAACGCATTTGGAGATTCGAATACAATGTAGCATACAGGAAAGACTATTGTGTAGCCTTAGAAGAATATAAGAATGCCATAAACCATTCCAAAACAAACTATTTTACCGCTAAAATTCAGGAGGCCACAAACTCCTCAAAAGAACTATTTAAAACTGTTTCAGCCCGGACAAGGTGTTCGCGTGACACCACGTTCACTCCAGATCAAAGGTTTGTGGACAAATTAGCCGGCTTTTTTCAAAATAAGGTTGAGACCGTATATAATGTACTTTTGAAAACAGCCAAGGTGGCTGGGAGTAACTCCTTGGAGATGCAGGAGGACAAGGTCTCTCAATGCAGTCTAACGGAATTCTCAGTTTTGGGAGAAGAAATAGTGGCTGATCTCCTGTTGCAAACCAAATTGGGGTCCCCTTTAGATCCCTGCCCTCCGCATATTTTATAGCTGGTCCCAGAGGAGTTTAGCGCTTCTCTGTCTCCAACACTAAACCAAATTGTAAACTCAGGGATCTTTCCGCTGACCTGGAAAAAAGCCTGTATTCGTCCTCTCTTAAAAAAACCTAAGCTTGATCCCCTAGAGTAGAAAAATTACTGTCCGATCTCCTGCCTGCCTCTACCCACTAACATTTTGGAGAAGGCGATGAACTCTGAATTGACAACATATTTGGAGCTAAATAACATCCTTGACTCTACCCAACACGGTTTTAGATCTCTGCATTCTACTGAGTCAGCCTTGATTATGGCAAAAGAGGAGATTCGGAAGGTGATGGATGGTGGAGGAAGGGCTGCCCAAATATTGCTTGATCTGACAGCAGCCTTCGATACCGTAAACCATGCAGTATTAGTTCGAAGGCTGCAGGATGCTGGCATTAGTGGTAAAGCATTGGCCCTTCTTACCTCTTTCCTATCATCCAGGGAACAACTGATTCTCTGGGATGGCCTTCAGTCTGAAGAATTTACTCTCCCTGGTGGAGTTCCCCAGGACTCGGCTCTATACCGACACTATTTAACATATACGTTGCCCCTCTGGCTAGACTCATAAAAAGCTATGGTTTCTCACTGGTGTCATACTCGGATGATACCCAGCTAGTGGTGTCCGTAGCACATACCGTGGTCGTAACAGCTGCCCGGTTCTGCAAATGTCTCTCCGCATTGATGTCCTGGATCAATTCCAACTTCTTAAAACTGAACGTGGAAAAAACAGAGGTGGTGGAGTTTGGACAGAAATCACTGGTCTGGAGCCAATTATGGTAGCCATCTGTAGCCGGTACCTCCCCGGTACCGTTGAATAAGGCAAGGAACCTAGGGTTTCTGATTGATAAAGACCTTATCCTGGTACCACAGATTAATCAAGTCATGTCAGCTTGCCTGTTTACGTTGAAAGGCTTAACTAAGATCCTCCCTTTCATCTCTTTCTCTCTGAGGAAAATGGTGGTAGGAGCCATGGTCTTATCGAGAATAGACTACTGCAATGCTCTTTATTTGGGAACAGGTGCAGGCCAATTCTCTAAACTCCAATCAATTCAAAACAGCATCCCACCTCCGCTAGCATAAAGCAACTTCAATGGCTTCCAGTGAGAAGCTGGGTTGACTTTAAGGCACTTTGCCTAGTACATAAAGCCCTATTTGGAGGTGGGGCTAAGGATGTGCATTCTTTGTTTCCTCGATGTGTGCCGTAGCGTATCCTAACATGTTCTACTTCTGGACTGGTACACCTTCCAAAGATCAAAAAAGCAAGGTGAGGAGGAAAACACTTTTCCTTCTTGGCGGCTGAGTTATGGAACTCCCTTCCTTTGCATCTAAGAATTCAGCCCAGCAGGTCATTTTTTAGAAAAGAAATTAAGACTTGGGTCTTCACCTATCCCTGAACCTGTCTGCTGCCATCACTGCACACCACCTAGCGCCAGGACGCCTCGGTAATAGTGTGCTCTCTAAATAAATCAGTCAGTCAGTCTTTCCACGCCTCTGTTGATTCTTTCAGCAATTCTCTTGCCTCTTTCTGCACTTCACTCCCTTCTTTCTGCATCCCTCCTGCCTCTTTCTGTACCTCTCTTGCCTCTTTGTGTATCTTTCCTACCTCTTTCAGCACCCCTTTTCCCTCTTTTTGCACCTCTGTTGGTTCATTCTGCACTTCTCTTGCTTCTTTCTGCACCTCTGTTGCTTCTTTCAGCAATTCTCTTGCCTCTTTCTGCACTTCACTTGCTTGTTTCTGTACCTCTCTTGCGTCTTTCTGCACCTCTGTTGCTTCTTTCTGCACCTCACTTGCTTCTTTCTGCACTCCTCTTGCCTGTTTCTGCACCCCTCTTCCCTCTTTTTGCACCTCTCTTGCCTCTTTTTGAACCCCTGTTCACTCTTTCTGCACCTTTACTGTCTGTTTCTGCACCTCTTGTGCCTCTGTCTGTACCTCTGTTGCTTCCTTCTGCACCCTCTTCCCTCTTTCTGCACCTCTCTTGCCTCTTTTTGCACCCCTGTTCACTCTTTCTGCACCTCTCCTGCCTCTTTCTGCACCCCCTTGCCTCTTTTTACACCTCTGTTGGTTCATTTTGCAGTATTCTTGCCTCTTTTAGCACCTCTGTTGCTTCTTTCTACACTGCTCTTGCTTCTTTCTGCACCCCTCTTGTCTCTTTCTGCACCCCTCTTTTCTCTTTCTGCACCCCTCTTGCCTCTTTCTGCACCCCTGTTCCTTCTTTTTGCACCTTTACTGCCTGTTTCTGCACCTCTCTTGCCTCTTTCTGTACCTCTGTTGCTTTTTTCTGCTCTTCTCTTGCTCTTTCTCTACCGTTCACACCTCTTTCAGCACCTCTGTTGCTTCTTTCTGCACCCCTCCTGCCTCTTTCTGTACCTCCCTTGCCTCTTTGTGCACCTCTCCTACCTTTTTCTACACCCCTCTTGCCTCTTTTTGCACCTCTGTTGGTTCTTTGTGCGCTGATCCAGCTTCTTTCTGCACCTCACTTGCTTCCTTCTACACTTCTCCTGCTTCTTTCTACAGCTCTGTTGCTTTTTTCAGCAATTCTCTTGCCTATTTCTGCAATTTTCTTCCTTCTTTCAGCACCCCTCCTGCCTCTTTCTGCACCTCTCTTGCCTCTTTCCGCACTTCACTTGCTTCTTTCAGCACCACTCTTGCCTCTTTCGGCACCTCTGATGCTTCTTTCTGCCCCTCTCTTGCCTCTTTCTGCACCTCTGAGTTAGCGGTAGTTTTAATCCCCCTGCCCAATTATGTACTAGGGCCTTACATGGGAGGTCATGCAAATCACAGGGATATCCCAACCCATTGTGTACCCTTGTGTATGTAGGTGTTTTCACTGTATTCTAAGTGGCTTTCAGCATAGCACTTGCTCCGGGCCTGGTTAGTCAGAGTCAGTTTCCACCAGTACCAGTCAGAAAAAAGTTGGGGGCACAGGATGACTTTGCAACAAGGCCTCTTTCTGCACCTCTGTTGTTTTTTTCTGCATTTCTCTTGCTTCATTCTGTGCCTTTCTTCCTCTTTCTGCACATGTCCTACCTCTGTAGGCATAGTTAGAAATTAGCAATTAAAAAACCTATGAAATTCATTGAAAAAACCATAGGTTTCAGGGACGTTATAGTTAGAAATTAGCATTTAAAAAACCTTAGAAATTCACTGAAAAAACACAGGTTTCAGAAACTTTCAGGGACGTTATAGTTAGTTAGATATTTCACTTGTACAAAACCAGAGAAATTTGTCAGTTATAGTTAGTTGAGCTAACTATAACTCGCACCCCCCACAAAGCACTGCTGATGACGTCACATATTACATCATTCATGACATGGTCAGTAACATCACTGATGACACCACTAATGACATCTCAAATTACATCACTGATGACATCATCCACATGATAATCTGATGCACCTCCTCATACCCTAATATAACCTTTAATACACCCACTCTAAAATACAGACTACCATTTTCGAAACCCTAGACACACCAATACCAGTTACTACATACCCACTCACTGATTCCTAGGTCTATGCACACATCCACTCATTCACCCATACAGTCACTCATACATGTAGTCACTCATCAATACAGAACTATCATATGCACTTATTCACCTATACAGACACTCACACACCACCACTCATCCATAGAGTTACTCACACACCTAGTCAGTCATGCAAAGAATCAATCACACTCCCATTTACTCACTAATACAGTTATACACACACCATCTTACTTATTCATACAGATACTAACACATACTCTCTTATACAATCACTGATACAAGCACACACTCATCCATACAGTCACTCTCACAATCACTCACTCTCACATATAGTCATTTATATACTCCAACACTCACATATACTGCCTTTCACATATGTTTTTACTCACACATGTACCACTGAGAAATCTGTTCACTCACCAACACACCCATGCACACACTCACCCAACCCATATGGCCTTTCACACATGCAGTCTTGAACCCATACACCCAGTGAATCACCTACTCACATATCTATTCACAGAGTCACCCACTCTCCACCCTCCCACACAGACACTCAGGCACCCATACAGATACTCAGACAACCAATCAATAACCCATATAGACACTCATGTAGCTACTCACCACCCGATGCAGCTGCTTAGGCACCAACTAACTGATACAATCATTGACACAGTTTAGTCTCTAACCCATGCATTCAGTAAGACATGTTTAATCACTCACAGTCAGTCACACACCTACTAAATCATCCATTCAGACACTCAGACACCCACTCATTCTTCAATACACCTTGGCATTTATATATAAAACATATTTAAACTTTAGTGAAGCACATAGTCACTGGATGATGTCATCAGTGATGTCATCAGTGATTTTATTTGAAATGTCATTAGTGATGCCATCAGTGATGTCACTGACCATGTCATGAATGATGTAATATGTGATGTCATCAGCAGTGCATTGCGGGGGCACAAGTTATAGTGAGCTCAACTAACTATACCGGGGGAATTTCAATGGTTTTGTACGAGTGAAATGTCCAGCTAACTATAACGTCCTTGAATCCGGTGTTTTTTTCAATGAATTTCAAAGGTTTTTTAAATGCTAATTTCTAACTATAACGTCCCTGGAACATGTGTTTTTTTCAGTATATATATATATATATATATATGTCCAACAAAGGCTCTGTAGCATAGAGTGGTCTCTCGACAATGTTCTGCCTAAGGGCTGTGAAATGCAGTTTGCCTGACTTTGCCACCTAATTCAATGCAGCCAACGCGTTTCAAGGCGAACCTCTTTGTCAGGGCAGCAAGCAAACAACTCAGACTCGCAGTGCTTATTAAGGCTAATTTATTCTGGTAAGTTCTGCCCCTCAGTGGGCGTATGAATAGCGAACTTATTTCAATGCCTGCTGAGACTTGAAGTCCCCAATGCGAGAAGAAAGTGTCCCATTTTAGTAATTTAAGTGATTTCCTTGCAATTTTTCGTAATTGTTACCTTAGTAGGTGGTGGACCCATTAGGCAGACTAATTTGCATGTGAACAACGTGCTGATCCGCTTGGAAAGTTTGAAATGGCAGCCTCTTCCAGCTGGTGATACAGTGCTTACAGCAGGAGATGGAGCCCCTCTCCACGGCCGGGCAGCCGCGTTTATAATTTGTCCAACAAAGGCCCTGAAGCATTGAGAGATCTCTCGACGATGTTCTGCCAAAGGGCTGTGAAATGCAGTTTTCCTCACTTTACCACCTAATGCAATGCAGCCAACGCGTTTCAAGGCGAACCTCTTCGTCAGGCAGCAAACAAACAACTCAGACTCACAGTGCTTATTAAGGCTAATTTATTCTGGTAAGTTCTGCCCCTCAGTGGGCGTATGCATAGTGCACTTATTTCAATGCCTGCTGGGACTTGAAGTCCCGAATGTGAGAAAAAAGTGTCCCATTTCAGTAATTTAAGTGATTTGCTTGCAATTTTTCGTAATTGTTACCTTAGTAGGTGGTGGACCCATTAGGCAGACTAATTTGCATGTGAACAACGTGCTGATCCGCTTGGAAAGTTTGAAACGGCAGCCTCTTCCAGCTGGTGATACAGTGCTTGCAGCAGGAGATGGAGCCCCTCTCCACGGCCGGGCAGCCGTGTTTATAATTTGTCCAACAAAGGCCCTGAAGCACTGAGAGGTCTCTCGACAATGTTCTACAAAAGGGCTGTGAAATGCAGTTTGCCTCACTTTGCCACCTAATTCAATGCAGCCAACACGTTTCAAGGCGAACCTCTTCGTCAGGGAAGCAAACAAACAACTCAGACTCGCAGTGGATATTAAGGCTAATATATTCTGGTAAGTTCTGCCCCTCAGTGGGCGTATGCATAGTGCACTTATTTCAATGCCTGCTGGGACTTGAAGTCCCCAATGCGAGAAAAAAAGTCTCCCATTTTAGTAATTTAAGTGATTTGCTTGCAATTTTTTGTAATTGTTACCTTAGTAGGTGGTGGACCCGTTAGGCAGACTAATTTGCAAGTGAACAACGTGCTGATCCGCTTGGAAAGTTTGAAACGGCAGCCTCTTGCAGCTGGTGATACAGTGCTTACAGCAGGAGATGAAGCCCCTCTCCACGGCCGGGCTGCCGCGTTTATAATTTGTCCAACAAAGGCTCTGAAGCATTGATTCGAAGATGTTCTGCCAAAGGGCTGTGAAATGCAGTTTGCCTCACTTTGCCACCTAATTCAATGCAGCCAATGCGTTTCAAGGCGAACCTCTTCGTCAGGGCAGCAAACAAACAACTCAGACTCGCAGTGCTTATTAAGGCTAATTTATTCTGGTAAGTTCTGCCACTCAATGCGCGTATGCATAGGGCACTTATTTCAATGCCTGCTGGGACTTGAAGTCCCCAATGCGAGAAAAAAGTGTCCCATTTTAGTAATTTAAGTGATTTCCAAGCAAATTTTTCGTAATTGTTACCTTAGTAGGTGGTGGACCCGTTAGGCAGACTAATTTGCATGTGAACAACGTGCTGATCCGCTTGGAAAGTTTGAAACGGCAGCCTCTTCCAGCTGGTGATACAGTGCTTACAGGAGGAGATGGAGCCCCTCTCCACGGCCGGGCAGCCGCGTTTATAATTTGTCCAACAAAGGCCCTGAAGCATTGAGAGATCTCTTGACGATGTTCTGCCAAAGGGCTGTGAAATGCAGTTTTCCTCAGTTTACCACCTAATTCAATGCAGCCAACGCGTTTCAAGGCGAACCTCTTCGTCAGGGCAGCAAACAAACAACTCAGACTCGCAGTGCTTATTAAGGCTAATTTATTCTGGTAAGTTCTGCCCCTCAGTGGGCGTATGCATAGTGCACTTATTTCAATGCATGCTGGGACTTGAAGTCCCGAATGTGAGAAAAAAGTGTCCCATTTTAGTAATTTAAGTGATTTGCTTGCAATTTTTCGTAATTGTTACCTTAGTAGGTGGTGGACCCATTAGACAGACTAATTTGCATGTGAACAACGTGCTGATCCGCTAGGAAAGTTCGAAACGGCAGCCTATTCCAGCTGGTGATACAGTGCTTACAGCAGGAGATGGAGCCCCTCTCCACGGACGGGCAGCCGTGTTTATAATTTGTCCAACAAGGGCCCTGAAGCAATGAGAGGTCTCTCGATGATGTTCTGCCAAAGGGCTGTGAAATGCAGTATGCCTCACTTTGCCACCTAATTCAATGCAGCCAACGCGTTTCAAGGCGAACCTCTTCGTCAGAGCATCAAACCTAACAACTCAGACTCGCAGTGCTTATTAAGGCTAATTTATTCTGGTAAGTTCTGCCCCTCAGTGGGCATATGCATAGTGCACTTATTTCAATGCCTGCTGGGAGTTGCAGTCCCCAATGCGAGAAAAAAGTGTCCCATTTTAGTAATTTAAGTGATTTGCTTGCAATTTTTTGTAATTGTTACCTTAGTAGGTGGTGGACCCATTAGACAGACTAATTTGCATGTGAACAACGTGCTGATCCGCTAGGAAAGTTCGAAACGGCAGCCTCTTCCAGCTGGTGATACAGTGCTTACAGCAGGAGATGGAGCCCCTCTCCACGGCCGGGCAGCCGTGTTTATAATTTGTCCAACAAGGGCCCTGAAGCAATGAGAGGTCTCTCGATGATGTTCTGCCAAAGGGCTGTGAAATGCAGTTTTCCTCACTTTACCACCTAATGCAATGCAGCCAACGCGTTTCAAGGTGAACCTCTTCGTCAGGGCAGCAAACAAACAACTCAGACTCGCAGTGCTTATTAAGGCTAATTTATTCTGGTAAGTTCTGCCCCTCAGTGGGCGTATGCATAGTGCACTTATTTCAATGCCTGCTGGGACTTGAAGTCCCGAATGTGAGAAAAAAGTGTCCCATTTCAGTAATTTAAGTGATTTGCTTGCAATTTTTCGTAATTGTTACCTTAGTAGGTGGTGGACCCATTAGGCAGACTAATTTGCATGTGAACAACGTGCTGATCCGCTTGGAAAGTTTGAAACGGCAGCCTCTTCCAGCTGGTGATACAGTGCTTGCAGCAGGAGATGGAGCCCCTCTCCACGGCCGGGCAGCCGTGTTTATAATTTGTCCAACAAAGGCCCTGAAGCACTGAGAGGTCTCTCGACAATGTTCTACAAAAGGGCTGTGAAATGCAGTTTGCCTCACTTTGCCACCTAATTCAATGCAGCCAACACGTTGGATACATTTGCCCGGAGGGGCGGCTCTCTAAAGCACGCTCGCGCAGTTTGCTAGCGCTTTTTAGCCTCATCTAGTGTTTTTATTTAGTGTGCTCTCTTTCCTTGCTGGTTGATAGGACTCCCCACTTACCTGCACATAATATTGGAGAATCACCGCTCTTTTAGAGGGTCCGGGCTCCCTGGTAGTTTGGAACAGCAGCGCTCCGATTTTGGGCACCATTTTGGGTTGGGCAGTGGCGCTCTGGTAGCGCCATCTTGTAGCGTCCTTCTGGGACAGGTAGGACCTCACCTGGAGGACCTATTTAAGGCGGCTCTTGTGTGTGCTCGTCCTCGTTGGATACATTTGCCCGGAGGGGCGGCTCTCTAAAGCACGCTCGCGCAGTGTGCTAGCGCTTTTTAGCCTCATCTAGTGTTTTTATTTAGTGTGCTCTCTTTCCTTGCTGGTTGATAGGACTCCCCCCTTACCTGCACATAATATTGGAGAATCACCGCTCTTTTAGCGGGTCCGGGCTCCCTGGTAGTTTGGAACAGCAGCGCTCCGATTTTGGGCACCATTTTGAGTTGGGCAGTGGCGCTCTGGTAGCGCCATCTTGTAGCGTCCTTCTGGGACAGGTAGGACCTCACCTGGAGGACCTATTTAAGGCGGCTCTTGTGTGTGCTCGTCCTCGTTGGATACATTTGCCCGGAGGGGCGGCTCTCTAAAGCACGCTCGCGCAGTTTGCTAGCGCTTTTTAGCCTCATCTAGTGTTTTTATTTAGTGTGCTCTCTTTCCTTGCTGGTTGATAGGACTCCCCCCTTACCTGCACATAATATTGGAGAATCACCGCTCTTTTAGCGGGTCCGGGCTCCCTGGTAGTTTGGAACAGCAGCGCTCCGATTTTGGGCGCCATTTTGGGTTGGGCAGTGGCGCTCTGGTAGCGCCATCTTGTAGCGTCCTTCTGGGACAGGTAGGACCTCACCTGGAGGACCTATTTAAATCGTTCCTTCTAGTGCAGCGGGATCGCGCAGCGGGGTTGCCTTCGCTTTTGCCTGAGTCTTGCCAGAGTCCTGCCCGTCTGCGTCCGTCAGCGTTCCGGAGGCGGCGGAGCGGCGAGAGTGCCTGGCTGTAAGTCCGTTTTTTTGGGTAAAATGGTTTGTTATACTGCTAGGGAACTACGTGCGTTGCAAAGCTTCTCTTGTGCTTGCCGCTCCGTGTTCCCGGGCCGTTACAGAGGTAAACGGTTGTGTCCTGCCTGTGGCTGGTCGCCAGGTTATGCCCCGGCCGCGTCTTTACGGAGAGATGAGGTCTGTGTTAAACATCTCTGCTTAATGCTGAATACGAGATCGGTAGGGAAGCACGCCTTGGAGATCTTTGATCTCCTTGTTAGAGAGAATCCACTTTGTCTCCTGCTGACAGAAACTTGGTTGGGGGAGACGTCCAATCCGGACATTATGGCGGCATTTCCTCCTGATTATACAATCTTTCGTCAGGATAGAGTGAAAGGCAGGGGAGGAGGGGTGGCGGTAGTAGTGAAAAAGTCAGCTACCTGTTCTATCGCTTCATTGAACACCATTGCAGGAGCCGAATCCCTTGCCTTCACTATCAGATTAACCCCTCATCAAGCTCTGAAAGGGCTACTGGTATATAGATCTCCTGGACCAGTGGGCTCTTTTTTTGATGATCTTCAGGGGGCCGCATCTGGTATGGCATTAAGTACGGAGCATTGTCTTCTGGCAGGAGATTTTAATTTTCATATGGACGATGACGATGATCCGGATGTTAAAAAACTGCTTGACATTACGGCTCCTCTCGGTCTTGTCCCGTTTTTGGTTGGTTCCACACATGACAAGGGACATACCTTAGATCAGGTTTTCTCCTCGGTTCCTCTTGTTGATGTTGAGCTCCTTCCGGTGCTCTGGACCGACCATAGGTTGGCCAGATTCGGTGTATTGGGTGGCGAAAAATCATTCAGTAGCGCCCCCAGACAGCATGGCACAGTTCAAAGGGCTCTGCACAGAGTCACACCCGAGCTGCTGGCTCAGGCTGCAATTGACCATCCTTGCCCTCTTTCAGGGGATTTAGAGCAGGATGTGGAGTCCTTGCAGGGATGGCTGCTGGAGAGGCTGAACGATCTGGCCCCCGCAATGGCCCCTCGGGATAGGGCTAAGAGGGTCTCAGCCCCATGGTTCACGAAGGCATTGTGTGCTACTCGTGCGCAGTGTAAGGTGGCCGAGAGGGCATGGCGCCTTCGCTATGACCCGGAAGCTAGATTGGCTTATAGGACAATGATTAAATCCTATCATCAGGATATTCTCCGGGAGAAAAAGGAGTATCTGGCCAGGAGGATTGAGACTGCCTCCAACTCCTGTAAAGAGATCTTTACTGTGGTGAGGGAGTTTACGGCGCCTAGATCCAACGTGGCCCACAGTGTTCCATTGGAGCGCTGGGTCTGTGATCTGGCCAAATTTTTCACGGATAAGATAAAATCTATCCAGGACTCTTTCCCAGTGAGGTCTGTGGAGGTGTGTTCCAGTCCGAAGGCCGGATTGTCCTTCCCGTCCGCGCAGGGTGCGGTTCTTGCTGAGTTTCCTCCTGTCTCGGCCGATACTTCTTTTGCTCTGCTGGCCAACCTTAAATCGGGCTCTCCATTGGATTCTTGTCCTGCCAAATTTTTGGCCAAGATGGCGGCCGTGGTTAATCCACTAGTCAACCCTTTGGTGAATCTATCCTTGAGGGAGGGGAGGGTTCTGGTGCCATGGAAAAGAGCTATGGTGATCCCCCTCCTCAAAAAGCCTGGGTTGGACTCTGAGGTCTTAGCCAATTATAGGCCAATTTCCCTTCTGCCGGCCTTGGCTAAGATCACAGAGAAGCATGTACATGGCATTCTCTCTAGCTTTCTCGAATCCAATGATTTGTTTCATCCATCGCAGTCCGGTTTCCGTCCTAATTTAAGTACGGAGACGGCACTGCTGGAAGTGTCGGAGATCATCAGGGAGACATTGGATTCTGGAGGAAGGGTCATGCTCGTCATGCTGGATCTGTCGGCGGCCTTTGACACCGTCCCCCATGAGGTGCTCCTCTCCAGACTTTATGACATTGGTCTGAGGGGGACGGTGTTCAATTGGTTTACATCTTTTCTCGAGGGCCGCCGACAAACGGTCTGGGCCTCTCCGAGCTCCGCCGAGATGTCGCCATTGGGAGTCGGTGTTCCACAGGGTTCTGTGTTGAGCCCGACTCTGTTTAACATCTTTATGACACCTTTGGCGGCACTGGTGGAGTCCTCTGGGGCCCGGATCGTATCCTACGCTGATGACACTCAACTGCTCTTCACGTGTGGGAAAGACCAGGCTTTCGATGGAGAGAACATCCGGGGTTGCTTGGAGCTGGTCTTTGGCTGGTTCCAGCGGAACGGCCTTAAGGCAAACTCCAGTAAATCGGAGGTGTTGTTCTTCGGCTGCTCTCTGGACCCTGATTGGCAGGCCTGGTGGCCATTAGGTATGGATTCCCCTGTCCAGGCATCGCTCGTGGCTAAGAATCTGGGAGTGAAGGTTGACAATAATTTGTCACTGAGCTCACATATTTCTGGCCTGGTGGGTACCTGCTTCGGCATGCTTAAGATGCTCCGGAAGTTCCTGCCTTTACTCACAGAAGAGCACAGAAAGATCACTGTGCAAGCCTTGATAGGCTCGAGATTGGACTATGCGAACGTCCTTTATGTAGGTCTTCCGGAATATCTGGTTCAGCGGCTGCAGGTTGTGCAGAACTCCGCGGCCCGGGCCATCTTTGGCCTTCATAGGCAAGCGAGAGCTTCGGGTCTGGTGCGATCGCTTCATTGGTTACCTATCCGGAAGCGGATTATGTTTAAAGCACTGACCCTGGCGCATAAAGCGCTTTTTGGCGCCGGAGCAAAGTATCTACAGCAGAGACTGTCTTTCTATCGCCCAGTTAGATCTCTGCGGTCGGAATCTTTGTTTCTCGCGGTGGTTCCTCGGGTGAGGAAGGCCCACACTGGGGGTCGCTCTTTTAGTCTGAGGGCCCCTCAGTTGTGGAACTCTTTGCCTTTGGACCTAAGGTCCTCTTCTTCTCTCCTTCTGTTTAGGAAGAGCCTCAAGACGTGGCTTTTTAACCTCTAGGGTGTCACTGTCTTTTTCTTTTGTCTGTTTTTATGCTTTCGGTTTTACTGAGCTGCCTCGATAAAGCGCCGGGACACTCCACGGAGTAGCCGTGCGCTATAGAAATAAAAGTTTAACACAACATAACATAACATAACGTTTCAAGGCGAACCTCTCCGTCAGGGCAGTAAACAAACAACTCAGACTCGCAGTGGATATTAAGGCTAATTTATTCTGGTAAGTTCTGCCCCTCAGTGGGCGTATGCATAGTGCATTTATTTCAATGCCTGCTGGGACTTGAAGTCCCCAATGCGAGAAAAAAAGTGTCCCATTTTAGTAATTTAAGTGATTTGCTTGCAATTTTTTGCAATTGTTACCTTAGTAGGTGGTGGACCCGTTAGGCAGACTAATTTGCATGTGAACAACGTGCTGATCCGCTTGGAAAGTTCGAAACGGCAGCCTCTTCCAGCGGGTGATACAGTGCTTACAGCAGGAGATGGAGCCCCTCTCCACGGCCGGGCTGCCGCGTTTATAATTTGTCCAACAAAGGCTCTGAAGCATTGAGAGGTCTCTCGACGATGTTCTGCCAAAGGGCTGTGAAATGCAGTTTGCCTCACTTTGCCACCTAATTCAATGCAGCCAATGCGTTTCAAGGCGAACCTCTTCGTCAGGGCAGCAAACACACAACTCAGACTCGCAGTGCTTATTAAGGCTAATTTATTCTGGTAAGTTCTGCCACTCAATGCCCGTATGCATAGGGCACTTATTTCAATGCCTGCTGGGACTTGAAGTCCCCAATGCGAGAAAAAAGTGTCCCATTTTAGTAATTTAAGTGATTTCCAAGCAAATTTTTCATAATTGTTACCTTAGTAGGTGGTGGACCCGTTAGGCAGACTAATTTGCATGTGAACAACGTGCGGATCCGCTTGGAAAGTTTGAAACGGCAGCCTCTTCCAGCTGGCAATACAGTGCTTACAGCAGGAGATGGAGCCCCTCTCCACGGCCGGGCAGCCGCGTTTATAATTTGTCCAACAAAGACCCTGAAGCATTGAGAGATCTCTCGACGATGTTCTGCCAAAGGGCTGTGAAATGCAGTTTTCCTCAGTTTACCACCTAATTCAATGCAGCCAACGCGTTTCAAGGCGAACCTCTTCGTCAGGGCAGCAAACAAACAACTCAGACTCGCAGTGCTTATGAAGGCTAATTTATTCTGGTAAGTTTTGCCCCTCAGTGGGCATATGCATAGTGCACTTATTTCAATGCCTGCTGGGAGTTGCAGTCCCCAATGCGAGAAAAAAGTGTCCCATTTTAGTAATTTAAGTGATTTGCTTGCAATTTTTCGTAATTGTTACCTTAGTAGGTGGTGGACCCGTTAGGCAGACTAATTTGCATGTGAACAACATGGTGATCCACTTGGAAAGTCCGAAACAGCAGCCTCTTCCAGCTGGTGATACAGTGCTTACAGCAGGAGATGGAGCCCCTCTCCACGGCCGGGCAGCCGCATTCATAATTTGTCCAACAACGGCCCTGAAGCATTTAGAGGTCTCTCGACGATGGATGCAGTGCTTACAGCAGGAGATGGAGCATTGAATTAGGTGGCAAAGTGAGGCAAACTTCATTTCACAGCTCTTTGGCAGAACATCGTCTTCATGATAAAGGACAAACATATATGATCCCAAATATCCTGTCGCTCGTCATTTCTTTGATCGACATTATTCCAATGTAGCAGAAATGAGTTACTTGATTTTGGAACATATTCCAAAAAAACCACGTGGTGGGGATAGAGTACTGGCCCTAAGACAAAGAGAATCTAGATACATCATAGAGTTCTAAACCAAGAC
This sequence comes from Triturus cristatus, assembly GCF_964204655.1. Lineage (NCBI taxonomy): Eukaryota > Metazoa > Chordata > Amphibia > Caudata > Salamandridae > Triturus > Triturus cristatus. The sequence continues at coordinate 79,668,149 of NC_140590.1, read as the reverse complement.
CCCTGGAGGGCTCAACATGGATGAGGAAATGTCAATTCACCTCAAAACTGAATCTTAGTCTCCAACTCAGAGTATGTGTGATGATGAATCTGTAAATGTGATGACAGTAACGATACAAACCTTTTTAGATACCTCTAATTTAATTTAATCCTTAGCTGCAGATACACCTGTTAACTTGTTCAGCCTCCTATTCAGAATGTGTATTGTTAATTCTGTATTTCACGGTTTTAATCTAGTTTTTTATCATTTTTGTATTTTTTACAGGAGAGAAGGAAGGGGCCCCACCACTTGACTGCACCTGCACGGGCATCCTACCCTTTTCCTCTGATTTTACATGCACTTTCCATACGTTTCACTGTTTGCATTTCCGTTCAGCAGTTCTCTTAACAGTCTTATGTGTGACACCTAAATATTATCTCCTTGACAGTGATTTGCGTATATAATTACCTAACCTTTTACTGTGATAGCATTATTCTGCTGACAGTAGCGACATATAGTAGAGGATACATTTCGTGTTCTATGCCCACTAGGGCATAAGATTATTAAATAGATTACCTAATGTTGCATTAGCCATACACAAGCCATACTAATGTATTGTATCCAGTTGCAGAATTTACACGCGCACTACGCTTTTAGTAACTGCACTTAAGTCTTCACTTCGGCTACAACCATGACTACACGGACCTACTGGTTATGCAGGAACACCTCGGACTTTTACGTTGTCTTAAGCGGTCCACTTTGTTAAAACTATATGCAGCATGCTAGATTTATTTAGCGCAGTGACGCTTATCCATTATGGATTTTACATGACTTTGTGCAACCTCATTTATTTCTCCTAAGAGTATGATGAATTTTAAGTATTGCCTTAACCCATATACAGATTATGTCTGTTTTACTTTCGATTAGGCATTGACTTTGCACAGTCTAAGATGGCCGCCGATTGCGGTTCGTTTGTCTGTCCTGTTGAATTAGTCCTATGTTGATTTCTTTTGTATGACCGCAAAGATATGTATACTGCTGTTCGCATTTCCTTTCACATGTGAACAAGGCTGCGTGCCGAAACGCGTTGTGTGAAATAAATCAATAGACCATTCATTACTCCTGGGATTCTGTCTCACTTTACTGAGAGCATACTGGATTTTTGCTTTAATTGGATATTGACGCCGGCTGGCTCCGCCGGAATGTATGCCAACCTTCAAGGGTCCCGGTAATCCAGAAGCAGCAACTTCGTTGTTTGGAAGAAAAAAAAAAATAAAAAAAAAAAATATATATATATATATATATATGTATATATATATATATATATATATATATTATCTACTGGCGGTCGCCAGTAGATAGTTATAGTTAGGACCGTGTTTCCATAGGAAATCCGCAACATTCTATTTGGAATAACCTTTGCGTCGATTGACGAATCCTCGCAAAATTTTCAAAATAGGTGGGGCGCTCCGCTCCGCTCCTTCCCTGAAAGTCTCGGGTGAATTCGTCAAGTGGGGGCTGAGAAAAAGGGGGGGTCCCAAAACACATTTTCCCCATGCATTTTCCCATAGGACCTTTAGTCCGCGCTGCAGCCCGAACGGCTGAACAGAAAACCTTGAAATTTGGCAGAGAGGTAGTCCTCAGGTCAGGGATGTGCCTTTTGCAGGTCTGGTGTAAATCTGTTCAGTATTTTCTGAGAAAATAGCATTTAAATGCATATATATATCTATAGGCGCGCACCGTGCGCGTACGGTAAGCGCACCCTGCCGTGTGCGAGCGCAATTCTGATTGGTTGTTAGATCTTAGTAAACATTCGAATCGGTCAAAACCAGGAAGTGTCGGCCACCATTTTGTCTCTCGCAGTCCGAGGGAGGTGAAAAATAAAGGTGGAGAACATGAAAAGGGGGCAGGGTGGACAGTTCCTGACCCCCAAGCCATTGTCAGGGGGTCCACAAAGGACCCCCAAGGGCCATAAATGTTTTTAATATTTTTACGAAAAATCGCGGAGTGCGCTTACCGTGTGCGCACGGTAGAAACGGGAAACTAAAATCGCGGAGTGCGCTTACCGTGCGCGCATGGTAAAAACGGCAAAATTAAGCGAACGGCGTAACGTGGGCGCACGGTGCGCGCACGGTGAAAAACCTTAAATAAAATAAATAATAAATATATAACTTAGCATTTAAAAAACCGTACAAATTCACTGAAAAAACCATAGGTTTCACACATGTTATAGTTAGGAATTAGCATTTAAAAAACCTTGCAAATTCACTTAAAAAACCATAGGTTTCACACATGTTATAGTTAGCTGGACATTTCCCTCGTAAAAAAACAATGAAATTCCCCCGTTATAGTTAGTAAAGGGAACTATAACTCACGCGACCGCAATCCACTGCTGATGACGTCAGATATTACATCACTGATGACATATGTGTCTTTCTGTAAAATAAATATTTATTAAATATGTATAGCTAAAGGTTAAAGGAAAGAAAAATGGGTAAATAAGTGAATAAATACAGTGATGTAATATCTGATGTCATCTGCTGTGGATTGCGGTCGCGTGAGTTATAGTTCCCTTTACTAACTATAACGGGGGAATTTCATTGTTTTTTTACGAGGGAAATGTCCAGCTAACTATAACATGTGTGAAACCTATGGTTTTTTAAGTGAATATATATATATATATATATATATTATCTACTGGCGGTCGCCAGTAGATAGTTATAGTTAGGACCTATTTTCCATAGGAAATCCGCAACATTCTATTCCCAATAAGTCTGGCGCCGATTGACGAATCTTCGCGAAAATTTCCAAACTTTTGGCCAGCTCCGCTCCGCTCCTGCCCTAAAAGTTTTGTGGTGTTTTATCAAGCGGGGGCCGAGAAAAAAGGAGGGTCCCAAAACGCGTTTTCCCCATGCAATTTCCCATAGGATCTGTTGTCGCAGCTACAGCCCGAACCGCTGAACGGAATGACACCAAATTTGGTAAAGAGGTTGTCCTCAGTTCAGACTTGTGCCTTTTTCATAAATGGTGTGAATCTGTTCAGTAGTTCCTGAGAAAATTAAGGTAAAAAAGTTAGTGATATCTATGGCCGCGTAGGATCCGCGGACTGTACACGAACCGTAAGCGCACCCTCCCTGAACCAAGCATGCACCCTCCCGATCGCGCGCTGAATGCTAATTGGCTGTCGAGTGTCTCTCTACATTCGAAACCAGGAACTGTTGGCGGCCATTTTCTGCCTCGGTAGAAGCGAGGCTGAAGAAGCAAGGGGAATAAGTGTGTAAACATATAAAGGGGGCAGA